>NC_136057.1:755520890-756120890 GCF_964261635.1 Lissotriton helveticus | reverse complement strand
AGCACCTATTTGTCTGATTCAGGAAGGTGAGAGTAACGTGCAAGTATGAGGGGTAAGTGCAGTTTAAAAATTATAGAACAAGTTATTTTTTAAAAATTAGATCACAGGGGCGTGGCTTGGATGCCGCGCAAGATGGCCGGCTAGGTGTGGATCTCCGCCGCACTGTATCGCCTCACTACAGTTTTCCCGATGTGAAGGGGACTGTTTCTTTGTCCTCTTTCCGGATTCCAGCGCCGGAACATGCAGTAAACAGACGGAGCGACTTTGCGGCTTCCAGAGTGCCGCCTTTTGACTTCTTTCACAGAGTGAGTGACGCGCCGTATTCAGCCGCCATCTTCTACTCTCCTCACGAAACCGGACCTCCGCTTACATGGTCGGCCAGGCTTTGCTTCTTCCGCCGCTTAGTACCCAGCATTAGCGGACTTTGGGGTGAGACACTGGGCTTTTTTGAACTTTCTCCTATGCCCTGTACTGCTTTGTTTATTCTTTGAGGCGGCAGTTTGAGTTTCCATCATGGCGCCATTTGTGTGACGCTCGTCATTTTGACGGCTCTGCCTCTTCGACGCTCCTGGCTTTCCCTGTCTCTATGCCCCACTACGATGTTTTGGTGATACTCCCAATGGATTCCTCATTTCTATTTCTCTATCGCTAAGCCTCATGGTCTTTCTGTTGAGGAGCTTCATATTAAGGTATTTCCTGCCTTCACGCGCATTCCTGCCTTTTTAAGCGCTTTGGCTATTCAACGTCACTGACTCTCCTTGTGTAAGCCTGCACAAATTACAGAGGATGTTTTTAGCGCATTTTTTGAATGTCTCCTGAGGTGAACTATCCTCTACTTTTTATGCCTCATGTTACTGTATTTTTTCGTACTTTCACTTCATGATACCCACTACCCTTCAGCCTACTGGACATATTCCACTGCACCCTACTATGCTTTCCTATCGCCTTTGATGCTCTTAGAACTGCTCCTGGATATTCAACGTGCCTTGTTTATGGAGCGTCTTGCAGTTTTATATTGTTCCTAATTGTATTGGATGACCCTCTGAGACACATTCACCTTCCTTGGTGAGAACTTTTTTGCTCATTCTGATTTGCCTTTCGGAGCAGTGTGAAGAATCAGATATACTACGGTGCAAACTCCCTATGGTAAGGTTACGTAAACCTAAGTTTGTTTTCGCTCCTTCTATAATTGCATCTGTGAACTCTTCAACTAGTGAGCGTACATCTAGTCAATCTTCCAAGATGTCAACTTCTTCTTCTCAGCGTTCCCCCTCGGGACAATCATCATCCACTAAAGCTTCACCTCCTGCTACATCTGGCAAACGACCTAAACAAGACTCTCCTACACCAGACAACTCTTCTCATTCGTCTTCCATTGATCAAATCCTAGAAGAAATTCGTGCAATGCGCCCTTTCATCGAGGAGACAAGCAAAGATATGCAACTTTTGAAAGATAAATGGGAGACTATGGATGCTCGACTATCCTCAGTTGAACAACAAATCCCTGAAGTTCAATCCAACACGCAACGCATTGTAACATTGGAAGAGACTGTCCTTTCTTTACAGAAACATACGGAGGATTTGGAAAATCGCAACAGAAGGAACAACCTTCGTATTTATGGTTTACGAGAGACTCTTGAGGGTGATGACCCGGTGACCTTCTTTACCTCTTTCCTCCCGAAGCTTCTAGATCTGCCTCCTACTACGTCCATCAGTATTCAAAGAGCTCATAGACTGGGAGCGCGGACAATGTCATCTACAAAACCCCGTGGCGTTATTATTCTCTTTTTAAAGTTCACAGATCTTCTCTCAGTTCTTTCAGCAGCACGGTCCAAGAGACAAATTTCTTGGGAGGGCCAACGAATCTACTTGTCTCAAGACGTTTCTAATGCTACCGCCTCCAGGCGTAAGGAATTTCTGTCTCTCCGCCCTTCTTTGCGCTCAATCGGAGCACGATATGGCCTCTTCCATCCTTGTACTTTCCGAGTTACTCACCGGAATAAGACATGGTCATTTCAAGATCCTGCTGAATTACGGAATTTCCTTCTTCTACAAGATGTAGAGGGAATGGAAACCTCGGCTTCAAACAGTGGCTGAACTGTTAATGTTGTTTTGTGTAATGCTCTCTAATTGTTTTCTCTAGTGTTCTGTATTTCTATCACATCCTTTTCTTGCTTTTTCTTATATAAGCTTCCGCGTTGTAACCTTGTCTCTCTTCTTCTTCTTGTATTTTTCTTAACACGTTCTCTATTGTTATTCTTCCTTTTCTTGATTCATCTATATCTCTATCTATTGTATGATTATATGATTCTTATTATATACTTTATGTGGTATTAACTGTTTTCTTTCCCCCCCCATTGCAGATATGTGTTGGCTGTTCCCTTCATCGTCATGTTTTGCCCCTTGTGATTATGGTGAGGTCTCGGTGCGGCCGTGACTCTCCTCCTGGTCTACCCGTCTTGTAACGCATCACCACTTCCCCATCTTCCTTTGTGTATTTCCCCCTTCAGGTATGTCTTTTACAGTCATCCTTATGGATTTGTACTGTCTTCTATGCCTTATTTCCTCTCTTTCTTCTTCTTCCCGTGCTGACCCTCTTTCCTGTACCTGTCTCTTTCTTCTCTTTTTCCTTTTACTTTTCCCCTTTCCTTTCTCTCCTTCTATTCTTATTTCCAATCTTTTAATGGTTTGCTTATTCTCTAATTCTGAAATTTGCATAATTGCTTGTACAGTATTTTTTCGAATTTTTGCAATTTTTTAACAGTTTGATATTTTTTCATCTTCAAAGTTGTTTCATGGAATGTGAAAGGATTTAACCATCCTATTAAACGGCAGCTAATACTCTCCCACCTCTCCTCTTACAACCCTGATATTGTTCTAATTCAGGAAACCCATCTTTCAGATGTTGAATCTATGAAATTGAAAAGACTGTGGGTTGGTAATGTCCTGTTTTCTCCTGCTTCTCATAAAAAGAATGGTGTTGCTATTTTGATTCACAAACGTCTCAAATGTAAAGTGATCCTGGAAGAAAAAGATGATGAGGGTCGTTGGATTCTGGCTAAGCTGCTTATTAACAATATTCCAATTACTTTATTCAATATTTATGGTCCTACATCCTTTGACTCCTCTTTTTGGCCCTTGATCACTGCAAAATGTATTCAACACAAAGATGACTCTTTCTTATTGGGTGGAGACTGTAATCAGATTGTTGACCCCTTTTTAGATCGTAAATCCTCTGTTCGGTTTACCCCTCACAAACCACATAAACAGTTCCTTGACACTATTACTCAGGTTCACTTGGTGGATTCATGAGGCTCACCCATCCAGACACTATAGATTTCTCTTTCTTCTCTCCTCCACATGCTTCTTTCTCTCGTTTAGATTATATTTTTCTTTCCTCCTCTTTATCTCAAAATCTGTTATTCTCTTCTATTGAACCTATTGTTATTTCTGATCATGCTCCTGTTATTACTGTCTTTGACCTCCTCCCTCCTATTCCTAAATCTTCTCGCTGGCGCTTTAACTCTTCCCTTCTTACTGATCCTCTTTTTTCTTCCTCTTTTCGCTCTTTTACCTCTGAATTTTTCCAATTTAATTCAGATCAGGACACTCCGCCCCATGTTCTTTGGGATTCTTTTAAGGCCACGGCCCGCGGATTTATTATTGATTATGTTTCTAAAAAAAAGAAAAACTTCCTTCAGAAACGTAAGGTTGCTCTTGCGCACATCAAATCGTTAGAACATCAATTCTACACCTCCTCCCCTAATCACATGTCTCCTGATCTCCTTCAAGCTAAAATTGCATTTAACAAACTTACTACAGATTCAGCATCTTTTTTCCTCCTCCGGAGTAGTGCACGGTATTATGGAGGTCGCAATAAATCAGGCAAACTTCTTGCTAACTATTTAAAATCGCGTAAAGAGCGCACTATCATCGACTCTATATATTCCCCTTCTAATGTCCTTCTTCATACAGATGCAGAAATTTTGACCCAATTTCAATCTTTTTATGAATCTTTATACTCTCCTGAACACCCCCCTACCCCAGACCTCCTTCACTCATATTTTGAAAATTTGCCTCAGCCAGATACTTCCCATCTTAATTTCTCGAGCATTGATACAGATCTTACTCTTACTGAATTGTCCACTGCTTTGTCTTCTCTAACCAAAGGTAAAACTCCAGGGCCTGATGGCTTTCCAGTTGAATTTTATTTACACTTCTCCGATCTCCTCTTACCCAAACTTCTCTTTCTTTTTCAGTCTTTCTGTTCCGAGGGTCGGCCCAAGGCTCATTTCAAGACGCCACCATATGCCTCATTCCTAAGGAGGGTCGGGATCCCAAATTTTGTAAAAACTATCGGCCAATATCTTTAGTTAATGTAGACTATAAGATTTTTGCAAAATTACTAGCTCTTCGTCTTGACCCACTCATGCCACATCTCATTGGGAAGGAGCAATGTGGTTTTGTTAAAGGCCGTCTCACTTCAGACAACTCCAGACTCCTCCTTAACGTTCTCAGTAAGGCTCCCTCCCTATCTATTCCCCTTGCAGCCATCTCAGTTGATGCTGAAAAGGCCTTCGATAGGGTTGATTGGTCCTTTTTGATGGCCTTGCAATGGCATGGCTTTGGTTCCAAATTTATTTCTTATATTTCTTTAATATATTCTATGCCCAAGGCTTCAGTACTCGTTAATGGCCAACTTACTTCCCCTTTTATACTTAAACGTGGAGTTCGTCAGGGATGTCCTCTTTCCCCTCTTTTATTTATTTTAGCTCTTGAACCTTTCCTATCTTCTATCCGTAACAATCCCTCCATCTCTGGCTTTACATACGGTGATCATCATCTTAAGTTATCTGCCTATGCGGATGATATACTTTTATTCATTTCAGATCCAGTTCATTCGGTTCCTTCTTTACTAAATGAATTTGAGAAATTTTCCCTGGTTTCAGGATATAAAATAAATTTGGATAAGACGGAGATTCTTCCTGTCACCAAATTTTGCCTTCCGCATTTTTTTGCTTCCACCGGCTTCGCTTGGCAACCTAAGAAAATAAAGTATCTTGGTGTTCTTTTCTCTAACTCTATTTCATCTTCTATTCAGCTTAACATGAATGCAGTTATCTCCAGGATTGAATCTTTACTCTCATCTTGGAACCCTCTATATCTCTCCTGGTGGGGTCGTCTTGATTCCATCAAGATGATGATTGCTCCAATCTTAATCTATTTACTTTCCATGCTCCCAATCCATATCCCAGCGTTTTACTTCCGTCGTATTGATTCTGTCTTATCTAAGTTTCTTTGGAGGAAAAAGAAAGCTCGAATCTCTCTCTCAGCCCTGCGTCTGTCTAAAACAAATGGTGGGGTTAATTTTCCAAACTTTCGTCTTTATCATAAGTCTTTCTCGCTTCGCCAGGCTTCTCGCTGGTTATCAGAAGAGATCTCTCCTTTTTCTCCCCTTTGGCTTTCTGTTGAACATGACTTATTACTCCCCTATTCTTTTCAAGAGGTGATTCGCTTCACGTCTAAGGCCCCATGTCTTCATCCGCCATTATTCAAACATACTTCTTCCTTTTTGCGACCCTTAGTATCCACGGTTTCTGTTTCTCGGGAATCCTTCTTGTTCTTACCCATTTGGTATAATTCACTCATCTTAATACGCAGTAGACCTATTGCATGGCCTTCGTGGCGATTGAAGGATATTATCTGGGTACACCATCTTTTTGATGGTTCCTCTCCTTGCTCATTCCCTCAATTTCAATCCAAATTTCATTGTCCTTCTTCGTTTGCAAAGAAATACTTCATTCTTATGGAAATTCTTCTTGATCGTTACTATTCCCTCCCTCCTGCTGTATCACCAGTGTTGCCTTCCTCTTCTTCTTTACTCACCATTCTCTCTACCTCTCCTAAAGCTTCTCTCATTTATCGATACTTTTCAGCTCCTGCTCCTGATCGTTCTAAGTCTAAATTGGAACTTTCTTGGGAAAAAGATTTGGACCTCTCATGGCCGATCTCTCTCTGGGACAAACTCTGGGCTAGGTCCTTGAAAATTTCCCGTACTGCATCTCTCACTCAATCTTTATTTTTCTTTTACCATAGACTTTATCTTTCTCCTGTCTCTCTCTCTCATTTTCTCCCTTCTTCTACTGCTAATTGCTGGACCTGTAATGCTCCCAATGCGGACCTCTTTCATCTCTTCTTCCTCTGCCCATCAGTTCGACTTTTTTGGACACAGATATGGTCTCGTCTCTCCCGTATTTTTCATCTTTCTATTTCCTTTTCTATTTCTCTGGTCTTTTTGGGTAGCCTTTCGGATTCTCTTGACATACCTACACATTCACATGGTCTGTTTGACCTTATGCTAGGCCTTGCCCTACAACATATTGCTTCTAATTGGAAGTCCCTGACCAAACTTTCCCTATCATGCTGGTGGAATTTACTATGTCATTCCCATAGACTTGATGTTGCTTTTGCATCCTCCTGCAAACCCTCTCGCAATGTGGAACTTTATTGGTTACCCCTTACTCTATATTTAGATCAATCCGCCAACAAACAATATGCTCCACTTTCTTCTGAAAATTTTAAGCCTCCTTGAACTGTTGTACTCCTGCTTGTAGTTTCAGGTTTTGACTTTCACTGATGCAGTTATTTCTTTATTCAGGTTTTCTCATTTTTCTTTCTGATGTTTTTATTCCATATATTGCTGGTTATTTGCACATTTACTGTACTTTATTACCATCATTTAATGTTGTTTATTTCTATTTTCTTCTTATATTGTATTATCACGGTTTTATTTCCCTCCCCTTCCTCCCCCTCCCCTTCTTCCTTGTAAAATGCAAAAATGCTTTACTTCTCCATTGTGCCATCAGCTGCTTGTATTTTACCTTTCCCACAACTCCCCTTCTTTTGTTGTTCAGCTGATGTCACCTTATTGTATTGAACATTTTTTCTTCAATAAAGCTTTCAAACTTAAAAAAAAATTAGATCACAGACAAAGAGCTCCCGGCTTCCGCCTCAGGAGTTGCGACGTTAATGGCAATTTTGGCATGATAGCAGTGCAGGGCGTCTTTTATCCCTCACTGTGCGCACAAACAACTAGCCCGCTGCCGGCTCCATTACCTCCAAGATGGTGGCTATCGGCAGCAGGCAGGGTGTTGCCCAGCGTCCCCTGATTAGCACCTATTTGTCTGATTCAGGAAGGTGAGAGTAACGTGCAGGTATGAGGGGTAAGTGCAGTTTAAAAATTAGAGAACAAGTTATTTTTTAAAAATTAGATCACAGACAAAGAGCTCTCGGCTTCCGCCTCAGGAGTTGCGACGTTAATGGCGATTTTAGCGCGATAGCAGTGCAGGGCGTCTTTTATCCCTCACTGTGCGCACAAACAACTAGCCCGCTGCCAGCTCCGTTACCTCCAAGATGGCGGCTATCGGCGGCAGTCACGGTGTTGCCCATTGTCCCCTGATCAGCATCTATTCGTCTGATTACACATGAACTCATTCGTTAAGCATTTGAAGTAAGCAGTTACATTTTAAGTGTCATTTTACCCTTTAAACTAACACCAACTAATTTACTACCATTACACATACATTGTTCCTTATGAAGTCCACATTTTCTAATGATTAATACTTCAACACAGGAATATATGCGGGTGCGGACTACCTGTGATTATAATGCGCCCCTACAATTTTCAGAATATCATGACGCTCTATCACTATTGTGTATCTCATCCAGTCAATAGGTGTGCCAGGGCTGCATAGGGTGGTGTTTACAATGGAGAACAGTAATGATCATGGGAGAGGGGAGAACACACCCGGGCCACAAGTCACACCTGAACCTAGTCGGGCTGCTTTTGCAACCCAGCGCTCCACCATGCGACAAGATCTACCTTATTGCCCCCTAGCTACCGCTGCAGCTGCCACTGCCACTGTCACTGTCACTGCCTCTCCTTTCACCTATGTGGCTAGACTCCGGGAGCACTCACCGCTGTGCTCCCTGCTGCTGCTGAGGGCCATGTGAACAATAGATAAGTGGCAAGTATGCGACTGTCCCTTCTATGCAGCATGGGGGACTCTATTCTCTTCTGGTCTGCACTCCCCGTTCTCTTCAAAATCCCTGATTGGGGCAGCAACTGAGTTTTGGAGTAGATTGTAAGGGGGTACTCACTCCTGCCTTGAAGTTATTTTGGATTGTCCTGGCTTTCTTGACATCCTAACCCTAGATCTTGGGACACCAGGATAATCCTGGTAGAGGGTGGTCAGTGGCAGGCAGGTCTGGGCAGCACCACGCCCTCTTGCATTTGCTGTTTGTAGCTGCATTCACGTCGGGGTCGCATATGCTGGCCAAGTTCCGTTCCAAAGTTCTGATGGAGCGAGTTTCAGAAAAAAAAATTGTTTTGACTCGCAAAGTTATACTTCCATAATAAAATAATCGTATTAATCAGCATGACGTGTAATTTACTAATCAACCTAGATTAAAATGCATACACGACATAAGGGACTAATATGTGTGCTCTATGTTGCAACTGCAAGTATGTGAAAAATAGTAAACTAACCTTGTCTATTGTCTTTGTCAGTATTAAATGCGGCTGTTTAACTAATGGCATGTGCTTATTTGTGTGTGCTTATGTTATGTCTTTTTGTCTTTATGTGGCACAAGCTCGAGAAGAATTTCGTAGCCTTTAAGTAAAAAGTAAACACAAATGCTGCATAAATGCTTTGGCTAGGTAACATATATTAACGGGTTAATAATTAGCAAAGGAGGGTGGGTAACAGAATGAACTCTAATTCTTTCATTAATTGATGTCTTGTGTTTGTTTATACATTAGTTTTCGGTTGGACCTAAGAAAATGGCTGGCAGTGCTACAGAATATGAAACTTGACCAGAGTGAAGCCTTCACTCATGCGCAGACAAAAGAGCTTTTTGCTGAACAAATCAACGTTTAATGCAGAAGCAATTTTGGTCGAGTTGAATGTGTTCTTGGTGTCATTTCCAAGGACAGGATGTGGCAGGGCCTGCCAAGATTAGGAAGTAAAGTTTTGTGCTCGGACGAATGTATCTTTCTTGAGGAAGCAAAAAGGATGGAGAAACTAAGAACAATAAGGGCTATGATGAGGCCCCGGACTTGGTCAGGAGTGTATGACCTAATGGTGGTCTGACATGGCTCAGCCAATTGAAAGTTCGGATTTCCAGAAAGAATGTGTGATAAAGATACTTTAGTTAGTTAGAAAGGTATAAAAACTGTCCCTTTTGACAGGAGGGCGCTTCTCGCTTTCCGATTCCTGAGGGTGTGTCGTGCTGAAGGACTTTTTGGAGCACGTAAGGATAATAGGGTTAATTGACTTTTACTTTAGGTGGAGCGAGTTTTAGACAGGGAAATTAGGGTTTTGGTGATGGAAACTGTTTATTCGTCTTAATTCATACTAATTGATTTTGCTTGAAAATGTCAGTCTAATTGGCTGTTCCTCAATTTAAAGCTGCTAATTTTTTGCTAATAAAGAGAAACTTTAAAAATGCACTTTCTTTCAATGAATAGTTAATAAATAAGATTTTTTGAAACGACAAGCTGGTCTTGTTTATTCATGGTCTTGTTACCATCAGCAGATCCATTTGCCTAAGTGACTTAATCAAATGATAAGAACATCAAAAACCATGGTAAAATTGTTATACTGCAGTTGTATATAAATGTGTAAATAATTTGTGAATAGGTTTTATTAATTAGGTCACATGATTCAGTTGCCCAAAATATGTCCCGTAAGTTTATGTGCCTTGAGAGTGTTTTATGATTAATGGTGAGTATTGTGGAGTTGAGTGAGGCATATTTCCAATAGGGGCGCTGGATCAGTTCCAATGTTCCAAGTCACTACCCAAAAAAGACTGGACAGGTAACAGCCCTTCCAGGGGCCTTCAACTTCTTTTATCACTGCCTTCTTGCCCTTCTTCCCTACCCAGAACTTCCTCGCTGAGGCACACAACTTGGTGTGGGGCAAGGCCGGGCGCTCCTTCTTTTTCAGCACGTTGAGCACTGGCGTCTATTGTTGAGCCACCTGAAATCTGCTCTGGCCTGCTTGGTCCTCTAATTCTTTGTGGGGGTGTGGGTCAGGCAGTAGGGGAAAAAGCTGGCTGGACGGGGGTCGAGTGGGGCATGCTGGATGCCCCCTCAAGCCTCACCCCGTCCTAGCTAGGCTGCTTCTGTAGGGGTCCAAGGCTTACTCTTAGTGGTGGCTATTTACACCCACTGCGCCATGGTGACTGATGACAGTGGCTGCCGAGGAGAATGCCACGGAGAACACCACAAACACCTTTGCCTCTCTACATATGGCATCATCTGAGTGTAGTATCCTCACTCACAAGTGCCTGACAACATGTAACAGAAGAGCAACTGGCTTGGTAGTAGGACAACAGATAACTGTGGATGGTGATCCAGCGGGCTATAGAAAATATATCATAAACTACGCTACCCAATTTCATAACCTATAAACAAAATTCTAAACTATACATGGACCCATTTATGAACCTAATATATTTTTGGGCCTACTGAATCAGGTGGTCAAATAAATCTATATACACATTATTTACAAACTATAAACATTTTATACATTTGCAGAAAGAATATTGTCATTAGAATAAAACCCAACCATTTAAACGACCACCATAGGCGACGTGATCTAGCTAAAGGTAACCTATACTTCTAAATAACCAAGACCAGCTTGTTTGTCAAAAGTAAGATTTTATTTTCTAGATTATGGTATATAAGTTGTAAGTTTTATAAATGAAATTTATTTGCAATAAAGCAAGCATGATGGTAAGAAATATGGAAAAATACAATTTAAGCAATTTAATCAAATTTAAAGAAATTATATAAAGTTTAGCATTTCTAAAACCTATTTCCCTAACTGAGCTAAATAGACAGAAATTAAAGTAAAATTCTTTGAGGATTCTTACGTGCTCCACGCAAAGTCCAGCAGCACATCACCCTCATCAGAAAGTCAGAAAGCAGCAGCCAGCCCAACCCTAAGGGCATGACTTTTTATACCTTTCTACGCTAACTAAACTAGCAAAGGAAAGTTTTCAGAAATACTCGACGTCCCATTGGCTGAAAGTGACAAGTGACATGTCACCCGATTCTTAAAAAGTTCCACAAAATCATGTCTTACAAAGACCATTGTCTCTTCCACGTGAAGCCAGAGGCTTCCTGCTATTGCAACTTTGTAACAGATCATCCTCGCAGCTTCCATAGCTTTTCAGAGCAACTTCCGCGGATGCCAAGTTAAGGACTGACAAAAAGTTCACTTTCGACCTTGGCCATGTCCGACAGAATGATGTCAGCTCATCAGTTTTTGCTTTGTGAATGCAGCTTCAATAAACGTTTTAATTCAGAATGGGCGTCTCGTGACTTTCTGCAGAATTATAGATCAGCTTTTATTTTGCGGCTCAAATAGCTAGGCCTCAAAAGCAGGCAACTTATGATTTCTAGTATAAAACAAACACAAGAAAAGTATTAATGTAAGAAATAAAGTATATTCAGTATCCACCCCATGGTTTACTAAATAATTAGCCCACCCGATTAATCAAAATGTTACCTAGCCATTGCAAACAAATAAAGCAGCGTTTATATTTACCAGTCTCCGTTTTTCTATGAGACCCATATGCACCTAGAATAGTAGAAATGACATCACACAGACAAGAAAAAGCAAAACAAGCACATGCTTATTTTAAATATGCAGCAGTTAGTAATGACAAAAACGAAAACAATAAATTATTTTATTATTTTGCACGAACAAAAAGATGCAACATTTATGCACGTTTATGAGCACACATGTTAGTCCCCCCACGTGTAAAGTTTAATCTAGGTTGTATTAGCACGACATATCACAAATCATTAATAATTTTATTCATGTTATGGAAATGTGACTTTGCGAGTTTAAACAAAATTTTGTTTTCTATCTCGCTCCATCAACTCCCTCATCTGGTGATTAACAAATCACCACACCAGCACTCAAATTTTTGGTAAAATTAAATTTATAAGAAATCGATTCAAATTCATTGTATTAGTAAACCTAAAAGTCTGTTTCAGCATAATCCTTGCAATTAACATGACGCTCTCTATGTAACTCCTGCAACTCAATTTCCCTTTCCTCTTCTTTTCTCAGTTTATAAATTCTCTTCTTTTCTCTCAAATGCTTCTTTCTTTTATGTAACAAACAACCTACTTTAGTCAAAATAAAAATGAATATAATTATAATCAAAGGTGCCAGAATCTTGCCAAGAATTGAACTTCCGATATTATGAAACCAGTTTTTAATTGCTTGAAACCTATTTGAAAGTTTCCCAGTAAAATCTTCTTCTTCTAAAGGAATTATTTCAGAATGTATTTGTGTAATATTCTTAATATACATTTCAATATTTTTACTTTCATCCGGTATATATGTACAGCAATGTTGGACATGTAAAATGCCACAGACTCCTCCCTCTTTTGCTAAGAGTATGTCTAAAGCAAGACGATCTTGAATTACCATAGATCTAATTGCAATAACTTCAACATTCACTAATTGAAATCCATCAGCAGTGTCAGTTGATAATCTATCAACTATAGTGGACAATTTTCTGATTCTCCCTGCATTTAGGGTTATACCAACAAAAGGTATTACAGCTTGAAAAATATCTCCCAGAACTTCAGTAAAAGTTTCTCTTTTAGCTCTATTTACATAATTATGGATTTTAAATAATCCTTCTGAATCTCTGTCAACATGAAATACTTTAGGAAAAACAATTCCCACATAACAAGTTCCATACCAATGGTCTGGAAGGTTGTAGTAGGCTTTGTCACCACAAACAAAATAAATTCCAGGAAAGATAGGATCCTTTCCACCTTTAAATCCCCAACCTCCCATAATCTGATAAGTATCTTCACAGTTGCTTGCACCTACAAAATAATTATCAAACAGTGTGTTATCTCTTCTAATGCAAAGCTTTCCACTAACAGGTTTGTCTATGTGAATTGCAATATTTTCAAGCATTTTGCCATTTAGTTTCTCATCCTCTTTTTGCCAGAATGATGACTTAGTCTGCTTGACTAATTCATTTCTCTTATAAATTGCTCTTCTCTCCTCAACCATATTCAGAAATTTCTTCCCTTCAGCACTTAATTTACATGTTAGATTATTCTTGTAAGCATACTCATAAGTGAGTTCATTAGTAACAAGGAAATATTCTCTCAATTGTTTAGCTTTCTTATGCTTATTTAAAGCATTATCAATCTTGATATTAGCAAAAATCTCATCATAATTTGAATAGTAATATTCTAAACGACCAGTTTGATAAAATAAACTAGTTAATACACTACATGTAACAGCATAAGTGAGAGGAAGCATATTATATGTTACTCCCTCAGAAACAGAAGCGGGTAACTTAACGCACACATAACAATCCTTTGCATCCATTACCTTTACATATTCACTCAAAAGCTTTGTGAATGTATTGCTTGAAAAATCACCTATTGATTTATCTTGATGAATGTTAGGCTGATGATCAATTACTTTAGCAGATGCACTATGTTTAGTTTGGCTAACTAGAGCTTTGCTTGTTAAGTTAACTTTGTGTAATTCTCTATTCATTTCTAAAGGTATAATCACAGCTAGTATCAACCAGAGCAGAACTAAAATGAGCAGACACACCAGAGTCATCTTACAGCATCTTTTAAAAACAGAGCATTTTGAAGTGCTCTCCTTAATGTAAGGCATTTTTAGGTTAGTTTTATCCTCAAAAATAAAATTAAAAATAAAAATAAATTTTAAAATTTATATACACCCCCCTTTTAAAATATTTTTCTTTTTATAACCCTAAACAAGATTTCTTCGACCTTATGTCATACATAAGTTTTTCTTCTACTAGACAGTTTTTCTTCGACCTTGTGTCAACTAACAGGATTTCTTCAGCCTTATGCCAATTTAATAAATTTGTACTTCAATCATTGTCACTAATTTCTTGGATTTCGTTTTCTTCTTCACTACTATCATATATGTCTATAACAGGTGGAATTACTAAGTAAGTCCACTCAGGAGACTTGTATTTCTGGTTTGGTCTAATTATTCTCTTCCCTTTTCTTGATATCACTTCTATTTTCCTCCCAACTCCAACTTCTGTTCCAGGACTCTTTTGACTACTTATTTCTTCAACTTGTTCTATTGGCTTTTTGATTAATCTCACTCTCAACCTTCCACCAGGCCAGAAGTCTGCTTTTCTCACGTACTTTTTCTTTGGTTCAGAATTATTTGATTCTGATTTCCAAGTCCTTTTCTTTCTGTTTTCACTTCCACCTTCCACGTCACTTTCCTCAGTTTCGTAGTCTGAAATTTCAATTGACTCAGGAACTTCTCTATATGGCAATTTCACTCCTTCAGGAACTTCACTTTGTCTTCCATCACTGGTACTCGGTAATTCGTTCTCCTCCTCTTCCTCAATTACCTTTAGCTTCCCAGATTTCGGATTTTTGTTCCTTACTTCAGAGCTCGTTCTCTGCCTTTCGATACTCTCCTGGTCTGAAACTTCTTTTGGTTCAGCTTCTTTGTCTTCAATATAGACAACCGAATCCTCAGTTATCTTTCCTTTTAACAGATTCTCTTCACCTTCAGAATCTATTTCAATTATTTCTAAGTCTTTTCTTGTCAGATTTCCATTCACTGGCACAGTTTCCAGATGTCGACTTTCTTGTCGATCTTCAGAATCTGGAATTACTTCACCTTCTGTTCTGTCTTCTGCTTCAGAATCAGAGTCATCTGTGGTATCACTTTCAACATCAGAATTCTCAGGAGTTGGTATTGGAATAGTATGACTTGGATGAATCCAGCGCTTCAATCCTCTGCACTTTACAGCATTAGTAGTGATCAAGATTACCTGCCTAGGTTTCTGCCATCTAGGAGATAGACAATTCCTCCTCCGATGTACTTTCGTTCTGACCCAGTCTCCAGGTCTCAGATCATGTGTCAAAACTTTGTCATTTGATTGTGCTTCAGTTCCCACCTGATTAGATACAGAAGTTACCATATCAGATAACCTTTTACAGTAATCCAAAATTGCACTGTCATTTATGCTCAACAGTTTACCTACAGGTACAAAAGCTTGTCTCATAACTCTTCCCATCAAAATTTCATGGGGACTCAAACCTGTCTTTTTATCTGGTGTACTTCTTATTGACATCAAAACAAGTGGAAGAGCATCAGTCCACTTCACTCCTGTCTCTAGACACATTTTCCCAATTCTGTTTTTGATAGTTCCATTTATTTGTTCAACTACACCTGATGCCTCTGGTCTGTATGCACAGTGTATTTTCTGCTCAATACTCATAGCTTCGCAAATTAATTTCAACAGTTTGTTATCAAAATGACTTCCTCCATCACTCTCAATAGTTACTGGAAAACCGTACCTTGGGATGATTTCTCTGAGCATTAGTTTTGCTACTGTAATTGAATCACAATGTCGTGTAGGGAAAGCCTCTACCCATCTTGAGAACAAGCATACAATTACAAGTACATATTTCAAACAGTTGTGTAATGGCATTTCAATGAAATCTATTTGTAACCTGGTAAAGGGACCACCCTCCCGACCAATTATTCCTGTCCCCACCACTGATTTTCTGTTTGGATTCATTTGTTGGCATGACAAACACCTTTGACAAAAAGATTCTGCAATGGTTCTAAATTTGGTGTTGAACCATGTTTCTTTAAACAGTCTAACCATAGAATCTCTTCCCAAATGTGCAGGACCATGATATAATCTGGCCATGTCAGAAATCATGCAATTTGGTAAAACTACTCTCCCATCTTTGTAAACCCACACTCCATCTTCATCACGTTGTCTACAATCTGATCTTAACCACTGGTCTTTTTCTTCATCATCTGCTTCGTTTTGTAAATCTCTAATCTCATTCCATGTTTCTACAACAGTTGTTAGCATTAATGAATTTGAATCAGTTTCTGTACTTCTATTCCGATTGTAAGAATAATTTTTCCTTGCGCAGTACTTTGCTGTTTCATCTGCGAAGGCATTTCCTTTGGAAATATAATCAGTCCCTCTAGTGTGTGCTGCACACTTGACTATGGCAATTTCTTTTGGCAATTGTATTGCTTCAATTAATCTTCTAATGAAAACTGCATTTTTAATTGGTGACCCTGTTGATGTCATATATCCTCTCTGTGACCAGAGTTGTCCATAATCATGCACAACTCCGTATCCATACTGACTATCAGTAATGATGGTAACTCTTATATCTTTTGATATTTCACATGCACGAATTAAAGCAATCAATTCAGCCACTTGTGCTGAACGAACTCCTTCAAGACATGATGCTTCTTCAACATCTTCGACTGTACAAACTGAATATGAAGCTTTCAAGACACCACCTTCGGATCTTAAGCATGAGCCATCTACAAAGTAGACAAAATCCGATTCAGGCAAAGGTCTGTCTTTGATGTCTTTTCTTGGTTTTGTGCAGAATTCCATGACATCTAAACATTCATGTTCTGTCTCAATGTCATCAACAATTTCAGAATCAGGCAGTAATGTAGAAGGATTCAGATTCAAACATCTTGAAATCGAAACATTATCTGCTCCCAGTATGATTTTCTCATACTTTGTCAATCTGCTACTTGTTAAATGTTGAGTCTTACCTCTTGTCAGTAATATTTCAACCGAATGAGGCACAAAAACTTTTACAGGAAATCCCATAATGATTCCTTCACTTTGTTCAAGACTGATACTTGTAGCTGCAACTGCTTTTAAACAACCTGGTAATGCTTTTGCAATTGGATCAAGAACTGCAGAGAAATATGCAATAGGTTTCTTTAGGTTCCCATGTCTCTGAATTAACACAGATAATGCACATCCTTCTCTCTCACTGCAATACAGTTCAAAATCTTTCTCATAATTTGGCATACCCAAAGCAGGAGCTTGGCATAAGCTCTTTTTCAAGTTCTCAAAAGATTCCATTTCAACATCATTGAGAATAATTGGATCTTTTACATCTGATTTGGTCAGTCTTTGTAGTGGTTTCGCAATTACCGAAAATCCACTTATCCATTGTCGACAGTAACCTACCATTCCCAGGAACATTCTGACCTGTCTTTGTGTTCTTGGCGGTAACATTGCTTGAATCATTTTTATTCTCTCTATTGTTACTTGTCTTTTTCCCTTTGCAATTCTGTGACCAAGATATTTTACTTCCTGTTTGCAAAACTGTAGTTTTGCTGGGGACACTTTATGTCCTTCTTCTGCAAGGCGATTTAACAAAATTATTGTGTCTGTTACACAATTTTCTCTTGTCTTTGCAGCTATTAACAAATCATCAATATACTGCACCAACGTAGACCTACCTGGTAAGTCTAAATCTTCTAATGATCTTTTTAACAGTTCGTTAAAGATTGAAGGACTTTCTGTATAGCCCTGAGGTATTCTTGTCCATCCAAGGGTCTTACCTTGGAATCTGAAAGCAAAGATTTCATAACTGTCTGGGTGTAGAGGAACAGTAAAGAATGCATTGCAAAGGTCAATGACTGTGTACCATTCAGCATCATATGGAATCTGAAATAGAATTACTGCTGGATTTGGAACCACAGGACAACATGGAATAACAATTTGATTAACCTTTCTCAAATCTTGTACGATCCTAAATGTTCCGTTAGCCTTTTTAACTCCCATAATTGGTGAATTACAAGAGCTACTCTTCATTTCTTTCAATACACCTTGCTTGATTAATTTTTCAATTACAGGTGTAATACCTTCAATTGTCTCTGTTTTCATTTTATATTGTGGAGTGTTTGGAAATTCTATTCCCTGCTTCAATGCAATTTTAACAGGATCTACGTTTTTCATCAGACCCATCTCATTCCCAGTAAAATCCCATATTTCAGATTTCACTGTTTCTTTTAGCTCTTCAGGTAAATCTTTTTCTTCAAATGCAGGAAACAATTTTGTTTCTTCTGCTTCCATCATCATCATTGTCATTCTGTACAAACCATCTTCTTCCATTGTTTGTAATTCAACTCCTTCAGGAGAACAATATATTCTGCAATTCATTTTACATAGGATGTCCCTACCTAATAGATTTACTGGACTACTATTACAAACCACAAATCTGTGTTTGTCTCTGTAATTTCCAATTTCAACTGGTACTGGATCAGTTAAGTCTGTTTTAATTTGCTGATTACTTACTCCAACAACTTGGATGGTATCCCCAGAGAGAGGTAGGTTTTCAATTTCCACTGATCTAACAGTAGAACGGGTAGCACCAGTGTCCACTAGAAAAGTGATGTCTACATCATTAACTTTCCCGTTTACATAAGGACCAGACTGGTCAACCTCAAGAGTGGCTCCAACAACACACTCTTCCTCCTCTCTCGGGCACCGTCAGCAATAATCATCAGAATCACTGTCTTGGCTTTCTGTTAATAAAAATTGTTGTGAAGCATTTTGCATTTGAACCCTTTGCTGTTTTTGCTGTTTTTGTGGTTTTATTACCTGTTCACATCCCTGAAATCCCACGTTTGGATTATATTTTTGAACTCCCCCACAATTCGGAAAAGGTGGTTGTGGCAACTGGTCCTGACGATTATTCACCTGTTGTTGTTGCTGTTGTTGTAATTGTCGCTGAATATTAAATTCATTTAACCCCTGTTGCATCTGTAGCTGTTGCTGCACGTTAACACCATTCTGCATCTGTGGATTCAATAAGGGATTCTTTAAGTTTCTAGGAGGATGAGGACACTCGTCCCTCCAATGTCCAATTTCGCCACAATTAAAACAAGGTAATCTTTGTTTCAGCTCTTCTATCTTTGGGCTAAATTTCTTTTGGAAATTATTACCTTTAAACTTTCCTTGTATCTGGTTCGTATTTCCAGTTTGAACAAAATTAGTGTTCTTATTTCCCATGCTGGCAATCTGTTGTTCAGCTACCTTTACCTGTGCCCACATGGCTTTCTCCTTTAGCTTCTTCTGTTTTACTTCTAATTCATCGCTACAATATTTTGCTTTTCTCAGAATATCATCTATAGATAGTGCTTGCCATCCGACAATACTAGTTCTGATCATTTCTCCAATTTCAGGTTTTAGTCCATAAACAAATCTATAGATAAAATGACTCATGTCTTTCTCATCTAATTTTTCATAACCACTGTATTGTTTAAAGATTAACAGTAGTCTTTCATAAAAAGAATGAACTGATTCTTTTGTTTCCTGCTCTGTTCTTTCTATTTTAACCCAATCAACTTCTTTGGGTGGAATTTTGTTTTTCATCCAAACAATTACTTTCTCATAAAAATCCATTACGAGTGGATTTGGGGCACCTGTTTCTTTAATTCGCTCAGGTTCTGTTTTTGGCCAACTAATAGATATTTTACATTCTGTCCAAAGATCAGATGGAACAACAATGTCAAAAAATCCATCCAAATCAATCCACAGAACTTTTGACACTTTGATAAATCTATCGACTTGCCTGTACCACTCAACAGGTTTCTCTCTTAATTTTGGAAAGTCATTTGTGAATAACAGAATGTCCTGTCTCGACCATGGGACATGAACATATCCTCCACCTGCAACTTCTCTCATTGGAAATTGTTTTGACATTCTTTCTAATCTTTCATCTTCCTTCCTTTTGGTCCATTTCACTCTCCATTTGTTCAGTTCTCCTAGCTTTTTGATATAGACAATTAAATCTTTAATGTGAACTATTCTTCCCATTGAGTTCAAACTCTCAATGTCGCTTTCTGAGAAATCTAATCTATAATGTTTTGCAAAATTCTTTTGTTTACTCACATCGATTTCAAGTTCTGCAGCTAGATCCTCTAATTGATCATATTTATTTTTCGTTTTCCATTGAATACTTTTGCAAATGAATAATAGTTCATCATCCCGATAGTAATTTAAACTATCTGGGCCAATTGTTCCAATTATTAATTCTTCTATATTTGCTTTTAATTTGGCCACATCAAGCTTTGGTGTAGTTACCCTGACTTCAGGACTTCCTACATCTGACATAGCACCCATTGGTGTTTTTGGAGATAAATCCTCATTGAAAGTTAAATCAGGCATTCTCGATCTAGAAGTGTTTAATTCTGTCAAATCTGAATAAAATTTTTCAGCAGGCTTTTGAATTTCTGTATTTAAAGGAATAGTTAATCCAGTTTTGTTTGTATTTCTTTGATCAAATACAGGCTGAACAGGACCTATTGTTACTGGAACTGTAACAGCTTCCATGCCTTTTGTCATTCTTTTGATTAATTCTTCTTTAGACCTTAAGTATTCATTATAATCATCATCCTCAACATTTCTTGTCTCTCTTGTATAATCTTTTGGAGGTTCCCTTGCTCTTGGAGTCATTGAAAAATGTCTACCCTCATTTCGAGCATTCTCAAATTCTGGTCTTCTAGGAGTTTCAGTGATTTCACAATTATTTGGATAAAGTTTAGGAGCTTCACTAATTGGAGGTGCACTCGGTGAAGTTTCAGTAGAAACCACCGGAGTAGACCATGATCTAGGAGGTCTCAAAGGCTGATTCGGCTGTTTATTTCTAGCAGTTGTATATATTTCTTCCATAATTGCATCCTCAGATTCACTTTCCATAGATTTCCCTGTAGGAGAACCCATTACCATTTCATGAATTAAATACAATCCTTCACTCATGTTTCCCTGTCTCCACATTCGTAATCTATCTTCATGAGTTTCTCTTTTCCATGATGGATTTTTAGAAGGTCTTTTAATTCCACTAGCTTCTCTTTGTAACTGATACATCTCATCTTCCCACTCAACTAAAGCTTCAAATTGAGTTGGTCTCGGTTTTGGAACAAGAGCATTCATTTTCTCTCGTAAGTTTCTTAAAACTCTTACATTAAATGAACCATCATCAGGCCAAGCCAAAACACCATCGTTTTTAGTATAACGTTTCCAACTGTCGAACCATAAGACAGTATGATATCCGTATTCACCTTCCATGTATGCTGCAGGTGTTTTATACTTATGAAGTAGTTTACCACCTCGCGTTTCGATTTTCTTGTCAGGTGAAAATAAATTCTTAAATTTCTGAAATAATGTTGTCTTTTTCTCAACATGTTTAAAATGATAACTCATTTTTAAAAGTTAAATTTAATTCACAAATTCGTTCGTAAAATATTTCCGGGATGTTCCGCAAAACAACCAATCCGTGCGCGAAACACACCAACAAGCCAATGGCGGTTGAGCTGAGTCACTTTTCAGTTCGACCAATAAATTTAGAGTTTTTCTGAACTACCAATCAGCTCACTGGCCGTCAGAGACTCAGGAGCCAATCAGAATACAGCTTGTGACGTAGGTCACCCAATCCCAGCGCGGCTCTGTGACGTACACAGCAGCTGCGGTTTCTCGCTTCTCACTCCTGGCGCTTACCCCTCCTTCACAAAATCTTTTCACAGCGCCATTTTAAGAACACTTTTCAGTGTAAATTAATTCTTAACAATGACTTATAAAGACAACATCTGTTCGTTTCACTAATTAGGATAGTTTACATACATTCAAGTATCCACACTTCGGAATAGACGGCGCTATTCACACTAAGGATAATATTCAATTGTCAGTAGAGTAACCTTACCCCACCCTTCTAACACGTATAATTATGAACTCGCTTTGCTCTGAACCCACCGCGAAGTGAAAGTTCTAAGAGTTCCACTTGAACATAAAATACAATTCAAACTCGCACTTTTACACGGAAAATTCCCTAATTTCAAACACACACGAAATCCGTACAGGACTCTCACCTGTTTATAGAAATCATGCACCGTTAGCAAAATAACGACGTTATCCGTACAGGGCTCTCACCTGTTTATAGATATGAAACATGTACCCGTACAGGACTCTAACCTGTTTATAGATAATCATGCACCGACGTTAAATTTTACCCTTCACTCAAGCTCGGATATAACTAATACTCTCATCACAGTGAGTTTTATGGAAGGCGCTTTGTCCCTATTCTCATGCTGCTTTGATTTCTTAGAAAATCCTCACTATACAAGATTCAGACCTAGTCCTAAAACTGTGCTGCTCGGCGACAACACTATGGTACACGGCGATACCTCTTGTGATACTCGGCGATATCACTACAAACGAACAGATGGCTTGCGTGACTAATTTCTCGCCACACAATCTATACCGGTATAGCTTACAGATAGGCACGAAAAACGAACTTAACAAGTGTTAAAACATTAATCCTATTTGCATACCATGACGTAATCCTTAGCAACCAACATGTTACCTTGGTTACCCCTTAGCAACCATCAATTTCTGCTACCAGATAATTGATCCAGCGGGCTATAGAAAATATATCATAAACTACGCTACCCAATTTCATAACCTATAAACAAAATTCTAAACTATACATGGACCCATTTATGAACCTAATATATTTTTGGGCCTACTGAATCAGGTGGTCAAATAAATCTATATACACATTATTTACAAACTATAAACATTTTATACATTTGCAGAAAGAATATTGTCATTAGAATAAAACCCAACCATTTAAACGACCACCATAGGCGACGTGATCTAGCTAAAGGTAACCTATACTTCTAAATAACCAAGACCAGCTTGTTTGTCAAAAGTAAGATTTTATTTTCTAGATTATGGTATATAAGTTGTAAGTTTTATAAATGAAATTTATTTGCAATAAAGCAAGCATGATGGTAAGAAATATGGAAAAATACAATTTAAGCAATTTAATCAAATTTAAAGAAATTATATAAAGTTTAGCATTTCTAAAACCTATTTCCCTAACTGAGCTAAATAGACAGAAATTAAAGTAAAATTCTTTGAGGATTCTTACGTGCTCCACGCAAAGTCCAGCAGCACATCACCCTCATCAGAAAGTCAGAAAGCAGCAGCCAGCCCAACCCTAAGGGCATGACTTTTTATACCTTTCTACGCTAACTAAACTAGCAAAGGAAAGTTTTCAGAAATACTCGACGTCCCATTGGCTGAAAGTGACAAGTGACATGTCACCCGATTCTTAAAAAGTTCCACAAAATCATGTCTTACAAAGACCATTGTCTCTTCCACGTGAAGCCAGAGGCTTCCTGCTATTGCAACTTTGTAACAGATCATCCTCGCAGCTTCCATAGCTTTTCAGAGCAACTTCCGCGGATGCCAAGTTAAGGACTGACAAAAAGTTCACTTTCGACCTTGGCCATGTCCGACAGAATGATGTCAGCTCATCAGTTTTTGCTTTGTGAATGCAGCTTCAATAAACGTTTTAATTCAGAATGGGCGTCTCGTGACTTTCTGCAGAATTATAGATCAGCTTTTATTTTGCGGCTCAAATAGCTAGGCCTCAAAAGCAGGCAACTTATGATTTCTAGTATAAAACAAACACAAGAAAAGTATTAATGTAAGAAATAAAGTATATTCAGTATCCACCCCATGGTTTACTAAATAATTAGCCCACCCGATTAATCAAAATGTTACCTAGCCATTGCAAACAAATAAAGCAGCGTTTATATTTACCAGTCTCCGTTTTTCTATGAGACCCATATGCACCTAGAATAGTAGAAATGACATCACACAGACAAGAAAAAGCAAAACAAGCACATGCTTATTTTAAATATGCAGCAGTTAGTAATGACAAAAACGAAAACAATAAATTATTTTATTATTTTGCACGAACAAAAAGATGCAACATTTATGCACGTTTATGAGCACACATGTTAGTCCCCCCACGTGTAAAGTTTAATCTAGGTTGTATTAGCACGACATATCACAAATCATTAATAATTTTATTCATGTTATGGAAATGTGACTTTGCGAGTTTAAACAAAATTTTGTTTTCTATCTCGCTCCATCAATGGCGCTTTGTGCTCTTTTGCTCCATGTTCAATTCAAGCTATAAAGATTCATATCTCCAATTCTACCTTTTGGATTTTTTTCACTTTGGTGTCATTTTAATTAATAAAATGTACTTTATTGTTCAAAATTAGTTTGGGATTTTACTTCTGCTGTGTTGCACTTTTTACTATTTGAGTGCTGCATAACTACTTTACACTCCAAGTTAAACCTGGCCGCTTTCTGCAGAACTAACAGATAGTTAAGAATAGGTTTATTTAGTTACTTTGGTGAAGCACCCTGACAAGGATTGTGATTAATATTTGAGGTGGGTTCGTACCCACCTCAAATAGTACTTCAGTTCTTACACTCAGAATTCATGTGCCAAGTACTATTGGTAACTCTCGGTGTGGAAACACTAATGCAGTATACTTGGCACAACTTGACAGCTGCAGCGTTTAGAAAATGGAAATATACATGTGAGCAGGTCCTCAGGCTGTTGATGACTGGCCCAGGGTCACCCACCCTCAGCCTGTCCTAGCAAGGTACTGTGTACAGGTAGCGTGCCCAGGACATCATACAAAATGTGCAATATGCATTATTCATCATTTTACATGCTTTTAAAGCACATTGTTTTGCAAAGACACATTGAAGAAGATGATGTAGGAACCCGGAACTCTCCTTCTTTTCTGTTCGCTGCAGCTATATTGGCTGTCAAGATAACCTTGCAAGAAAATGAGGTACATCATAAGAAAGAACATATTTTATGTTTTTCCATTTATCTTAAATTGCCTCAGATATGCTCAGATACCATGCATCCCCCTGACATACGGCAGCGATAATTAAAAGAGATAACCACGGTCCGGCCTTTCATTTTCATGCTGAATGTCGAAAATTGAAACATTACTCTGTTGCCTGCTCTCTGCTATTGATTATTCGAGGCCATGCACGGGAAGAAGATGTTTTCATTGTGGAAAGGGCTAATGTGTGGGCTCGTAACAAAGCAGGGACACAGAAGTGCATCTTTCTTTAAGAGAGAAGATATTAATTTTTGGAGAGGTAAAGTGGGAAAATAAGTCTGGAAAAGATGTTGGTACTTTATTCCCCCCTCCCACTCCCTCACTCCCCCGAGTAACCATCTAACTACAAATCATGAAGAAAAAGAGCTCTGCATTTTTCTTAAAAGTGGTGTTTTTTTCTCTCAAGTACAAATTAATTTCAGATTTTATAGGTGACATGTTTTTTTTGTTGCAAGTTGTCTTAGAGTTTAAGCTCCATAAACTGGCCTCCCAGAAGTACATTTTTTCCCTCGCTGCCACCGGTCTCTTTGATTGAGAAGGTCACCAGGTCTTATAGGACGCCTTGTAAATCACGGCTTCGCTCTTCCTGAAGGATCTAACGTGACCCTGCTCGCACACCTTCAAAAATTATAAAGTGCTGGCCACTCTGTGCTGAATATCAAACGAATAAATCAACTGTAATACGCGGGACCTTTCTTCTGGTTTCTGGCAGATTTATTCTACAGCATTTAATTAGATTTAATGTTTTTGACTTAATCGACCAGGATTCCTTTTACATTCAGGAAGTGGTGAGGCCACAGGTCTCATCACAACTAAATCATACTGTCATGTAGTGCAGTCTTTTAACTATTTTTGAAAGTATATGAGATTTCCACGACTTCTCTGATCAGAGTAAGAGTGTGCAGGCACTCTGGTATGAGATCATAGCAGGACATCCTTGCCCCAGAAGATATTATCTTCTGCTTAATATGCTGGTCCATTCCACTGTATCCCTCACTTTACCAATAGATGATACTTTCGAAGTCTGGAGGAAATTCAAAGAATGCCAGACATACCTATGCCCAAGAATGTACATAGAAGGGAAATAAACATAGATGTTTGAAACTCTTCGTGACTGCTAATCGGACCGTTGTCACTATTCGGACTGAAAATCCGTGGCGAGGCGATCTAGTAAGAGAAGTGGACTGCAATGGACTGCAAATCTTCAGGACCCGTTCACAAAGCAATTTTGATGTACATAAATCAGAACTCTTGTGTATACTCTTACATGCCTTTGTGAACCGATGCAACACATCCAGAAATAGGAATAAAATGTTATTAATCAGGGAATAGGCATCTGGAATTAGTGCCAATGGAGAGGAATCTGCTAGTGGTTGTAATGCATTCTCTCCATAGATGCTCTGCTCCCTGCTGCTCAGCCAGTGTGTGATGTCATGGAACGTTGGTTAGTGCCTGAAGGAGTGGACAGTTAGAAAGAGTGGGCTCAGCACAGTGGATGCTGCCACTGGTGGGGTACTTTACTATGTAACTTGTAACTGGTAACCTAACGTATAACTTCTTCAACAAACCTACAACTTGTTCTTCTACATGAACTGGCTACCTGACCCCTGCTTACCAAGAGGGTATCTCTATTACAATACTGGTGATGACCAGAAAACAAACCTAGGTGTGAGAGGGACACTGCTAAAAATGAAGAAGATAAGGTAAATTGAAAATAAAGCGAGCCTCGGTGTGGGAGAACCTGATGGAAACAAAGAGAATAAGAGATTGAAGACATAAGAAGAGAAAAAGAAGCGTCAATTCCCCACCAGTAACTTTTCCAACAGACAGCCTGCAGATAATGAACTCAAAGACAGACAAATGAAGGATTTTGTTCCTGCTGAACTTCGAATATACGCAGATTGATCGTAACAGATGATTGTGTAACCAATGGTAACATTGTGTGAGTTGCCTTCACTGCAGCATTTTGTCAGTTTTGCTGGACATGCCGGTGGCGAGTGAACTAACAGCAAGTGAAGACAGGTGGTGAGTGAGTCAGCAGTGCTTGGGATGCAGGTGCTTAGTTGTTAGTGTAAAGCCTTAACAGGCCGTGTTAGTGTTAGCAAGCTGAGGACTGTTGTTGTTGGCCATAGCCCATTGTTCATGCCCTTGGGAGCGCGAGTAATTGTAGTGGCATTTGAAAAGGTGAGGCTGGTGTGCGCTGTTTCTGAATTCCCAGGCTGTATCAGGAATTACATGTATGATGTTTGTCGGCACATCTGCAGAACGTACTCCATAGCCTGGGTGTGGTACGCGCATGCTGACTACTTCCCTATGCTGAATGGTTCGAGGCGTGTATAGAAAAATGACTGGAATGAGTGTGGCTTGGGAGGGAGGGGTGAGGGGGGGTGAGCAGACACCAGACAAATTGAAAGTGTGCAAAAGGCCGCTTTTATTGAAACAGGTGCATATTTACAAAAATACCAACCTGGCAACCGCCTCACAAAACTAGTCCTCACTAAATAAGATGTTACCTTACAACCCCAAACGTCAGGCCCGCCCCTACCACGTCACAAACCCCGCCCCCACCCAGCACAACATAATTACAATTCAAACAATACCAAAACCTGATAATCATTTAAATATCATCCCAACCCACGGCAAAACATCACATTGCAAAACTTACCCACCAACAACTTACATTACCCAAAACCTTGTAACCACCCCGCGAAACAACTATTTAAACTTTTCCAGCCATAGCCCAACTTTAGCAAAAACCCAACAAGCTTCATGTCCCTGCTGACCAAGAACGCCCAATTTCCGCACGGCACCTGTTCCAAGCGACAATGAACAACATGTTTTGTTACCCCATATCCACCTGTTCCGACAAAAGACCCTAAAATTATGGAAGGTAAACAAATAAATAATGAAAATAATTAAATAAATGAATAAATAAAAGACCCGGGGAAAGTAAGAGAAAAACCTAACTGAGAATAGGGGGGGAGGGGGGGAAAATTTCCAATAACTAATGAGCTCCCGGCCACCAGGTCATTCAACCTAAAATGGTGGCCGGGAGGAGGGGCTACAGGGATATATAACTGGGCTCCCCCAGTAGGAACCGAGGGAGCCCAAAACCAGCCCAAAACCAGC
Source organism: Lissotriton helveticus (assembly GCF_964261635.1). Lineage (NCBI taxonomy): Eukaryota > Metazoa > Chordata > Amphibia > Caudata > Salamandridae > Lissotriton > Lissotriton helveticus. The sequence goes on along the minus strand of NC_136057.1, from coordinate 756,093,132 downwards.
CCAAGGCCGGTGCTCTGATGCAACCCCCCCCCCCCACTAGCCCCTCCCAATCAGCCCGGGGGTGGGGACCTCCCTGCGGTCGGCTGCCCCCCCCCAAGCCCCCCATCCAGAATGATGTTGAAAGTGATCCACAAGCGTAGCATGCACTCTGGGCAACAATCGCCACATGTCATCTGATAAAAAAGGACTACAATGTGTGCAGCTTCAAAGAAAATAGCTGCGTCTGTGTCGAGTAATGTGTCGGCAGTATTGCTGTAGGAGGAGCCTTCTTGACAAAGTAGGAAGTCGGACGTTGTAGATGCAGCCGTAAAAAGGGAGAATAAGAGCAATGCGACGTGACACGTGTGAGTGGCGCTTACAGGGGCATTTGTAGCCATTTTTGCTGATGTGACGCAGCATGCAGTGAATACATTGAGACATGCACGAGGACGGTACTTCTTGGGTAATTTGGAGCTGTTTTTGTAAGATGCGAGGCAGCGTGCAGTGCTAATTCCTGATTAAAGAAGATTAGGCTTTGGCAGCGCCAGTCAACAGTTAAGCAGGCATTGAGGAAGTTGAAAGTCTACCACACAATTTTAATGCCGGTACTGTGTGATTTTGTATCTGAGCGTTCAGGTGAGATGTCGCTCACCAGAGAGGAGGACTTAGGGTCTGCTACCAGTGAATTCTTATGCTCTGCTATGCTGAAGTTTTACTAATGATGTAAGTTGCCAAAATATTCATATTTTGTGGGGAGTGGTTAGGAAAAAGTACTTATTTGTTTATTTTCCTTTATTGTTGTATGAAAGAGTCCATGTTTTACATCGATGCTCCTGAAGAGTGTGCTGGAGTTTTGTGAAGAGTGGTGACTATGGCTGAGTCCATAACCACTAGCAAGACAATGGAATAGAGGGTGAGTGTGTAGAATGATACTTGGTTCTACGAAGGTGAGCAATATAAGGTATGGTATAGTGCAAGGCTGTGCTGTAGAGGGTGTGTGCATAGAGTGTCCCTGGTCCTGCAAGGGTATGCAGAAGAGTGTGGATCTGTAGCGGTGTGTCCCTGTGTCCTGTGAGTGCATGCAGAAGAGATTGAAGGTGTGGTATTTGTCCCTGGCACTGCAAGAGTCTGCAGTAGAGTGTAACTGGTCATGCGAGAGTGTGCCATAGAGGATGGGTGTAGTGTTTGTCCCTGGTCCTGCAAGAGTATGAAGTGGAGGGTGGACGTGTAGTGGGACTGGGGAGTAGATGTGCTTACTTTACTAGTCTTGTGACTGACTGGCTGGCAGTAGAGGTAGGTGCGGAACATGTGTCTGGGCCTACAAGTGACTGCCATAGTAGGTATGTGGATTACTTGTGTGTCACTGGTGGTGGAAATATTGTTTCCTTGGTATGGCCCATGCCAGTGGTTTCTTTGGATAGGCTCTAGGTGACCTGTATGTGGGTGTGCTTTTGAGTTCGTATGAATGGAGTCGTATGCGACCATTGTTTGTATAATTATTAAGACGTACTTAAGTCTTTTATGGCTGTTTGCATTTTCATAGTCGTCTTGTAGTTTTTTGGGGGTTTTTGTAAGAGAAGGGTATGGGTTATAATTTGCTTTTGGTTGTAATGCATTCTCTCCATAGATTTTCTGTTACCTGCTGCTCAGCCAGTGTGTGATGTCATGGAATGTTGTTGAGTGCCAGAAGGAGTGGACAGTTAGAGAGAGTTTGCTGAGCAGAGAGGATGCTGCTCCAGGTGGGGTGCTTTTCTATGTAACCTGTAACCTCGTCAATAAACATACAACCTGCTATTCTACATGAACTGGCTACCTGACTCATGCTTATGAATAGAAAACCTTTTTAGTACCACACAATGTCCCCTCCTTGCACTTTTACCAATAGCGAAAAGGACATTTTGGGGATGATTCACAAACACATGTAAGAGTACGTAAAAGATGACTGCTGTAGTACTACTTCCAAACACATAAATGGTTTTGTGATTCTGTCTCCTATCCTTCAATCTCTGCACACTGTTCTCTGGCTCTGACACAACTCTCATTTCTGACTGAATTCATCCCTGTTAAAAAGGTCTTAAACATTAACTGAAAATATCTCCATCGATAGCAGCAAGAGAGCTCACCCATACAATCATTAACTGATCTGCAATCTCTTCAGAGAAAATTCCAAATAGACAGATGGATAAGACTTACAAAATTTCGCTACAATTTAGTGATGGTCATTAAAGGTGAATTCATTGCAGCTGTGAAATAGATTTTCCTGTTTTTCTTGGGTCAAAGGAAGTCAAAGGAAGTCAAGACTGATTGCTTTGTACTAGACACTATAAGCCTGGTTCACAAAGGTAAACCTATACTGGTTTGTAAGTCAACTCTTTTTTCAGTATTCATAAACTATAATTTAATAGTAAATCTATCACTGTCTGGGCAGAGAACTCTAGGACAGGAGAGGACAAGACTATCTTTCTTTTTTTTTTAAATGTTAATGTACACTGTCAGTAGTATTACTCTGAAGCTGCCTAAAACCTGTCCTGAAATCAGTCTTTGGGTAGATTGAATTCAAGGCACTGGCTGCTGCTTCTTATCTGTGACTGGGCCCACCAGTCTGCCTTCACATATTTTACTGGCCCTAAAATTCTGTTCCCTGACGAAACTGAGATGTGCAGAGACAATATATGCTAAAATGCTAAAATGAACCAGGTAAAAAAATGAACATCAAATTCTGATACTTGTGGAATTTGGTGTGAAAAAGCACAAAAACGTGCATGTCATTCCTCATTCTCACAATTGTAGGTTATGCCACACCCAGAAACTACTGCAACCACATATCACTGTTACCCGTACTTTAAAAAAAACACACTTTTCCTGTCCTGACCACCATGAATAGAGTCACTGTGTTGAGCAAACTAACACCACCATAACTTCAGCTTGGGGGTTACCAAATTACTTTAACTCTTGAGTGTGGGACTTGCATAGACCAACATTTCACAAGAGATATAGGCATTTTCCAAGATGAAGACAAAACACAACAGTTACGCCCTTTAACAAACAGCCCCAGTAACAATATAATATACTTTATCAGATGCCATGTGAACTGATTTATGGATTTATGTGGATAAGACTTGCTAATCTGCTGTGAACAAGTATTCAATGCAAAACGGAAAATGCCTCCTGTTTGATCAATAGTATCTATGTAGTCATAATGCATGATTTTGGGAGGGGTATGGTGTATGAAAATAGGAAAAATCATAAGCAGTGACAACCTTGACAAATAACATACAAGAAAACAAATAAATCTAATCAAAAAGGAGCTATATGGAATTATTGAGTGGCTATATGGGACTGCCTTAAAAATTGAGATCTTAAAGGACCAATTTACCCCTGACTCGATCTGTACCAGAGATGTACCTCTATCTAAATCCCCGCACCTCTACTCACACAGTAGACCAATTGCTTTGTAAATTATAACATGCTCTCAAGGGTACAATTACGCCTTTTCCTTTTAGAATAGCATGGTAAGATTCATGTTAAATTATTTATGCTCCATCTCCGTAATTATTTTCTCTATCATTCAATCAGCCTTGCCTTTCCCCACCTATAATCGACCAGTACAAATATAGATGCTGGCCCAATCTTAGAAATGCTACTTTGTACTGGTAGCATCATCATATCCTCAATTCAGTATTTCCACATTTTTGACTGCTGTAGGTATATTATTTTGTTCCCCATAAACTTCTAATCTATCAATACCTATTATGCATACACAATTCCTGCTTGTGCTACTTCAAACTGTGACAAGTTGCTCTGCAAATAAGTTGATTTGTTGTGGATATGAAATGCCAGCATGTAGAAATTCTAGCCTTCGAGCTTAAGAAGTCACATTTTGCCTTAGGCATGAACACAGACTCTATTTTCTGGGGAACACCACATCCTTTTTTAGGTCGAACCTACTAAACAGCACATGCACTGTCTGTTATGATGCATAATGTGGCAGACCATGAACATATAGGGACTTGGAGCCCACCCATTGCTTGTCACTCTCACTTGCCCGCTTCTTATTAATGTCCCAGTTTCTCAACCTTTTGTTAGTCTCGTCTTCAGAGAATTTTCTCTTTACCATGAGTGGTGTTTACTTGGTGTCTGTGCTCGATATTTGGAAACGACTTTTTACTTTTTCATAAGCACTCTCAGAAAGTGCTACAGTGTTCAAGCTGCCTCCCCTGTGTACTTCCCTTACCCATTTAAAACTGCCTACCCAGTGTGCTTCTCTCTGTCGCCTTCCTGTTGCACTTGCCCTTGTGCTTCTTTTTGTTGCATCCACTTCCCGCCCTTCCTCTGTTGCTTCTGTGTCCCCCTGCCTTCCCTGTGTTGTTTCCTTGTCCCTACCCTACTCCCTATTGATTTTGATTCCCTTGTTGCCTCTGTCCTGTTTCTTCCACTCCCATACCTGGTTTTTTTTTAAAATTGAAAAGCGCTTTTACGAATTTTTGCTTTGTTTTTAGGTACCAAATCAACTCCAATTTGGAACTAACAATACAAAAAGTGGCTGCACCATTTTGTAGATGTTAGCATACATGATGTGCTTGCCTACAAAATGGTATGGTGGCCACATAATAGTTGTTTTTTCTTTTTCTTTTGCGATGCTGCACAGCATTAGCGATGCTGTGCAAGATGGCTATAAACCGTTTGCAAAGCCAATAAGTCACAAAGGCAAGACCTGTTGGCTATGGCAATGCTTGTCCTACCTTACAACGTGATAAGAAAATAACTTCTTTAAATATGTCTGATAAATGCTAGCTTAATCTCAGAGCACAATCACACAATTATGATAACAGTTCTTTACCATTCAAATATTTGAGATGGAGAGCACTTTGCTAAAAAAATGTTTTATTTAATAATCTCTATTATTCAGTGACGATCTTTGCAGATGTCTCTTGTAAAACTGTTATTTCCAGATTAGTGAAAGATCCACTTCTACTAGCACAAAGAAGCTGATCCCTTAAAAGTATAACTTATTGACTTGATACATGATCTTTTGTTTAATAATTTCCTTCTCTTATATGAGCAGATATAACAGCTATTCTCACTTCCCTCTCCATTCCATGACTGCCCTCATGATACATTTTGGATATCTGCATTTTTGGGTAGCAGACAATGAAACTAGTCACCAATTAGTTTTGGAATATCCTTGTAATAGCACATGCTTTCTTCACAGTTCCACGTAAATTAGAGTTTCTTACCTTCTTCGACATTTATGTCCTCTATAATGCATCTGGTGAATTCCTTATTTTTCCAAGGGTCTCATTTAGATTCTTGCAGGTGTCCCACCTGTATTCCAGGTTGGCAGAAGGCCTGACCTCTGGTCACCTGGTACAGGATCACTTGACATATTATGAGATCCTAGATACCTAACAAGGATCTCAGTGCTTACATTGAATGTGCCAGTGTGATGGATGCACTCTAGGCACAGAAGCATGCTGACTGTGCCCCATGTTGTTAGACTAAGCTCATCATACTTTTTTGATTTTTTCAAGTGCAGAGTTTGTTTTAGTTAAACAAAACAGTGATGGTCCTGATGTGCAGGACGTTTTCTTCCTATGTGGGAGCTACGGTAAGATTTTCCTGCTAGGGACTACCATGCATTACATGGCAGGCCCCGACATGGAAAGTGACTGAAGGATGGGAAGCCCTTAGTAGGGCAGTGTGACTATCACTAAGACCTGGTGGTTCAAACATTGTAGCCACCTAGGGATCCACTATCCGAAACCCTCTGTTTCACCAAACTCATAGTGGGGCAGCAGAATTTTAAGGTTTACAGATGGGGCATCTATTGTTTTTAGTAGCTTCCCTTCTTCCTCGATCTCTAAATGAGTCTTTTCGTCATTTAAATTACAGTCCCTGGTAGTATTTTAAAGATGTTACGTTTTCATGTTTGCCATAACATTTTCTCCTTCTATCAGGATGTGATGCAGGATGTGCTTAACAGTGTGCACTGATCCTAGGGAGTACACTACTCTAAGGTTACTGAGCACACGTGTCTTCAGGAGCGGAGAATGTAAGCATGTACAGATGTGGACACTGCCTGGACATAAGCCTTATATCTCAGTGGGACATCATGTTTAATGAAAAATCAGTGCAAACGCAAAGAGGACTGCATGTCCCATGAGTCCACAGGTTTATCACAAGACTTGCAGAAGGTACCAAAATCTTGAAACATAGTGGTCTACAGCATTCTTGCTAGGCAATCGTTATACATAGTTGCTGCAGCCATACTTGGCATTGGGATCCTGTCATCTGTTCTTCTGTGAAGTTGATAAAATACATTTTGGAACCAGAGAAATAGATTTGCACTTCGTGTTTTCTTAAAGGAGACATCAATGAGATTACAATCTCTATCACACTTGTTTGTTTCACAAGGTGTTGTCAAAAGGATTACAAAGCTTTTGTTTGTTTTATAACAGTCAATCATAACGTTTACAAACAATACTACTTGTTTTAATCAAGAGTCATATTTAGGATTATTAATTATTTTGTGCAATTTACTTCACCAGGAATTGCCTGTGTGGTTTATGAACAATTTGCAAAGTTCAGCGGAAGAACATTAGCACATATGTATTATTGTAAGGTATGCTGGCATCAAAGGGAGTTAATATATGTAAAACAAGGTGCACAAACAACACATTCAATATCAACAAACACCTTTTTTTTACTATTAGCTGCTTATCACCTTGATCTCAATCCAAGCACAAAATGTTTTTTCCTAATATTGAAGAGATGTCACATAAGCAAACACGCTATTTGATACTGATTACTACACAGTTACTATATAGAAACGTAACTGCACTTCACCTGAAAAGGAAGAAAGAGGTTCTAATCACAATGAAAAGTAGGAATACAGATAGCGTCAGCAGATATATCATCACTTCTGTCGGATATGTATTTTCAGGATACTGGGTCCTCACACCTTCATTCCATTGGTTAACTTTCTTGGCCATGGTTATGTCATTTTGCATACAAATCACACATCTTGGTTTTGTTGATTTGTTTCTTATCCAGGTTATGTTAATAATTTTTTTCCTATTACTAATAACTAGCTCCACAGCAACAATATATTGTTTTAATTGAATTTAATTTCGTACAGGATTTCTGCTTTCATCTTGCTTACTTACTATGAAGGATATCAAAATTGAAGACCTCTATAGAATTTTATTGAATCTCCAATTTATGTCAAATAAGATTAGTTTTCTAACTAATGTTATACTCATTGGACACAATCAATTCAGTGCAACTTTAAGACATAAAAGAAATCTGAATCTACTCAAGAAATGAATCTCTTTCATTAGTGCAGTACCATTTGCTTTACCTTTGCAAGCGATACTCCTCTAGAGACTACACTACCATAGCATTCCCACAGCTAAAATAGGATTTGATAAATTATATTTAAAAGTGTTGAAAGTCTATTATTGATTCTTTGCTGTGTGTTATTTCTGTGATTTTTATTCTTGACTAATTTCAACAAGATTTTTTTTATTCAAAAGCCATTTTAAGTTTATGCCCTTGTCGAAATGACGGTCAAAGTGTTTTGACATATATTTATGTTTTCTCTTCATTAGCTTATTATAATAAGCTTATTCGCTTATTCTTTCCCTGAATAGATTCAGTATTTTCATTGTATTCAATTTTTTCAATTTCCAATCTTTATTTCGACCATTTGGTCATAAAAGATACACAATACAAAGAAGGAAAAACACATATTCACACATCATTACATTTAAAATATGAATACGTAACAGGGTTCAGTACAGGGATAAACAACTTTATAGTGAATTTAAAAAAGTTCAGTCACTACCCAACATTCTTTAAAAGACGGTTTCGTGTAAACCACACATTGGTAAAAAACTTAGAAAGTGCAAAAACAGTTGGGCCAGTAACATCAGTTTTTAAAACCCTGTACATTGGTGCGTATTCCCTGCCACCCATGTTCCTTATCAACGGAAGCAGCCAATACTTTCTAGCTGCCCTATAGGCTGGGCAAAAAAAGACCACATGCAGGTCGTTCTCCTCCCTATCCTCACACACAGGGCAATACTTGCTGGGGGCAGCCATCGACCATCGACTAGTAAAAGACCGGAGGGGCAGTGTGCCATACCGCCACTGGAGATACAGTCTTCTTGCCAGTAAGGGAAAAATAGGGTCCAGAACCTTTTCAAACTTATAAGTATCCTTGCTTTGCAGGAACACGGCTGACAAAGACCCATCTGGCTGGGCAGCTATGGCCCCTGCCAATTTATGTTCGTGGTATAAATTCGACAGAGACTTCTTAGAAATATTGAGTGCTGCCGTGGCCGGGTCTGTCCATAAATCAGGAAGCCCCAAATCCATGCAGATGGCTTGGATATTTTTAACCCAGGGGACACTAAGCACCTTGGGGTGTTTCAGTATTTCGACCAATTCTGCCCGGTAATCCGTAAGATCTTTGCTACTCCATAGCCTGCGCCAGAAGGCTATGGGTCTCAGGCCTATCTCATCAGCTAGTGGTCGTAATCCTAAATCAAGCCTCAATGGAAGAAGCGGAGTGCTCGGGGGGGGAGCAGCCACCCTTCTTATAAACTTGTTTTCTGTTACAGAAAGGCTATGACAAGGCATGTGCCCCCACAGTTCAGCCCCATACATAATTGCTCCCCTCGCCTGGGCCTTATATATCTGAACTAAGGCGCCCAACGGCCGGTACGTCGAGCCGGTCATAATTCGTGCAATACCCCCAGTAGTTTGCACGAGTTTGAGATTTGCCCTGCTCTGGTGGGATCCCCAAGTCATAGTTTCATTGAGGGTTACACCCAGGTATTCGAAGGTGGCCACTCTCTCGAGCCGCGCGGTTCCCAGTAACGGACTCTGGCGCAATTTGTGACTCGGGTTTAAAACCATATATTTGGTTTTAGTGGCGTTAATTTCTAACCCTCTATCCAGGCAGAATGCGTAAAAGGAGTCAAGTATCCTTTGGATACCCATAGGGGTTTTTGAAAGCAGCAGGGTGTCATCCGCAAACATGATTGCGGGCACCCTGCGGCCGTTTAGTTTAGGGGCGTCGGTATGATCAGTGGCGTTGAGATGGGCGATTACCCCGTTGACGAAGAGGCAAAACAGGGTCGGCGCCAGCACACAGCCCTGTCTTACCCCTCGGCCAACGGGGAACCTGTCAGTAAGCTCCCCAGACCTCCCCACCTCACTCGGGCATAATTCCCATGATGCAGCCTCTGTAAGATTGACAGGATGTCCGGGGGGACGCCCATCTCAGCCAGGACGCTCCATAATTTCCCCCTGGGGACCAGGTCGAAAGCGGCCCGTAAGTCCACAAAAATTGTGTACAAACCGCCGTCGAACTTTGCTGTCTTCCAGTATATCAGATTTAGTCTAAAAACCTGGTCCACTGTGGATACCCCCTTCCTAAACCTCGCCTGATAGGGACTAAGGGCATCCACCTCCTCTATCCAGTCCTGGAGCCTATTCAGCAAGACCCTGCCGAACAGCTTCTGCGGTACAGCAATCAGGCTGATTGGTCTGTAGTTGGCTGGGAGAAGAGGGGAGCCCTTTTTAAAGATAGGGACCACCTCTGCCCCCAGCCAAGTACCAGGGATTTCCATCCCACCGAGAACACTGTTAAAAAGAGCCGTAAGATAGGGTGCCCAGACAATGGGCTCCTGTTTAAACAGGTCCCCCGGTAAGCTATCCAGACCTGGCGCCTTTGCAGAAGCCAGGCCCGAGATAGCGGCAGTGACCTCCCCCAACGTTATTGCCTCCCCTTGGTGGCCCGGCCCCTCCACCTCGATAGATTCTGGGACTTTACCTGGTTCAGAGCTATAGAGCGATTGGAAATGGCCCTTCCAAACCCCAGGTGCTATATTTGGCTCCAGTGCCGATTGTAGATTTCCTGACCCCCCATTCACTATCCTCCAAAACAACCGTTGGTTTTGGAGTGCTAGGGCCTTTGTGAGTTCTTCCCACTGATTTTCTTCCCATTCTATTTTAGCCTGATCCAGAAGTCTTTTATAGACTTGCCTGCTATGTTTCAGGCGTTCTCCTCCCACCCCCTCCTTTACTACTTTGAGCAATTCTGATTTAGCCCGTCTACAAGTTTGATTATACCAGCGTGCTTTACCTCGGGGCCTCTCTCTGGTCTTACGTGCGCTACTAGTAAAATGTAGTGCCGCAATTTTTGTGAAATCCTCATGGGCTTTAAATACTCTGGTCTGGGAGTCTATATTATTATTATCCCTCATGTCTTCACTCCCCACAGCTTCCAAAATGGGGACAATCTCAGCATACAGCAGAGGAAGTTTGTCCTTGGTTGCAACCATATTTTCCCACCTAATTCTTCTCCTGCTATTATCTAGGAGGAGCGCGGGTTTATTCCCTTCCACTATAGTCCCCGAAACTATGGGGCCTGGGTGCACCAAATCAAGCTCCAGGGGATTGTGATCGCTCTCGCTCCTTTCCATCACCCTAAAGTCCCGGATTGTAGCCCACCTCGTTAATTGGACCATAACATAGTCCAACCGAGCCATAACATAGTCCAAAGTGTTGAAAGTCTATTATTGATTCTTTGCTGTGTGTTATTTCTGTGATTTTTATTCTTGACTAATTTCAACAGGATTTTTTTTATTCAAAAGCCATTTTAAGTTTATGCCCTTGTCGAAATGACGGTCAAAGTGTTTTGACATATATTTATGTTTTCTCTTCATTAGCTTATTATAATAAGCTTATTAGCTTATTCTTTCCCTGAATAGATTCAGTATTTTCATTGTATTCAAAAATCTACTATTCCTATTGTATTTATCTTCCTCCCTTCAATATTGTTTTTAGGTAATATCACCCCTTACCAAGTGCCACTGTGCAATACAAACGACAAGGTACAATATTTATACAGAATGGTAAACCTCTGTAGCCACATTCTAGCTACCCAGTATACCAGAATCAATAGTGTGCAACCTACACTGATTAAAAGAATAGCTTTCACATACAATTATCACCTACAGCAATATTGCATGAATACAATGCAGTGTAATCACGCAGGTTCTTTAGGTTTACAGTAAAAATAACTTGGGGAAAAATTTGACTCAAAAAAGTCTTGTCAAAAGTGTAGAATGACATTCATGACAAATCGAAAAACGTTGTGCCTTAACGGCAAAGTTAAGTGTACCAGGAGCAGAGGCAATTGGGCGTTCTGCCTGCTAAAGTACTGAAGAGTGTTTACAGTGAGATGGGAATGGTGGAAGGAGATTAGTAGGGCGGTTTTAGGACTCAGAGGAGGGTATTCCTAAGAAGCAGGAAGGGGTTAATATGGGTTGAAGATGTAGGTTCCGAGTAGGGTTCAGCAAAGAGCTGTGTATGGGGTATTTAGGGTTTTTAGGGTTAAGGCAAGAGGTGGTTCAGAGCTTTTAGGTTTCAGGGATGGGTTGCATAAGTGGGTCGTAAGGGGTTTTAAGGTTTAGCTAAGTGTATTGTTAAGAGTAGTAAGGGTTATTTTGAGTCCAGGAAAGGGTTGCATTAAGGGATAGTATGTTTTTTTACAGTCAGCGAAGGATAGCTTTTAGGGTTCAGAGGTCAGCATTAAGGAGTAATAGGGTGTTGGTAGGGTCCAGGGAATGGTAGTATTAAGGGGTAGTTAAATGGTTTTAGGGTTCAAGCAGGGTAGACTTAAGGGGTAGTAATGATTTTTAATGGTGAAACATGGATTGCTTGGATAAAGACATTTGATGATTACATCGATGCACTGGAAGAGACTGATAACAAAAAGATTATCAAGTATCTCAAAAAATTGCTGACGATGGTGTAAAAGAAGAGATAACAAATGCAGCAAACTGACAAAGAAATTACATATTGTCAGAATAAAGAAACACTGAATCTCAATCCAGTACCAAACGTTGATTACGAAAGATACATTTTCAGCCAAGAATGCCTTTAGGGGCTTATTAGGAGTCTGGCGGTCTGTCGCGGGGGCGCTGCGGTGGCAGTCTTCCGACCGTAGTATTAGGACCAGAGCAGTCGTACCGCTCTAGCACCACTGCCACTGCCAGGGATCAGAGATCCCCGGCTGTGGCGTAGCAGTCTTGAGGCTCCAAGCAGTGCCCCCCCCAAACATATTACAAGTTTCCTCAACGCCACACTTTTTTTTCTGGCAGTGTGACTGCCATTAAATTTGTGGTGGTGAGGAAATAAAGGGGGCTCTACACGGCCCCCTGTTGCCTCACACCATGTTGATGCACACATGGGGGCACAACATGTGCTCCCATGTGTGCATGCACACTAGTACCTACTCAGCATGGATTGCAGCAGTCCATGTCATGAAGGTACTGCCTTTGACATTCCCATTGCAGTGCCTATTTCATAAGCACCACCGTAGGAGCGCTAAAGAACTGCCCACCAGACAGGAGAAAACTTCCAATCTGGCGGGCAGTTCCTACACTGATTTGGTGTTGCAGGAGCGGGTTGTCTCGCTCCCACACAACCAAACTCATAATTAGGCACTTAGTCTGGAGCACATGCTGATGGCTGCCAGAGCTGAGGAGCATGCTAGCACGGAGGGCAGAGGTGTCCAGAGTGAATCAGTTATGAGTATAAAAAATAAAGCAAAGTGATGTTTACAAGTAAAAAGAAGTTATGTTTTAGATGTGGATTTTTGTTTCCACACAAAGTTAAATGTCCCAGACAGATATGTAATGGCTGTGGGAAAGAGAACCATTTGGTGATGGATTGTACGATGAAGGAAATGAAGGACAAAATGACCGCGAGAACATTCCAGAAGCAAGGTATGATGCCCACACACAAGGCCAAGTGGCAAAATCAGTTGAGGCAACTTGATACTGAATGAAGTCGATCGTCATCTAAATCATCATCAAACAGTATGTTTGCCTCAATATCGGGCCAAAGTCGATGTTTACTGTGAAGCACAATATGAATGCTCACCACGAAATAGTAAGTCAATTTTATTTGTTGTTTCATGGTTTGGGAAAACTTAAGACTTTGAAAGTAAAGTTACGTACTAATGAAGATGTCCTCCCTGTTGCTCAGGGACATAGACAAATTGCATATCATTTACTAGAAGCTGTTGAAAAAGAACTTGAATTGTTACTTGAGCATGACAATATGGAGTTTTCAAATGGTCCGACGCCATGGGTTTCTCCCATAGTGGTAGTGTCCAAAAAGGACAGTTAAGGAGCTGTACGCATATGCATCAATATGTGTCAAGTAAGCAAGGCAATGACATGATAATGCAATTAAATGGTGTAAAGGTCTTCTCTTACCTTGATTTAAATAAAGGTTATCATCAATTCGAACTCACAGAAGATTTCAGATATATTACAGCCTTTTCTACACATGGTGGTCGGTGTCAATATAAGAGATTCCATTTTGGTGTGTCATAAGCTGCAGAACTTTTCCGAGACATTATCTGACGTGTCATACAGCTTCGTATGTCGTTTACTTACTGATCTAGGTCTGACTTTCAATGCAGACAATTGTGAGTTCCATAAGACAAAATTAAAGTTCCTTGCCCGTATCTGTTCAGATGGATGTATGATACCTGATGCTGTGAAAGTACAAGCCCTATCAAATGCTGATCCCCCACAAGATGTTTCTATGATACATTAATTTCTTGGCATGGCCAGTTACTGTTGAAGTACCATACAAGACTTTGCTACCATATGTGCTCCCTTACAAGAGTTAACTAAGAAAAATGTTTAATTCAAGCGATCACAAGAATGTGAGACGTTTCAAGAAAATCAAACAAGCCATTGAAACTGCTGCTGAAATTGCTTTCTTCAATCAAAGCTTCATCCAGAGGTTGTTGTTGACATTAGCCCAGTTGGGTTTGGCGCTGTCCTTGCACAGTACAGCGGACACCAACATTCTTGAAGGCATATTGTGGGATATACCAGTAGAAGTTTTGTCCCAGACAGAACGTGCTTACTCACAACCTGAGAAAGAAAGTTTAGCCATGACATGGGTTTATGAACATTTTCATGTGCTCCTATTTGGAAAGCCTTTCATGCTAGTAACTGATTATCAAGCTTTACTGACTATCTTTAGCATTCCAAAAGATAAGATACCTCCTCGTATTGCACAGTGGGGACTATGATTACAAGAGTACAGTTATACCATTGTGCATCATCCATGGAATGATCAAAACTCTGCTGACTACTTTCCAGAGTGCCTATACAAGGTCAGGATACTTCATCCAAGACAGCTGAAGCTTACATTAATTTAATTGTAAAAAAAAATACACCAACTGCCATTTCGTTAGGCCATATTATCACTGCCACAAGCCATGTTTGTGACAATTGGCCCAGGAAGGGGGCCCGCGGCGCCCTTCCTAGTTTTATACATTTAAATAAACACATTTTAGATCTGGGGGTCTCTAGTTGGCAATGGTTATCACCTTTGTCCAAATAGGGACCCTTACTTCTAAGTCAGGATAAGGGGATTAAACTCCTTAATAACCCCTGCTCACCCCCTTGGTAGCTTGACACGAGCAGACAGGCTAATCTCAGAGGCAGTGTGTAAAGCATTTGTGAATATACACAGTAATACAGTGATAACACTACAGATGGACACAACGCAGGTTTTATAAGAATAAGTATTCTTTATATAGACTTAAACACAAGACCACCAACGCCAAAAATCCACAATACTACACTTAAGATTACTTAAAAGATTATTAAAGTCTCTTAGTTCAAGTTGTTGGTAAATGCGACAAAGTTCTCAACAAAGTACCTGGATGCGTAACGCAAAGTGAACCAAAGGCTTGCAAAAGGGGAGATGCGTCGGTTCCGTGACCTGGGGGACTGATGCTTCCTTCCTCAATGCTTGCGCAGAGTAGTGGACACGCCGTGAGCCTTACCGGTGCGGAGGTGATGCGTAGATTCTCGGCCTGCGGGCCCATTGCGGTGCGCAAGATGGCGCCATGATGCGATGCGACAATCCGGTTGCGATGCAAGAAGATGGCGCCCTTGATGCGGCGATGCCATGACGCTCTAGCAGCCTTGCGAAGACTCTGTACTTTGGAGCCGTGACAGGCCCTGCGACACACTTCTTGATTTACAAGCCCTGGGCACACATGGTGCCCTGTACTAGGGCTGACAGATAAATCAAATAACCCAATCATGGAATCCAATCAATACATTATTTAACATAGGGAGTATTTGCACTGTGGCACTGATTAGCAGTGGCACAGTGCCCAAAGCATAAATCCAGCAAAAGCATATCAAAACAGAGGAGGCAATCCGTCATAAATGGAAGGGAGACTCATACCAATGATGTCGGGGCTAACAATAAACAAATAAAGGGCAGGCCCCAGGGGATGGCCCAGGGAAGGGGGCAACTCTCTGCACTACCGCTGTGTGGGACTTACTGGTGGTAAAAGGAGGGCTAAGTGGCCCCCAAGAAGATCCTGAGGGGCCAACTACTCCTCCTGTTACCTCCAGTAAGTCCCACACAGTGAGATTACTAAGTAGTCTTCAGAGGCCAAGCCCCCTTTCCCACCATTTTGCAAACTCAGGTCCTGGTGCAATACTGATTGGGTAATGAAGTCCGCTTTACTCCTGAGGGACCTTGGGGGCTAATACCCATGCGTGTAAGCAGGAGCTACATTTTATTTAGTCTTCCAGGCCCTGTTTGTGGCATTTTTGAAGGTATCGTTTGGTGCACCTTCAGCCCACAGTTCGGTGAGACTCAGTTTTTTAATTCAAGTACCTGTAATAGTGTGACTACTGATCCCTTTGAAGAGCAGACCTTAATGCGCTATTTGGTGAGAACTCTAGATCTCAACAGATCTTGTATCTTTTTGTTGCTATTGCACTTCTAGCTAGCACTTGCTTAGTGAGCCCGAACTCAAGCGGGAATCGTGCTGGTGAGGAGCATTGAGGGATGTTGAAAACTCGTCTGAAGTTGTTGATCTGTGCTTTATCCAATATGGCAGCCTCCTACCCTCTCATGGTCATACTTCTATATGCCATGTTTTTTTTTTTAAATCTCTTTATTAGCAACAGGTTGGTCCGTGTAAGCATACAGTCAAATAGTAAACAAAGTACATTGACAACATCTGTAGGCATTATACAATATAAGCATTCGGAAGACGTGACCAAAAACATTACAGATGGTGTAACACATTCTAGAATCCAGTTTTCCGTTTTCCAGTTCTGGTTGTGAACCGCACGTATGCAAGGATAAGGCAAAGAGATACATATATAGTTCCAAACATAACAATAATGAAAATGCCAGCGTGAGAGAGAGAGCGACAAGCAACACAGCAATCATGACTGAGGTGGTGATAGTGTTGGCTTAGATAGACGAGGAGTGACGGAATGATACACAAGCAAACGTAAGTAAAGCAATATCGTCATTCGGAGTCAAGTAGGTGAAGAAATAGGGAAACAAGCACCCTCCCCTCAGGCACCATCAACACATGGATCCGTGGTACCCCTCCCCCTCTCAGTCACAAAACAACAATAGCAAGACATCCACTACACGGCAAGCCAGGCTCTCTCGACAGGGCATTGGTGTCTATCCCACCCCTTCCGGGACAATAGAACTCGCAGCTTGAGATTGTGCAGCCTGCGTTAGTTTGCTAATGTATTGTCGATATGGGCCCCAGATATCCACTGGACGTGAAGCCGTCGGGACCTTTGTGGAGTATTCTACACTATTGACGTTGCAGTGAGCCAGACTGCGTAGCCACGCTTTGGAGGTGGGGACTCGTCTGGACCCCCAGAGTATAGCAATTTCCCTCTTTGCGAGCAAAAAGCCTATGGCAGCAAGTTTCCGCGTAGCACGGGGGAACTCCACAACATAACCCAGCAGTGCAATCTCTGGTACGGGCAGCAGCTCGCATTCTAAAATGTCGCCCAATATGCGGTGCACCTGTAGCCAGTACTCATGTAGTTTGGGACATGTCCAGGTAAGTTGTGCAAAATCGGCGTGTGGGGCTTTGCATTTGGGACAGCAGTGGGGCCTGGCCGGGTCGAGTTTGTGAGTTAGGGCCGGCGTGAAGTAAAGCCGCCTCAAAAATTTGAAATGTATCAATTTATGCCTACTATTAATTGAGACGTCTTTGGTAGCTTGGCAACAAGCAGCCCACTGGTCATCTGAGATAGAACCACCCAGATCAGTCTCCCATGCCGCACGAACCCGTGTATCCGAGGCAGGGAGCGCAGCCACACAGAGTTTATACAACCTAGAAACCATGTGTGCACCCGTCTGGGACTGAATTAAGAAGGTTAGGGCCGCCATGTCATCCGGGGAGAGTGGAAACGAGGGGAACTTTGCTCTAAGCATGGATCGCAATCTGGTCAGGACAAATGAGTCCATAAACGTCCGGTCAGTGAATCGCTGATCTTCCGACACTGAAAAAACGTGCCCATCCGGGAACAAATCACCTATCGTGGTGATCTGGTATTTTGATAACGTGTTGCAGACCACGGTCTCAGCGGTGATAGGGAACCAGTGGGGGTTCGGCAGGGGGAGAGCCGGCGAGTACAGCACATAAAGCTGAAGTAGCCTGCGCAACTGCATCCAAGCCCAGGACGTAGTGGAAACGGTCTGTATGTCTTGTGGATCTCGGGGTATGCCCTTGGGTAGTATTGTCTTGAGGGTGATTGGCATCGCCAAGTCCGCTTCCGGTGTCAGGTATGGAATCCTAGCGTCCGGGTGAAACCAGGGTTGTGCATAAGAGTATTGCGCGACTATGTAGTAAAGATAAAAATCGGGTATCCCAAATCCACCACGTTCATAAGGCAAAGTCAAGGTTCGCCAGGAGACCCGTGGGTTTTGGTCTCCCCACACCAACCGTAGTAGCAACGAGCGCAGTTGAGTGAAGAAGATTTTGGTGAGTGGGATCGGGATGTTGTTGAACAAATATAGAAAACGGGGAAGCACTATCATTTTAATTATGGCGATGTGGCCAGCCATCGATAAAGGAAGGCGGAGCCAGCGGGCGAGACCATCTTCCAGAAAGTCCAACGCCCGTCCATAATTTAGACGAATCATGGAGACCGTGTCTAGATGAATATGAATACCCAGATACTTCACAGAGTCCACATTCCACTCAAGCAGAAACGGGCAGTCCCAGCGCTCTGTGGATGGGGTGAGTGGGAAGATTTCAGATTTGAGCCAGTTGATACGAAGGCCAGAGAACTCTCCGAACCGAACCACCTCCAAAAGCAGGGGCTCGAGGTTGGTCTCTGGGGTCCGGACATATAGAATGGTATCGTCTGCATAGAGGGAAATAGGAAGCGGACCAGTGCGGAACTGGAGACCTCGGTGCATATGTTTGTCCTGAAAGTGTCTCACCAAAGGGTCCATGGCCAAGATATACAGCAGGGGGGACAGGGGGCATCCCTGTCTAGTTCCTCGCGAGAGAGGAAAGCTTTCAGAAATGGTGCCATTAAGGCGCAACCTCGCCCTGGGGGAGGTATATAGCAGTTCAACTGTGGCTACGAAAAACGCAGGCATTCCCATCCGACGCATGACTTACAAAAAAAAGGGCCATTCTAAGGAGTCGAATGCCTTTTCAGCGTCTAAAAACACCGCGGCCGCCGGGGTGTCAGGGTCTATTCTGTGTAGCACCGAAAACAGCGTTCTGAGGTTGAAGGAGGTGGAGCGGTGGGGGACAAATCCGGACTGAGCCGGCGAAACAATGTACTCACAATGTACTCCATCAGCAACGATAATCGGATTGCGAGGACCATGGCCAAAATTTTGTAATCAAGATTGAGTAGCGAAAGGGACCTATAGGAGCCACAAAGGGAGGGGTCACGACCGGGCTTGGGGAGCAGGACAATGACCGCCTCTCGGAGCGTGGGCGGCAAAACCCCCTTCTCAAGTGCCTCCGCATATACCTCCATCAGGCGCGGGACTAGTTCTTCTTTGTATTCCTTATAGAAATCGCTGAGAAGCCGTCAAGACCCGGTGCCGAAGAGCCCTTTAATGCATCTATGGCCTCGCTGACGTATTCGGGAGTGATAGGCACGGCCAAGAAGTCCTGCATATATTTCTCCAGATACACCATTGCTATCTCATTGATGTAGGGGCCAGGGTCGCGACGGTCCTCCGTCAGAGTGGAGGTGTATAAGTTTTTGTAATAGGATAGAAATGCATTGCAGACACCAGGGGTGGTGTGGTGTCTAACGCCTAAGTCGTCCACTATGTCAGATATGTACGCGGCCTGACGGGGAGGGCGGAGTAGCTGCGCTGGGAGCCTGCCAGGTCTATCCCCTTCTCCATATTGTCTCGCTGAATGTTGTGCGCACAAAAACTTCAATTCTCTGTCTGCAGCATCCCTGAACTCCTGCAACAGCCCCAACCTTGTCGCTTCTATTGTGTCATCTGTGTCAGTGAGTGCGTCCCTGTCCAGCTTCGATACGTGTCATGGCGGCACGAATCTCGCGCAAGGCACCCACATGCTTAGTGATGCAAACCCCTCGAATGGTGGCCTTGAATCCCTCCCACAACGTGGCCCATGTGTCTACTGTGCCCGTGTTGATCTCAAAATATTCCTCTATCGCTGTACGGATGTCTTCTTTGAAGACCGGGTCAGACAGGGCATTTCCAGGAAAACGCCACTGTCTCTCGTAACCCCCCAACCTGGGAATCAGTAAAGTCAGTACTATGGGAGAGTGGTCTGACAACGTGCGTAGGAGTGTCGTATGGTTATCCACCCAACCAGCCACCCCTGGAGAAAGAAGCCAGTAGTCGATCCTGGTGCTAGTGCTGTGATATCCAGAGTGATGCGTGTAGTTGGGTGAGTGAGGGTGTAGACGGGCCTCTATGTCGATTAACGGGTAGTGTGCGCACATATCAGCCAGCACAGCTTGAGAGCGGGGTTTGCAATCTGGGGAGGGCAACGTACTGTCCCTAGCAGGGACCATCAACAAGTTGAAATCCCCACCTATCGCCAACATGTCAGTGTCAGTGCGCAGCAAAGCATCATGGAGGCCCTGGAAAAAGGCGGGGGAGTCAGTGTTGGGACCATACACCCCAACAAAGGTGATCTTGAAGGCAAGAAGCACCCCCGTGACAATAACATATCTGCCCTCTACATCGATGATGCTGTGAGTGTGTACCAGTACCGCCACTCCCCGCGCATATCTGCTGTAGCAGGAGAAATATCTATGCGCGCCCCAGCTTTTAGCAAAGGAGGAGGAGTCGGATCGCACCAAGTGTGTCTCCTGCAGGAACAGCACATCCACCCCGTGTCGCGCTGCATAGTTGAGGACCTGTCTCCGTTTTCTCGTGTTATTTAAACCCCGTACATTCCATGTCATCAAAGTAAGTCTGGAAGGACCAGACTGCTGCCCTATCATAGCCATTCAGAACCACAGATATCATAGTTGAACAGGCGTGTGCACATTCGCCGCCTCCCTCCCGCAAAATAGGCATTATTCAAGAAGAAAAACAGTGCAGTTATAGGAACAATAGAACCAAGGAATGAAACAATCCCCTCCCCCCACCCACCACCCAGCCTCTCATTAAGCCCTAAGAGGCAACTCCCTACCCAAGGAGTAATATCAAGGTCAACTAGCAAAAGCAACGTTCCAGTGATAAACTCGAAAAATAGGAACAGTCTAAGAAAGAGGCACAATACGGCCCGTGCCATGGGAGGAGGCAACGCTCCGCCATGCGGGTATCCCAGCCGGGACGACATCCAACTTTCAACAAGTATAGAAATACTGCAATGACATCGACAATTTTAGACGCATTATGCAAAAGTGAACGGCCTATGCGAAGAGGATATGAGTCAGCCCTGCCCGCTCCCAGCAAAGAGGTCAGCACTTATCTGTGAGTCTGTGTGTGGTGGCGATCGTTGTGCTTCGCCTGAGGCCCGAGGTGACCCTTTGTTTTTATAGGCGTGACAGAATTCTTGAGCCTCAGTGGGGGAGTCAAATATGCGGAACCCACCATCCACGTCCACTCGTAGTCTGGCAGGGTATAGCATTCCGTAGCGCAACCCCAGTTTACGCAGAGAGGCTTTAACACCAGTGTATTTGCGGCGTGCGTCTTGCACCATCATCGTAAAGTCTGGGAAAAATGATAATGTCCCACCCTGCCATTTCACTTCGCCTGCTTCCCGGGCGGCTTTTAGAGCAGCGTCTCGATCTCTGAAGTTCATGAGTCTAGCAATTATGGGTCGGGGTGGCAGTCCTGGAGGGGGCCGAGGCCCCAACGATCTGTGTGCACGTTCCACAATGAAGCCAGTAGTGAAAGTGTCCCTGCCGAATAACTCGATCAGGAGCTTTTCAACGAACGTGTCGAAGCGTCCAGTCGCCGTTGTTTCCGCCACCCCTATTATGCGAATGTTATTGCGCCTGCTTCGCGCTTCCAAATCCTCATTCTTTATAGCAACATCTTTAAGGATCTTTTCCACTCGTTCCAGTCTCTTCAGCGTTGACGCAGCTCCATCTTCCAGGTCAGAAACCCTGGATTCGGCCACATCCAGGCGTCTATCGTGCGTTTGAATCTTCGCGCCCATATCCTCCATTTTCTTTTCGAGGGCGTCAAAGCGGGAATCCAGGGCCTTGAATCCAGCACGCATTTCGCCCAGCATCTCGGCGACCAAACCAGCGGCGTCTCCTGTTGTCGCTGGGACTGCAGTGTCCGTGGGCTGGTCAGACGGGGCATCAGCTGAGCAGAGGGAAGCCTTGTCGAAACTGAGTGTCTTCTGATTAGGGTCTCTTTTCCCCATGGCGGGAATGATGGAGGGAGTGCTACAGTGCGACTAGCCCACCGCGAGAAGCGTGCCCAGAAAGAGTATTGTAAGCAGACCCAAGCCTCCCAACAGGGGAGGGGGGGGGTCGTCCAGACCAAGGCAAATAGATCAGGGGCCCCAATCACCGCCCCGAGCCGTGTGTAGCCAGCGCCGCAGGAATCCAGGGGCTACGAAGGCCAAACTGCGCAACACCAGGGGTCAATTGGTCCAGGGCAGCACTTCTGTCTAGTGGTAGTCCGGTGGTAAAGCCCCCGTGTTGTGTAAGGCTGGTGTAGGGTCAAGGTGTTAGCGCTGTGCCAGCAGTGCAGGCAATCTCTCCACTTCGTGGTGTGGCAAACGATGACGTTGCAGGGTGACCAGGTTCTCAGGGCAAGCGATGAAAAGCGGGCAAATAAGCAAACCCACAGAGGTCCTGCAGACCTATCGTGGCATTTCCACTTCTCCACTGGCAAGCCGTGTGTGGTATTGGCAGTAGCGGTGAAGAGATGATCAATTGCGCTTGTTGTAGGCTTATAAGGGGACAGGCACGCTTCAGGGCATTGTAACCGTGGTGGGGGCGAAGGTGTAGTGCCCCCACCCGTCTCGTAGATGCGGGGCCACCTAAGAGTTGCCCAAGAGCCCCCCGAGTGAACCCCCTGCCACCCCCCAAGCGCACGAAGGATCGGCCGCCCGCCGCCCCCGCCCACCACCACACATCCCGGGCAGGCCCCAAAATCGAGGCCCCGGCTCCCGAGGCCGGACCAGGCCTCAAGGGCCGGTCCCGCTCCGGGGGCCCGCACCCCCACCAAAGGAGCCCACCGGGGACAAGCAGCGGGCCAGGGAGAGCCCGACAGCGACCCCGATGCCAACGGGGGCAGCGAGGAGCCCCACAGAAGACTCACCAGGCGCTCCGGCGCTGCAGGGTCACGTCCGGCGAGGCCCGACAGGCTTCACCAGCCCTCCGCAATCTCGCCCTTCCGTGCCGTCCCCCAGCCTCAAGCCTCCGTCCGCCGCATCCGGATGTCTCCAGGGCCGTCACCGGGCATTTTCAGCCGTCAGGCAGCATCGGCTCTCATGGGAATACCCTCGTTAGCGGCCCGCACGGCGGAGCTCTACTTTCAGGCGGCCATTCCGATCGCCTGCGTAGCCACGCCCCCACTATATGCCATGGTTGATAGTAACCTGGCGGAGATGAATGTTAAGAGGGGTTGGTAAGATGGACCATCCAGGTTTTTGCCAAGGTGGTAAAAGCATGGATGAGTCCATTCACCTTCTTTACTATATATTGTTTTTGCTGGCTGAAATTCCCTCTGGAATCTATATACAACCCCAGTTAGTTGTGGTTGGTAGTCTCTGATTGACTATGGTTTAATAGAATCGAAGCTGTCCGCCCCTGTTCTCTGCAAAAGGACATCATTTTAGTTTTTGTCATATTCACCTCTATATGATTAGTTCCGGCATACTGTGCCAGGACATTGACTAATCTTTGTATGCCCACTTTAGTTGAGCTAAATAGCTCAATGTCATCTGTGTATAATAGATGTGTGAGGCAAAAGGGACCCAGACAAGGAGGGTTTGAGTTTTCCTAGTCCAGCGCTGGTGATAAATCAGCCATAAAAAGGTTAAAAAGACGGGGTGCTCTAACATATCCTTCATTAAGACCTCTGTGAGTTGGAATCTTCCTGGATATTCTAGTGCCATCCCTGATTTTTACTTGAATTCAGGTTTCATAATATGATAGTTGGATTGCTCATAGCAGCTTGTCTGGGAGACCCCAACTAGTCAGCTTGTTCCACAGCAGCGCCCAATTTATGCCATAAAAAACTGCTTTAAAATCTAGAAAGCAGAGGTGTCACTTTTTCCTTGCCTGCTTACATTGTTCGATCAGAAAAGGTAGTTGCTAACAATTTGTGCCTGCGACTTTTCTGAAACCGGTCTGGTTTGATGGGATCACTTTGTTTTTGTTTGACTAGTCAGTTAGACCCTCCAGTAACAAGGATGGGTAGTGTTTCACTTCTGTGTCCAGGAGGGCTATAAGTCTATAATTGGCTGGATTTGCCCTGTTACCTCCTTTAGATATTGGGTTTATTATGGAACCTTGCCAACTAAGCTGAGCTTCCTTGAACAATGAAGCCAGTACCACTGACTGAAATTCTATGTCTTCATTGAATATGGCCTGTGGTATGCCGTCTGACCCAGGAGTAGCTTCCTGAAGGCCTTTGAGGAGGATTTGCTGAACATGAGATGGTGAGTAAAAGTTATGCTCCTCTGTAGGCTACAGTTGTTTTATCTGTGTACTCGATTACACCTGCATGCTGAACTTTTCATCACTGGTTGGGGATGCAAGTCTCGTTGCTGTCTGCTCTTCCTGTTGATTTTTCTGCAAGCCTATAGGTCTAGAAGGTAGTTAGTTCATTGCAGTGGTCTTTGAAAAGTCTTTCTGCAAGGGTTTGTGTCTATAAAGTAGTTTGTTTATCTCAATGATGTTTAGAAGGTAGGTCACACATGATTGCTTTGTGATGTTTGAATTGTTTATCCTTTTTTAGGTTTCACCTGCACAGCACTTGTGCTGTGCTTGAGAAATCTATTGTTTTGAATATAAACTTAAAAGGGACTTATATCCCGCCTGCACTCTTTCCTGGCTTCTCATTGGTTCCTGTGTGTGCCACTTACTTTTCCTCCATTTCTATTGGCTGTAGCCTATTTTCTCTCATTTACCAATGCTTGTTTCTCATCCGCTTCTCCTATCCCGCCACCAAAATAGCGTTAACATTCACTTAGCTGGGACTATATTTTCATAAAAGTATTGTCTGTTATTACTGCAGCATATTTATATAACAATTTATCACCTGGAGAGATGAAATGAGTTGCACAGAATCACAGGTCGTTACGCAGCCCCGCCAAGACTCGAACCTGGATCCCCAGCTATTGGCTCTGCAGCTCTGGCCACTGTGCCACATCCTCTCCACTCCCGTGTTCTATCAGAAAGCTCTTTCCTTCTCCCTGAAGATGATTGATGAACAGCTTTTTATTCATTACTAAGCAAAACAGATGCACTACCACTGCGTATCCCTTTTGTGTTGAGTTTATTTATGGTTTCCCAAAATGTCCTTGGGTTGCTCTGCCTAGCATTAAATATTAGTTCAGTCCAAAATGCATCTTTCACAGCATTCTCATCTTACCACAATTGTTTTTTAACTCTTTCTTTAGGGATTTCAGATGCTCCCAAAGAGGGGAGTTGAAGGAGTCCCATTTGAGTAGCCTGGCGACCATCTTTTGTTCCCTTCTTAACTCAATGCAATTGGGCGAGAGGAGGATTCTTTGGGAGGGTGGTAGGCTGGAAGTCAGACGAGAGAGAGTGCCTGTGTGAAAGCATTGGTTTGTTCGAGTAGGATTTTGGGGAGATAAGGTATAGCCTAAGGTATAAACACATTTCATTGTATTCCTAATTTCAAGCATGTTTTGTCAAGTCTTGTCTTGACTGCTGATTCCTATTAACATGAGGGATGTTGGTCATCATATCAGCAACGAAAATCAGCTCTAAGAAGGTATTGATTCATATCATAAACATCTTTGTGCACCCAAACACTCCATCACCCATGGCTAGCTTTGGCAGACACTGTGAGATTTGGAAGTTATGCAGTGCTTTAATAAATGGTTTAATAGTGTATTTGTGTGACGTAACGTGTTGCATTTGTATATATATATACATTTACACTGTCCCAGTGACTCTGTTTTGTAACTCCTATGCATATAATTCATTACAATTGGCAGTCAAAAGTGGTGGTGTATGCCATTGACATCCCCTCTGTGGTACGTATCATGGTGGGGTGAAGGCAAATGCAGTCTTGATAAGTGTTGGTTTCTGTGGTAGTACAAGTCGTGAGTGGTGACTTGTACCTAGTATACATGTCATATGTGGATTGTGCTCTAACTTAACAGGTGATTCAGGTTTCACATAGGATCACTTCAACCAGAGGTTCATGATTTCCAGAAACTTGGCATTCAGGTGTAGCATCTGAAGCACAAAGGTAACTGGCGACTGACACCAATAATGTTAGATATGTACTGGTTTTATTCAGGAAGGGTTTGTCACTTGGTAGCAAGGTCCTATGAAGAACTATATCTAATAAATATGTTATGATAAAGGGTTAGGATCCAGAATATTGCAGAACCAAATGTAGCTTAGAATGAACTGCTGTGACATGTGTGGTGCATCCATGCTGACAATCCCTACCTATAAACATGTATTCCCTAGCATGATAATTAGTGTACTCCTAAATTACTACTTCTTGTAATATGATATAACTATTGTGATTTATGTTCTGCTCATAATTTTCACTTCTTTGCAGAGAATCACACAATTTCGGACCAGTTTATGGGTATAGTACATTAAAGTTAGGTCGAGTCGATTATTCAAGTCACTAGACCTGCAGGTCTGGTAACATTATTATTATTTTTCGAGGCCTACGTTTTTATATTTGAAAACATATCTAATGATTAACTAATCAACATGATTTCCTTGTTAAATAGACATGAGTTTCGTAAATGTTCATAATGAAGTCTTAAGTAACCTTTTTTGGAAGGTGATGTGAGGGCTCTGCTAATTGTGCAGATCATCTCCTTAGTCTAACTGGTAAAACCTGCAGAGAAGTTTGTGAAGGTGAGGAGTTGGATGGTAGTGAGGAATGGGTACTGTTACTGCTGTCCCTCTAGGTGGCATGGTTTGGTAAAGCAGGGATCCTCTGCCATTCTGGACAATGTAAAATCTGATTCATCCCACAGATTAGGGCAATTTGTTCCTCGCAAAGCTGATTTGCATGGTGTTTGCAAATCTGCAAAACAGCCTTCTTTTAGGGCTTTCGGCATATGTGGCCATGGCCCTTGCACGCTGAGCAGAACGCCATTATTGCCTCGGATGAATGCAATGCAACATCGCCGAACATGCATCCTGCTGTTGCAATGTGACCTCCTCCCTCAGTTTTTAGAGTCTCTAATTTCATGTAAGCAGTTGCACACTTTCCTGGGTTGATTGAGAATGGCGTTTTCAAAAGCCCCTATTCCTCCAAGCCTCTAACTAATGTTACCCAAAGTTTGACATTCATGACACCATTTAGCCTAAAATCGGCAGCAGTTTCACTGTCTGGAAAATTTCCATACATCAACCTCTAAATAAGGTGGGCATGTGACAGGTGGTTGATCAGGATATCTACTAGGTTTTGAGAAATATCTTGTTAATGTCCATTTTAAAGTGACTCCCTCCCCCCCTTAGTGCCTTACTTAAAATGTGGAAATTCCTTCAGGGTCATCCTCATCATCATCCCATGGCAGAGCACTCATCACTTTTTTCTTCGAAGTCAAATCCACGAAGAAGGGTACTGTCTTTTAAAAAAGCAAATGTTACTGGTGCCTTGTGAATGCTTTTCTAGAGTATTGGAGGAATGTGTGCATTTTTCCTGTTTGGGACCATAGTTGTCTTTGGCCGGATGTAAGCTGGTTGACATGGTTTTGAAAGGGGCATATTGAGTAAAGCAACATGTACAGAGGCGAGTACACCACCAAGAAGGTGGTGCATGCGATAGGTGGGTGTCAGGGCATGTGCCACCTTTGGCATATATCCCTTTACAACCCGTCTTTCAATTTAGTCTATTCAGTGCAGTTTATCATTCTCAATGCCATATTTTAATGAACTTCTGATAGAGGCCAGTTTTGTTCCAACCTACCCAGATATTGCTGACAACCAATCAAGGTAAGACTGCTATTTGCCTGAAAAATATAATAGTTTCTTTTGGATGCCAAAATTCTTTATATCCTGAATCTGCTGTTATTTTTTAACAGAAAATACTGTGTCCCCTTATCCGCAGCTATACCACTTGCACTTACTTACTACCACACTAGAAAAATATGGCTTTAGTCCTCTTTAGAATAATTCACTCACTAGTTCTTAAGGGTCCTGTATGATGTTTCAAAATTATTGTTAAATAACCATTTTGTCTCACTCTTTCTTTTATGTTTGTTACATTTGAGGAATGTTCAATCATTTTACTCTAGTAATTATGGGGCATTTTATCAAGGACGGGCGATACATTATAGCCGCTTTTATCGGCAGGAAACTGCCGATAAAGCAGCGATAATGGGCTTGATAATATGCTCTATGAATTTCTATCGAAGCCCATGTTAGGTGTGAAGACATCTAACATGGGCTTCGATAGGAATTCCATAGAGCATATTATCAAGCCCATTATCGCCGCTTTATCGGCAGTTTCCTGCCGATAAAAGCGGCGATAATGTATCGCCCGTCCTTGATAATATCCCCCTATGTTTCCTTTGAAGCTTCCAATACATCTTTATTGTGCCCTATTTATTCATTCAATAATTTGTCCTTTTGACATCTCTTGTGTGCTTCATCAGGGCAAATATATTTCTATTGGAACAAAGAGTATAACAAAACAAAACTTGATATGTGAGCACTTTCACTGTAATATGTTAAAAGACAAAGTAAATGGTGTACGACAGCAGTCTCTCTCCCACTTATTTTTATGGGTTAGAAAGCCTGGTGTTCTTAAAGAACCTATCATGCTTATGTGAATGAACACTTGAGCTGACATCTATCCTTCTTTTACTTCATCTATACTGGCTCCTTCTGGAAGCCAGAACTGAATTTAAATTAGCTTGCACATCCCACAAATCTGCCTGTACAGGCCTAACTTCTTAATGATTGTTGTGAGGCCCCATCAGCAACCATCGGCACAAACTGAGTACTGGGTCTTAGGTAAAAAGTTCTCAGGTCATATGATGCTACATTTCGTGCGTCATTATATTGATCTAAAAATGGTATGTTTTATTGTTACGATTTCAGTTACACAATATTGTTTTAGCTTCTGCTATTTTCCTAGTAAAGCCTCAGTAAGGGAGCTTGCCTACAGGAATAGGAACAGCTGGGCTCTCATCTATTATTTTGACCACACATTTTTAATACATTCACCATTTTAGGCTTTTAGAGAATAACCCACTGCAGTTGCTAATTAGGTCTAGCACACGTTAATCTGAAGACCTTGAAAAAAGATGCTGCTACATCTCAATAGCAGCAGTGGGCATAGGCTGGGTTACACCCAAGGCAAGCCTCTTTGCACCAGGCCACACCCTGACAGGGCCCTGCTCCTGAGACCACAAGAAATGCCTCATGTACACTGCACAATTCAACCTCAATAAATACCTCTTGTACAGCTTACTACTCAAAGGAAATCCTTACCTAGAGTCAATACGAGAAGTGCAAGGTAATTAACCATCCTCTAATGCTGGATGGTTCAGCCTCCTGTAGGTTTTGCAAACAGAGCTTTGAGTTACAAACACCTACATCCCAACCTTATCAGCTCGCGCACTAGCGAAAATTTGATGAACAATTCCTCTTTAG
Source organism: Lissotriton helveticus (assembly GCF_964261635.1). NCBI lineage: Eukaryota > Metazoa > Chordata > Amphibia > Caudata > Salamandridae > Lissotriton > Lissotriton helveticus. Next base: position 756,064,006 of record NC_136057.1, on the reverse strand, counting down.
CAGATATCACTACAGTAGTTCATACAGGCTATTCAATCGAGCATCAAGACCGAACAAGGTGGGCAGGTGGTGGACTAGCCATAATGTATTGCTTTAACTTCAGATGTACACTAAATAAATATATAGAACCTCCAGAAGCAGAAACCTCAACTATGCTCTTTCTGGTGAGCTCATCAATCAGACTCCTGGATACTCAGCCAACTTCATTAAATCTATAGCTGACATTATAGCCCCCTTAATGCTTAAATAGTATAACTTCCCAGTCATGGGTGATTATAATATAGAGATAGATAATCCTGACAATCCCCCGTCTAGTTCTTTTTTAGAGGCCATGAATTCACTATTTCTGGCATAGCTTCTCATGCATCCTACAAATAATGCTGCCATATCTTAGCCCTTATTTTTCTGAATAATCCTAACAAAAAAGTAGCTCTTGTGCTACCTCCTATCTGGTCAGACCATGCGGTAGATCCTGTTCATATTCAATTGCAGAGTGAAACTTTCTCAAGGCCCAAAGTGGTCAAATTATCTGAGACCTGTGTTTGCATTACGCATGCAGAGCATTGATCTTCACTGTGCCGGGCGCACCTTTAAAAAGGTGCATCCGGTGCAATGAAGGATAATGCGGTGCATGATGTGGAATGTGCTGCCCCAAGGGCCGTCGCAAACTCGTGCGTCCCTGGGGGCAGCGCATTCATGTGAAATACGGAACGGCTGCTTTAAAGCCACTCCGTGTTTCACTGTGCAGGCAGCTTTTTGCCTGCACTTTTAAAGGAGAATTGAGATCCCCTTGCAGGTGGGTGCAGTCAGTGACTACACCCACTTGCAAGGGGATGTTTGGTGGATTCATAGGACCCCCTTATCCCTTGCAGAGGGCTGCTCCCAGGAGGCACACTAAGTGCGCCTCCTTCTAGGTGACACACTGTCAATGTGACTCCTGTGGGCTTCTTTGCCTCCGTGCCCACGTCGGTCATACGCTGTGGTCTCAGAGGCAAAGGGATTCCCTCATTTGCATGGGGCTCACCTCCATGCGAATGAGGGAACATCCCCTGGAAGATAACACTGGTGTTTTATGTGCACCAGTGCTATTGTCCGCATCCCCTTCTGTAATACCGAAAAGCCCCGGGGCGTGCAAAGCGGGCGCAAATGGTCATTGCTCCCTCGGGGCACTATATGTAATAGGGCCCCTGGCCTATATTCAACCAAAACAATGTATATAACACACTTAATGCCACCCCTTTGCCATTAATCAGGGCAGTGTCCCGAGATATAATTAGTTTTAATTCATGGTTGAACTCATCAGTAGACACCAACTCCCCTTTGAAAAGCATAGTTTCTGTCCATCAATTTCCTACCACTCCACGATCCAACATCGTAAAAATAGCAAAGTGCTGTTGTAAACTGCTTGAAAGAAATTGGCTTTGAAATAATGATAAAAGCATCAACAATTACATACATAGCAGCAGTCAAAAATAATTGGGAAAACTCAGCCCATCTTCTTTTGAACAGTATAACCACTGACGATTCTCAGATATTATATCATTTCAACCCATATCTCTTTCAACAAATGCAGCCACAATCTTGGAAAAACTGACCAACTCTCCATATATTTGAATCAAACCATGCCCTTAACAATTCTTTATCATGCTTCAGACCATCTCAGCACAGAGTCAGCTTTGCAATCAGTCACAAAACATGGCACAACTTTATTGGATCAGCGCTGGTTTGCTGCCCTAATCCTACAACTTTGATACCGACTCCAACCTGATTTACCTGAACACTTTTTCACTTTTGGAATTTGTGGTTTGGCCCTGAAATGGATATGTTTCTTTCTTAGAAGCCAAACAAACATGACCAGTCTACTTACCTTTACGTCTTATGCCTTTCAACTTATGTTTTGGATGCCTCAAGGTACCTTGCTGAGCCCCTTACTATTTAATGTATACATGGGCCACCATGACTAGGGGCATATTATCAACGGCCAGCGATAATTATTGCTGGCTGTGCTTAGCGATAATTTTGTTATCGCAGGCTTATCTCTGGAAGTTATCGCCCTGGTTGCATGTTATTAACAATGCGTTATTCCAGGGCGATAAAAATTCAAGAGATAGCGAGGGTATCGCCGTTTTGCAGGGAACATCGCTGATTTTCCCGCGATGTTCCCTGCAAAACGGCGATAACCTTGCTGATTCGCCCCACAGGGTCATATGAGCATAATCCACCCCAATGTTAGGGATGGGTAAGTCTGCATTTTAGCAGACGTTAGTTTTTGAAGAAAACAGCAGTTTTCTCCAAAAACTAACGTGTGCTAAAATGCTGGGGCAGCCTTGTAAATATCGCAATGTGAATATCAGCGATATTTGCAAGGTTGTCCCTCCGGGGTATGCCCAGTGACGCCCACTTTGCATCTCATTAGAGATGCAAAGGCAGGCGTTGGGAAAAAGGGTGCTAACATGCGATTATGCATGTTAGCACCCTCTTGTAAATAGGGTGATAGTTTTATCTCCGCTTTTTTGGCTTTTTAATCCAAAAAAACAGAGATAAAGCCCTTGTAAATATGCTCCTTGGGGCCATATTATCAAGAAAGGGCGATACACTATCGCCACTTTTATCCGCAGGAAACTGCCGCTAAGGCGGCGATAATGGGCTTGATAATATACCCTTGTGAATTCCCATAAAAGCCCAGGTTTTGGTGTTAACCTGGGCTTCTATGGGAATTCACAACGGCATATTATCAAGCCCATTATCGCCGCTTTAGTGGCAGTTTCCTGTCAATAAAAGCAGCGATAATGTATTGTCCTTTCTTGATAATATGGCCCTTAGTTATTTCAGTCTCTCAAGCTCAATCTTGTATCTTATGCTGTTGATAGTCAGCTTTTTGTTTCCATCTCGGACACCATTTCTAGGACAAAACAACATTTTATGCCTTACTCTTCTCTGTAGTACCCTGCATGGAAGACAGCTGTTTAAAGCTTCACTCCGAAAACATATTAAGTTGTTGTATTTGTTCAACCAAGCAATGTATGTTCACAAGCCCGGTGGCCTCCTGAGCCAGGTCTTACTCCTGCTCTTTATGAGCCATGAGGTTGGGGCTTTAGGCCTTTTTACCAACTCGCTAATACGTCACGGACTCTACCATGAGGGCCACACATCACAGGGTTATAGAGGGAGAAACCACACCACATTTTGGCATTGGGATAAACAATCTCCCAAACACATTCCTCCCTTCACCCAACAATGCAACTAAATAAATTGAAATGAAATCAGTAAAACATATAAAAAGCAAAAATGCACACTTTGGAAACCATGTGTGAAAAGTACTGAATAGGATGCACAGAGTCACCCAGGCATTCTCAGCTACATGAGGTACACTTACCTAGTTCAGGATTAAGTCGTTCAAATGCAGTCGCGGCCCGTGGAGGGAGTTCCATGGGGCAGTGAGGCGGGGCGGCGGAGGGGCAGGGTGAGGGGTAGTAAACACCGGAATATGGATGTACGGAGGTAAGTAAACATTTAAATAAATAAAACGAATTGAGTTGCGCGCTGCATCACAAAATGCAATGCAGCACCACAACGAAATTCGTTTTATTTATTTCAATGTTTACTTACCTCCGTACATCCATATTCCGGTGTTTACTACCCCCCACCCTGCCCCTCCCCACTCCACGGAACTCCCTCTATGGGCCGTGGCTGTTCAAATGGGTAAAGGTTGCTGGTCTTGGTCTAAGATTATATCTGGATACCCCATTTCGACAGACTTCATAACTGTCCTCAGCTGGTTCATCCTGTGGTGTATTAACCTCCCCGGCAGGGCTGTCATGAGAGCGAACTCGAGGACTGCCTACTTGAGAGGTGGTTGACAGAGAAGACAGTTCAGTCTCATCAGCCACAACTGGCTATGTTGAGGACGGCAGGGAAACACTTTCCCCCAGGCCCTCACCAGCATCGTCATCAGGTCAAAGACTCTTCTGGATGAGCATTGTGTTGACCATAAGGTCTGTGGTTCAGCTGCCTGAAGATCTTGAGGAAATATACGTTCCTGGTAACACCTTCTCCTCCTTTCCTTGCCATTATCATTGTCCCATGAACAGCACTGACTTTCTAAGGATCAATCTCAAATGGCAAAAGGAATTTACCTCCTGGATGTAGATTACGGACACAATATTAATTCTCTAACTTGGATGTGCCTCTGCTGTGCTTGATGTTATGTGCTTTTCGTTGATGTAAAGCTTCTGCTTTCTTGTCCCTGACTGTTGAGAACTCCACTACATGAGGCATGGTGTCACCCACCATCCGATTGATGCACAGATTGCTGGGGCTTACTCTGATCATGGCATGTGGAGTGAGACGATATTCTCAAAGAAAAGCATACCGAGCTCATTCCATGTTTTGGTTGTTGACCAGTGCAATCTTCAGACCTTTATTCAAAGTCCGTTTGAAGCATTCAGCCTTACTGTTTACCTGCGTCCATTGGGAAGTTATCCTTCTGTGACGAATGCTTCTGGATGTCATGTAGTCAGAAAACACTTTACTGGAGAACGGGAGGCTATTATCTGTCTTGAGTTGATTCAATAACCCATGGGTGGCCATCTATTTTTTAAAATTGTATTTATGTATTTATTTATTTTATTTTTGAGTTTTATATAGCGCTTACAAGACCCCGGGGTATCAGAGCGCTTTACAACATACATGAATAGAAAACATAAGCAATAGAGTACAGTGAGTATCATCTAGGAAATTGGGGGCCAAAAAGATCGAGGTCATTGGCCAGATTCATAGAGATGACAGTTGAGGAGAAATTGTTTTAGTTGTCCCTTGAAGATCCTGAAGGAGGGATTAGTCCTGATGTGGGTAGGGAGGGAGTTCCAGATTTTTGGAGCATTCCTAGAGAAAGAGCGGCAGAGGGCTTTTTGTATATGTCTTTTTGGGGGGATTAAGAGGAGTGAGTTGGAGCTTCTTAGGTTTCTTGATTGCCCGGCTTTGTGAGTTTGGCAGCGAGGTAGTCCGGTTTGCCTGTGTGCAAGGCTTTATGGGTGAGACAGGCAGTTTTGAGGGCGCAGCGTGCTTCGATGGGTAGCCATTTTAGGGCCTGTATTGCAGGGGTGATGTGGCCGTATTTCTTGGTAGCTGAGACCTTTCTTGCTGCTGCGTTTAGGGTGGCTCTCATGGGGGCTGTGTGTGTTTTAGCTGTCCCGGGTTAGTGTGGCATTACCATAGTCAAGTCTGGACGGAACTGAAGTTTGGGTTGCAATTTTTAGGTCATTTGGGGGTATGAAAGGTTTGATTTTTTGAGGAGTTGTAGGTTGTAGAGGGCGCCTTTTGCTGTGGATTTGATGTGGGAGCTCCTGTTGAGGCTTGGGTCTAGAGAGATCCCTAGTGATTTCACTGAGTTTGCTGGAGTGAGTTTGCAGTTTAGGGAGTCAAGGTTTTTTATCCATCTTGGATCTGAGGGGGTTGTTCGAGATTGGAGAAGACGAGGATTTCGTTTTTTTCTTGGTTGAGTTTGAGGTGGTTGAGAGTTAGCCAATTTTCTACTTTTGAAAGAGTGGAGTTGAGGCGGAGGATGTCATTGAGGGAGGAGATCTCGAGGTACAGCTGGGTGTTGTCAGCAAAGAGGTCATAGGCGATGCTTGCTTGTTTTAGAATGGTAGTGAGCGATTCCATGTAAATTTTGAAGAGTGTGGGGGAGAACACTGAGCCTTGAGGGACAACTCGAGTTGAGGGGGAGGTGTTGGACATTGAGTTTTTGATTTTTATGATTTGGGAGCGGTTATGTAGAAATGAGGAGAACCATTTTAGGACATTGCCGTCTGCTCCGACACGTTTTTGTAGGGTATCTAAGAGTAGGTTGTGATCAACGGTGTCAAAAGCAGCTGATAGGTCGAGGAGTACAAGTAGGCAGCATCTGTTGGAGTCAAAGGAGTTGTGAATGTCGTCCATAATGCTCAGTATAGTGGTTTCTGTGCTGCATCCCTTCCTGAACCCGGATTGGTAGGTTGTTAGATTCCGGATGTTGGTTCAGTTGGGAGAGAACACATTTCTCCAGGATTTTGGCTGGGAAAGGAAGGTTGGTGATGGGCCTAAAGTTTTTGAGGTCATTTGGGTCAGCATCTTTTTTTTTAGAAGGGGGGTGACTTGATCTTGTTTGAGGAAGTCGGGCATCAGTCCGTTGATTAGGGAGCTGTTGATAATCTTTGTCCACAATGGGGTTAGGGTAAGGTTGAGGTTCCTAGTGGTTGGAGGGTATGGCGTTGGCAATCACATTTGAAATGTCCTCTTCAGAGAGAGGATTGAAGTCTTTCCACCGCTTGGGGGAGGATGGGGGACTAGGGTGAGGGGTGACTTTGGAGGTCAACGGAGGAGCGGTCTCGGCTTTTGGAAGCATGTTGTGATTTGGGGATGGGTGAGGTTTAATTAGGGGTGTGTAATTGCCATGTTGGGATTGAGGGTGCTGCTCGATATTGGAGATTTTGTCATTCAAGAGTTTGGCAAGGTGTTACACTGAAGTTTGGAGGCAGGGAAGTTAGCTTTGGTGGGCTTGGAGGTCTGTTTCTGGAAGATGTTGAAAAGTACTTTGGGGCGGTTTTTGGCTTTGTCTAGTGCCTTCCGGAAGAAGGAGGCTCTCTCCTTGATTATGTGTTTTTGTAGTTACTGCGTTCTTTCCTGAGTTGGGAGAGGTTGATTGTGGATGGGTTCCTTCTCGAGAGTCTCTCAGCGGCCCTTACTTTTCTTTGTTCGGAGTTGATGTCATTATTGAACCAGGCTCGGGAGGGGATGTCTCTGACTCTTTTAGGTTTTAGGGGGGCTAGTTGGTCAAGGGCAGTTGTCATTGTCCTGTTGTATAGTGTAGTGAGCTCAACCGTGTTGAGGTTGTCTGTACAGGTTGGGAGCAGTGATGTTATGGTTTTCTTGAAGGGCAAGGAGGGGTCATGCCTATGGCCCTATCTCGTGCCGCTCATGTCGATGGTCCGGCATGGAACAGCTTGCTATTTTACATCACTCTTCCCCCACTAGCAATCTGCTGGAATTAAAATGTTTATATTTTAATGCCAGGTCTTTACCTAAACATGCACTGGACATCTGGGACATGCTGATATCCATGACCCCCGACCTAGTTTTTATTACGGAAACCTGGCTAACCGATTCCAGCGCCCCAGATCTAGCTAATGCCCTCCCCTCCAAATACAAAATAATCACACAAAACAGACCAGGGAAAAAAAAAGGAGGCGGAGTTGCCGTGATTTTCAGAGATCACCTAACTTGTCTCACGGAAACAATAACCACATACCCCGAACTTGAAACATTACCATTCAATATTTCTCTAGAGGGCCTTATTATACTAGCGGGTGCTGTTGTCTATAACCCCCCAGGACAACCAACTTGTGTTAGTGCCAAATTACTAAACCAACTACTACCATCCTGCCTAAAACGTAACAACTACATGGTCATAGGAGATTTCAACGTCCATTATGAAAGCATGATTGCCCCCGGATCCGCTCAGCTGAAATACGACATGGAACTCCTACAGCTTAAACAGTGGGTCGAGGGCCCTACGCATTCAGCAGGGCACACCCTGGACCTCCTCTTCACGAATATTGAGTCTACCATTATGAATGATATCCTCCCCCTGTCCTGGTCTGATCACTCCATGATATCCTTCTCATTCAAACTTCCCGGTAAACCCATGAATCCCAAACTTATTCCACCCACCACCAACAGAGCCTGGAGACTCATTAACGACTCCAACTTTCACAAACATTTCCCTGACACAAACATCATCCTTAAGGATGACGCCTCCATCGGTACCAACGTCACTCTCCTAGAAACGGGAATTCGCCAAACACTAGACACACTGGCGCCCCTACGAGCGATAAGGGAAAAAACTGCCACCAGGGAAAAATGGTACACTCCTCTCCTCAAAAGTCTCAAAAGGGAATGTCAAAAAACCGAACATCGATGGAGACAAATAAAGGATTCGGAAACCAGAGTTAACTATGTCACCAAACGGAAACAATACATCTCAGCCATCCGAGCCGCAAAAAAAGCATACCTTAGTCAACGAATCCTTGATAACCAAAACTCCACAAAAGAACTGTTTAAAATTGTAAAGGAACTCAGCAATCCCTCTAGTACCTCACAAACCCTCACTCCGTCAACTGAGGCCTGCGACCGCATTAGCACCTTTTTCATGGACAAAATTAACAAAATATATTCCACCTTCACTCCCCCACACTCCCTTCATTCGCACGACAACCCTGACAAGAACTCACCAGCATCAGACAACAGCAACTCCCAACAAGACACAGGCAATCTAACAAGCCTAACAAGTTTTCAACCAGTCTCTGAAACCGAGGTACTATCTGTACTACAAACAATCAAATCTGGCTCTCCTGCAGACCCATGCCCCCACTTTGTGTTCTCCGCAATCGCACCAACGCTCTGCCCACTTATTACCAAACTTTTTAACCAGTCACTCACCTCCGCATCCTTTCCTGAAACTTGGAAGCACGCATCCGTGATCCCCCTTCTGAAAAAAGCCGGATCCGACATCACTAATCCTGAAAACTACAGGCCCATCTCCCAGCTCCCCTACCTCTCCAAGGCTTTGGAAAAACTGGTTAATACCCAATTGTCCAGATATCTGGAGGAGAATTCACTCCTGGACCCCACCCAGACCGGCTTTAGAGCCAACAATAGTACCGAGGCAGCGCTGCTGGCAGTGTCGGACAGTGTGAGATGCATCACAGATCAAGGGGGATCTGTGGCTCTGATACTGCTCGACCTGTCAGCGGCGTTTGACACGGTGTCACACGACCGCCTTTTAAACATCCTCCTAAGCAAAGGAGTGCAAGCCACAGCTTTGGGCTGGATTAAATCGTTTCTCAGCAATCGCAGCCAATCAGTCCATATGGGCCAATTCCACTCAAAACCCTACCACATCAGCTGTGGAGTCCCACAAGGGGCCTCACTGAGCCCCACTCTCTTTAATGTCTACGTATCATCTCTGGCGGACATTGCAAGAAAGTGGGGCATCGGCATATGTTCATATGCTGACGACACACAGCTGATGGTGAAAATGGATGAGGGACCAGAGACAGCAAAAGAAAAGCTACACGGCTGTCTCTCTGAAATGGCTAGCTGGATGCGCACCCATTGCTTAAAGCTAAATGCCGGCAAATCAGAGATACTTCTGTTTGGAGGAGCTAAACTCACATGGAATGCCACATGGTGGCCATCCTCACTGGGATCGGCTCCCACTCCAAAACAGCATGCCAGGAATCTCGGCATCATTATGGACGATGTCGTGTCCATGAAGGACCACATCCGTTCATTATGGGGCAAGGGATTCGCAATACTTAAACTCCTGGCAAAAATCTTTTCCTGGATACCCCTGGACTGTCGACGCACTGTCACTCAAGCCCTTCTAGTTAGCCGCCTGGACTACGGAAATGCCCTGTTCGAAGGGATGAACGAACATCTGTTCTCCCGCCTACAGATCCTCCAAAACCAGGCGGCCAAACTGGTATGTAACAAAGGCAGGCGAGACTCGGCATCCGCATGTCTCAAAAGACTCCATTGGCTACCAATGCGTCAGAGGGCCACCTTCAAACTACTCTGTCATGCACACAGAGCTCTTCATAAAACGGGCCCCCTCATTCTTCAAGAGAAAATTGAGTTTTACATCCCCAGCAGGAACCTAAGATCAAACCACCTGGCGCTGGCTAAATCCAAACGCATCTACAAAGCGCGAACTGGCGGTCGCGCCTTCTCATACCTGGCTGCCAAAAGATGGAATGAGCTACCTGTAGACCTCAGACTCACCACAAACTACCTTCAATTCCGCCAAAAACTTAAAACTCACCTTTTCCCCAAAAACTAACTCCCCAATTCAGTCCTCAGCAGTTTCCTTGGATTTTCAGCGCCGTGATGTCCCTTGGGACGAGTGTCGCGCTTTACAAAAACCATAAATAAATAAATAAATAATGTCTTTGAAGTTTCTGGTCCATTGGTGGGTGATTTGTGTTTTGATTGGTGGTTCTACTGTTTGATTGATGCTGAAAATAATGATGTGGTGGTCTGACCAGTCGATTGGGAGAATGTTATTTATGGTTATAGTTTCGCTTTTGGCTATGATTGCATCTAAGGTAGAGCCCTTGTTGTGGGTTTGACCCTTGCAGTGTTGGGTGAGCTCATTTGTGAGAAGGAGTTAATTTAGGGACTGTATAACAGTGTCCTTTTCATTGCTCCAAGGGAGGTTGAAGTCACCCACAATGATGTTGTCGGAGTTTGCTAGGGAGCACTGAGTTAGTAGGTCCGAGATTTGATCACTGAAAGCAGGAGAATTTCCTTGGAGGTGGTAGATGAAATAGCACTTTGTTACTATATTGATGTTGTTCTTATGGATGATGGTAATGCTGCCACCATGTTGGTCCATTCTGAATATTTTAATGATGGAGAAGCCAGGAGGGACTAGGAGGTCAAGGAGCGGGTATGGTGTTTCATTGAGCCAGGTTTCGGTGTCGTTACTCAGTATGGCATAAGCCAGCTCTATTGCGTGCTTACCTGCGGATCTGCAGTTTATAAGCATGTAGTTTACCATGCCGCTGTTGGAATAGATTTGGGGAGGAGGAGGAAAGTTGGGAGATGATAGTGCTTTGGGAGGGACGTTTTGTGGGCCTAGGTTGGTTGTTGTCTCTACCTATTCCGGTGATTACTTGGATGTTGGAAGGGGGTTTGGGTTTCTCTGGGATCGTAGGTTTTAGCGAGTGGCATTGCCTCTCTCAGAGACATATCAGGGATCGTGCTTTTTGGTCTGAGGGATTGGGTGTTGTGAGGGGAGGAGCGCCAGCTGGACATCTGGAGATTAGGCTGTTGAGGTGGCTCACTGGTGTTTATGAGGGAGGGGAGTATTAAGTGTTTGGTGGGGAACGAGGGCGCAGTAGTGTTGAGAAGGATTTTGTTGATGGTCTGGGTTATAGTGTTGAATTGGCTGTGTAGTAGGGACAGGTTTTCAGTTATGGTTATGAGGTGAGTTGTTTTTCTAGGCGTGTGAGGCGCCCAGTTATTACCTCCATTGTTTCCAGTTTAGGGGTGGGGGTTGGGTTTGGGGGGCATCAGATATTCAGATTGGGGAGGATGTTTTGGGAGGGCTGAGGGGGTGGGGCAGGGAGTGGGCTCATTGGGTGGGCGGTGGGGTTGGGGGCGATGGGAGTGGGGGGTAGAGGGCAATCTGGCCTGGGGGTGGGGTGATAGTCTGGGGAGTTAGGCAGTTGAGGGTTTGCATCCGGTCTTTCTTGGGTTGAGGTCTGAGGGTCGATGTGGGGAAGGGTGGGGCAGTTGGGTGGGGTCAGGTTGGAGTTACGCAGCTTGGGGAAGGTGAGTTCAAATTGGTGCAGGTTGAAGTCGTTGGCTTGGACCATGACTTTGGCATTTCTGTATAATGTTATGGTGGCGTTAATTGTGAATGGGGAAGCCTTGGAGATAGTTACTCTTTGGCTGTGGGGAATGTTGGTGGTTTTGGTAACTCGCAGGTGGTTAGCTAGGTTATTTCTCCATTTGGCTTGGTGGGCGGTGTAGAAGATAAGGTCTGTTTTAGTCTTGCTTTGGAGGAGTTGTGATAGAGGTCGGCTATCAGAGTGTTTCAGAGTGTCGCTTGAGTAGACTATGTTTGAAGATTTTGGTGGCATTAGCTGAGGGGTTGGGTGGGTAGATGATGGAGAAGGAGTGGGGGCCGTGGGGTTTCAAGTTGGAGAGTAGTCAGGGAGTGGGGGTTGATGGGGTGGTTTGGTGGGATTTCAGTTGGTTGGCATCTCTCTGATTGAGGGGTAGCGGAGAAAGGGGGATTCACAGGGGGGTTTCGGGATAGGATTAGTGGGATGGGTATTTTGGGAGACACGTCAGGGGTAAGTTGTGCCTTGTTGCGCTCGGCATTGCCGGTGGGAGGTGGAGCAGTGTGGAGATTGAGTAGGAAGGGAGTAGGCTCGGAGATTCCTATGTGATTTAAAGAAGAGAAATGCAAGATAACCGGGGACAGAGAGGGGAGCACCAGGAAGCAGCCTGCGGTGCCTTAAATGAGAGGAAAGTCAGGATTAATCGCAGGGTGGCATAATTACTGCTGTTGTGGGTGGGGTGAGGGGGCACGATAGCACTGTTGTTGTTGGACCTAGGAGTGTGGGGGAGTTAATTGGCATCATTGCAACAGATGATGCCTTGCCTCTCTTAAAATGTTCAATGGTATGGCCATAGAAAATTAAATTCACTTCCAGTAGAGATTATGCCATCCCAGTGTACAGTGGGAATTATTGGGGCTACTTCAGATTAATAGATTGGGAGGGTAGTTGGTCAAATGCCCATGCCAAGATGGCCACTGCTGAGGTTCGGTCAGTCCTCTTATTATTATTACTTTGAGGCTCTTCGATCAGGCCTCTTTCAGTTTCTGCATGGAGGGGGTTGAGAAGACATCTTAATGGCTGAGCAGGGACAGACAAAGGAAAATGGCCTATTACATAGGCTCACACATGTCCATCCCAATGTGTGTGTCTGTGTGTGGGACGTTGTAGACTGTGGAGTCTTCAGAAATGTGACTACAGGGACGGGAATCATGGGGTGAGGCACAGCTCAACTTCAGGATACTTTGAGAAATCAACGATTATGACTAGCATTGTGCTGGCCGTCCGGTAAGCTCCCAAAGTCAGCACTGGCATGACGCCAAAGAAAATGGGGGAATAGGTTCTATGATCAAAGGTAGAGGCGGTTTTGCAGGACCAGCAGTTTGACGCAATGGGCATTGTAGCACAGTCTGTTCCAACCTGTCATCAAGCCCCGGGCACCAGACTTTGCATCTTAGCCTGAATTTTGTTTTGACTACCCCTTGATGGGCAGAGTGAGCCAGATCTGCCACCTTATGTTGCAGTCATGCAGGGATCACCAGCTGAGGACCTCTCAACAGGAACCCTGTGGGAGAAAAAGTGAGTTCATGACCGACATCGTGCAGCTGACCCTCCTCAGAGCAGTGAGATACATTGTGGGTGAGCATGTTCCAGTTTCCTGAAGTTACAACTGATACTGCTAACTGGAGACAATCATCCATGCTGGTGGCCTCTATGATCTCTCCCATAGAAATGGGCAGGGGTCTTGACCTCTCTACAACTAGTTTGAAGTACTCCTCCATGTCATCGGCATCTGACTCTTCATAGGCGATTGCTGGTCTCATATGCCAGGGTAGATAGCGGGATTCCGAGTTCCTGGCCTGTATATAACAGAGAAAGGTACTCCTGCAGTTGAAGAACCTCCTTTTCAATCATCGGTGGTGGAAAACCTAGTTAACAGGGTATCAGTGGCTTGTGGTCTGTGTGGACTATGAAACGGTAACCACAGGGATTTATTGGGGATGTCACCATATTCACATATGTCATATATGTGAATATGGTGACATCTGCTACTGGAGCCCATTCACAATTTTCTTTTTTTACTGGGACAGGACAGGCCCGAGGTATTTGGACTGGCGTCCACTGAGAGTTCAAACTCATGACAGTTATCAAAATAGGAAGCGTAATCAAGAGAGAGAGGTAGGACCAGAAAGCTAGTCCATGTCCCCGGTTAATATATGATTAAATCAAAAAGAGACTAGCTCAAGTTACTTTAGGGGAGGGGGAAGACTCTGGTATGTTTTGTCACGGAGTGTGAACACCCAGCAGGTGTGTTCAAAAAGCCCTCACCCACCAACCTAGTTGGTGGCATGCTTCATCATCGGGCCCACCCAGTGGCACCTAGCGTGCCCCGGGTGTGCTTCAACGCCTGACTACAGCGGAGCTGGTATATTACTGAGTGTGCGGTGAAGATAGTTAAGGAAGTGATGTTAAAACGGCTGGACGGTGGTCCCAGTACCCGAAGGTAAAATTAGACTTTAATACCTGGGCCTCCGTCAGCGGTTAAAAATAAGGCAAGGGGATGTAAGGGGCGAGTTACGACCTCTCACATCCAATGGGTCAACATGTTTCAGCCAGTGCCTTATGACTAGACTGGCTTTCTTCAGGACCTAAAATAAGTGAGTGCAAATTACCTAGTGGGGGTGTAGGGGAGACTATGTGTCTACACGCCCTAAAGTGTATCTACGTGTGAGAGGGGGATTCCCTTCTCAAGACCACCTGTACACATAACATGAATGGACAAAACAAAACACACAGGGAGAAGGTAGAGTCATTAGGATGTACAGTTTTTACGCACATCTGATGCCGTCACTATAGCGAGTGCTGGTGGGCTATAGGCGGTTATGGTGTGATGGTATTGGTGGTACCATCACAGTGGGAATCGCACTGATAACTCGAGAGTGAGGTGATTTAAGAGACGGAGAAAAACAGGGTGCATTAGTGAAATGCGGCGCAAGGAGGGATTCTTACGCAAGTTTTTGCTCAGTCTGACCTCAAGGTTGGGAGGTGGCAAAGGCTTGACCCTGGGGGGACAAACATTTACCATGCTGATTAGGGAGACCTGTTACGAAAGAAAATAGCGCTTACCAGGAGTCGTGGTGGTGGTTTCTCATACTCACAGTACTTCTGGGTTGAGCCTGCTCTGGACCTGTAGTGCCTCCTTCGCATACCGGTGGGGAATGAGTGTTTTCCCAGGTCTTAAGTAGTCTTATTAATTGGTCTAATTAAGTGCACCTGTGATGTGGAGGGCAATGGTGAAAAGACTCACAAGCCTGAGTCATGCTGCCTGGAGTAAGTATGGGCGCCTTAGGTGCGCGCGCGCTCTAGCGTCCTGTCGCGCTGGGAGGCATCGTTATGGGCCACTGGGGAGCCACCCAGGCGCTCGCGTCTATAATTAGCGCATGCGCAATAGGTCCGAGTGCATGCTCCTCCGGGGAACAGCCTGGACGGTAGTGTGAGTTGTTCGCGCATGCGCATGCGCGAACAACTCACACTACCGTCCAGGCTGTTCCCCGGAGGAGCATGCACTCGGACCTATTGCGCATGCGCTAATTATAGACGCGAGCGCCTGGGTGGCTCCCCAGTGGCCCATAACGATGCCTCCCAGCGCGACAGGACGCTAGAGCGCGCGCGCACCTAAGGCGCCCATACTTACTCCAGGCAGCATGACTCAGGCTTGTGAGTCTTTTCACCATTGCCCTCCACATCACAGGTGCACTTAATTAGACCAATTAATAAGACTACTTAAGACCTGGGAAAACACTCATTCCCCACCGGTATGCGAAGGAGGCACTACAGGTCCAGAGCAGGCTCAACCCAGAAGTACTGTGAGTATGAGAAACCACCACCACGACTCCTGGTAAGCGCTATTTTCTTTCCTAACAGGTCTCCCTAATCAGCATGGTAAATGTTTGTCCCCCCAGGGTCAAGCCTTTGCCACCTCCCAACCTTGAGGTCAGACTGAGCAAAAACTTGCGTAAGAATCCCTCCTTGCGCCGCATTTCACTAATGCACCCTGTTTTTCTCCGTCTCTTAAATCACCTCACTCTCGAGTTATCAGTGCGATTCCCACTGTGATGGTACCACCAATACCATCACACCATAGCCGCCTATAGCCCACCAGCACTCGCTATAGTGACGGCATCAGATGTGCGTAAAAACTGTACATCCTAATGACTCTACCTTCTCCCTGTGTGTTTTGTTTTGTCCATTCATGTTATGTGTACAGGTGGTCTTGAGAAGGGAATCCCCCTCTCACACGTAGATACACTTTAGGGCGTGTAGACACATAGTCTCCCCTACACCCCCACTAGGTAATTTGCACTCACTTATTTTAGGTCCTGAAGAAAGCCAGTCTAGTCATAAGGCACTGGCTGAAACATGTTGACCCATTGGATGTGAGAGGTCGTAACTCGCCCCTTACATCCCCTTGCCTTATTTTTAACCGCTGACGGAGGCCCAGGTATTAAAGTCTAATTTTACCTTCGGGTACTGGGACCACCGTCCAGCCGTTTTAACATCACTTCCTTAACTATCTTCACCGCACACTCAGTAATATACCAGCTCCGCTGTAGTCAGGCGTTGAAGCACACCCGGGGCACGCTAGGTGCCACTGGGTGGGCCCGATGATGAAGCATGCCACCAACTAGGTTGGTGGGTGAGGGCTTTTTGAACACACCTGCTGGGTGTTCACACTCCGTGACCAAACATACCAGAGTCTTCCCCCTCCCCTAAAGTAACTTGAGCTAGTCTCTTTTTGATTTAATCAGTTATCAAAATAGAACATATTTGTGTGTTCAGACGGTGCCTGTTTTGTTGCTTGATAGTCTTTCTCTTGGGGAGAGCCCCATACCCAGACAGAGTTTTCTTTTGTCAATTCTCAAAGGTAGGCTGTGAGGGTGGTCAAGTTTTGAATGAAACAGCCACAGTGCGTGGCCATCCCCAGGAAGCTACGCACACCTGTGACACTCTTGGGAACTCTGACAGACCAAATATCCTGGCAATTGTCCAGGTCTGTCATGACACTGTTTTCAGAAAATCGGTAGCCAAAGAAAGACATTTCCTTCTGAAGAAAAACACACTCCTCCTTGTGGAGGGCGAGTCCACTATTCAGCAGTCTTCAAAATGTCTCTCTTAGTATGTTGAGATGCTCTTCCAGGTTAGGCGAATGCACTAGAATGTCATAGCTGACATTGACGACTCCGTCTAGTCCACCCCTCTGATTGTGCCGTGAAAAACTTCAACCGTACTAAACACTCCGAAACTGAGGCGTATGTACTTCCTCAACCTCACTTGGGTGGAGAACAATGTGTTAGCTCTGGGCTCCAGTGCCAGCATCAGCTGATGGTATCCAGTTCAAAGATCCCATTTGGAAAAACATTGCAACCCACTTACTTCTGCCACAATGCATCAACCAAGGGCGATGGCCATGTTGGATAGTTGCATAATCACACTTATGCTGACCTGTCCAGACTGCTGGGGTTTTCTGGCTATTAAAAATGGGCAGACCCAAGAAGTTGTACCTACTACCCTTTCAATGATGTCTGCCTGTTCTAGCTTCCGGAGGTCATCTCCCACTTTTGGGCATAAGTGGCACACCACCTAGCGATGTCTCAGTGCCACTTGCTGAATTGAGTCATCAATATGGAGGTGTGCTAATCGGTTCTTCAGACAGCCAATGCCTCCGAACAACTGTGCAAACTGTAGCAACCCCCTGCCTCGCCCCTCCAAACGGGACAATGCAAGGAATACACCAGGAACCAGTGCTCAGGAACAGATTAAATGTACTTGTAGGTACCAATGTTTGTTGGATATACAATAGAAGATGGTAGACCTTCACCCTTGCAGGCCATCAAAATTGGCTCTTTCTGCCTTGAGTCACCAGTTTGTTTTCTTTATATACTGTACAGAAATGCAGAACCAGCATAAACCAAAGAGGGCACAGTGCCAAATTTCGGTGAACATAAAGAAATATAGAAAATGCAGCACAAGCATAAAACAAAGACAACAGGTGTACAGTGTAGGCAGCTAGGTCCTTGAGCGGGGAATGCCCTTTGTCAGCTAACTATAAAGGGAGATAGGAAAGGCATGGTAAGATAGAGAAAAGGAGCAAAGACCTCTAAGGCCCTAGTTACAAGTCTGGCAGTCCAAGCACTGCAAGACTCACAGGGGCACGAGGGTGGGGGTCCAGACACCACCACATAAGCGGTCCGACCACCCCATTATGAGTTGGATGGTCATACAACCCTGGAACCCCCGCTGCTGCAAAAAAAAACGCTGTTTCCTTGAGGTGGCATGGCGGTCGGCAGACCGCAATATGCTTGGCCGGACCGCCAAAAGTTTCCTTTTCTCCAGAATTTATATGGAGGTTCTTACTCCATGTAAACCTGAAGGAGAGGAAACAAAGAGGGCCCTACAGGGCTCCCTGTGCCTCCTACGCTTGTGGATGCACACAGGGGGGCATAACATGCACCCCCCTGTGTGTATTCACCTCAGTTTCTGCATGGACGTTCAAGTACATGCCGTGCATGAACTTTGCTGTGCAATAATATTAATGAGGTACAGCTATTTGCGACCCCCTAGGAATAACTATCTGAAACTCTTTGAATTTCATGCATTGTAAATTGTGATTACCCAATTGCAATTCTCAGGAATTCGCAACTTATAACTTGGATGCATGTAGCCCATAATCCCCTTGTTGCAAGGTCAGGAGGTCAAGTGCTATTTTATGTTGAACACACTAGGAGTGAAACTCCCCAAATGTAATGGCTCATTTGCTGCAATGTGTGGTACGACTGAAATGTCTGGTGTAAGATAATAAATAGTACACATACCTTCCCAGTGATGGGGAAGCACCTTGTATACTCTTGTGGGACAAATGAAATACATTCTTTTCTGTAACTTTCTGTCCACTCTGTGATATTTTCTGAAGAGGAGGCCTACCCCTCTCAGGGAAAATGTTTTAAAATGTATCACATCATTTGTAATCAATCTTTGCTGAATATATGAGTGTAACATATGCCCATGGTGCCATGGACGAGCAGTGAGCTGACCTTAAGGGATATTATAATATTTTAGAAATCACATATGGTGCTACACCATAATCATTTTCTCTCTCAATTAACCATCAGGTGTTATTTGCTATGACTCCCCTTCTATAGTGATGTTCCAATAATATAAAGTGTAGATGACTGGTTTCCCTTGTACCTCAGTGGTCCAGGTACTACTCACCAACTGTATATCCCTTATATTTCAATTCCCCATGGCATTATTAAATTCCAAAATGTTAGTACGTTTGCAAAATTTCCAACATATCAGGAAGATGGGTTACATCCTGAAACATGATGCTTAATAAATACAGAAAATGCATTGTCCTCCACCGCAGGTGACACTTGGTATTGGGCCTGAATATTTGGCAGTCAAGTACAATGTGAGGACCATCCTATTTTTCCCTCTCCACAATCCCATGCTACATTTGATATAATGCATACTTTCCCTTGCATATTGTTCTTCTCTCTACAAAATACAGCAATCTTCAAGACCTAAACCTTGGCTACTTTCTGATGTGCTGCAATGAGGGTATGGTCAGCTGGTGGTCGCAATACAGGTAGCACACACATAATTAAGAGACAAAAAAAATGTGTTTGCACTATGCGATGCAGGTGCTGTTGGCGCAGCTCTGCATCTTGCATCATGATTCCACTCAGAACGTCCTTTTACTTTTACCGCTGTCCACACCACCCGAAGCAAAATGTGTGGTCCAGTCCATCTAGAACTAAGAGAAACATCTTTTATTTTTCTCACATGGGCTCTGAGGACGGATAAGGCAAGGCTTCCTTTGCCTGAAGATGATGATGCCTCAGGAACGTTGACAACTGTACAGCATAGTAAGAAATTCTTTCATCAGTCCACAGCAGTGCTGTTTGGGATGCTGTGAGAGGCAACCTCACCCCAACCGACATAGGCCACCCCGTCAGTACCTCATGGGGGCATGAAAGAGTTGTTCTGAATGGCGTTGCTCTTTCGGCATGAAGCACTGAAGGCAGAGCATCAGGCCATTTAAGACCTGTTGCTCATTTGGCCCTGCTAATTTATTATGAATTTCTGAAGTTCATACGCTTCACCTGGCCTGGTTAACTTTGGGTGTGGTATGGGGCATGCAGTTTCTACTCAATTCCCAAACACTCACAAATCTTTTGAATGACTGCAGCCTCAAACTCACCCTCTGTGTCGTTATTTATGCCCTGGCGGGATTCTAAACCTGGGTATGATGTCTTTCATCAAGCATCGCAAAATAGTTGCTGCATCATCTTTCTTATGGGAAATGCCTCCACTCATTTTGGAAACTGATCCACACATACCAGCAAATATTTCAATCCATTCAATGGTGGCATAAAAGCAAAAGCAATCTGTAGTGTCAAGTGATCATGTGTAGCAGGGAACTGACATTTAGAATGTTGGGCACCGGCCAGACATTGGGTACAGAATTGTGAAGTGAAAGATGTACAGCATTCATCCCCCTTTGTAACATGTGTGTGGATCCATGCACAAGCCTTGTAAGGAGAAGGAACATACATTGTGGGGCCACAGGCCTCCCATCACAGTGGACCCATAATCCCTCATAATTTTGATTTAGTATGGGTGAATTTTGCGAATTCGCGGTACGCGAATCCGTGCAAAAGCATACTCGCGGTCCACAAAATCAGCGAACTTTTGCGAGATTGCGGATTTTTTTACTTTTGCGTGTTCGCGAGATTTTTTTCAGCGCAGCTACCGCGAAGTTACCCATGCGGTCTTACATGGGCGCGGCCATCTTGTTTTTAGTGTTCGCGTTGCGTATTTCCGTTTCCGGGCGCTAGTTGCATGCTCGCGTTGTGCATTTCCTATTTGTGGGGCGCGATTGCGTGTTCGCGTCCGTTTTAGCGTGCTCGCGGGGGAAATATTGCGCAAACTTACCCACGTGGATGCAATGGGGCGACCATCTTGTTTTTCATTCATTGCTATGGTTCTGGGCATGCTTTTTCTATCCAGCTTTAATCTTTGTAATCCTTTGTTTGTTTGAACTTTTTTTTAATCTTTTTTACTCATTATCTATCTCTCTATTTTTCTACAACTATATTTTGTGTTTTTTTCAACTTTTTGTTACTTTAATAACTACTTTTTTTTTAGCTCTCTCTTTTCTTTTATTTACTTTTTTTCCCTATTCTTTCCTAATTTTCCTTTCTTTGACCCAGCACCATGGCAAAGGGAGCTGGCAAGTTGAAGGGGAAGAGTCCCGCACCCCGTAGCCGGCTCCCTTGCAGGCGGTTAAGGGGGGAGTCAGTAAGTCCTAGGCGATCTTTAGCGCGGTGGAGGTGGCCGCACTGGTCTTCTTTGTACAGCGCCACCTCCCCAAGACCGTTGCGACAGGTGGCAGGCCTGGTACCGGGTATGGCCTCCGGGAGCGTCGCCAGCTATGGGGTAAGGTGTGCCGGGCCATGTATCTGGAGTCTGGGGTCCGGCGCACCTACAACCAGGTGACGCACCGGTGGTCCAACATCCTGGACCGGGAACAAGACCAGCTCGACCTGCTTGGCATCGAGATCCCTGGGCTTGGTGAGTACTAGTAGCTAAATAACTATTTTGTTTTCTTCTGCTCTGTGTTATATTGCAAATATAAGTTTTTTCCGAAGAGCAAGAATGCTGCCGATTACATTGCAGGTAAATTATGTTTCAAAAGCTTCTGTGATTGCAGGTGCTTGCCTGCTCAGTCAGTGGCGGTGCTACTATGCTTACTTGTTTTCAATTTTGTGCTCATTTGGCTTGAGTGATTATATATGAGTGTACTTTACAGAACTGCGTAATGCTAGAGAGACTAGAGACTCAAGTCCAGTCCTTCCTTTGTACTCCTGCCACTAAGAAGAGATAGTGGTGGTGGATTGATAGGTCGAGTATATTATGACTTGTTATTTAGTAGGACATTTTTTAGTGGTCAGCAATCATGACCGACTGTGTGTGTCACTTTGCGTGCTGCGGAGTTCTGCATTCCTAGTAGAACCTTTTTGTAGGTTGGTTTAGTGAGTTACATAACTTTCCAAGTAGACGGTCTGCGAATCCAGGAATACTAATATCCTAGTAGACCAGATCAGATAGGTCAATAAATTTAGTGCTGTTTAAGCATGGGCGGATCTAGCGGATCTCGCGTACGCGAAATTGCGGATTTACGGATTCGCAATCCGCGAAGATCCGCGAATTCTAGCGGATTTGCGGATTTTTCCGTTTTTTGTGTTGGCGCGTGTTCGCGCCGATTTTGGGACAAGTTCGCAATTGCGAACTTACTTTTCGGCTTGCAACGGCCGCGACTATGTTGTTTCTACGTCTGGTTTATCATCACAGGTTCACAGCACCCTCTGTTTCACCACTGCCACCCTCTGGGACACCCATGCCACCCTCTAGTACATCCTCACTGGCACCTATTAGGTTTATTTATCACTGTAGATTATGGTGGTTGAAAAAAGCAAGCACACCTGCCCTTCTTCAACTGCCATCAATTAATTTGTGTTTCATTAATGTGTCAGTAATTTTGAAAGTTCCAGTCTGGCTGGCACCTGCTTCCTTCCTTATCTGTAATTTGCTTTTTGTTGCAGTGAAATTTTTTTTTTACAGGACCTTTATGGTGCTATTCTATGAGCCTGCTGTTTGGGTCATAGCAGGGTCATAGAATTGTTGCAAACTCTGGAGGGGCCCATCAGGAAGCACTACCTTGAATGTTACTAATGTTAAGTTTGAACTTTTGCACCTGCTCATTGCTTTCATTTTAGCTAAAATCGTTTTTTTTGCAATTTCGCGCGTTATTTGGGGCGCGAATCCGTGCGAGATCGATTTCGGAAGCCGCGAATACGTGCGAATACAAAATTGTTTTTGTTGCGACGTGTATGTTCGCGTGATCTTGCGCGTGTTCGCGAGGCGCTTCTAGCTATTCGTTTGCCAAGTTACCCTATCGGTCGTACACGGGCGCGGCCATCTTGTTGGCGTGACGTAATTCCGTTTCCGCCCGCTATGTGTAATCTCGCAAAGTGTGCTGCTCGCTAGTACAATTTCGCGCGTACTCGCAAGGAAAATCTCGCGCGAACTTACCCACGCGGTCGTGAACGGGCGCGGCCATCTTGTTTCTCATTCATTGCTATGGTTCTGGGCATGCTTTCTGTATCCTCTCTCAATCTCTGCCATCCTTTGCTTGTTTGAAGTTTTTTTGATCTAATTTTACTTATTATCTAACCCTCTATTTTTCTAGCTCTATATTTTTGTGTTTTCTGCAGCTTTTATTTACTTTTAAACTACTTTTTTAAACTCTTTTCTTTTCTTCTTCACTATTCTATTTCTTCTTTATCATTTAAGTTTATTTCTGCCCAGACCATGGTAAAGGGAGCCGGGAAGCACCCTGAGAAGGGGAAGGGTCCCGCACCCCGTGCCCGGCTCCCGTGCGGGCGTTTAAGGGGGGAGCAAGTGGTCCCGAGGGAGATCTTCAGCGCGGAGGAAGTGGCGGCACTGATCTTCCACGTCCAGCGCCGCCTCCCCAAGACGATCCTGGGAGGCGGCAAGATCGCGACCGGCTATAGCATCCGGGAGCGCCGCCAGCGGTGGGAGAAGGTGTGCCGGGCCATGTACAAGATCTCTGGGGTCCGGCGCACATATAACCAGGCCACCCACCGCTGGACCGATGTCATGGACCGGGAGCGGGACTTGCTGGACGCGCTCGGCGTAGAGGTCCCCGGGCTTGGTGAGTAGTAGTAGTAGTACATTTACTACTCTGTTTTATCCTGCTCTGTTATTTGCAAATCTTTGTTCTTTACCAAGAGCAATAATGCTGCCGATTACATTGAGGTAAATTATATTTCAAAATCTTCTATGCATTTCATTTTCAGGTGCACTGCTCTCCTTCTCAGTAGCCTTGCTTGCTACTATGCTTCTTTGTTTTGTATGTTGTGTTCAGAAGCATTTCATTGGCCTGAGAAATTATGTATGAGTGTACTGTAAAGAAAAAACTGCGTAATGCTAGACAGTAAGGGTCATATTTTCAATTACCGGCGCATCCCTGCAAAGTAGCAGGGATGCGGCAGTAATTGTGTGCCATGCCACCACCACCCATTGGCCCAAAACGTCACAGAAGCCTTACGCATCTGTGCCGTAAAGGCAGCGCATTGCTGGAGTTGCGTGCCAACGATGGCGCAGCTCCAGCAATGCTCTGGGGTACCCTATCTCCCCAATGCTGCATCAAGCCGTACGTCGGCTTCAAGCGCGCAGGGTTTGAGTCATGCATCATTGTCCTAAAAATGACTGATTGACATCTTGTAGATTTCCCTCAGCCACTTTTAGGATTCGTTCCTGCGCAGGTACGCCCTCCCTTGCGCCGGAACGCCCCCTGATGGCGCAGGGCTTTACAACGTGATGCATCGCCCATATGCCCATATGTGGTTTTTTTTTTAATATATACGCCGCACCAACACCATGGCGAGTCTTTTGTTCTGCCGCTGCGTCAGAAAAGGCACGCAACAATGGAGGAAAATCAGCCGCAACTTCCGCAAGGGACTTATAAATCAGCCCCAACAGACTGAAGTCCAGTCCTTCCTTTAGACAGTCACATGGCTATCAGAAGAAATAGTGGCGGTGGTGGCGGGTGGATTGATAGTTTGAGTATTCACTGATCTGCAAGCAGGATGGACTTTGTCTGTCACGTGTTGCGCACTGCTGCCTGCAGTGCCAGGCCTAGGCAAACCTCTTTAGTAGTCTGTTTATTGAGTTACATAGGAACTTTCTAAGTCAACGTTCCGCAAATCAGGCAATACGAATAACGTAGTATACCACATGAGATAGATCCCGTAGAATAGTTGTCTATCTATTTGCTATTTTTCCAAAATATGTTGTTATTGTTCTTTTGAAATGTTTGATTTGGTTGAAAAATCTCATCCATGTTTTCTGGTTTTTCTTTCTTTCATGTTGTACATCAGCTCCCCCCAAGGGCAAGAGGACACAGGAGGAGGGTGCTGAGGATGCAGGCCAGGATCGGGCAGGCGAGGGCTCCTTTGCTGGCCCCAGTAAGTTTACATTTTAATAAACAGTACCTATTTTTTCCTAGCGTTCCTCATTCGATTTTTTCTAAATCGTCTTTGATCTTCTTGTAGACTGGATATAAATTCTTATCCTGCCTCGAATATGACTCCCTGTGGTATTACTAGACTATTCTTATTAGTCTGTCTGTGTAGCTAACTAAGATTGGACATTTGGCAATTCCATTGGACTCCCATTATATTCAGCAATACCTCTATGCACTGTCTCCTTACTGACTAGATAGTGTGGCAGAGTCATTCAGCTCCCGAAGTCACCGATTATAGATCCCCAATGATCTCTAGATTATCGTACGCAGGACAAGAGAGTAGTACGGAGTCACAGCACAGTCAAGAAGTGTCAGAGGCACTCATGCTTGCAAAAATTCCAAAACCTTTAGCTCATCCACTCTAGTCTAGAGGAACAAAAACCACAGAGTCTATTTAAGTGTAAAAGCTTTATTAAAAGTAAACACATTTATTAAAATCTACTTTGTCATAAAACTATTTAACTGTAAACGGAAAAGTGGTTAGTGCTGACGATTAATTGGACACATTTCTTGTGGTCGAGCCGAACTCTCACCTAGTTTGAACTTGATCCTGGTCGTGTTCTTAGGACTCAGGAGTCAAGCTTCTGTCTGTTAGGAGAAAAAGTGGTGCGTGTTAAAAATCAAAAGCAAGCATTCATCAGTTGTGCATAAAAGTGCAGCAAGACAACAGCCTTCCCTGGAAAATGGGACATTTTTACTATGGAGTAGACAGTCACAAATTATTACATTGTATTCTGTTTTTTTAACATTTCTCCTAGAACAAATATTATATAGTAGTGAGTGGTGTATTCTAACATTCTTAAATGTACTTTGTAGGTGTAACATCTGGTGACGGGGCCAGCGCGGAGGTGGCTGTGTTGGACTTGGACTCGGAGGCCTCTGGGGAGGAGGCGGCGTTAGAAGAGCTGGTGGCCGTTCCTGTGGGGGATCAAACGGTGGTGGCGGAAACAGGTAAGCTATATATTCCTTACTTATTGAGATTGAAGACTGCATAGTGTGCTTTCTGCACGGGTGTATTACAATTACAAATCAACCAGGTAGTAGCCTCCTCGAAATGTACTTCGACTTAGCTGTGAAGTTTTTGGTGAGAAGAATCCCAATAAGTTCTTAGACGAACGTGATGGATGGGATGAACGAAAAGCGAAAGAAGGGTGTAAGTAAGTGGGACGCGAACTTGTATGATGGCTGGCAAAGAAGAACGATATGTGTTTGCTTGGACCCAGAGGTGGCTGGGAAGGAAAGAATATGGTATGGTGCATGGCTGGGTCAATGATGAAGCAAGGATGGGTGGAAGGACAGCAGCCTGGGTGGGTGAAACAGAAACTGTATGTGTGCGTATACTTTGACTGAATGGATGCCTGGAGCATGGTATTCTCTGACTCTTACATAGCACATGTGTATCTAGAGAGAGTAGATGGTCGCCAGGTGAAGTAAGTGTTACCTTGAAGAGCATGTACCACCGCACCCGCACGTCCGTCCCAGTGCAGGGAAGGCAAGGAAAAGAAATTGTAAATGTGTCCAATACTACCATGAATAGTAGCAGTACTTTGTATTGCGTTTGCATTCACAGCATATATCTGGTTATTACGGTGGACACTCCGTACCTCTCTTAATAACTTTAGTTTACTTGTAGTACGTCATTCATGTGTGGGTGTATCACTGTTCACTCAATATTAAGCAAAGCACCTAAAGTCATCTCATCTGTCATTAAATACGTCCCATGTGAAGTGATAGATAATCAAATTAGTTAGCTTCTTCAGTTTCCTTTTCTAGTACTCATTTGCACTGTAGGGTGAAAGGTAAATTAATTAAGCAGTAGCCCTTGTAACAGAGTATTCTCAGTGCCACCCGTAATAGAAAAGTAATAGCTTCACCACCTGCATGTACTGGACCGGTACAGTAACGCAAGTCTGTCTCCATCATCATGGTGTGCAACTTTTTTTCTCGGGTGCAACTTCACTGTGCTGTGTCCATGTCATTCTGCCGGCTTGCATAAGATAACGTACCCATTTCCCTAAACAAGAGAGAAGAAGAAGAATAAGACTGGTGTACTGTCATAGTCGACTGTAATCGAAGTCCATAGTGGTCGTAGAATTAGTTCATTAAACTACCACTACTGTTAGAGCAAGGATGCAGAAGTGGGAGGTTACATAGATACTGTCCTCAATAGTTATGTACTGTGCTTTCAATTTGCTACTTGTACTCTGTGACCCAACTTTCGGCTCAATCACTTTGTGTTATTAATAAGGAGCATTGGTTACAGACTATGTCTTTCTTTCTTCATATAGTTGCTCCTTCCAAATCAACAACAAGGAGGGAGCAGGCTAGATTGGCCCGGCAACGGAGGCTGGAGGCCACAGTCGCCGAGTATCGGCGGCTGGTGGCCCTGGAGGAGGAGGAGGACACGCAGTCGAGCGGGGCAACATCTTCGACTGTGACCACTGCATCCTCCTCCGTGACTAAGCCAGCGGGACCGAGCCGGGCTAAGAAAGCCGACCGCCACCGCCAAGCAACCGAAATACCAGCTGCCCCCCACAGGAGCTGCAAGGAACGCCAACGCCGCCTACGAGTCCGCATGTCCAACCTGGAGCAGGAGGTCCTGAGGTATAAGACCTTGGTTAAGGGCCTCCGCTCCGAGCTTGCCACCCTCCGCAAGGAGTATGATGCCCATGCCGCATCATGCACCAGCACCAGCACCCTCCAGTAGTGGAGTGTCCCTTGCCCTTTTTTTATAGACTTTTGGGGGGTGGGATTTGGGAGTTGGGATCGTTTTGGGACGTTTCAGAGACAATCGTTGGGGTTAGGGTGGGTGAGGGAGATTATTTTGTTAGGGATAAATAAATATATTTTTCAACTTTATCTGACCATACCTGTTTTTTACTGCTTTTCAGTCTGGTGGGTGGGGGGCGGGGGTGTAACAGTAACTTTGTTTTCCTGAACAGTCGTAGGACTTTAGTAGTACAACCGTCAATCTCTTGTCTACTCCGAAATAATACTCCATTATACTACCTCCCACCAAACGCTTATCTTACCTGTAATTTGTGTTAGAAATTAGGGCTAGGCCCAGGGCTGGCTCCAGGTGAAATGGGGATTAACGTTGTCATTCCTGGGCGGGTGACATTTCCTCATTGCGGTGGTACTAGTGGTGTGACACAGTGGCAGTTGCATGCCTATGGAAAAAAAGAAAACGAAACCTTGTTTGTACTCCTTACTGTAGCATTACAACGGTTACGGTACGATCGAGAAAATAGCAGGTGACAGTACACTAGAACAGTGCCATAATGTAGCCTAACAAATGGTAAAGTATTGCAAGTATAACTAGTACTTGCGTTGAATTTATTTGACATTGGCTACTACTACTAGAAGATATAGTACTGAAGCTGAGTAAGTCTAGAAGATATCCTCGTATTCCTTCACCAGCCTGTTGCTGCTATCACCTTATCCTCCCCAGCAAGTGTGTGGAATTATTGATGTCATTTTAGTCAGACATCAAGCAAAACAACACAGCCCGGGGGAAGAGGGTTAGGGTTTGTAAAATGGATGGGAATGGGGGTTTCTTTTTGGGTAGGTTTTGTTGAGAGAAGAAAAAAAAAGCAGAGCATGGACAAATAATAATTGAAGATACAGAGTTTACAGACAATCTTTGGTTACAAACTAAAGGTAAGCACATGCAGTCACACTCATAGAATAAAAGACAACAATGGATACTGTATCTGTATTGCGTATGTTGTTGGAGTTGTCCTGTTGAAATTGGTAAGTAAGTTGCATGCAGCAAACAATTCCTCTTATTGGCGGCACTCCTCCATTCCAGCTGACGCTTCGTCCATCAATGTGGTGGTGACCACTGACAGAAGAGACACCCTGTCCACTGCCTGCCCGGCGGATGTTGACTGAAACCCGGCCTGTAATTATT
Organism: Lissotriton helveticus; assembly: GCF_964261635.1. NCBI lineage: Eukaryota > Metazoa > Chordata > Amphibia > Caudata > Salamandridae > Lissotriton > Lissotriton helveticus. The sequence goes on along the minus strand of NC_136057.1, from coordinate 756,035,532 downwards.
GAACGGAAAACAGGAAGTGCTATTACAATACCACTGATAAATAAATAAAAGGTATGTACGCTGTGTGGTTCAAAAAGTGACACTTTGATTTCCCTAATAGACAGTACAATATTTTTGAAATTGCGTGCTCTGTCTGAGTCACCTTTTTAAGGATCAATAAGTATGGCCAAAATATTATAGCGGATCTTTCCCCTCAAGGTGGGTGTACTACTGTGTTTTAGAACAAAATTTGACCTTCCCAGCAATGCTCCCACCAAGACCCTTACTAAAGCCAGTCGCAAAAATGTAGAAGAACCCAATCATATCTCCAAAAACGATGCCTAGCAGAAAAATGGTTACAAAACGTACTTTGAAAGTAACAGTAGACCCAAATACAGACCGTGGATTGTATTCAAACCACTTGCCTGCAAGCAAAAGTATCCATAGCCAGCATCGCTCCAACAGTGCTCTACAACAACAGAACCGCGTTGCAATAGAACCCCCCTAAACACATGCAATCCTGCTGCTAGGGCTAACCCTAACGAACCCTAACTTACAAAAAGTGCCAAAACTGGTGTTTCCTTATGGATTTTGTCCAACAAACTTCTAGCCGGTATTAGACCTTCCCAGGAATGCCCCAGGCAAGACCCGCCAACCCACCCGCAAAAAAACACGCGACAACACCCCCAAACAGCGAAAAAGCTAAATCTCATACTTACAATATCTCTCGGCCTTCGGTCCAAAGTAACGCGCTGTGCAGCTAGGTCATCATCATCAATCATCATAACTCCTGTTTTCCACCACGGATTTCCTGAAAAGCAAATGCAATCAAGATTAGACTGTCGCAGCAGTGCTTCGACAGAGACCCCGGCCGCAACCCACCCACGAACAGCAGGAAGCCCCCCAAAACGCTACATTGAGCAAGATGTCTGAAGAAATGGCAAAAAAAATGCTTTTCCTTAAGGATTTTGTCCAAAACACTTCTATCCGGCATTAGACCTTCCCAGGAATGCCCCAGCCAAGACCCGCCAACCCACCCGCAAAAAAACACGCGACAACACCCCCAAACAGCGAAAAAGCTAAATCTCATACTTACAATATCTCTCGGCCTTCGGTCCAAAGTAACGCGCTGTGCAGCTAGGTCATCATCAATCATCATAACTCCTGTTTTCCACCACGGATTTCCTGAAAAGCAAATGCAATCAAGATTAGACTGTCGCAGCAGTGCTTCGACAGAGACCCCGGCCGCAACCCACCCACGAACAGCAGGAAGCCCCCCAAAACGCTACATTGAGCAAGATGTCTGAAGAAATGGCAAAAAAAAGGCTGTTCCTTATGGATTTTGTCCAAAACACTTGTATCCGGTATTAGACCTTCCCAGGAATGCCCCAGGCAAGACCCGCCAACCCACCCGCAAAAAAACACCCGACACAACACCACCAAACAGCGAAAAAGCTAAATCTCATACTTACAATGTCTCTCGGCCTTCGGTCCAAACGCGGCGCTGTGCAGCTAGGTCGTCATCATCATCAATCATCATAACTCCTGTTTTCCACCACGGATTTCCTGAAAAGCAAATGCAATCAAGATTAGACTGTCGCAGCAGTGCTTCGACAGAGACCCCGGCCGCAACCCACCCACGAACAGCAGGAAGCCCCCCAAAACGCTACATTGAGCAAGATGTCTGAAGAAATGGCAAAAAAAATGCTTTTCCTTAAGGATTTTGTCCAAAACACTTCTATCCGGCATTAGACCTTCCCAGGAATGCCCCAGCCAAGACCCGCCAACCCACCCGCAAAAAAACACGCGACAACACCCCCAAACAGCGAAAAAGCTAAATCTCATACTTACAATATCTCTCGGCCTTCGGTCCAAAGTAACGCGCTGTGCAGCTAGGTCATCATCAATCATCATAACTCCTGTTTTCCACCACGGATTTCCTGAAAAGCAAATGCAATCAAGATTAGACTGTCGCAGCAGTGCTTCGACAGAGACCCCGGCCGCAACCCACCCACGAACAGCAGGAAGCCCCCCAAAACGCTACATTGAGCAAGATGTCTGAAGAAATGGCAAAAAAAAGGCTGTTCCTTATGGATTTTGTCCAAAACACTTGTATCCGGTATTAGACCTTCCCAGGAATGCCCCAGGCAAGACCCGCCAACCCACCCGCAAAAAAACACCCGACACAACACCCCCAAACAGCGGAAAAGCTAAATCTCATACTTACAATGTCTCTCGGCCTTCGGTCCAAACGGGGCGCTGTGCAGCTAGGTCGTCATCATCAATCATCATAACTCCTGTTTTCCACCACGGATTTCCTGAAAAGCAAATGCAATCAAGATTAGACTGTCGCAGCAGTGCTTCGACAGACACCAAAAATTACACACAAACCCCCGGAACCCCGCCAAAGAGCACCTCAAAGGCAAGCAAGTCAGCAAAAACGGCAAGAAATTTCCACCTCATATTTGGTCCAAAACACTTTTGTCCATTATTAGAGCTTCACAGCAATGGGCCCAAAACCGTCAACTCACCCGCAAAGAAGTACAACACCCCCACAAGTGCTGAGTCTTTCTTCATTGTGCGTAATCCAGCACTCTGCTTGGAGGGAAATCGCAGTCTGGAGGAGGAGGATAGAGGAGCATGTTCTTCAGAACTTGTGAACCTGAGGAATGTAGACTGCGGCACCTTCAAATCAATAAGCAAACAAGTGAAGACAGTTCTGATGATGGTCTTGTTTTTGGGATTAGGTGATTAAAGTTTGAATTAAATTAACTGTGCAAAACAAAGAAAGAGAGACACAAAGCACACAGGAATAAAAGTGAATAAGGACGAAAAAGAAAGTTCTTGATTGATTGTCTCATTTTCAGGGCTCGGTGTCAGGGAATAAGAACAAGATTTCGTCATCATACTCTGCGAATTCAGGCTGGATGAGGTCAGTGGCACCGAACAGAGAAAAAATCCCCTCATCTACGTTGCTGTCCTCCTCGTCTTCATGCGGCGTGCTTTCTCGTACTTTGTAATCTGGTGGTATGAGGTGCTGATTCATCTTGATCATTGTCAGCCGCTCCACATTTTTGGGCGAGAGGCGGCTCCGTTTGGGAGTTACAATGCCACCAGCAGCACTGAAAACACGTTCAGAAGACACACTTGCGAGTGGGCAAGACAAATAGTTTATAGCCAGGTTGTAGAGCTGTGGCCACAATTGTTTTTTGCCATGCCAATACTGCAATGGCTCCTCATTAAGAAAGACCACTGTTGAGTCATTCAGATAGTCCTGCACCATCGACTCAAGGTCATCAACTGTTCCTCCACTTTGCTTACTTTTTGCTGTGCTGGCTGTGACATTTTTTCGAGAACCATACCCCATCAAACTTAGCCAATCCTCCTCCCCAGCCACTGTTAGTGTTGTCATTGTGTGTGGTGCAGATGATCCAGTTGCCGGTGTCTTTAACGGCTGAGAGGTCACTTGTGCCCCAGCCACAGGTGCAGAAGTGGATTCTTGTGACTGCGGATGGCCTGCTGATGCTGATGCTGATGTACTGGCTTCTCCTTCAATAACCTGCCGTTCTTTTTCAAACCTCTTGGCTGACCAGGCTAACCAATGTTTGTACTTTTGAACATCTGCATCAGCGAAAGGAAAGAATGCGTTGTCTGCCAGCGCCTTTTTGTAGCGTGGATCCAGAATAGTAGCACAAATGTAATGCTGATCTGAGTTGATGTTTTTAAGACGTTCATCACCACGTAGGCGATGTAATAATTTCTCAGACAAAATGAAATGGGTTTTTTTTTTTTCATCTTTTTGAAACTCAGAAGAAACCGCCATCAGTTGGTGCTCCAGTATGCACAACAATGGGATAGCTTTTCCCAAATTACAGTCCTCCTGGCTGACTGCACGCGTGAAGAACTCAAAAGGACGAAGCATGTCTGTCAGGCTTTTAACTATGGCCCATTGCGCCTTACTCATCCGCAGGTCCTCCTTCTGAGATGTAGCCTCTGTCAAGAAATAGTGATCGAGTACCGTATACTGCTCATACAGACGCTCAAGCATGTAGAAGGTTGAGTTCCAACGTGTTGCCACCTCCTGGATGAGTGCTTTCACTGGCATTCCACGTTCAAGTAGCAGTCTCCGCAGATGCTTCCGGGCCTTAAAAGAATGGCTGAAATGGTTGCACATTTTGCGGCAGGTGGCCATTACCTCGAACGCTGGACTCTCTTTATCACTCAAGAATTTTTGAACTACCAGGTTGATACAGTGCGCCAAACACGGCACTCTAACATGGTCACCCTTCAACATGGCCTTAACTACATTGGCGCCATTATCCGTGGAAACATAACCAATCTTGCGTTTTAGGGGGGATAGCATTGTCAAGACCTTTTTGTCAAACTCTTCCAAAAGGTTTTCTGCTGTGTGACTTTTCTCCAAGCCAAACATGGCTAGTGTTGCATGTTTCCGAGCAGCTTTGAAAACTTGGTCCGGGTCAACACCTGCGTTTAGCTTTGCTATAACACCTGAAAAAGAGACCCAGTGTGCAGTGATGCACATGTAATCATCGCCTGGGCCACTGGTCCACATGTCTGTTGTCAGATGTATTGTGTGAACAGCACTCTTCTGCAAAGCTGCCCCAATCGCCTGCAGCACATCTTCATGTAGTGCTGGAACCGCAACTCTGGCAAAATAGAACCGGCTCGGAACCTTCCATTTAGGGCAGAGCGTTGCCACTAATTCAAGAAAACCTACCGCTTCTACAAAAGAAAAAGGTAGAAGGTCCACAGCTAGCATTTTAGCCAGCTTAGTGTTATACAGACGCGTCAGTGGGTGGTTGCGTTCATATGGCACGTCTGAAGTAAGCATTGTTCTAATGTTGCCCTGGACCAAGCATTTACGGGCTGATAATGACTTCGTTGACCCAATTTTGCTCGCTGGTGAACTTTTGTGCGTTGGTGTCTCACTCGCTCCAACACTCTTAGTGTGCCTCACATTGGGTGTGCTGCTGACAGGGGTACTGGGTGTAAGGGAAGTGTTTGACACGTCTTCTTCCTGCTCGTCATCATCAGATGAAACATCAACGTTTCCTTGAATTTGGCCTTTCTTGATCGCATCTAGGTGCGCAAACCATTTGACAGTGTGCTGTCTCCTAAGATGACCTCTCTGGCCTCCGGTACCATAGTTGGTACCTGGCTTACCACGACTAACTGCTTGCTTACAAATGGTACAAATGGCAAACTTTGGATTTTTTGGACAAACAGTAAAGAAGTCCCAAACTGGGGACTTGAAGTGTCTGTGGGACATGGAGGAGGCGGCGATACTGGTGGTGGTGGTCATGAAGCTAATGCCAGATGAAGTGGAGGATGTGGATTGCCCAACTTTTGTACGTTTTGCACTTTCACCGCCACTAATTAAGGTCGAGATTGACGGAGGTCTCTTCTTGCCAGAAAGAAATATGGAAGCGGGACGAGTTGGTGTACTACTTAACTCCAATGATTGTGGTGTTTCCACTGCCTCCTCATCGACAACATCATCATCACGCTCAGCAGCTCTTCGGGCTAGGGTCAAAATGTCTGTTTGCTGCATGCCCGCTGGGGCTGCAGTGACCTTTATGATGACTGGGTCGTCGTTGGCAGAGTCTTCATCAGCAGCAGTATCCGCCACTTCTTGTTGAGACTCATCACACTCCATAACTCTGAGACTTTGGACGAGCTTCCTTTTACGCTTAACTACCTTTGTTTGTTCCCAAGTTTGATCCGTATCATCAGAAGGAGGTGTGCTTGAAGAGGATGTAGACACCACCCTTGATCTCTTCCTTGCTAGGGGTGTGGAAGACAATGAAGGATCATCAGGAGGAGTGGCTTCCTCAAATGATACCTCGCCTTGATTGTCGATTTCCTGATGTGCCCCTACTTCGGGAGGAACAACTATTGTGGGCACTTGTTGTGACCCTCCATGCACCTCTGCTTGCGCATCTCCTTGCGCTGCCTCTCCTTCCACATGTACTTGGGCTTGTACTTGCACATGTGATTGTTGTTGCCGCTGTGGTTGTTCAACACTCGTCAGATGAGCTACAACAACCTGTGTTGATTGAGGGACATTGCTGCTGCTTTCTTGCGATGAGCCAACATCACTGGTCGATGGTGATTGAAGAAGTATACTGGCTGCCTCTGCAGCACTCAAGGGCTTGGACTTAAGTTGGCGTGGTGGTGGTGGTGGCACTGAGCCCAATGGAGCGGGGGTGCTGCTGCCAGCTTGGTCCCCAGCAGAACCCGCTGCAGCTGCTGCAGGCATACTTTTTTTTTTACTCACAAAAAAAGGGGCGGGCGGCACACCAGTGTCCTTGGTAACTTGCTTCTTCTGCTCCTTACTGGCACCTTTCTTGCTAGAGGAGCTACGGGTTACTTTTTTTGGGGCCATCTTCTTCAGAGCAGGTCAGCAGGCAGCAGTTGCACGAGTTGCAGAGGGTTCTGTGTCCAGACGTGACGTCGCGTGACGTTATGCTGCACACACCGCTGCAGGACTTCTTCCTGGCACTGGTGGTTCTATTGAGTCTTCTTGTGCACCTAAAAGCAATGGAAGACAGAGGAACATCAGTTCAGTTATACACCCCAAAAAATCGACAAAACACAGAAAAATGAGCACAATCCCATGCCATCCATGATGTTTACATTGAAGACACCCCACAGAAAGACTAGGGACATGCAAGTATGCAACACTCACTACCCCTGGGCATAAGGGATGAAAAGTAGGCAAAATAAGTGCAGGCCTCAGACACTGCCTCTCCTCAAAATGGCCCCCTTACACCCCAAGCACATGTTGCCTGTACCAGCCAGCACTCAAGATGGCCACCACCACCACCCACATGGCCAGTCCACATCAACAGTACACCCCCAAAAAACAGAAAAACAGCCAGAAATCACCACAATCCAATGCCATCCATGATGTTTACATCAAAGAGAGTGAGACAACACCACAGGCACACTCAGTCCATGCACCACCACCACCCCTGGGCAAGCAAAAGGCCACACCAGCAGCCCCCCAAAAACGACAAAAAACAATAAAATAAGCACAATCCCAGCCCATCCATGGCCTCAATTATGTTTAAATTCAAGAAGACATCCCACAGAAAGACTAGGCCCATGCAACACTCACCACCCCTGGGCAAAGGGCCACACCAGCAGGCCCAAAAAAACGACAAAAACCAATAAAATCTGCACAATCCCAGCCCATCCATGGCCTCAATGGTGTTTAAATTCAAGAAGACACCCCACAGAAAGACTAGGCCCATGCAACACTCACCACCCCTGGGCAAAGGGCCACACCAGCAGGCCCAAAAAAACGACAAAAAACAATAAAATCTGCACAATCCCAGCCCATCCATGGCCTCAATGGTGTTTAAATTCAAGAAGACACCCCTCAGAAACACTAGGCCCATGCAACACTCACTACCCCTGGGCATAAGGGATGAAAAGTAGGCAAAATAAGTGCAGGCCTCAGACACTGCCTCTCCTCAAAATGGCCCCCTTACACCCCAAGCACATGTTGCCTGTACCAGCCAGCACTCAAGATGGCCACCACCACCACCCACATGGCCAGTCCACATTAACAGTACACCCCCAAAAAACAGAAAAACAGCCAGAAATCACCACAATCCAATGCCATCCATGATGTTTACATCAAAGAGAGTGAGACCACACCACAGGCACACTCAGTCCATGCACCCCACCCCTGGGCAAGCAAAAGGCCACACCAGCAGCCCCCCAAAAACGACAAAAAACAATAAAATAAGCACAATCCCAACCCATCCATGGCCTCAATTATGTTTAAATTCAAGAAGACACCCCACAGAAAGACTAGGCCCATGCAACACTCACCACCCCTGGGCAAAGGGCCACACCAGCAGGCCCAGAAAAACGACTAAAAACAATAAAATCTGCACAATCCCAGCCCATCCATGGCCTCAATGGTGTTTAAATTCAAGAAGACACCCCTCAGAAACACTAGGCCCATGCAACACTCACTACCCCTGGGCATAAGGGATGAAAAGTAGGCAAAATAAGTGCAGGCCTCAGACACTGCCTCTCCTCAAAATGGCCCCCTTACACCCCAAGCACATGTTGCCTGTACCAGCCAGCACTCAAGATGGCCACCACCACCACCCACATGGCCAGTCCACATCAACAGTACACCCCCAAAAAACAGAAAAACAGCCAGAAATCACCACAATCCAATGCCATCCATGATGTTTACATCAAAGAGAGTGAGACCACACCACAGGCACACTCAGTCCATGCACCACCACCACCCCTGGGCAAGCAAAAGGCCACACCAGCAGCCCCCCAAAAACGACAAAAAACAATAAAATAAGCACAATCCCAGCCCATCCATGGCCTCAATTATGTTTAAATTCAAGAAGACACCCCACAGAAAGACTAGGCCCATGCAACACTCACCACCCCTGGGCAAAGGGCCACACCAGCAGGCCCAAAAAAACGACAAAAAACAATAAAATCTGCACAATCCCAGCCCATCCATGGCCTCAATGGTGTTTAAATTCAAGAAGACACCCCACAGAAAGACTAGGCCCATGCAACACTCACCACCCCTGGGCAAAGGGCCACACCAGCAGGCCCAAAAAAACGACAAAAAACAATAAAATCTGCACAATCCCAGCCCATCCATGGCCTCAATGGTGTTTAAATTCAAGAAGACACCCCTCAGAAACACTAGGCCCATGCAACACTCACTACCCCTGGGCATAAGGGATGAAAAGTAGGCAAAATAAGTGCAGGCCTCAGACACTGCCTCTCCTCAAAATGGCCCCCTTACACCCCAAGCACATGTTGCCTGTACCAGCCAGCACTCAAGATGGCCACCACCACCACCCACATGGCCAGACCACATCAACAGTACACCCCCAAAAAACAGAAAAACAGCCAGAAATCACCACAATCCAATGCCATCCATGATGTTTACATCAAAGAGAGTGAGACAACACCACAGGCACACTCAGTCCATGCACCACCACCACCCCTGGGCAAGCAAAAGGCCACACCAGCAGCCCCCCAAAAACGACAAAAAACAATAAAATAAGCACAATCCCAGCCCATCCATGGCCTCAATTATGTTTAAATTCAAGAAGACACCCCACAGAAAGACTAGGCCCATGCAACACTCACCACCCCTGGGCAAAGGGCCACACCAGCAGGCCCAAAAAAACGACAAAAAACAATAAAATCTGCACAATCCCAGCCCATCCATGGCCTCAATGGTGTTTAAATTCAAGAAGACACCCCACAGAAAGACTAGGCCCATGCAACACTCACCACCCCTGGGCAAAGGGCCACACCAGCAGGCCCAAAAAAACGACAAAAAACAATAAAATCTGCACAATCCCAGCCCATCCATGGCCTCAATGGTGTTTAAATTCAACAAAACAGTTGTATCATGCACCCATAACCAACCCTGGTCCTACTGGATACTGTGGCTACCCACAATATAATTTATTTAATTTTCTGAAAAAGTTCCAAAATTGTACTTGCAGCAACTGTAATGCCCCAAACAAACTTACTTGTGAAAGTTGATTTCTAATCCAAAAGTGATCCAAAGACAGTCAAAAAGGCCTCAAATCCAAATATCCAGCAGCACCCACAAAAAGTAATCCTTCCAGCTCCAGATCCAAATGAAAGTGACCAGGAGATGGACAAAGCACTGGGAGGAGCCTGCTGGACAGGAACAGGAAGTTGGAGACTGTGGGGCACTTCCTTCCTCCCCCCCCCCCCAAAATGGACTTCTTGCAAAAAAAAAGGCCATGCAAATGTCAACCTGAGGAGTGATTCTGATAAAAATCATAATTTTCTGAAGGTTTATCCTGTTTGCTGGTGATTTTCTTGTGCGAAATTGCAAAATCTCTATTTCGCAAGTGCGAGATTGTTCCTTTCCGCCGCAACTACGTGTTCGCAATTGCGAACTCTCGCGAGGTGTGCTGTGCAAGGTGGCAAGCCGCGAGTACGTATTCGCGGGCGACAAACTCCCGCGGGAACACGCAGCAAGATCTAAAATGGCGCGTCACTCGCAAAGAAAAACAACTCGGCAAACGCTAAAATGACGGAAAGTGAACGCCGTGCACCACGCCGCGCGCCGCAACCAAGCAAAAAATCCGCCGCGAGCGGATTCACGGATTTTCGACAAATTCGCGAGAGTTCGCGGATTGCGAATTTGCCGAAAATCCGAAAAATCCGCGATCGGAGCGGATTTTACGCCCATGCTTAGTGCTGTTGTTGTTTATTTCTCCGAAATAATTTGTTATTGTTTTTTTGAAATGTTTGATTTTGATGACAACAATCATCCATGTTTGTGTCTTTCTTTCATGTACATCAGCTCCTCCCAGGGGCAAGAGGACAGAGGTGGCAGGAAGGCCAGGATCGGTCCGCCAAGGGCTCTTCTGCTGGCCCCAGTAAGTTTTCCCGTTAATATTAATAATTATACTTCCCTAACTTTTACAGCACCTATTTAATCCAAACATTCATCATAATTCTATTTTTTCCTAAATCGCCTTTGATCTTCTTGAAGACTGTTTCGAAATTCTTATCCTGCCTCTACTATGGCTCTCTGTGCTACTACTATTTTATTAGTCTGCCTGTGTAGCTAGCTAAGCTTGCACAGTTGGCCAAAGGTGTTAAACAGAACACCTATTCATCAATAGCTCTAGGCACTGAGTGCAGTCCTCTGGGTTGTCCATAATGTCTATTGAAGTCATCTTAATGTTTATGCTTTGACAATTCCCAACAATAAAATGTCAGTGGCCACCAAGAATAAGATACAAGTTTACTTTTTGATTGGATAGGAGGACATACTACTACTGTTGCAGGGACTATTCTGCACATACAAAACTATGGACAAGAAATAGGGCATTGGTGATAATAGGCGCAGTTAGACTTTCCACATACCTCAGTCATAACAGAAGTTGAACCCCCAATCTCCTTACTGACTAGCTAGTGTGTCAGAGTCATTATTTAGTTCCCGAATGCAGCGATGATCCCCAATGATTATACAACCCAGAACATAAGACTACGGAGTCAGAGTCCCGACCTCTCAGAGTCACGGACTCATGCTTGCAAATTACAAACCCTTTCGCTCACTCACTCATGACCAAAAACCACAGAGTCTATGTAAGTTTTAAAGCTTTATTAAAAGTAAAACAACTAGCTCTGTTTGTATGCTGTATATTAAATTTCAACTGTGCGTTATATAAAAACGTTTATTAAAATAAACTTCATATAAGATAAACGGTGAACTCTTGAAAACTGAACAGTGGCTGATTTTACACATTAATTGTGGGAGAGCCCTCACCTGGTTGGAACTTAAAGTCTTGGTGGTGATGATGACAACTCCGAATAACATATTGCTCTTGTTCGTAGAAGGGAAGCTTCTGTCTGTTATGAGAAAAATGGTGCGTGTTAAAAAGCAAGCATTCATCAGTTGTGCCAAAAAGTGTAGCATGTTATGGCTAAGCATGAATAAAAAACACCCTCCTCTTACGAAAGGGGAATTTTTTATTTTAGACTAGAGACTAACAAATAATTAAATTTGTTTATGTAGTAACATTTTTTTTCATTCCTAGACAAAATAGGGAGTGGTGTATATGGCATCTAAAAATATTAAATGTATTTTCTAGGTGTAAAACCATCGGCACAGCCCACCACGAGTGCCGGGGCCAGCGCAGAGGTGGTGGTCACTCCAGGGGCAGATGCGGTGCCAGCAGGAACTGCTTTGGGGAATGCCACGGTAGTGGCGGGCAGTGGTTACCTATTATATTGCTTACTTATTGAGATTGCAGAGTAGGCTCGCTGCAGGGGTGTATATGTTGTACAGTACAAGTACACTTTACTGTTAACAAGACGTACAAATTTAGAACTAAGTTTTTGTCAACCAGGTAGAAGACAGTCACCCTTGACTTCGCATTAGCAATAGCATTAGCGGCGGAAGTTGATGAATAACCAATGGCCTCCTCTAAATTTGACTTCAACTCAGCTGTGAAAGTTTTATCGAGAAGCCAAGTGAGATCAGAGATGAACTTGATGGATGGGATGAATGAAAAGGGAAAGAAGGGTGTAAGGAAGGAGGAAAGACAAGCGAGTTGAATTAATAACTGGCAAAGAATGATACGTGTTTTTGAATGCAGGCACAGGTGGATGGGAATCTGATGCATGGCCGGTTAAAGGCTGAAGCAAGGATGGGTGGAAGGAGAAAGAAAAGAGGACTGCCTGGGTGGGTGAAACAGAAACTGTATGTGTGCGCAATATATCCTTTGGTTCAAATTCAAATGCAAGTCAAGCACGGAGGCATGGCTGGTGGTTTACAAAATAAAATAAAAAGGGTGTTTTCGGTTAGAAAAAGTAAAGTTCGTCCAGTTGAGACATTAAGAAGATTGATTGACATTTACTTTGAATGGATGGATGCCTGGATGGTATCTTCCTCATAGATAGCATAGGTGTATGTGGACAGAGGTGACGGTCACTGAATGAAGAGTGTTACTTTGAAGAGCATATAACTCCGCACGTCCGTGCCAGAGTAGCAAAGCCATGGAAAGTAGAAGTTGTAATTTTTCACAATACTCCCTTGATCAACAGTAGTTTACAAGCACAGCATATATTGTGTATCTATATTGTATAGTTCACATTATCAAGTCAAGTCACAACTCACAAGCGCCTTCCTCCGGCGATTACGGGGACCACTCACTACCTCTGTTAATAATTTTTTTCAACTCTGTCATTCATGTGTGGCCTATCGGTATTCACTCAATCAATAAAAAACAAAGCACCTAAAGTCATCCCTTATATAAGCAAATATCCTGTGAAGGGATAGATGATCATATTATTTATCTTCTTCATTTTCCTTTTGTAGTAGTCAGGGGCAGGGCAGGGTGAAAGTTAAATTAATTGAACAGTAGCCCTTGTAACAGAGTATGGCAAGTGCCACCCATAATAGAAAAGTGAGAGCTTCACCACCTGCATGTACTGGACTGGTAACAGTAACGCAAGTCTGCATGATCATGGCTTGGGTCTGTTTTTCTTGGGTGCAAGCTGACTGAGCTGGCATTATGCCGGCTTCCACAAGTTTACGTTCTAATTTCGCTAAACAAGAGAGATGAAGGAGACTGGTGTACTGTCTGAGTCTAATGTAGTGAGTCCATATAGTGCTAGTAGAATTCCTGAAACTCCCACTAATGTTAGAGCAGAGGCCGACGAAGTGGGAGGTTAGATAGATACATGCCACAAATGTTATGTACTGTGCTTGCAAGTTGCTAGGCTACTGTGATACAACTTTCTGTTGAATTATTTTGTGTTAATCTTAAAGCGTATTGGTTACAGTATTTTTTTCTTTCTTCATATTGGTACTCCTTCTAAACTATCAAGGAAGGAGTTGGCTATCCGGGCCAGGCAACGGAAGCTGGAGGCAATTGTCGCAGATTATCGGCAGCTATGGGCTCAGGAGGAGGAGGATGACTCGCAGTCAACATCCACAACAGCTGCATCCTCCTCCGCTGCCCCTAGGTCATACAGCCAGCGCAATACTCCAGTGGTACGGCGCCGTGGTCCGGCAGCCACCCGCCGAGCAGCAAAAACAACAGCTGCCCCCCACAGTACCTGCAAGGCTCGTATGCACCGATTGACCCTACGAGTGGCCTACCTTGAGCAGGAGGTGGCGAGGCAGAAAGCCCTACTCAAGGACCTCTGGAGAGAGCTGCGTAACCACCTGGCCACAGGACACCGCCGGCAAAAGTAGAAAGAGAGAGACTATCCATTGTCCCTTTTTTAAAGACCTTTGGGGAGGTGGAAATTGGGCGTTGGGTTTTTTGGACTTTTGGGGACATTTCATGGACATTGGTTGGGGTTAGGGAGGGGGGTGGGTCGGGTCTTGCGGCATAGTTTATTTTTGTTAGGGTTGACTCGAAATATTTATTTATTTTCTACTTAAACATAGCATACACGTTTTTACTGTTTTGTGGGGGAGGCAGGGGGGGTTAACTGTATGTTTGTTTTCCTGAAACTTAACTGGCTGCTTGATTCAAATTGTCTAAGTTAATGCCCAAATTTGTACAAAAGTGCCACTGACAGAGTTAGTTAATTTAATTGTCCTACTACTTTACTAGTACTACCGTCAGTCTCTCCTCTCCTCCAACTCCATTATTCTTCCTTGCCCAAAATGCTTATCTTACCTGTGATTCGTGTTTGAATAGGGCTAAGCACAGGGCTGTCTGCATGGCAAATGGTGATTAAGGTTGGTTATGGAATCCTGGACGGATGAAATGGCATCGTTGTGGTGGTAGCAGTAGTGGTACACACTGGCAGTAGCAGCATATGAAAAAAAAAGAAATGAGACATTGAGTGGCCTGAGAGGAGCATTAGAAGTTAGAACAGTACGAAAGTACAGTACACAAGAACAGTGTCATAAATTGTAGCCTAAGCAATGCTAAAGTATTCAATCAAAAGGTTAACTAGTAGTTGCGTGGATTATGGCTACTACAAGAACTAGTACTGAAGGACACAGCAGCGTAAGCTTTCGTCACGTGTAGGAGGATGTTGTTGTTGATGAATCCACTCGATGGCGGAGTCGGACATGAAATTCTGATTTGATTTGCAAATACTCATGGGTGTGTGTCAAGCACAATATATTCTCGGATTCCTTGACCTGCATTGAAATTGATTTTCTGTTGCTTTGACCTTATCCTCGCCAGCAAGCGTGTGGAATTATTTGTGTCATTTAGTTACACCTCAATGAAAACCACACAGCCCGGGGGAAGAGGGTTAGGGTTTGAAAAATGGATGGGAATGGGGGTTTTCGGGAAAGGTTTTTGGAGATATAAAAAAAAAAACACAACATGGAGAAACAACAAATGAAGAAAAACAAATCTTTGGATACGAAGATCTCCATAAATCTTTTAAGGGACATGAAGAAAGTGCATGCATGAAGTTGTTTGCTAAATGGATGGTTAGGTTACTGAAAAGTAGTACTTACTACAGCTTACTAACTAGTACTAAACAATTAGACAGTACAAGGCTGCATTAATTAGGCAATTTCACTTGCCTATCTGCCCTCAGAGAGAATAAACACTTATTAGTACATTACATTAGTTTTAAAAATAGCAAAGAAACTTATCAAATAGCTGTAGGGATGAATTTGAAGCAGAGAGCAAACGCACAGAGTCTCACTCATAGAAGTTCACAACAATAACATTATTTAAAACATAAGGACAAGTGAAGTGGATACTGTAACTGTAGGTTGTAGTTGTCATGATCAAATTGGGAAGTTGCATGCATCCAGCCATTCCTCTCATTTGCGGTACTCCTCCATTCCATCGGACGCGCCGTCGATGTATCTTGGTGAACACACTGTCCACTGCCTGCCTGGCGGATGCGGAATTGCGGATTGCTATGGTAAGCCTGAGTTAATGTTTTTCCCATCACACAGGTTAAGTGCCGGCCTGTAATTGTTGATGGAAAAACAGAAAGGGATATTAAAACACCCCGGAGGAAAAATATAAGGTACGGTGTGTAGTGCAAAAATAACACTTTCACTTTCAGAGGCGACAGTATATTACATACATGCATAATTTCTAAAGTGCCTACTCTGAGTCTCTGTTTCCAGGATAATAATTAGCACACAGCAGGCCAGGGCCATACAGACGGTCAAGGCAGGCAGCACTGAGTGAACCAATCTCCATGTAGCATACCTCTTTGACACAGACAGACAAAGCAGATCTAATTTTATACAGCAAGCTACATAGCCCCAATTTTACATGAACCGCTGTCTGGACTCAGGCATAACACTACACTGGCTCGACCACTCCATATCACGACTAGACCAACATGTAGTTCTGCTGTGGTTGTTGTTGACTTGTTTACCTGTTTGCCATTCACGAAATGGCCATAGTTCTTCCGTAAATCGACGATGATGATTCATCCATCCCAATCAGTGACTGTAAAGATATTATGTAACTTTGGTCATCATGACTCCTCTTCATCATGGTGTTGGCAAACTCAATGTTGTTCATGCAGTCACAGTCTACACACAGTGAGTCCAAGGACATTTTCCGTATTAAAAAATGCAACACAGTGGCCCTTGCAGTAGAAGTACAATTTGCATTAAACAAGGTAAACAGAGTAAACTTGAGTTACATTTAGTGTGTAAAAGATTAAATAATAACAGAACACATAGGATTAATTTCATGCACAACAAACAAACAGCAATTGCTTTCATCAGAGCCAGACAGCCAGTGTTGTCCACTGCATGCCATCTCATCATTCATTACCTGTTCCACTTTTTGTCAGCATCTTATTCTTAAGTGAAGGGCCACAGGGCAGCCTCTCGTGTCAATTTCAGAAGTAACAGTCAGCATAGTGACAGTTCTTGATTCTGCGTAATCCGGCCATCTGCCGTGAGGGAAACAAATGGATAGGGGAAGTCTGGAGGAGGAGGATAGAGGAGCATGACTGAGTTGTGAACTTGTGAACTTCAGGAATCCAGACAGCGTCACCTTCAATATGGAAATAAGACGAAGACAGTGCTGCTGATGGATTTGTTGTGATTAGAGTTATGTTGTGCTAAAAGTTCCAAAACAAATAAAGAAACACAGAAATAAAAGTGAATAAGGATGAAAAAAAGTAAGTATTTCAAGCCTAGCTGTCAGGGAAGTAGAGCTCGTCCTCAAACTCTGTGAATTGAACCTGGAGTAGTTCAGCTAACAGAGAAGAACTTCCGTCACCCAAGTCGGTGTCCTCTTCTTCCTGCGTGGATTCACGTATTTTGTAATCTGGTGGTATGAAGTGCTGATTCATCTTGATCAGTGTTAACCTCTACACATTTTTGGGTGAGAGGCGGGTCCTTTTTGAAGTTGCAATGGCACCACCAGCATTGAAAACACGTTCAGAAGACACGCCTGCGAGTGGGCAAGCCAAATACTTTATAGCCAGCTTGGTGATCAGTGGCCATTGAGGCCTTTTCCCATACCAATACACTAATTGGTTCTGATCAAAGAAGACCTCTGTTGGGTCATCCAGATAGACCTGCACCACCCACTCAAGGGCCTCCATGGGTGCTCCACTTTGCGTACCATCTGTTGCCTTTGCATCAACACTGGAACGAGCAAACCCATGATGAGTTATCCAATCTGCTTCCGACAATATTATGGCTGGGCCTGATGTAGGTGATGATGATGATACAGTTGCTGCTGTCGGTAACGGCTGTGAGGGAAAGTGACTGCCTTCGGCCACAGAAGTGGACCTTGACGCCGGATGGCCTGCTGCTTCAGTAGTACTTGTGGTGGTTCCTTCAATTTCCTGCCGCTCTTTTATTAACCGAGTGGCTGACAGAGCTAGCCAATGTTTGTAATTGGAAACATCTGCTTCATAAAAAGGAATGAATGTATTGCTGGCCAGTGCCTTTTTGTACTGTGGATCCAGATAGTGGCACAAATGTTAAGTTGTTCTGAATGTATTACTTTAAGCCTTTCATTGTGAACTATGCGGCTTAATAGGCTCTCCGCCAACTGATATGCGTCTTGTTTTTCAGCATCAACTCGGAACGTTGAAGACACCGCCTTGAGTTGGTGCTCTAGCATGCGCAACAATGGGAGAGCTTTGCCCAAAGTACAGTCCTCCCTGCTGACTTCACGCGTGAACACCTCAAAAGGACGAAGCATGTCTGTCAGGCTTTAAACTATGCCCCATTCCTCCACCTCTAGCCTCATGTCTTTCATAGAAGCACCCCGTGCGTTAAAGACAAACTCATTGATTACCAAGTACTGCTCAAACAGACGCTCAAGCATGTAGAAGGTTGAGTACCAACGTGCTGCCACCTCCTGGATGAGTCCTCTGACTGGCACTTTACGGTCACGTTGAATGATCCTCAGCTGCTTCCGGGCCTTAAAAGAATGGCTGAAATGTGTGCAGATTCTTCGGTAGGTGGTCATTAACTTGCTATGTTTTCTTTTTTCAAGAAATCTTGAACAACAATGTTAATATAGGGCGCCATCTTGGTTGGGGGGGTCTAGTGCTCGCACTACAGGACTGCAGAGACAGGAAGCGTATAAAAAGCAGATCCTTCCTCGCGTGGTCAGACTTTTCTGATCACTGCGCGCTGCTGCACCTAGCGCTGCATTGCTGCTGCTGTTTTAAGTATTTTAAAAATAAAATCTCTACCTATTGTATAGCGCGTGCGCGCTGCTGCCTTTGGCGCTATTTCACCTAAGCGCTTTATTTGTGATTCCTCCCCTCTCACTTGCACCTTAAATCATGCCCCTCATCCCGCACTTAGCGGGAAACTGACCTGCTTAGGGAACTGAGGGCTTCTGGAGACATCGCGCTGGGCTGTTTGCAGCCGCCATCTTAGGTGAGTGATGGAAGCCAGGGAGCGCCGAATTGCGGGCGCCATCTTGGTTGGGTGGTCTAGTGCTCGCACTACAGGACTGCAGAGACTACGGCTATTTAAGATGGCTACCCCACAGGCGCGCAGCGTGGGCGCGCAGCGGGAGCGCAGGCGGAGCGCCGGAGGTGCGCCAGAGGTAAGCCCGTTTGCGCCCGTTCGCGCACGGGACGCGCCGGGGGCCGGACGGAATGCCTCTGGGCACGTAGGTGCTCCCCTCCGCTCGTACTCTCGCGAGGAGCTTCTGAGTCTCAACTCTGGTTGTGCCAGTAACCTAAGGGACAACTCCTCCAGCAAGCACCCAGCAGTGGTATCTTGTGGACTGCTAAATGTGCGCTCGCTCGTAAAACATTGCGACGAGATTGCGCTACTTATAGAGTCCCTGAAGATTGACATACTTTTCATGACAGAGACATGGACAACATCTACTAGCTCTGTGGAATTGGGGTTTGCGTGCCCCCCGGGCTTTAAAATAGTGCATACTCCTAGAGCGGGAGGCAGAGGAGGTGGAATTGGCATTATATTCAGACAGACCCTACATCTTGTTCAGCACAATGTTAAGGCTATTGCTGGATGTGAAACTCTGGCCTTTTCCATCAAGGACCCGGGAGGGGTGCTACTCACAGGTCTATTATGTTACAGACCCCCAGCTTGCCCGCTAGCGGCCGTTCCTGAGCTCATTGACCTGGTATATGATCTCTCCCACTCCCACACTAAGATGATGGTGTTGGGGGATTTCAATCTGTGCTCAGAGGGTTCAACTAAGTCGGCCTACGAAGAACTGGTACAAGCTTGTCTTAACATCGAGCTACAACAACTAGTACTCTCTAAAACCCATGTAAAGGGCCACATACTTGACCTACTTTTTGCTGATCCCGGCAATACCTCTATTCTTGATGTTCAGCCGCAGTGTTGGACGGACCATGCTCTAGTTCAGTTCTCCCATTTGTGCACTAGCACCCCTCTGAAGAGAGAGAGCGTGGCGGGCACGAGAACGGGGAGACTGTGGTCCAGGCTCCTCAGGCAAGCCGCCCTGCCTTCTCTGTTGCCGGACGGCTTTGTGTTGGGAGGGAGCGTGGACGAGAGCTACGAGACTCTCTGTCAGAAAATTTCCACAGCTTTGGACTCTGTGGCCCCGGTAAGGAGAATCAAAGATAGGACCAACCTTGCCATGCCATGGTAGTCGGAAGATCTCCGGCAGCTCAAGCTACAATGCAAACGGGCTGAGCGAAACTGGAGGAAACAGTACCTGGAATCGCATAGGGCCCTATTCAGGCAAGCACTGGCACTTTATAAGACCCAGATCAAGCGGGCGAAAGCCAGATTTTTAGAAAATTCTCTGTTGGCAGCGGTCAACAAATCCCAGGCCCTATTCAAGATCGTAAAGGACCTGGCTCATCCCGGATGTACCAAAAATGCCATCCCGGCCTCACAAGCTCTATGCGATCAGTTAGCACTAGCCTTCGAGGATAAAATTACCAACATTTTAAATAACCTCCCCCTTCCAACTGGCAGTACTACATATGATTCCATCCTGCCCGACAATGAGAAGGAGTGCATAAAACCTGTGGAGCTAAGCATGTTCCCGCTACCATCTTTTGAGGACTTCTGCTCTATGGCTGATGGGGTGTCCTCTGGTTCTCCTCTTGACACTTTACCACCCAGATTTTGGAAACTCTGTCGTGATTAGCTGTTTCCACCATTGTTTCTTACCTGTTGCCAGTCCCTCACCTCGGCACGGGTGCCAGACTGCTGGAAACTGGCGGTGGTTTCCCCACTGCTTAAAAAGGAAAATCTGGATCCCACATGCCCAGCTAACTTTAGGCCCGTCTCCCTCCTGCCATTTCCCATTAAGATCCTAGAGAAACTGGCCACAAAACACCTATCCAACTTTCTTGAGAAGAACAACTGCTTGGATGTGGCTCAGTTTGGGTTTCGACCGGCACACGGGACAGAGTCAGCCTTGGTGTCTGTTCTTGATGATCTTCGGACGCGGGCCGACATGGGCCAGGCAACCTTTTTAGTGCTGCTTGACATGTCGGCCGCGTTCGACACGGTCAACCATGCGACTCTGATCAGGAGATTGTCGGAGGCGGGGGTGTCAGGGTTGGCCCTTGAATGGTTGGTGTCTTATCTTGGGCAAAGACATCAGGTAGTTGCACTACCGCCCTACCAATCTAACATCAAGAGGGTAGGTCAGGGAGTTCCCCAGGGCTCGGCCATCAGCCCCATCCTCTTCAACCTGTACCTCCGGCCCCTGATCACACTGATCAGGTCATTTGGCATTACAGTCACCAATTATGCTGACGACACCCAACTTATCTTCTCGTTTGAGGGTAAGGGTGGGGTGTCACAGGAGGTGTTCCACCAATGCATGAGTGCCACGGCAGAATGGCTAGGGAGAAATTCCCTCCAATTCAACAGCTCAAAAACAGAGGTTTTACACTGCTCCTTGGACCGGATTCCCAGACCCTTCCCACAGGGTTTTTGGCCTCCTGACTTCCTGGGCTCTAATCTGCCGGCTGATTCAGTTCGGAATCTAGGGGTCATGTTTAGTTCCGACTTACAACTGGACACCTCAGTAAATAAGACAGTGGCCACGTGCATGGGCCTACTTGGATCCCTGAGAAAGATTCTACCTCTGCTTCCAGCACTGGCAAGACCAGAAGTAGTGCGGAGCATAATCCTTAGTCGTTTGGACTATTGCAACGCACTGCTGCTGGGGGCTCCAACTGCCGTGCTTGGGAAACTCCAGCGGATTCAGAACTGTGCCGCTAAATTGGCACTTTCACGGCGCCGCTCGGACTCCTCCACTAAGGCGCTCAGGGATCTGCACTGGCTCCCAATTTCTCAACGGGTGAATTTTAAGGCTCTGTGTATTGTCTTTAAGGCTCTGCACTGCCAAGGCCCGGTCCCTTTACAGGATCTATTCTCTTGGTACACCCCCGTAAGAACTCTCCGATCGGCATCGGCATTCCTGGTGGTGGTACCCAAGTTTCGGAGGACTCGGATGGGCGGTCGCTCCTTCAGGACTGCTGCGGCACGACTGTGGAACTCCTTACCACTGAGTCTTAGGAGCCTGGAAGTACTCTCCATCTTTAAAAAGGAGTTAAAAACCTACCTGTTCCCCAGTACAATGCAGTAAGACCAGAAGTTGGTAAAATCTCGCTTTGTGTCGGAATAGTCTTAGCGCCAGGATGCCCGGTGGGTGACAGTGATAGCGCTTTATAAGAACGCCTATACATACATACATGTGCGCCAAACACGGCACTCTGAAACAGCCACCATCAGCCAGGGCCTTAACAATATTACTGCCAATATCCGTGGAATCATAACCAATCGTGCGCTTTCTTCGATGCAGCCATTCAAAGACGTTACTGTTAAACTCCTCCAAAATGTTTACTGCAGTATGAGATTTCTCCATGGCAAACATGGCTACTGTTGCATGTTTCCGAGTAGCTTGAAAAATTGTGACACTGTCAACACCTGCAGCTATCTTCTCTCTAACCCCTGCAAAAGAGACTCAGTGTGCAGTGATGCACATGTAATCAACGGCTTGGCAACTGGTCCACATGTCTGTTGTCAGGTGGATACTGTGAACAGCACTCTTCTGCAAAGCTGCCCCAATCACGTCCAGCACATCGTGATGTAGTGCTGGAACCACAACTCTGGCAAAATAGGATCAGCTAGGAACCTTCCATTTAAGGCAGACTGTTGCCACAAATTCTACAAAACCCACCCCTTCCACGAAAAAAAAGGGAGAAGGTCCAGCGCTAACATTTTAGCAAGCATTGCATTATACAGACGTGCCGTTGGGTGGTTGCGTTCAAATGGCGCCTCCGACCAAAACATGCTTTTAATGGTGGTCTGGACCATTTTCATATGTGATGAGGATCCATACTTCTTCAACCCAGTTAGGCTCATTGATGTACTTTTTCGCATTGGTGTCTCTACCAGACTACTGTGCCTCCTAGATGTTGCTGGGGTAGAGGAGGGTGTGGGCGCCACCACTGCAGTGCTGCTGCCAGCGGTACTGTGTGTATCAGAAAAAATGTCTCTCGGTTCTTCACCTCCCCCCTGCATGATCAGCTCCTCTTCATCAGATGCAATATCAATGGCTACATTAGGATTTGTACTTTTGGGTTTCTGGATGTTACTTAGGTGCGCCTCCCACTGGATAATGTGGTGTTTTTAGAGATGACCTCTCTGGCCTCCGGTACCATAGTTGGTACCAAGCTTACCTGACTAACTACTTGTTTACAAATCGAACAAATGACTAGGTTTTCCGCCTTTTTGCTAATACTAAAGAAGTACCAAACTGGGGAGTTGAGATTTCTGGGGGTGGTGGAGGTGCTACTTTCAATGCCAGATGAAGTGGAGGATGGGCGTGACGGAATTTGATTTGTTGTGCACTTACAGCAGACACCACTACTTGAGGTAATGGAGGTCGAGCTGGATGAGGTCCCTGCCGGCCCTTCTGACGAGAAAATATGGAAGCTGTAGGTCGTGTTGGTGTAGTAGTTACCTGTGTTGGTGGTGGTACCAGTGGTCCCACGCCGCACCCTTCCTGCACAGAAGCATTTCGGGATAGGCTAAAAATGTCTGTCTGCTGCATGCCCGCTGGTGCTGGAGTGACGACTTTGATGACTGGGTTGTCATCGTCAGACTCTTCATCAGCAGCAGAATACACCACTTCTACTTCTTCGTCATCACCCATAACTGAAAGCCTTGCGGGAACCATCCTTTTACCTAGCTTTGTTGGCTCATGGCGTGCCTCCCTCTCAGACTGCATTGTTGGGTGCCATTCAAGATCTAGATCATCAGAAGGAAGGGGGCTTGAAGAACAACTTGTACTAGCCCTCCTTGACCTTTTCCTTGCTGGGGATATGGAAGACTATGGATCATCAGTAGGAGTGGCTTGCTCGGCTGATACCTCCGCATGAATCTCGATTTCCTGATGTGCCCCTACTTCTGGAGGAACAAGCATTGTGGGCAGATGTGCCTCTCCATGCTGCTCTCCATGTGCCGTTCCATGCGCCTCTCCCTGCGCCTCTCCATGCTCCTCTACTTGCGCCTCTCCATGCGCCTCTACTTGCACGTCTACTTGCGCCTCTACTTGCGCCTCTCCATGCACCTCTCCATGCGCCTCTCCTTGCGCCTCTCCTTGCGCCTCTCCTTGCGCCTGTCCTTGCGCTTCTCCTTGCGCCTCTCCTTGTTGCACCTGTGGTTGTCGTTGTGGCTGTGGTTGAACACTCGTCAGATGAGTTACACCCTGCGTTGATTGGGTGCTACTTTGGGATGAGTCAACACCAACATCAGTGGTCGATGATGAAAGACCAATTAAAGTGGCTGCCTCTGCGGCACTCATGAGCTTGGGCCTAACTTGGCGTGGTGGCACTGAGACCAAGGAAGTGGAGATGCTGCTCCCAGCTTTGTCCCCAACGGACACCTGTGCTGCAGGCGTAGTTTTTTCCCCCCAAAAAAGTGTCTGTCGGCACACCAGTCTCCTTGGTAAGTGGCGCCACTTGCTTCTTCTGCTCCTTCTTACTGGCAGTGGCACTAGCAACTTTCTTGGTAGAGGATCTAGGGCCACCTTTCTTTGGGCCCATCTTCTTAAGATGTCAGAACAGCAGGACGCAGTTGCACGAGTTGCAGAGTTGTCTGTGGCCACACAAGACGTCACATGACGTTGTGCACACACCGCAGCAGGACTTCTTCCTGGCACAACAACAAGTGATGATGATGAGGATGATTCCTGGTTCTCAGTCTTTGTGCACCTAAAAGCAAAGGAAGCCAGAGGAACATCAGTTAAATAAATGTTGCATATGTTTTGCTTAAATTAATATTTGCAATTAGACATTTATTATTAACACAACACACCCAAAAACAGAAAGACCCAAAATAAAAATTGCAATTCTAATCCAAAATGGATGTTTAAATTAATAGAAGAGAGACCACACAGAGAGAGTTGTTTCATGCACCACTGAGTACCCCTGGGAATAATGGATGAAAGCAAGGCAGACTGGGTGCAGGTCTATGGCACAGAACACCCTGCCTGGCTTCAAAATGGCTCATAGACCCCCACTCACATGAGCAGGCCCTGGACCAGGCATCAAAATGGCCCCCACACACATGGCCAGGCCCTGGACCAGGCCCCAACAACACCCAAAAAATCGAGATACACACAAAAATCTCCCCAATCCAATGCCATCCATGCCCTAAATGATATTTAAATTCAAGAGACCCCACATAAAGCCTTGGTCCATGCACCACTGAGTACCCCTGGGCATAATGGATGAAAGCAAGGCAGACTGGGTACAGGCCTATTGCACAAAGCACACTGCCTGGATTCAAAATGGCCCCTTGACCCACACCCACATAGCCAGGCCCTGGACTAGGCCTCAAAATGGTCCCCACCCACATGGCCAGGCCATGGACCAAGCCCCAACAACACCCAAACAAATCAAGATACACACAAAAATCACCCCAATCAAATGCCATCCAAGCCCTAAATGGATGAAAGCAAGGCAGACTGGGTGCAGGCCTATGGCACAAAGCACACTGCCTGGCTTCAAAATGGCCCCTTGACCCACACCCACATGGCCAGGCCCTGTACCAGGCCTCAAAATGGCCCCCACCCAAATGGCCAGGCCCTGGACCAGGCCCCAACAACACCCAAAAAATCTAAATACACACAAAAATCACCCCAATCCAATGCCATCCATGCCCTAAATGATGTTTAAATTCAAGGGACCCCACAGAAAGACTTTGCCATGCACCACTGACTACCCCTGGGCCTACTGGCTAGTGTGGCTTTAACACACACCCCAAAATTAAAAAAACTTCCTCATATAACAGTGAGCTTTTCAATTCCATGCCATCCATGCCGTAAATGATATTTAAGTTCAACACAACTCACAGAAACAGTTGTATCATGCACTGTGTTTACCCACAATATATATTTTTTAAAGTTGTGAAAAAGTTTATAAATTGTAGTTGCAGCAACTGCAATGCCCCAAACAAACAACACCAACTTACTTGTAAAATCTCTAATCCAAACAGAAAGTCCTCAAATACAAATATCCAGCAGCAGCCACAAAGAGTAATCCTTCCAGCTCCAGATCCGAATGAAAAGTGACCAGGACATGGACAAAGCACTGGGAGGATCCTGCTGGACAGGAACAGGAAGTTGGAGACTCTGGGGCACTTCCTTCCTCCCATCCCCCCCCAAAAATGGACTCCTTGCACAAAAAAGTGGAGCCAAATGTCAATCTGAGGAGTTATTCTGATCCAAATCATCATTTTCAGAAGGTTTATGCTGCCAGCGATAGATTTCTTGCGCAGAATTGCAATTTTTGTGACTTCGGGAAAGCGAGCTGCTCAAATCTCCCGCCGGATGTCAGCTGCGCGTCGCATCTACGTGTTCGCAATTGTTCACTCTCGCGATGCGTGATCGCGGGCCCTTATGACATATTCGCGTTCTCAAAGTCTCGCAGTGCAAGATGGTGGGACGCTATGACGTACCTGCGGTTGAAAAGTCTTGCGAGATCTTGCAGCCAGATCCAAAATGGCGCAGCGCACGCAAACCGGGAGGAAAACAAACAAACTCAGAATCACGGTAAGTCAACGCCGCGTGCGCAAAATTGTATTTTTGAAGCGCGACCAAGCAAAAAAAATCCGCCAACTCGCGAACTGCACATTTTTTGACAATTTTGCGTGATTTGCGGACCGTGAAATTGCCAAAAATTTGCACATTCCGCAAGCGGAACGAATTTTCAGCCCGTGCTTAATTTTGATCACATCCAGCATGAATCCACTCTCTCTTTGCTTCCTTCACATCAGCTAGCAACATTTGTCTGTGAATGTAATGCATTTTTGCTTTGCTTTTGGCCATTAAAGGCATCATCTATACTTGCTGTAACATTCTTTCTCTTTCTGCTGTGTCAGCCCTGGTGTTACCTCTGGCAATCTCAGTATTAGCTCCTGTGTGGGCTTCACATTTTATTACCACTATTTAGTGGGATAGGAATATTGCCATTACCAAGTTCTTTACTTAAGGACCATTTTGAATGAGGCACCATGCTGCTGTTATGAAGCCATAATTCTGCCACAGTTGACTAAAGCCATGGGCAACTCCAGGGGCATAACATGAGCCAGTGTAAACAGTTTTCCTTTCAGCCAAGATGCATGCTCCTCTTACAGCATACAGTTGAGCTTGCTGGGTAGACGTGCCAGGTGGAAGAGCTGCACTTTCCACTTTGGTGTCAACTGTTGTAATAGCATACCCTGCTCTGTAATCAGTGCCTGTTAGTCTGCTGGAGGAATCATCAGTCTATCACTCACATTCTGCCTTTTCTACTGGTGCCTGCTGTAATTCTGGTCTTGGTTTGGTGCATGTTTCTACAACCTCAACAAATTCATGGTCAGGTATCTCATCAGAATCACCTGTTGCAGGCAATAATGTTGCTAACTTATCTGTTGGGAATCTTTTAATGGTGATATTAGTGTTAGACAACAAGGTGACCTCATAACCTATGCACCTGGCAGACGACAAATGTTGTGTTGCTGCAGATGACAACAACTATACAGAATGTGGCACATAACTAATGCAAGGGTAGTCCAACACAATGGGAACTGTCCTCTCTACCATCGCAGATGCTGTGGCCACCGCTCACAAACAAGCTGGATGCCCAGTCACTGCTGAAGGCAAAGTCACAGAGTAGGATGCCACTGGTCTTTTTCCAGAGCATTGCTACTATGTCAGCACACCATTTGCAATGCCATTTTGCTCTGACTTAAAAAGATGGAAGGGCAGTTTGTAATCAGGCGGCCTCAATGCTGGCGCAGTGCACAATGTCTTTTTTAGTTTCTTGAAATGGTCTGCGAGTTCATTAGTCCATACAATGTTGTTGGGTGCATATTTTAGTGTACAATGTCTCAAGATGGCATCATGGAATCTGTACTCAGGGATCCACTGGCGGCAGTAGTTCATAATCCCCAAGAAGGACATCATTCTATTCTTGGTGGAGGGGGGCAGTGTGCTCTGGATCATTTGTATCCATTCAGGTGATATGTGGCATGTACCTTTCGACCTCCATGAAAATGATGGAATGCACTTCCTTATCAACTCTTAACAATTACTTTAATGTGTGCTCTTTTGTAAGGTTTGGTGAGCAGACTTGCTATGCTATGCCCCAGCAGCATGTTTCAAATGGTTCCATTACAAATGGAGCACAATGAACGCTCCATTTTTAATGTACCTTTGGATACCACATAACCCAGGTAAGTTACCTCTTTTATGGAAGCACTGAAATGTTAACAATGAGACATTGTGTCTCTCCTGGAGGTGCTTTAGCACAGCTGCAGTGTCTTTTTCAAAGGTTTCAAGTGATGGAGATGCCACAAGGAGGTCTTCGAGCAACTATAAGGGCTTCGGCCCATAATCAGTAAAGCTAGGCCTATTAAACATCCAAGAACAACACATATGCCAGTACTGATATCTGCTGACACTCTTACTTTGTGATCACACCACACATTTGATATGACCAATTTTTAGGGCTCGGACTCCTCCCCCTGGGGGAGGAGTTAAGAGATCCTAATGTTATAAGAAAAAAAAGAAGAAGAAGAAGAAGGGCCTTGGTGAGAGGAATTCCACACATTCCTTTGCGTTTTCTGGCATCTGGTCAGTGATTCGTCTTCCCTGTGCTGTGTATGTAGTAGCCTTGAAGTGATAGGCTGTAAGTAATGTACGCGTGCCCGATGTGGCATTTTGTGTTCGAGAACGAGCATGGCAGAGTGATTAATCTTAATTACGAGCTGTCAGAGTGCCCGTGTAATGCAAGCCAGATGATGCGAACGCGTTCACAGCGGTGAGCGCGTTCAATGTTAAATGACGAGAGGCAGCAGGCGAGGCTCACAGAAGATGACTCATACATGCTCGGGCTAGGGGCCCGCAACGTTTGTCTTCCCCTTGGTTGCCGCTCCTGCCTGCAAGTGCCAAGGTACAGTTAATATCCCCCGCGGTGCGAGCCGTTCCTTTCACCAGACTCGCACCGCTCTGCTCTGTGTGCCTGCCTGCAGCCGTGAGCGCGCTCCAGCCCCTCCCGCTGGAATCCTTGGAAGTCGCCGAGTGCCCAGAGCCCCCACGGGTGAGTGAAAGCTGAAGGCTTCGTCTGCACTCCCCGTCAGGGACACCGAGCCTCCCCCTGCCACCCGCACTGCTCCCGGAGCCCTCCTGCACCGCTGGGCCGGCCCGCCTTTAACTCTGTCCTCGAGCCGAGAGGAAGAGCCGGGGCCGGCACAGGCGTGCTCACGCCCGATGCGTGAGCGTTGGTAGGGCCGGGTCAGTTTCACCGCGAAGAGGCAGGAGAGGCGCTGCCAGGCACGCCGAAGGCCGGGGAGAGTTCCAAAGCCCCAGAACGGAGAGAGGCTTTCGTTTAAAGGGCAAAGACACCTGTGGCTCATATTTACACGGGCAAAGATGCAATTAAACTGAGGAACTTCTCCAACTTGAATGTCGGAATCCAGACACTTGGCAAAAGTAGCCTGTGTAAAAAAAAAACCAAAACTTTTTCCATACCCTTAATTCTGACCCCTCCCAGTGCAGAGGAAACGCCGAAGCTGTGCTTCACAAATATTGACAAATTCAGGTTTGCCCCCACCCCTCTGCATGCATCTTAAAGTTTACGTATAGAATTTATTTGAAATAATGTAATGTTTTTTAAAGAAATACTTACATTGACTAAAAGTTATTCACATATTTTGTAATAACAATATTTGTTTTATTTATATATACTTCTTAACATGAAATAAAATATATTTATGTTTAAAAGAAGGTTTCTACGGAGAGTGTTGCCGTACAACTGTTTGTCCGTGTGAGTGCAGAGTAGTGAGGGCAGAGTAGTGAGGGCAGAGTAGTGAGGGCAGAGTAGTGAGGGCAGAGTAGTGAGGGCAGAGTAGTGAGTAGTGAGTAGAGTAGTGAGTAGTGAGTAGAGTAGTGAGTAGTGAGTAGAGTAGTGAGTAGAGTAGTGAGTAGTGAGTGCAGAGTAGTGAGTAGTGAGTAGTGAGTAGTGAGTGCAGAGTAGTGAGTAGTGAGTGCAGAGTAGTGAGTAGTGAGTGCAGAGTAGTGAGTAGTGAGTGCAGAGTAGTGAGTAGTGAGTAGAGTAGTGAGTAGTGAGTAGAGTAGTTAGTACAGAGTAGTGAGTGGAGAGTAGTGAGTGGAGAGTAGTGAGTAGAGTAGTGAGTAGTGAGTGCAGAGTAGTGAGTAGTGAGTAGAGTAGTGAGGTGAGTAGAGTAGTGAGTAGAGTAGTGAGGTGAGTAGAGTAGTGAGTAAAGTAGTGAGTGCAGAGTAGTGAGTAGAGAAGTGAGTAGTGAGTAGTGAGTAGAGTAGTGAGTAGAGTAGTGAGTAGTGAGTGCAGAGTAGTGAGTAGTGAGTAGAGTAGTGAGTAGTGAGTAGAGTAGTGAGTAGTGAGTAGAGTAGTGAGTAGTGAGTAGAGTAGTGAGTAGAGTAGTGAGGTGAGTAGAGTAGTGAGTAAAGTAGTGAGTGCAGAGTAGTGAGTAGAGAAGTGAGTAGTGAGTAGTGAGTAGAGTAGTGAGTAGAGTAGTGAGTAGTGAGTGCAGAGTAGTGAGTAGTGAGTAGAGTAGTGAGTAGTGAGTAGAGTAGTGAGTAGTGAGTCGAGTAGTGAGTAGAGTAGTGAGGTGAGTAGAGTAGTGAGGTGAGTAGAGTAGTGAGTAAAGTAGTGAGTGCAGAGTAGTGAGTAGAGAAGTGAGTAGTGAGTAGTGAGTAGTGAGTAGAGTAGTGAGTAGAGTAGTGAGTAGTGAGTAGAGTGGAGAGTAGTGAGCAGAGTAGTGAGTAGTGAGCAGAGTAGTGAGTAGAGTAGTGGGTAGAGTAGTCAGTAGTGAGCAGAGTAGTGAGTAGTGGGTGCAGAGTAGTGAGTAGAGTAGTGAGTAGAGTAGTGAGTAGTGAGTAGAGTAGTGAGTAGTGAGTGCAGAGTAGTGAGTAGTGAGTAGAGTAGTGAGTAGAGTAGTGAGTGCAGAGTAGTGAGTAGAGTAGTGAGTAGTGAGTGCAGAGTAGTGAGTAGAGTAGTGAGTAGAGTAGTGAGTAGTGAGTGCAGAGTAGTGAGTAGAGTAGTGAGTAGTGAGTAGAGTAGTGAGTAGAGTAGTGAGTAGAGTAGTGAGTAGAGTAGTGAGTGCAGAGTAGTGAGTAGAGTAGTGAGTAGAGTAGTGAGTAGGACATCACAGGCAGCAGCTGTGCAAGCTTCTTACACTCACAAGGAGACCACAGGCAGCTGAGGTGCAATCTTCTCCCACTCACAAGAACGACATCACAGGCAGCAGCAGTGCAAGCTTCTTACACTCACAAGGAGACCACAGGCAGCAGAGGTGCAAGCTTCTCACACTCACAAGAAGGACATCACAGGCAGTAACGGTGCAATATTCTCACACTCACAAGGAGATCACTGGCAGTACACACCACATGAACACACTCCATAACACATAGCAACAATACATTGGCATTTACAATGCCATTAGCTCAAACTCAAATAAATCCGAGCCCGATTGCATTTCTAATGCTTGTTTATATTTGGTATGGTATTTTCAAAAAAAAAATTCTTTTAAAATAGTAATACTCATTAGCTAAAATAAAATTTTTGTTCTCAACTTTGTACACCTTAAAGACACAAAGACATGAAAACATATATTGCACTATTCCAATACACCAACATATGAACATGTATGACAAAAAACACATATAAAGAAGACTTTTTTGAATTAGCTCTGGTTCTGTAATTTTACAAGACGATAACAAAAACAGAAAAAAATGAAAATTAGACTAACACAGCCACCTTTTTACTTGGCGGTACAATGCCCTGCTAAATTACTCGAAAAAGCCTGAGCAACAATCAAACAGTGTTCCAATTCCGTTCATTCCATATCATCACTCATACAGACTTGGGGGCATATGTACAAGCCCCTATTGCCACTACAATTTCACATTTAAGGATGTTGTGGTGGCGATGGGGGTGCGCCTTTTGTACAAGGCAGCGTTAAGCCACTTAATGTGGCTTAACGCTGCCTTCTGCATAAGGCCCCCTTTCACGCTATGCTTAGCATGAAAGGGGCGTGCAGTGGATGTTATGGTGGGCATTCCACCTCAACACCCATTATATTTGACGCTGCCCCCTACCTCCTCGTTTCTGCTTTTTCCATGTGTGCTTCCTTGTGCAGAACACATAGAAAAAGCAAATTGCCATGGTTTGTTTATGTACAGGAAGGTGTCCCTTCCTGTACATTAAGAAACCTTTAAAAAATGCAATTTTATCACTTTCATGTGTGCTGCATGAAGCAGCACACATGAAAGTGACGGAATTGCGTTTCAGGATTGTTTATGTGCAGGAAGGGACACCTTCGGATACATAAACAATCCTTCCCTGCACACAGACACCCTTGCATTCTGGTGCAAGGGAGCCTGTGTTTGTGCTAAGTTGCTAAACTTAGCGCCATACCAGGGGGAAACGCAAGGCTGCACCACATTCTAGTAAATATGGTGCAGCCTTGCTTTTCAGATGTGGCAGAGCACGACGTTAAGCCAAAGAGGTTAACAACACGCTCCACCACTTCTTTGTACATATCTCCCTAGGTGTCCTCATTATGAGCCACTGTGGTACAAATCTATAGTACAACACTTGTTTGAGATGATCAACAGACAAACCCATACACAGGCTCTCCTCAGGACTCAGAACAACAATGAGCTAAAAAGCATAACACAAAACATATATTAACAGCCATCCTCCAAATGTCTCACACCATTCATCATATGTACCATCCACACCATATTTACCTCTTGTTTCCAAAATAAATGAATTGGAGAGCCTCTTAGACTGAGCAACGGGCCCCCACATCCTATTTTACTACGAAACTGAAAAAATAAATAAATACCAACACTCAGCGGAATTCCACTACCCGACTTTGAAAAAACCTTTGACTCAGCCAGTGCAAAGGTATTATGTTGTATTAAAACAGGTTTTGAATGAATTACGTTTGTTATAATATTACAAAGTAACCAGTTATTGGTAACACTGTCATTAGTTGACAAATTCTGTACATGCTACTGGGTACTTTCCATTTGTGGATTATCGCGTGGGATCTTGGGAGCTGTAGTTCAGGGATATTGTGTGTCAATTTTTGTGCAATCCGGGTTGGGAACACCGCGGAGTTGTGGTCTCATGTTTGGACAAGTTTAACTCACTTCGAGCTTTTTCAATATAACAAAATGGCACGTTCAAAGTGTCATGTATGTACTACCAGGAGCTTCCCGATTGCAGATGATCTCATGGAATCCTGGGAGATGTGGTTTACGGATGTAGTCCATCATAAAAACAGTGTTACAAAAATCACAAAGCCACCAAAAGACTGGAATTTGTGGACTCCTATTTAAAAGAAACCCATGATACAGTTCAAACTCAGATACCACAACCAAGTATATTGGGATCTTACCTAATACATTTTTAGGTTTTGCAATTCAGTCATTTCGTTCAATTCATCGATAACAGAGTTAAATTTCACAATTATTAGCGCCTCCCTCTCAATCAATCGTTTCTCTACGTCGCCCCCTCGTATGCCTAGTTCAATTACCGTTAATACTGTCCATTGTAGGTCACTCTCTACATGATTTAGGTCACTCCAATGGCTCACCAAAGAAGCTGAAAGTACCTTTTTACGAATTCTGGACTTGTGTTGGGAAATTTGTTGCCGCACTTCCTGGCTGGCTTTGCCAATGTATAGCTTAGGACAAAGACACAGTATTCTATATCCAACATTTTTGGATTTCGAATTTGAAAAAGTGGTATGTTTCCAAGTGATGTTCTTGTGGGTGTACAATTTTCCTTTAATCATTTGGTTACAGCACACACATGTGCCACATTTATGATGGCTTACAATCAGTGGTAAATGCAGTTGCTCACATAGTGTAGTTTTGACTGAGGATTTGGGAAGGGCTGCCATAACAACCTGATTTGCAATGCTTTTGTCTCTTTAAGTGCAAACAAATTTTGAGAAGGACACATGTACGTTTTCAAGCGGATGCCAGTGGTGATTTATCACCTTCTTCAATTGGTTCTCTTTTTGTGCAAAATGTTGTAACACATACAAAGCGCTGTCTAGGCCTTTTTTCTTTCTGCAGTAGAAGTTCCTCTCTGGGTGTCCACCAGGCCCTCTTTTTAGAGGGTTTAAGGCCGTTTTTGGGTAGCTTCGTGCTAGCAGTGTCTCTATCAAATGTGTTGCATGCAAGTTATAATCGGATTTTTGGGAACAATTTCTTCTAATCATTAAAAATTGTCCAAATGATAAATCGTCCTGGAGGCTACAATGATAGTGACTGGTGTAGTGAAGAACTTTATTCCTATCAGTTGGTTTTAAATGAAGTGAGGTCATCAAAAGTCCATCTGCAGCATATACTTCCACATCCAAGAAAGTGATTGTCCTACAATCATAATGTGCACTGAATTTGATCTCTGCTGTCCTGTCATTCACCCTATTGAAAATGTGTTTAAGTATGTTGATTTGTCCAGTCCAAATTGAAATATATCATCTATATATCACATCCAATGTGAAATGTGATGTACAAAAGGATTGTTTGTTATTATAAATGTATTTTTCTTCCTCGACATGTACAGTATGGCTAGCTCAGGTGCAAATCGACAACCCATTGCGGTCCCTTTAATTTGGAAATAGCAGGTATTACCAAATTTAAAATAGTTTTTTAAAGGGAAAAGGTGGCCAGGCTGCAGATTAACTGAGTAGGTACTCGTGCTGGTTTTGGTCCTGTTCGGAAGAACAGTTCTATCGCTGCTAAACCATCCTCTTGCGGTATTTGGGTACATAATGATACTACGTCAAGGCTGACTAGTAACTGATTTTCTGGCAAATATGTTCAATTCCGGAAAGAGAATCCATAGTATCTCTTAACTTTGATGGACGTCACACAAAAATGGTTTTAGAAAAACATCTACGTGTTTGGATATTGGTTCTAGAACCGATTCACATATTCAAGATGAAGCAACCACCTTCCGGGTGTTGTTGTCCAGGTCTCTCTTTACTGACTGCGCATAGACCGTGGGACTCTCAGTGAAGCCTTGGGCTAACTCTATAAAGCTGTACTGGGTTTCTTTTATTGCGAAGACAAAGAAGAACTCCCTCTCTGGATGGACTCCAATAATAAAAAACATAGCTGAGAGATCTATGACCGAAAAATACTCTGCCTCTACTGGTATATAAGATAATAAAGTATTGGTGACAGGCACAACAGTTGCTAAGGGAACCACAATGTTGTTTATCTGGCTTAAATCTTGTATCAACCTATATTATCCTGTATTGCTCTTGGGCAGTGGAATATTAGCAAATACAAATACAAGGGTCCGAGGGAAGTTTAAAGTCCGAACTGGATTCAATCCCCCTTACTATACTATTCAAAAACAAATAGAATCCAAAGAACCAAAAGAAAAGAGTATTGCAATATATACCTCTTCCCAGAGACCCAGTCTCTATCGTTCATGGGCGGACAAAAGAGCGCAAGCGACTAACTGATTGCTCGTATAATTATATCTTACTCGTAAAAGGCGTCTATACCACTAGTAGAAAGCAAACGGTAAAGGCTGAAACATGTCGACCGTCTAAGCAGTAATTAGTCTCAAACTGCACCATATATAAAAAAGTTACATTTCTTTTTTTGCACTTTCACACTAGTTTTAATAGGAGAACTGTGAGACACAGATATGATTATCTGTAGTAAGAATAGCATACTATCTCACTAGTTCATCCTTTTTAAAGTAACACTCTCTTGTTTGCACTAAATGAATATTTGCACTGCACCTCAGAGATTGCCTCTATCCACACTCCCCCAATAAACACAGTCATATTTGTTGTTTTTCCTTCTTGAAACAAGCATCGCATAGAAGGATACGGTTCTTTTTCTCTGTCCTCTCTGATTGTTGAGAGAGGCAGGAAGAAAACCGTTTGCATTCCCAGATGATGACACCGGGCACATGATTGTGTATTGATGGGATACCAGCTATCCTGAGGCGATCCTGAGTACTATTTCTTGTGTTATCCTTGCCTTCTTCTCTATTACACACTTAACAACATAATGAGTTGTCAGACTTCAAAAGAGGTATATATTGTAATACTCTTTTCTTTTGGTCCTTTGGATTTCATTTGTTTTTAAACAGTGGAATAATAGTACGGGACTGGTGGTCTTTTTAATGATACCCTATAGTAAGAGGGACTCAATCACTGGTTGTATTCCCTCCTCTGCCTGAGGTGACAGTCTTTGCAGACGGACATAAGGTAATTCTGCTTTTTCCACTATCAATAAAGAAATTGATCTCTTTACCTTCTACCTTCATTGAAAACATCAGATTTTCCTCGTGTGTGTCCGATACCTTCATTATAAAACACTGAGCTCGGGTTTCTGCAAATTTGGGTACCGTCTCTCTCTTCGTATTGTCCTATGCTGATCCTTGTTTGTCCTTGGAAAAGGTTCCTCATAGAGTGATGTGTCTGGGCATGGTTGGTGTGGATGGCTGGACCTCATTCCTGTCAAACCTGTCATTCCTGTTGTTACTGTCATTTCTATCATTTTAGTAATTTCTTTCAGTTTAGTAATTTCCCGATCTTTCTCTCCTATTATCTCTCCCTCTAAAACTTCCACAATTTTGACCCGAGTGCCCATACTTCCAACAAGCATAACACTGATTCCTACTCCTGTCTCTTCTCTGGTATCCTTGTCCTCCATCCTGTCTATGCTGCAATCCCTGGAAGTATATTCACTCTGAGCTCTCCTCTCTTTGCACTTGCTGTAACATCATCACTTTGTCACTTTTAGCAATGTCCTTCTTTACCTTCAGGATGCCATCCCTTTCCATAGTTATCAGAAGCAGGCACAAGTCTTGATATCATTTAGTTGAACAATGAGGGTGGGGTTGTTAACGGCTATGGGCCACAGATGTTAATAATCCATTCATAAGGGTATGCATGGCTAATACTTTATATGCCTCTGTTGTCTGTGGAATCCCTGCACCATTATCCCATGCTTCATTGTACCTCAAAACATAACCAGCCATGGACTTGCCTGCCTTATGTAACGTGGCCATAACCTGAGAAAAGTCTCCATGTTTCACTGCTAATCCATTTATTGGGTCCCATACAGACTCTAACCAATTTTTCATTCTATGGTCTGTGATATCAATATTATTAGTCAGAGTAGTCCAATCCCTTTCCTGTGGAATTTGGAATGCACTTTTTTACCAAAAACCACCTACTCTTGTATCCTATTTTTAGTAGCATTTCTACATCTCTAGTAAGGGGGGGTGTATGCGATGCATATTCTATGAAGCCAGCCACGCCTTTAGTCTTCAAAGCTGCCTCTAAGGGAATCCATGGCTTTTGATCCAGCGGCCTATAGGAAATATATCATAAACTACGCTACCCAACTTCACTATATTCACCATTAAACATAAATCAATCACAAGGCCCATGAACTAACATGATATATTTTGACCAACTGAATCATGTGACCTACTTAACCTATACACAAATTATATACATTTATATACAACCGCGGTAAATGAATTCATCATAATTTACAAAACCCTACAAATTAATTAAGCCACTGTGGCGATAAAATCTTGCTAATGGTAACCTAAACTCATGAAATAACAAGACCAGCTTGTTTTCCAAAGTAAGATTTTTATTAGCTACTTATTTGGAATTTGCATTAGAAATGTTATTAAAGTATTTTTATTTGAATCATTGCAAATAGTTATAACAGTTTTATATAATCAAAATATTATTGCAAATTAAAATTATCAGTTTAGCATTTTTCAAAACCTAAGTCCCTAACATAGCTAACTATAATAAAGAATAAAGGAGTAAAATCTTTGAAGGCCCTTACGTGCTCCAAGGAAAGTTCATCAGCACCACGCCCTCATCAAAGGTCAGCAAAAAGCAACGCTCCTCTTCCACGGGGAAGAGTTTTTATACCTTTCTGCACTAAGCTAATCTAAGCAAAATTATAACTTTTCTGCTGAAATCGGAGTCCCATTGGCTAAAAAGTAACGCCATTGTGTCATTCCACTTTTTAGAACATCAGTTCCGTCACTTTCTTAGAGTCCATTGTCTCTAGTTTTCAAGCAACGAGGCTTCTTCCAGTTTGCAACATTTAACCAAGTAAAGTCAAATTTGCTTCCTCGGATATGAAATTTGTCACACGTTCTCGTGCCGGTTCCTGGCCTTGGCCTTGCTTGACTAAGGAACAGTCAGCTCATTTCAACAACAATGTTTCAGGCAGCAGGAATTCATCTGTCATGGACTTTCTTTTGCTCCGAGCAGAATTTTAGCAAACATAAATGCACTAGGCCCAAAGCCTCTTTTCGTGAACTATTATATAAACAAACACAAGAACAATAATTAATGTGAGAAATATAATTCGTTCTGTTGCCACCCACCATAGCTAATGATTAACCCATTAGTCTAAATTACCTAGCTGAAGCGTACAATTAAAGCAGCATTTATATCTACCATTCTTCATTTAATCCAACAGGATTCTTTATGCATCTGTAAAGAGTAAAGTGACACCACATAGACAAGAAAGCAAAATAAGCACACGCCATTATTTAAAACAGCTGCAATTAATCATGACACAACGATAGACAAAATTAATTTATTATTCTTCACATACAAGAGAATGCAACATAGAGCACATTTATGAGCACGCATGTTAGTAGCCCTCGTGTACATATTCGTGAATGAAACTTTAAACTAAGTTGAATTAATAAACACACAGCACAAATTGTTAGCCTGATTAATTTTTATTATGGAAGTGTGACTTCACGAGTTGAAATGAAAACATTTCTAAATCTCGCTCCATCAACTCCCTCATCTGGTGATTTACAAATCACCACACCACACCCAAATTTTAATAAAATTTTACCTAAAAGAATATGATTCGATTTCACTGTGTTAGTATTTCTAAAGTTTTGTTTCGGCAAAATCTTTATAACTATCATATTGAGCTCTGTGTAACTCTTCTAGCTCAATTTCCCTTTCTTGTTCCTTTCTGATTTTGTAAATTATTTTCTTTTCCTTAATGTCCTTCTTTCTCTTGTGTAACATGCAACTGATCTTCGTCAAAACTATCAAAAAAATTATAACAAACAAAGGTGTTAGAATTTTGCCAAGAACTGAACCACCAATTTCTTGAAACCAAGTTTTTATAGTTTGAAATCTTTTTGAAAGACGTTCAGTAAAATCATCTTCTTCTAAGGGAACTATTTCTGAATGCATTTCTGTCATATTCCTAATGTACATTTCAATATTCTTGCTTTCATCTGGGATATATGTACAGCAGTGCTGGACAAGTAAAATACCACAGACTCCTCCCTCTTTTGCTAGGATTATATCTAGGGCAAGGTGATTCTGCATCACCATTGACCTAACCGCAAAGACCTCGGTATCCACTAATTGGAAACCACCTGCTGTGTCAGTTGATAATCTATCAACAATTGTGGACAGTTTTCTAATTCTTCCTGCATTTAGGGTTATACCTACTAAGGGTATCACTGCTTCAAAAATGTCCCCCAAAATTTCTGAGAAACTTTCTCTCTTAAACCTATTTACATGATTACTGATTTCAAACGAACCTTCTGCATTTCTGTCAACATGAAATATTTTAGGAAAAACAAGTCCAACATAACATGTCCCGTACCAATGGTCCGGAAGATTATAATAAGCTTTATCTCCACAGATAAAATAGATCCCAGGAAAAATTGGATCTTTACCACCTTTGAATCCCCAACCTCCCATGATTTGATAAGTATCTTCACAATTGCTAGTACCTACAAAATAATTATCAAAAAGAGTATTATCTCTTCTAATGCAAAGCTTACCACTAATTGGTTTATCTATATGAATTGCAACATTGTCAAAAGATTTGTCATTAAGCTTCTCATCCTCTTTCTGCCAAAACTTGGATTTGGTCTGTTTGACCTTCTCATTCCTCTTATAGATTGCCCTTCTCTCTTCAACTAAGTTCAGGAAAGTCTTTTCCTCCACTCTCAATTTGCAAGTTAGATTATTCCTGTAAGCATACTCATAGGTTCATTAGTAACTAAAAAGAAATCCCTCATCTGTTTGGCTTGTTTATGTTTATTTAAAGCATTTTAAATTTTCAGGTTAGCAAAAATCTCATCATAATTAGAACAATAATACTCCAAGCGACCAGTCTGATAAAATAAGCTAGCTATCACACTGCAGGTTATGCCGTAAGTAAGAGGAAGCATATTGTATGTCACTCCCTCAGAAACAGAAGCAGGTAACTTTACACAGATATAACAATCTTTGACACTCATAACCTTAACATATTCTCCCAAAAGTCTTGAAAATGTATTGCTAGAAAAATCACTAACAGACCTATCTTGATGAGTCTCTGGTCTGTGATCAATAACTTTGTTAACTTTGTTTGTTGCACTATGTTTTTCTTGACTAACTGAAGCTTGGCTTGTCATATTGACTTTGTACATTTCCTTATCGATCCCAAAAGGAAAAATTACAGCTAACACTAACCAGAGCAGAATCAATATGAGCATACATATCAGAATCATCTTACAGCAATTTTTAAGAATGGAACATTTTAAAGTACTACGCTT
This sequence comes from Lissotriton helveticus, assembly GCF_964261635.1. NCBI lineage: Eukaryota > Metazoa > Chordata > Amphibia > Caudata > Salamandridae > Lissotriton > Lissotriton helveticus. The sequence goes on along the minus strand of NC_136057.1, from coordinate 755,995,437 downwards.
CAAGATAACAGGCATTTTAGTTAGTTTTATCTAAAAAAAGAAAACAAAATTTAAAATTATGTCTAATAAAAACCTGAATTTTAAAACACCCCCCTTTTTCAATTTATTTATTTATTATTATTTTTTTTTAACTCTCTAACAACTTTTCTTCGACCTTGCGTCAAAAGTTATTTTCCAACTAAACAAATTTTCTTCGACCTTTTGTCACCTAACACAATTTCTTCAGCCTTATGCCAAAAACAGAAACCTAAATTCTAAAATATTAGTATTTCAATCGTTGTCACTATTGTCCTCAATTTCTTCCTGACTACTGCTATTTATTTCAATCACAGGCGTAATTATTATATAAGCCCATTCAGGAGACTTATATTTCTGGTTTGGTTTCAAAACCCTTTTTGTTTTTCTAGAGATTACTTCTATTTTCTTTCCTTTTTCTGCTTTCTTTTCAGGATCTTCTTGACTAGTAATCTCATTTACCTGCTCCTTTGATCTTTTTATTAGCCTGACTCTCAAACCTCCGTTTTCATTTGGCCAGGTTTCACCTTTTCTCAGAATTTTCCTTCTTGGTTCAGTCACATTAGTTTCTGTTTTCCAAGATCTCTTTCTCACACTTTCCCTTTGACAATCTTCATCATTTTCTCCAGAATCACTGTCAGAAATTTCAATTCTTGACTCAGGATCTTTTCTAATCGGCAGCTTCACTCCGTTAGGAACTATACTTTTTATTCCATCACTGGTACTTGGCAATTCGTCTTCCTCCACTTCATCAATTACCTTCAACTTCCCAGTTCCAGATTTCTTGTTCCTGCTTTCAGGGCTTATTCTCTGCTTTTCGATACTCTCCTGGTCTTGCTTGTGAACTTGATTCGATTTTTTTTTCTTCTCAACTTCTCTTTCTTTATCTTGATTAGATTCTTGTATATTTTCTATTTCAATATTTTCCAAATCCTTTCCATTCACTAAAGGTTTTTCCAGATGTCGACGTCTCTGTCGGTCTTCAGAATCTGGATTTTCCTCAGCTTCTTCCTCAGAATCTGAATCAGCTGTTGTATCACTCTCTTCATCAGAGTTTTCAGGTGTAGGTATCGGAATAGTATGGCTCAGATGAATCCACCTTTTTATTCCCCTACACTTTACTGCATTTGTTGTTACAAGTATCACCTGCCTTGGTTTCCGCCACCTCGGAACCAGACAGTTTCTTCTTCTGTGAACTTTTGTTCTGACCCAATCTCCAGGTCTCAGATCATGTGTTTGCACTTTGTCTTTTGACTGTATTTCAGTTCCCACCTGATTAGACACAGAAGTCACGACGTCAGACAGCTTTTTACAATACGATACAAAAGGGGATGATGGACGGAGCGTTTGAACAAATCAAACACTCACCCCCAGTCAGCTTTTTACAATACTCCAAAATTGCATTAATGCTCAACAGTTTTCCTACTGGTATAAATGCTTGTCTCATTATTCTACCCTTGATAATATCATGAGGACTCAAACCTGTCTTTTTATCTGGTGTACTTCTCAAAGTCATCAAAACAAGTGGAAGAGCATCTGTCCATTTTATGCCTATATCTAGACACATTTTTCCAATTCTATTTTTAATTGTTCCATTAATTTGCTCTACAACTCCAGATGCCTCTGGTCTGTATGCACAGTGCAACTTCTGCTCAATGTGTAAGGCTTCACAGATCAATTTCAACAATCTGTTATCAAAATGTCCTCCTCTATCACTCTCTATGGTCACAGGAAATCCATACCTAGGGATAATCTCACGTAGAAGCAATTTTGCCACAGTAATTGAATCATTGTGTCGTGTGGGGAAAGCTGCTACCCATCTTGAAAATAAACAAACAATCACCAAAACATATTGCAGTCTGTTGTGCTTGGGCATTTCAATTAAATCCATCTGTAACCTGGTTAAAGGACCACCCTCTCGACCTATTATTCCTGTTCCCACAACTGATTTCCTGTTTGGGTTCATTTGTTGACAGATCAAACACCTTTGGCAGAGAGACTCTACAATTGTTCTGAACTTGGTATTACACCAAGGTTCTTTAAAAAGCCTAATCATTGAATCTCTTCCAATATGACCAGGGCCATGGTACATTCTGGCCATGTCAGCAATCATGCAATTTGGTAAAACTACTCTGCCATCTTTGTATGTCCAAACTCCATTTTCATCTCTCTGTCTACATTCTGCTATCAACCATGTGTTTTTCTCATCATCATCAGCTTCATTTTGTAAACCTCTGATTTCTTACCATGTCTCAACAATTGATGTTAGCATTAGTGAACTTGAATCAAACTCTTTGTTTTTCTCCCGATTAAGTGAATAATTATTCCTTGCACAATACTTTGCAATTTCGTCTGCATAAGCATTGCCTTTGGTGATAAAATCCTCACCTTTTCTGTGAGCTGCACACTTTACTACAGCTATTTCTTTAGGCAACTGTATGCCATCAATTAATCTTTTAATGAATTCTCCATTTTTAATTGGTGAACCTGCTGATGTCATGTAGCCTCTCTGAGACCAGGGTTGTCCATAATCATGCAAAACTCCGTACCCATACTGACTATCAGTAATTATAGTAACTCTCAGATCTTTCGCCAATTCACAAGCACGAATTAAAGCAATTAATTCAGCTACTTGTGCTGAACGAATTCCTTCAAGACATGATGCTTCTTCAACATCTGCCACTGTGCAGACTGAATATGCTGCTTTCAAAACACCTCCCTCTGATCTTAGACAGGAGCCATCCACAAAGTAGACATAATCTGATTCAGGCAATGGTATATCTTTAATATCCTGTCTTGGCTTGGTACAGTATTCCATAACATCCAAGCATTCATGTTCCACATTATTTTCATCACTAATTTCAGTATCTGGTAATAGTGTGGAAGGATTTAAATTCACACACCTTGCAATTGATACATTGTCTGATCCTAAAATTATCTTTTCATATTTGGTCAATCTATTACTTGTCAAATGTTGTGTTTTACTCCTTGTAAGGAGAATTTCAACTGAATGAGGAACATAGACTTTTACAGGAAATCCCATTATGATTCCCTCACTCTGTTCAATACTAATACTAGTTGCTGCAACTGCTTTTAAGCAACCTGGTAAGGCTTTTGCAACTGGGTCAAGAACTGCTGAGAAATAAGCAATAGGTTTTCTCATGTTTCCATGTCTCTGTATCAACACAGACAAAGCACATCCTTCCCTTTCACTGCAGTAAAGTTCGAAATCCTTCTCATAATCAGGCATTCCTAGAGCAGGAGCTTCACATAGACTTCTTTTTCACTTTTCAAAAGCTTCCAATTCAATTTCAGTTAAAATAATTGGATCTTTTATATCTGATTTTGTCAATCTTTGTAGTGGCTTTGCAATTACTGAAAATCCACTAATCCATTGACGACAATAACCAACCATTCCCAAAAACATTCTGACCTGTTTTTGTGTTGTTGGAGGTTGCATTCCCTGAATCATTTTTATTCTCTCAATTGTTACCTGTCTCATTCCCTTTGCAATTCTATGTCCAAGATATTTTACTTCCTGTTTACAAAACTGCAATTTTGCAGGGGACACTTTATGTCCTTCGTCAGCCAAATGATTCAAAAGTGTAATTGTATCTATCACACAATTGTCTCTTGTTTTTGCAGCTATTAATAAATCGTCAATGTACTGTACCAATGTTGACCTACCAGGTAGATTAAGATCTTCCAAGGATTTCTTTAATAACTCATTAAAGATAGAAGGACTCTCTGTATACCCTTGAGGAATTCTACACCACGCGAGGGTTCTATTTTGGAATCTGAAAGCAAAGATTTCTTGGCTCTCTGGATGTAAAGGAACAGTAAAGAACGCATTGCAAAGATCAATGACTGTGTACCATTCTGCATCATGCGGAATTTGATAAAGAATAACTGCTGGATTTGGAACAGCTGGACAACATGGAACAACAATTTGATTAACTTTTCTCAAATCCTGAGCTATCCTATACGTTCCATTTGACTTTTTGATCCCCATAATCGGTGAGTTACAAGGGCTGCTCTCAATTTCTTTTAATACACCTTGTTTAATGAATTTTTCAATCACAGGAATGACACCCTCAATTGTTTCAGTTTTCATTTTATACTGAGGAATATTTGGAAATTCTATTCCCTGTTTCACTATAATTTTGACTGGATCGATATGTTTCATTAGACCCATTTCATTTACATTCAAATCCAAAATTTCAGTTTTGACAGTCTCCTTTAATTCCTCTGGTAAATTTTCTTTTTCAAAAGTAGGAAACAAATTTGTTTCATTTGTTTCCACTAATAACATTGTCAATCGATATAACCCATCTTCTTCCATGGTCTGTAATTCAATTCCATCAGGTGAACAATATATTTTTCAATTCATTTTGCATGATATATCTCTTCCCAATAAGTTTACTGGACTGCTGTTGCAAACTACAAATCTGTGTTCGTCTTTAAAATTGCCAATTTCTACCTTAACAGGATCAGTCAGATCAGTTTTAATCTGCTGATTACTTACTTCGACTACTTGGATGGTATCCCCAGAGAGAGGCAGGTTTTCAATTTCTACTGATCTAACAGTAGAATGGGAAGCACTAGTGTCCACCAGAAAAGTGATTTCTACATCATTCACTTTTCCATTAACAAATGGACCAGTCTGGTCAACCTCAAGAGTGGCTCCAATTACACACTCTTCCCCCTCTCTCGGGCACCGTCAGAAGCAGTCATCAGAATCACTTCCTTGTTTTTCTGACAACAAAAATTGTCCTGTCGTATTTTGCAAAATAGATTTTTGAGTTCTTATTACCTGATCACATCCTCCGAATCCCACACCTGGATTATATCTTTTACCTCCCCCACAATTTGGAAATGGAGGCTGTGGAATCTGATTTTGTTGTTGTGTTAACTGTTGCTGTAGCTGTCGCTGAAGACTCAGGTCATTCAGTTGACGCTGTAGCTGTAGCTGTTGCTGCAGATCAACATCGTTTTGCATCTGTGGGTTTAATGGTGTATTTTTAAAATTTCTGGGTGGATTTTTACACTCGCTTTTCGAATGACCGTATTCGCCGCAGTTAAAACAAGGTAATTTTTGTTTTAATTCTTCCATTCTAGCATTATTCTTTGATTTGTTAAAATTAATTTTAAACTTTCCTTGACCCTGACTCTGGTTCCGATTCTGTGTAAAATTTAAATTTTTATTCTCAAGACTTGCAATCTGTTGCTCAGCCACCTTCACTTGCGCCCACATAGCTTTTTCCTTTAACTTTTTCTGTTTCACCTCTAATTCATCACTGCACTACTTTGCTTTTCTCAAAATATCATCAACTGAATTTGATTGCCATCCGACAATATTATTCCTGATCATCTCTCCAATTTCTGGTCTAAGACCATAAACAAATCTGTAGATAAAATGACTCTTATCCTTTTCGTCTAATTTTTCATAACCGCTGTACTGTTTAAAAACCAGTAATAATCTTTCATAAAATGAATGAACTGATTCTTTCGGTTCCTGATTTGTCCTATCTATTTTTACCCAATCAACTTCTTTTGGGGCAATTTTATTTTTCAACCAGTAAATCACTTTTTCATATAAATCCATGACTATTGGGGCTGGAGCACCTGTTTCTTTAATTCGCTCCGGTTCCTCTTTTGGCCAACTTACAGCAATTTTACATTCTGTCCAAAGATCTGATGGGACAACAATGTCAAAAAATCCATCCAGATCAATCCACAGAACTTTTGAAACTTTGATGAATCTATCTACCTGTCAATACCATTCCACAGGCTTTTCTCTTAGCCGAGGGAAGTCATTTGTGAAAAGCAAAATATCTTGTCTTGACCATGGGACATGGACTTATCCTCCACCTGCAATTTCTCTCATAGGAAACTGTTTAGACAGTTTATCTAGTTTGTCCAACCTTTCACCTTCCTTCTTTTTAGTCCATTTCACTCTCCACTTACTCAAGTCACCTAACTTTTTGATGTAAACAATCAATTCCTTTATATGCAGTATTCTTCCCATTGTAATAAAATTCTCAATGTCCCTCTCAGTAAAGTCTAATCTGTAGTGTTTTCCCAACAATTTCCGTCTGCTCAAATCGATTTCCAGTTCAACTGCCAGTTCTTCTAACTGATCGTATTTATTCTTTGTTTTCCATTGAATGCTCTTACAGATGAACAGGAGTTCATCATCACGATAAAATTTTAAACTGTCAGGACCAATTGTGCCAATTATTAATTCTTCCAAATCAGCTTTCAATTTTGCAACATCAAGTTTTGAATTTGATTCTCTTTTCTCAGGAGTCTCTGCATCTGATTCTGCACCCATTGGTGACTGGTTAAAAGAACCTTGATTAAAAGTTAAATCAGGCATTCTTGTTTTCTCACGATGAATTTCAGACAAATCTGAATACAATTTTTCAGCTACCTTTTGAATTTCTGCATTTAAAGGAATTGTCAAACCTGGTTGTTTAAATTCTTTTTGATCAAAAACAGGCTGAACAGGACCAATCGTTACTGGAACTGTTACTGCTTCCATACCTTTAGTTATTTGTTGAATTAATTTTTCTTTCGATCGTAAATATTCTGAAATATTTACAACTTCCTCATTTCTGGTAGTTCTCGTTAAATTTCTAGAGGCTTCCCTTTCTATTGGAGTTTCTGAAAAATTTCTGCTTTCATTATAAACACTAGAATTAGTTCTGGTTTCAAATATTTCTGGAGTTTCAAAAGATTCAGAATTATTTGGGTATAATTTAGGAGATTCATTTAATGGAGGTGCACTTGGTGTGGTTCCTGTAGAAACCATCGGAGTAGACCATGAACAAGGCTGTCTAAGTGGAGTGTGCTTTTTATTCATGGTAAAAAATTCTTCTAAAACTGCATCTTCTGATTCACTTTCTATAGCAATATTATTTTTCTTTTCAGATCTCTTTTTATCTGGAGACCCTAAAACCATTTCTCTAATTAAATAAAGACCATCGCACATGTCTCCCTGTCTCCACATACGCATTCTATCTTCATGCGTTTCTCTTCTGTAACTCGGTATTTTTGGAGGTCTTTTTATTCCACTAGCTTCTTTTTGAAGTTGAAACATCTTATCCTACCATTCAACTAATGCTTCAAATTGTGTTGGTCTAGGCTGAGGTATAAGAGCTGACATCTTTTCTCTTAAATTCCTTAAAATTTTCATATTAAATGAACCATCGTCCGGCCAAGCCAATACGCCGTCATCTTTAGTGTAATGTTGCCATACATCAAACCACAGAACAGTATGATAGCCATATTCACCTTCCATATACGCTGCAGGTGTTTTGTATTTATGAAGTAATTTACCACCTCGCGTTTCAATTTTCTTGTCAGCTGAAATAAAAAATTTCAATTTCTGAAACATTGTGAGTTTTTTCTCAACATTTTTGTGATAATAACTCATTTTTAAATCAAATCCACTTAATTGGAAATGATTGTAAAAGTTTCCTGGTTGTTCCGTAATACCAACCAATCCGTGCGCGAAACATACCAACAAGCCAATCAGGTTCGAGCTACGTCACTACTTTGCTCGACCAATAAGAATGGAGCTTCCCACAAAAGCCAATCAGTGTTCGGTTCGAGTAAGTCACGTGAGCCAATCACAATACAGCTTGTGACGTATGCTATCCAATCACTGCGCGAACTGTATGATGTACACAGCCGCTGCGGTTTCTCGCTTCTCACTCTTAGAGCTCACCCCTCCTTTACAAAAACTTTTCACATCGCCATTTTAAGAACGCTTTTCAATGAAAATTAATTACCAACGACAAAGGAAGACTCATCTGTCTGTTTCTCTAAATAAAGTGATAGAAATTTCAGTCATACAAGAATTCTTTTTCATGGAATAGACGGCGCTATTCTCACAGAATATACATTCGTCGATAAAGTAAACCTTTACTTTACCCTTCGAACGGGTAAATAACGAACGCGTTTCCCTCTGACTGCACTTAAAGTAGCAATTCAAAGTTTGACCCGAACGAAAATTACAAAATCAATTACGCACTTTCAAACGGAAAGTATCCCTAACCATACACACATGAAATCTTGGTAGGACTCTAACCCACCACAGATAACATGAATCGTTAGTAAAATAAGCGACGTTATTTTACCCTTCACTCAAGTTTGAATATATTCTATTACTTTCTCACAATAAGTTTTAGAACGGGCACTTTGTCCCTATACTCAAAGCTTTGATTTCATAGATAATTCTCACTATACATACATTCTAACTAACACACCTATCCCTAATATGTGTTGTACGGCCACAACACTTGTGATACACGGCGATACCACAACTTAGAAACAGATCAAATGTACTGTGTGACTACCTTCTCATCACACTACGCTGTACCGGTACAACTAGGATTTTTCACGCTGCTGGAAAAATCCTTACATATAACACGAGAACGAATTCAACATATGTTAGACATCGATCCTATGTAATTACCAGGTATGTTGGTTACCATAGCAACCATCAAGTCTGCTACCAGGAAATTGATCCAGCGGCCTATAGGAAATATATCATAAACTACGCTACCCAACTTCACTATATTCACCATTAAACATAAATCAATCACAAGGCCCATGAACTAACATGATATATTTTGACCAACTGAATCATGTGACCTAATTAACCTATACACAAATTATATACATTTATATACAACCGTGGTAAATGAATTCATCATAATTTACAAAACCCTACAAATTAATTAAGCCACTGTGGCGATAAAATCTTGCTAATGGTAACCTAAACTCATGAAATAACAAGACCAGCTTGTTTTCCAAAGTAAGATTTTTATTAGCTACTTATTTGGAATTTGCATTAGAAATTTTATTAAAGTATTTTTATTTGAATCATTGCAAATAGGTATAACAGTTTTATATAATCAAAATATTATTGCAAATGAAAATTATCCGTTTAGCATTTTTCAAAACCTAAGTCCCTAACATAGCTAACTATAATAAAGAATAAAGGAGTAAAATCTTTGAAGGCCCTTACGTGCTCCAAGGAAAGTTCATAAGCACAACGCCCTCATCAAAGGTCAGCAAAAAGCAACGCTCCTCTTCAATGGGGAAGAGTTTTTATACCTTTCTGCACTAAGCTAATCTAAGCAAAAGTATAACTTTTCTGCTGAAATCGGAGTCCCATTGGCTAAAAAGTGACGCCATCGTGTCATTCCACTTTTTAGAAGATCAGTTCCGTCACTTTCTTAGAGTCCATTGTCTCTAGTTTTCGAACAACGAGGCTTCCTCCAGTTTGCAACATTTAACCAAGTAAAGTCAAATTTGCTTCCTCGGATATGAAATTTGTCGCACGTTCTCTTGACGGTTCCTGGCCTTGGCCTTGCTTGACTAAGGAACAGTCAGCTCATTGCAACAAAAATGTTTCAGGCAGCAGGAATTCATCTGTCATGGACTTTCTTTTGCTCCGAGCAGAATTTTAGCAAACATAAATGCACTAGGCCCAAAGCCTCTTTTCGTGAACTATTATATAAACAAACACAAGAACAATAATTAATGTGAGAAATATAATTCGTTCTGTTGCCACCCACCATAGCTAATGATTAACCCATTAGTCTAAATTACTTAGCTGAAGCGTACAATTAAAGCAGCATTTATATCTACCATTCTTCATTTAATCCAACAGGATTCTTTATGCATCTGTAAAGTGACACCACATAGACAAGAAAGCAAAATAAGCACACGCCATTATTTAAAACAGCTGCAATTAATCATGACACAACGATAGACAAAATTAATTTATTATTCTTCACATACAAGAGAATGCAACATAGAGCACATTTATGAGCACGCATGTTAGTAGCCCTCGTGTACATATTCGTGAATGAAACTTTAAACTAAGTTGAATTAATAAACACACAGCACAAATTGTTAGCCTGATTAATTTTTATTATGGAAGTGTGACTTCACGAGTTGAAATGAAAACATTTCTAAATCTCGCTCCATCAATTTAACATTGCTGTCCCACCCATAACTATTTTTAGTACATTTATTTTAGTGTTCTGTAGTATTTCATTAGAAAATGTGTTCTCACCTTTTCCTTTTTGCCCCTGGGTAAATAGAAGGTGGGGGAGGAGGAGCTGTAAAATGAAAAGATGCTTTGTCCCTGTGTCGGGTGACTATTTCCATTGCCATCCCTACCTGCAAGCCAAGAATTGAATTTACCACTCACATTCAATTTCTGTATTTTTCTTTCTTCCTCAGCTTACAAAATCTCCTCCTCAGTCAAAGTAGTTCCAGTTACTTGCTCGCTGTCTGTTCCTTTATCTAGTTTGAAAAAAGGCCTTGATGTTTGACTGCACTGAACACTTTATTCATTCCTTATGTCAACATGTACTTGTCTATGCGTCCAAATACACATCAAAATGGCAGCCGTTCGTGAAGGAGAGGCATTTGAATTGCTCTAACCCTGTCTACTTCAGCTGATGTAAAGCCACAGTGTTCGCACAGTGACAGAAAATGCTGCTCTGTTACCACACAGTTAGTGAATTCTAGCAAACATTGGTTATATGTTGTGGGACAATTCTTCTTCAATTCAAGGTCCGTTTTATTAGGTGTTACACACTCACTGTTCACCACTGTAACTGTAAAACAGTCCCCAGATTCTGATTGTTGTTTCGCATTTCCCTGGCCTTTCTTCTTTGAAAGGTGAGCTCCCTGTTTAGCAGTTGAACACCACTGCTGCAAATAATCACCCATATAGTGTGAATCCCATGATGGGTCACACCCTAATTCCATAGTTTCTGTCAAATAATTAATATCATCTACCTCAAAAGACCCATATTTAAGCCACCTCTGATTTCCTGTCCATGTCCAAACTACCACAAAATGGGTTTTCATAATTTAGACAATTTGTCACCTCAACTACCTGAGCTGCAGGGCTATCAGTGGTCATTCAAAACCTTCTTCTTGCTGTTTAAACAACGTTCTAGTCTTTTTCTGCATACGGAGCCTTACCACCTTACCATTTCCTTTAGAAATTCTGTTGCCCATTGTGACTTTCAATCACAATAATGCACTTACACCCTGAAACATAAACACAACAAATGTATCCTGCAAGAAACAAATGTCAGATGGTGGACAGAGAGAGAGAGAAAAAGAAAATCAACAGCTGTTGAAAACTCAGAGGCGATGCATAAATCAGTTTGTTTTTTCAATCCAGTAATTCACCACTTGACGTATGATTCAAAGAAACACAGTTCTGTGCGAGAATGCAAGGACACCAAATCTGAGCATCACTATCAGGCAAAATATGTCAGATAAAGTTATTGATTAATAACCAATTCCCTCTGTGTACATTTCAAAATCAAATGTCCCTGTGATCCGATGCAACCTGATAATAAAATGATCCCCTCTCCCCACTCCAGGAAGGTGTCCCTGGGGTTCCCAAATCTTCTGGGTGGGTTACAGTTCCCTTTGAAATTAGCCACTGTCAGTCAATTTACAGGCATGGAGAAACTCGTAGTTAACCCCTCAGTCCTCTGTTTCACCTCCAGAGAGGAGGAGAAATGCTGCCCTAGTCTGCTATATTCTAAGCATTGAAGGGCTACCGTGGCAAGGTACTCACCCGTGTGACTCTTCACGCATCCAAGTTACAGCACCATTTGTCAGGGAATAACTCTAGCAACCCCCTACCTCCCCCCAGAGAAATTAAAGGAATACACCAGACACCAGGGCTCAGGAACAGATTACATGTATTTGTACCAATATGTGTTGGCTAGCCAAAGGAGAAAGTCAGACGTACACCCATGCACGCTGGCAAAACTGGTCCTTCTGCCTCATGTCACTAGTGTGTTGTCTTTATATACTGTATGGAAATGCAGCACCAGCATAAACCAAAGAAGGTACAGTGACAAATATGGGCGAAGATATAGAGTTATGGAAAATGCAGCACAAGCATAAAGCAAAGAAAACAGGTGTGCAGTGTAGGCGGCTAAAGGAATCAATGCCCTTGGGTGGGGAAAGCCCCAGGCAACTATAAAGGGAGACAGGAAAGGCATGATAGTGTAAAGAAAATGGAGCAAAGACCTCTAAGTGTTTGCATAACTGTTGTCAAGGACGTAGTGGGAGCCTTGGTTAAGGGCTGGAATACGATCTGTGAAGGAGAGGCTGGTGTGCCATGGAGACATTGGCGGGCCACTTTCCTGGCAGCTTTGAGTAGGGAGAAGGGGATAGCTCAGTAGGTTTGAGATAATGCAGGTGAGAATTAGAACTAACTAAATTATCTATGTACTACATACACATGGATATATGTTTTCCCCAGTAATCCTCTTCAGCATCCGGGACATCTGTGCTCTCCATGGTGTTTAACGACTTGGGTTTCTGTGCTTTCTGAGACGCAGAAGATTGGAATACCTTTGAAAAATGATTAGGTTTGTTGCATGCTGACCATTTCTTCCCTTGCGCTGGACAGGGTCCCTCATGTGGATATGGCCCTCAGCACCAGTGACACACTTTGGCAGCTGTGGCTGTCTTGGGGTGAGCTTTCTTTTTTTCAGCACCTTGTGTCGTAATTACATTCACATGTTCAGTTTTCACTTGGCACTGTAGCACGAAACGTTGCGAGTTCTGTGGAATGGCCATCGTGAGTATGGCGGCCATGTGCATTCCTGGGATCTGAAGGTTGTTTCCCATCAACTTCGTGGATAGGCAACTCTGAATGAATTGGGCTTTGCTTTCTTTCTCAGCATCCGTGGCATGCAAGTACTGCCTAGATCATTTAGCCAAACGTAAAATGGGTCCACAGATTCTTCTGTTGTCTAGCTTGACACAACAGGAACGGATCAAAATCAGGGTTGGCGAGCATCTTGCAATGAGCTGTTAGTGCCCATTTTAGAGTACTGTAAGTGAACGGTGGTCCAGCTTTGGCCCCTGACTTTTCCAGCTTGTGAATGGCAGCAACCCCTAGGTGCAAAAGCATGGGGCACTGTCTGTCGTTTTCTATTGATAAGGCTGCAAAGTAAGTTTCTAGGCGATCGGCCCAGTCCTTCATTTTTGTCGCCTGTGCAGATGGAGGGCCATCCACCACAAACGGCTCAAGAGCGGGACTGATGACATCATGGACTGATGCTGGGGTAGAGGTGGAGTCATTCAGGCATGTACCAGAGTCAGTTATGAGTGTACTCACAGTGTGTAGCAGAATACATGGGGAAAATGTGGTGTAGGTTAAACGAAAGTTCAGGGCTTCGCCACAAGCAGTAAGAGGCAAAACAGTGAGGCTGTGCAGGTAACTGGACTGTAGGGTGTACCGTAAGGGGATTGCTGTGGTGGGCTGACAAATCAGGACTGTGTGCTGAAGTTGATGGTAAATGTGCAGGCGATTGGTGAAAAAATCCACTCACCAGTGCGGCATTTAGGGCCAGAAGGCATGGCCACACCCACTTGAACAGTGCCGGCCTATGGCACCAGTGTTTCTGTCTTCTGCATACCAGCGGGAGGATGGCAGTCTTTGGGGCACTAAGGGCTTCCAACATGCCCAGCGCCAAGCATGAAGGGTCGCAGGATTACAGCCTCACTCAGGGGCCTTTCATTGCTCTCTGGCCATCATGGGTTGTAGCTGGTTGGATTTGCTGCGCCCAGCGATAGACAGGAAGTACGTGGGCCATGCCACTGGAGAGACAAATGGAGATTGGGAAGCGAGGAGGTTGCTTGTGGAGCCGGTGTTGGAGGCACTGTGCCTCTTAGGCCACACCAAGCAGCAGCGGCAGATAGGGAGGCAACAGATGAAAGTGCCAGAGGTGCTCGGGTGGCAGCACAGTAGGCAGAGAAACGAGCACCAGCAGCCTGAGAACAGCAGGAACGCTCCCCCGCATGGGGGCTGATGATATGTGAGGCGACTAACTTCAGAGGTAAAGGCAATGGATTTGTGGTCAGTACCTGGTGTTGTTGTGTAGTTCCTATAAAACTTATACAGGATCTGCGTGTTTGGACTACATACACTGTAGGATTGGTGTCAGACTGATTCTATACACCCCCACCAGGTAGGTCTGCCTTTCGTATCAGCTAGCTCACAGTATCACTAGAATCTCCTCTTACCAAGGAGAGAATAGTTCTTGGTATTTATTTATTTATTTGCATTTATACAGCTCGCTGTTACCCGAATGTGTCCTGGCGCTAGATGAATACTCCTAAAAGATCAGGCCAGAATCAGGTTAATGTGTAAACAGCCAGGTTTTAATGCCTCTCCTAAAGGTCAACAGGTCTGTCATGTTCCTCAAGGCAAAGGGCAAAGCATTCCAGGCCTTCGCTGCCCCCAAAACAAAGCTCCTGCCTCCCCACCGTGCCTTCTTTATACGAGGAACTTGGACCAAGCGCTGCCCAGCTGATCTTAAGTGTCTGGGAGGAAGATACCATTGAAAGTACTGCTTCAGGCAGGCTGGCCCCAGGCCTTGCAAGGCCTTGAAAACCAGACATAAGGCTTTGAAAGAGATCCGCTTCCGTACTGGCAGCCAATGTAATTTAAGTATTTCAGCGGAGATGGAGGCATACTTTGGTATGCCCGTCAGCAGTCTAGCTGCCACATTTTGCAACACCTGCATTTTATTAAGAAGCCCCTGTTGAGCATTCAAAAGCAGGCTGTTGCAGTAGTCTAGGGGTGACAACACTAATGCAGAAATAACTATTCTTTTACTGCTCTCAGGTAGGAAAGGGAGAATCTTCCGTACCATTTTAAGTATAAAAAATACTGATGATGCTATGGCATTGACCTGGGGCCTAAAGGTGAGCTGCTGCTCAATGAGGACACCCAAGTTCTTCACCTTAGCGAATGGGCTAGGCGGGGAGCCCATCTCCTCCGGCCACCAGCGAGGACTCCAAAAGTCCTCCTTTGCGCCAAATACAATGACCTCAGTTTTGGCTGTGTTTAATTTGAGGCAATTGTCAGCCATCCATCTGCTCACTGCCAGCATACATTCCTGGAATTGCGTAGCGATTCCTTCTTCCTTCCCAGGTAACAGTGACACTATAATTTGTGTGTCATCTGCATAAGATGTTAAATCAAATCCAAAGGACCTGACAATCGGGACCACCGAGGTGAAATAAAAATATTAAACAGTGTGGGGCTTAGGGAAGAGCCCTGGGGAACACCACATGGTAATGGGAAAGGTTTAGATGCGTAATCACCCATTGCCACACACTGGTCTCTATTAGTTAGGAAAGCTTTCAAGATGTCCCACGCCTTCCCTTGAACCCCACAGGCCCTCAACCGGTCCATCAGGATCCCAAGATGTACCGTGTCGAAGGCTGCGGATAGGTCCAATAGGACCAATGCCGCTCTGCCTCCGAGATCCAGCACTCCCCTAATTTCCTCCGTTGCTTTAATCAGAGCGGACTCAGTACTGTGACCAGCTCTGAATCCGTGCTGGGAGGGATCTAGGGCCCAGGAGGCCCCTAAGAAGGCAGTAAGTTGAAGGTTCATAATTTTTTCTACTAGTTTGGCTGGTAACGGCAGCCTAGATATGGGACGATAGTTATTAGGGTCCGTTATATCCAAATTAGCTTTTTTCAATTAAAGAAGAACGGAGGCCTGTTTCCAACTGGAGGGAAAAAGTCCGGTCGCAAACATGTTGTTGAAGATCACCGTTAGAGCCGCGGCAATAGGAACAGGGGTCATTTTGGCAACCGTTGCCGGACACGGGTCACATGGGGATCCCGATCTCACCGTAAGAAGCAATTTGGTTGTCTCCTCCGCACTCACCGGAGCAAACTGTTCTAGCCTGGAACCCTGGAACTCTCCCACTTCAATAGTCTGACTAGGGCTAAGTGGATCGCTCTTATCTTTTTACAGAAAGACCTTAAAAATAGTATCAACTCTGGCCTGGAAGAACTTGGCCAAAGCCTCACATAACTCTTGGCTAGGTTGAGGACCTGGCACTTTCGGGGATGCGAGGCAGGACACTGTTCCAAATAGTTCCTTTGATGAGTTAATGGACAGATTAATCCGGTTTGTGAAGTAATCTTGTTTTGCCCGCACTATCATTTTCTTATAATCAAGAAGGCTCCGGTTTAAGTTCGCCTTATCTGATTCCTTATAACCGTTGCGCCATTCCCTCTCCAAGTTTTTACAACATAATTTCCGCCTTCTAAGGTCATCCGTATACCAAGGGGCCGAGGGAAAGAACCTATAGGAACGACCCCTACTTGGTGGCACTAGTGTAGCACACGTCCGCTCTAACCATCCTGTGTAGGCCACCGCAGCCTCTTCCACCTCTAGTGGGAGTTCTACCCTAGAGGCCAACAAAAGCTCCTCCAGACTTGCCCCTAACAGCTTATTCCAGGCTCTACGGCCCTTTACTCCAGTGCGGCCTTGCTCTACTTTAGGGAGTTTCTTAAGAGTTATCTCAAACTTCACGACCATACAACTGGCCAAGTCCCCGTGAACACTAATGATGGATGGTTAGAAAATATACCATCCAGTAGATGACCTCCGCTATGAGTGGGTCCTACCACGAGTTGCTTTAGCTCAACTCCCGCCATCAGGTCCAGAAGGGCAGTGGTGTCGGGATCCTTTAAGTTTTCCAGGTGAAAATTGAAATCCCCCACCAGGGTATAAGCCTCCTCGCATAGACCTGCCTCTAACACGGTTCCTACCGAGATGAGAAAAGTGTGTTTTGTCCCTGGGGTCTATACAATAGGCATCCTTTAAACGAATGGTGGTTGGCGAGAGTGAAATTGAAAGAAAGGGCTTCACATGTCTCAATCAGAATATGCTGAAACCTACCCTTTAGGGAATTGTGGTATATGACCGCCAGGCCCCCTCCTAATTTACCTTGCCTATCCTGCCTATAGCACAGATAGTCTAAGGGAGTGGCCTTAATAATATCAGGCCCCGATGCCGCATCCATTCAGGTTTCAGTAATGAATGCGATTTTTATTTCTTTCTCAATTAGCAAAACGGCGTATTCCAGGCTATGTTTCACCAATGACCTGGCATTGATGGACAAACATTTATAAGAGATAACAGCATCCCTTAAAGGCCCCTGTTTGGCCCTTCCTGTATCCTGGATAGGCATCCTTAGCATTTTAGGGATCGCTCTATTGCAAGCCGGGCAGGACTCCGTGATGGTAACTGGCCAGCTATCGGGTTGGAAACAGACTCAATCAGCCTCCCGGTCCGTACCCCTAAACTCCATCAGAGTATCCCTATCATGGGAGTATAAGGAGGCCTTACCGATCGGTCGATGACCAGGGATCCTGGCGCAGAGCGCAGGTCGAGCGCGGACGTGCGCAGACGGGCTTGCCCTTGGTGCGCCTTCGGCGCGCTTACGGAGCGCCCGCGCCAGCCCTGAATTTATTTGAACTTCCTCGAAAAGACTAGACCGCTGCCCTGGTTGGTCCACAGAATGGCGGAACTCCGTGGGAGAGCGCAACGTACCCCCAAACCACCAGACCTGCTAGTCCCTGTCACTCTAACAAACAGGCCCCCTGTCAAACTCCAAGGATAAAATTAAATAAACAGTAATCTGTGCAAAATTGGGTATTTTTTAAAAATATGTGCAAAATCAACGGTAAAAGAATGAGGGTTGCTATATCTCCTAGCACCTCTCCCGGGGCACGCCTCAGGAGTATTCAGGACTGCGCGCCCGCGCCAGCCCTGAATTTATTCGAACTTCCTCAAAAAGACTAGACCGATGTTGTCAGCTTTTACAGCAATTTCACAAAGCACAAGCCTTGAAGAAGTTACTTGTTGGAACGAAACATGTGTCGGCTGCCATCTTCATATGTCAACTAAGAAGATTTCAGATTAAGCTTTTTGTGTGTTAAATTGGTCCATGGTGTACTTTGTACTTTTGCATTGCTGGAGTGTAACATTGTCAATAGGAAACGAATAGGAATTCAAAATTGTCTTTCCTGTGAGTTGTCACATTGATTCGTAATCTAAAGAAATGTTTTACCATACATGAATGAATATATATAAATCTAGAGTGCCAGGGTGTAATTGTGTCATTTAAGCATTATTGCATAGTCCATCATTCCGTGCCGGAGACTCTTTGAAAGTGATGAGTATTTCAATTTGAACTTCCTGTATAGTAGTGAGAGGAAGACATCTGCTACTCAGGAGTCCACGAGGCCTACTATTCAGTATCGGCCACATATTGTGGTTTTATCAGGTTAATGGAGATTAATATTTTCTCCTTTTTTCTGGCAAGAGGTGGCAGAAGTACAGTTCTTGTTTCTTCAACTGCCAGGACAGGTACATGCTTTCTGTATGATGGCCCAAATTCTCTTTTGTCTGCTATTTTTTCTCTGATCAGCTCCCCAACTTTAGTGACCCAGACAGGTCTTGCCCTGACTGACTTGACTTCCCAGTGTCAGTCCTCTTTACCTGGACATTGCTTTGTAGTGCCCTGGATTCATTCAGATCCTGTAAAACAACCACACATTTATGGATGTCAAAAGGTTTTACATCCACCACTGTGCCTTCGTAATCAGGATCAGGTACCCATATTCTCATCTCAAATAGGACCTCATAAGGAGTGACAACCCCTAGAAAACTTATTGGCATGTTGTTCAAGGATCTTTGTACTCCATATAAAGTTTTTGACCCAACTACTACCCAAACCTAATACCCTAGCTGTTAAAGATTGCTTTAAGTCCCGGTTCTTCCTCTCCACAACTGAATTTCCCTCTGGATGGTACGGAGAGGAGGACCGCAATGCTATACCCAAACCTCCCATAGCTTTCTTGTAAGCCTGAGAGCTAAACGCGGGGCCACGATCAGAATGTAATGTATGTCCGTATAAAAACTTGCAAATCTTTGATAACAGTTCGAGCGTAAGCCGAGCTCTGGTGCCACACCCAAAGGAATCTCAAGCAGGAATCTACTGCAACCATGATATACCTGTAAGCCCCATCTAGTTTTAAGGGGCTACAGTGGTCCAAATAAGCAAGGTCTGTCTGATATTAGCAATAGTGTCTGCGCTGGACATGCTATGGTGGAGCCTTTGATCTGCTGACAGATGTTGCATTTCATGACGTTATCTTTAGTCTGCTTTGTTAATCTTGGCCACCAGTAGCATTGTTTAGGTAAGGAAACAGTGTGCTTATGACGAGCTGAGCCTGTCGTGACCACACCCATTTTTATTGCTGTCCAGCACAGCAGGGGAAACTCTCAAGCAGGGATGAGGTTAACCTTAATCTGCTATCCATGTTTGGTATCACTCTATCCCCCACTCCAGGAATCTGAGCAAATGGAACATTGATTGCATCTAACATGTAGGAGTACTTGAGTGGAACTTTTTTCAGTAGTGCAGATTTATTGCATGTAGCAATAATTGCAACCATAATCTCACCATCTATTGTTGTTTTTGAGTGAGTGATTGCAGCTACGGAAGCCGTGCATACAGCTCCCTTTGCGGCTTCATTAGGCAATGAATTCCCTTCAACGTGAATGCCATCACGTTGATGACTGAGTGTGTGTAACATGTGAGCTCTTGGTGGTTAGTTTTTCAACTCCACTAACTGTTCCCATAGCGTTTTGTGCTTATTTGTGCCACCTTTAGCGTCTTTGAACCCATTTTGTCCCCAGTAGTGTAAGTATTCATAGTATGACTGCACACAGTAAAACGAATCACACACAATTAGTGTGGGGAATTCTTAATCCGTATTTACCAGTGCTAGTAACAGAGCTTTTAATTCTGTCAGCTGCACCGTCGGTCTCCTAGAGACTGTGTTTTTGTACAACTTGGAGGAAATTTTCTATCCTGCATACGACCTTTTATGATTGCGTATGCGGCACTGTATTTTTGTTTACTTCTAATGGCTGGCTGAGCAGAACCCGCAGTGTAAATTATGTATTCATACTGATCTAGAGGCATTATTTCATTTGGGAAAGGATATTCTTGTTCGTATTGCACGAATGACTGTGTTTTTAGACTTGGGTCGTACTTGTATTCTACATGTGTTGCAGTGAGAGATTTAGCCCCTTGTATCCATCTTGGATGTAAGGCTTTTGCGTTAGGAACGTTTGCCCTTGTCGCAGCCTCTAAGGCCAGTACTGGAGTCATAACAATTATTTGTTTCCCCTGAGCCAATGCTCTTTTTCTCTCTACAGTAGTCTGTACTGCTTTCAGAATTTTTTCAGTTGATGCAAAACACATCTCAGCATTTGTGTACAAATGTGACTTATATGCTATTGGTACTGTTTCACCTTCATTGTATGTTAGGTAGGTGTACCCTGATTGACACGCAACTATACGGTTCACCAGGTTGTTTACATTCATGCGTGGTTTTAAGTGCTTAGACGCTATCATGTCCACTTGTAGGGAACGTAGGATATCTGTGTGTTCCTGTGTCCATGCCTAACTGAAAAATCAGGTCTTATGAGGTCGTAGAAAGGTTGAACCCTTTCTACGTAATCCAAAATGTATGTTCTACCAAAATTCCGGAATCCCAATATTGATTGTAAATTTGCTAATGATTTGGAGTTTGTAGCAATGCCCATTTTTCTAGAAGGGTAGCTGCCAACGTTTTTCCTTCACTTGAGAGCTCATGTCCCAGGGATAGGACATCAAGGTGGACTATCTTAGATTTCTTAAAATTAAAACTATAGCCTTCAGAGGCGAATCCTAATATTATGGTATTCACTCTGGTCAAGTGTTCCTTAAGGTCATCATCCGTTAGATAAATATCATCCACATAGGAAAATGCCTCTTCATTCAGATTTTGGAGTCATTCAGTTACTCTGGCTGAAAACAACCCCAGGCTGTTCTTATACCCCTGGGGTAGTAGACAAAATTGACTCTGGGAGCCTAGCGCAGAGAATGCTGTTAAATACCTGCTTTCGGGCACTATATTTTGGCAGAAGATTCCATTCGAGATACCTAGTGTGGTTTTGTATTTTTTCTGCACAATGTTATTCATTAATGCGGCACTCTGTGCATTTTGTACTGCAAATGTTTGTGTGCAAGTGATTAAATGTCTGTAGTCCAAAATTAGACAATATGAGTTGTCAGGGTTCTATACGGGAAACAAAGGATTATTCATTTGAGAGGTGCAAGTTTCAATCACCCCTTGGTATTCAAGTTGATGTAAGATCTCCTTGACCTGCTTTTTAGCTTCTTGCTTTATTGGATACTGCCTCTGTGGAGTCGGAGTATTTTTCAATGGTATTATGTGTTGTGCTGAATCCTCATCACATCCATCCTTCCGGCGTGGGTAACCGCTCTCTTTCCACGCAGCACCGCCCAGCCGTCTCCGATGCCGAACTAGGGGAGCAGGGTTCAAGACCGCTCTCGACCCTCTCCCCTACCTGTTTAACTCTGCGTTCATTTTTACTTATTTTCTCTCAGCCCCAGCGCCTATTTAATGGATTTTTTCTCAGGCCCTGCGCTTATTTTTCTTATTCTACTCAGCCCCAGTGCCGTTTTTGCCATCCCCTGTGTGCTGGCATTGCCCCTTGAGCCACTGTCCCATTGTCTGCCTTATTATAGTTCTTGTTTTTCCCCTGTTGGTGCCCGCTCAGCCCCGCCCACCTCCTGATTGCCGTTCCTGCTTCCCGCCTTCCCTCTCACCTACTTAATGGAGGCTGCTGCACGGCTGCGCCGCCGGCGCGCCTTTGGCGTGCCAAAGGCAAGCCTGTCTGTGCTCGTCCGTGTCTCGACCGCCGTCAGTGCCAGAAACCCTGGATCTCCAAGACCCCACCAATATGATTCCGCCGCCCTCCACGCACTCAATCCCGGAAGAAACACCAACTGCGAAAGATCCTCACCGAACACCACCCATGGACAGTTCTCCTGCAGACTCTGCCGAGGTTCCTTCACCAACGACAACACCCCCCCACTGCCGAAAGCCCACCAGATGCACGCACCACCAAAGTCCTGAAATTCATCTTCCTCAAAGTGCGCTCCCTATACCGACACGCCATAGAGATCTGGGACCTGATGGACACCCTCTCGCCCAGCATCGCCTTCTTCACAGAAACGTGGACCAACACCACATCCAGCCCCGACATCGCCACCACCTCCCCGACGGCTACAAGATCCAGAAAAAAGAACCACCCCCATTGCCCAGGAGGAGGACTCGCCATTGTAGGCAGGACCTCCCTCCGACTTTCCTCCTCCAGCACGAATGACCCACACTCCAACACAGAACACCTCCACTTCCAGATCCAGACCAGCCCCAGGACCACGCTACGTGGCACCCTCACCTACAGATCCCCGGGACCTCGCACCCAGTTTGCATCTACAATCGCCAAGCTCGTCGCACCCCACGCCATCCCCTCCACGGACTACATCCTACTCAGAGACCTGAACTTCCATTTCAACAACATCAGCGACCCCGATTTCACCACACTCCTTGACAACCTCGACAACCTTGGACTGAAGCAGCTCGTCACAATGCCCACCCACAGAGCTGGACACACCCTCGACCCCATCTTCACAGAAGGTGCCAACATCAGCTCCAGCCACACCACTCAGCCCCTTTGGATGGACCCCTACTGCGTACTCTTCACCTTCAACACTTCCACAGCACCCAAGCCAGCCCTGGGCCAGCCACAAAGAAACGGATGTATGACGTTTCAACGCATGCTTTTACAACGCATGCCATTACGACGCAGGTTTTACAATGCAAGTCGTTACAACAACCTGCGTTGGGGGTGCTGGATAGTGAATAGTTTAATTTACTATTCCAACTCCAGTCCCCGTGGATAGTAGGGAAGGTGTTGGATAGTAATTAAACTATTCCCTATCCTAGAGCGCCCCCCAGCGCAATGCGTTGTAATAACTTGCGTTGTAAAAGTTGCGTCGTAATGGTGTGCGTTGTAAAAGTTGCATTGTAAAGGATGTTCCCCCAAAGAAACTAGAGCAATATCAGAGGAACACATCATCACTGCCCTCCTCCAAGACCCCCCAGCACCACGATCGACACCAACTCCGCAGCCAAAGATTTTCACCACTGGATCGCCTGCTGTGCGACAGGCTTGCACCCCTCTGCCACCCCACCAAACAACACCCCCTGAAGGCCACCTGGTTCACCACGGAACTACTAGAAGCCAGATGCACCTGCAGATGCCAAGAGAAAACCTGGCAAAACCAGAAAACCACGGAAGCACTGAACAAACACAGGGGAGCCCTGAAGGAATACAACCATCGCATAAGAGACACCAAATGGACCTTCATCAGGAACAAAAACCTCACCAAAGCAACCAACACCAAAGAACTGTTCAACATCATACAGCATCTCACCAAACCCCCCAGCGAAGTCACAGACTTCACACCTTCCCAGGAACTCTGCAACAAGCTCAGCTCCTACTTCCATCTGAAGATCAAGGCCCTCTATGACAACTTCAGCGAATGGATGCCGGACACCACCCCCCTCCCCACCTCCGCCAGCAAGCCAACCATCATGACCTGGAACCCCACTACCATCGAACACATCACTGTGACCATGAAGAAAACCCACTCAGGAGCCCCAAGAGACCCTCGCGCACCACAGATCTTTCACAGGGCCTCCATCGCACCCAAACTAGGATGGACCATCAACGCCTCCTTCAGATCCGGCAACATCCCAGATGACTGGAAGCGGGCGGAGGTTAAACCCCTACTCAAGAAACCCTCGGCTGACCCAACGGACGTGAAATACTACCGGACCATCCCTCTCCTCCCCTTCACGGCCAAAGTCACTGAGAGACTCGTAAACTTCCAGCTGACCACCTTCATCAAAGAGAACTCCATTCTAGATGCCTCCCAGTCTGTATTCCGCAGCAACCACAGCACTGAGACCGCCTTGCTCGTCACCACTGACGACATTCGCATGCTACTCGACCAGGGACACACCGCGGCCCTCATCCTTCTAGACCTCTTCTAGCCTTCAACACCACATGCTCGCAGCCAGACATCACGGTACAGGGATTCAAGGAACCACCCTTAACTGGATACAATCCTTTCTTTCCAGCAGAACCCAGAGGATCAGACTGCCCCCCTTCCTCTCCGAACCCACAGAGATCAACTGAGGAGTACTCCAAGGATCATAGCTCAGTCCCATGCTCTTCAACATCTACATGGCCCCCCCTTGCCACCCTCGTCAGACATCACAGGCTCAGCATAGTTTCCTACGCCAATGACACCTAGCTCATCCTCTCACTCACAAAGAACCCTGAGAACACCAGGCTCTGTTTCCAGGAAGGAATGAAGGATGTCGCAGCCTGGATGAAGGACAGCTACTTGAATCTCAACTCATAGAAAACCGAGGTCCTCATCCTCGGACCCTCCACCTCTGCCTGAGACAACACCTGGTGTCCCCACACCCTTGGGAGTCCACCCACCCCTACAGACCACGCATGAAACCTCAGCATCATCCTCGACTCCTCCCTCTCCATGACCCTCCAGATCAACGACGTTGCTTCCACTAGTTTCAACTGCCTGCGCATCCTCTGCAAGACCTTCAAATGGATCCCCCCCAAGTGCAGAAAAAACATCACCCACACACTCATAACCAGCAGACTGGACTACGGAAACGCCCTTAATGCCGGAATTAAAAAAACTCTCTTACACAGATTCCAAACCATCCAGAACTCCGCAGCCAGACTCGTCTTCGGTACTCTGCGTCATGAACACATGACCCAACACCTAAGAGACCTCTACTGGTTCCCCGTCGAGTAGAGGGTTACTTTCAAACTCCTCACCCATGCCTATAAATCCCTACAAAACATGAGACCTGAATACCTCAACGCGAGAGTCTCCTTCCACATACCCAGGAGGTACCTCCTCTCCGCCAACCTCGCCCTAGCAGAGAACCCCCACATCCACAGAAACAGAGCAGGCACCAGAGCCCTCTCCTACATCGCAACCAAGACCTGGAACGGGCTCCCAGTGAACATCAGATTGTCCCCGACCCTACACATGTTCAGGAAGTCCCTCAAGACCTGGATTTTCAACTGATCCGGATCTGCACCCCCCTAGCACCTTGAGACCCTTACAGGTGAGTAGTGCACTTTATAAACCCCTGATTGATTGATCGATTGATTGAACATGATTTCGATATAACGCAGGGACTAGGGCTAAGGCCCACTCCCATGCTTATGTGTATTTTAGATAGTTAGGAACAGGGTCGGAAAAGGCTGGTAATATTCCTGTTTCCCCCCAGGGCAGTCCATAACGAATGCTGGTGGCTAATCTTGTTCAGCTAAAAGAGACTTCTAACTTTCCTCGGCTTCCATCTGGAGTGTTATTTTATATAACGTATGTGGGACGCTTACCCTAGTATCAGGTTTCTCCACTGTGATATAATCATTCATGTCCGCTGTCACCAGAAATTCCATCAGGATCTCGCGAGCTATTGCTACTTCTGCCACACTGTCTAGCATCGGCAGAGCCCATTCCCTGGTTAATAGTTGAGTCCTTAGAATTCTGGGCATGTCTGTTCCTTAGACCTGCAACTTTTTTATTTTTTTATTGATTTTTTGTTTTTGGTTTATCTTCTTTTTTGGAAGTATATTCTGGAGCGTGTTGATTGTCTCTGGACTCTGTACGCTCTTCTTGTCTGTCTGACCATCCTTCCCTCTCTGAGTTTTTCGTTAAACCCTGAAAGGAACAAGAGGAACGTGTATCAGTATCCTGATACCTATCAGGTTTTCTAATATTGTTCCTATTCCTAAGGTTATACATCCTTTCGGAGGGCTCCTCTGTAGGAGACCTACCTCTGGATTGAGATCTATTTTCTTTATTCTTTTGCTTTTTGTTATTGTCCCACGTTATCTTTGAAGAAGCAGGTGCCTGCTTGAAAGTGTCCTTTTCAGGACCATCCATCAGCTGAGGTTTTACTGCTTTTGCCCCCAAACTCTCTCTGCCTAATTCTGCATATGCAGTCTCATTTATCTTTGGTAATTCATGTTCCTGTTGTAAAGGACTGAACTCATTAGGCGTTGATGGATTGCAACTGATGCTGCTTCCCCTTTATTATTTGCTAATATTATAGCTGATACCTGTCAAAATTACCAAGTAATTTCATCCCTAAGTTTAGAGCAGGTTCTGCTCCGTACTCTTTCTGTATTTGTCTTAATACATCTGGTATTACTGCTAATGATGGGCTACCATGTGTTCTGGTATATATGGCAGCGAAAACTGTACTCCAAGGGTTATAATCCTCTATTTTTGGAGTTATCCCCGTGAAAAAGCAGATTGTTAACATTCTGTGTTTTTCAAACAAGCTGGTATTTGGGAATACTGCTTCTAGCTGTGTTATTTTTTGAGCTACCCAGAATGGCATTTGTTCATGTTTTGCAGGCATTGCACCCATTACTGCGTGTAACGTTTGTGGTGTTATTTTAGTTGCTAAATTTTGAATTCGCAGGTTATTGTAGCCATTTCTGGCTCCACTGTGAGAGTCCTCATCATAAACTGTGTCATATTTCTGTACAGTTTTTTTCAGTTCTTTATGAAATGTAAGTAAGTTTCCTCCTGGCATCGTTCCAATGTCAGGATGTGGTGAGTAGGCCGCTAATAACGGCCATGTTGCTCTGTCTCTTCCGAGCAGGCCGAGACTTACTCTATTTCTTGTATGGGGAAGGGTGCCTTTAAACCAGTATTAATGCTCCTGGTAAGTGAGCGGAACTTCAATGTCCTCGTAAGGACAATATTAATACGGTATTTCACCTTCTGTATAGTAATGAAATGTCTTTGTTCTTGCATTTGCAACTGGAATGTTACCCATGAGTAGAATACCTCCATTCTATATGATTTGTTTGCCTCAATCACGAAAGTTACAGGTCCACCCCTGGCTGTTAAACCATGTGCACCTATGTTTATGGTGACTGCATTTCTAGCATTTTCTGCAATATATATTGCACCCGCATCTTCGTCATCTGCTGAGAGCTGCAATTCTTGTGCAAAGTTATCTCTTTCCTCAGTCATTGTTTTAGAAAAGAAGAGCTTTCCAAGGAAACTTAAGATAAGGTGTTATGCACAATTTAGGAACAATGTGTCCTTTAATCTTGATTAACCAACAGTCATTAAATAGGATTTTGCCTACTTGTACCCTCCCACTCCATACAACTCTAGGGAAATGTGAATTGGGGTCTCTGAGAAAAGCACAACTGAACTACTCAGATCTGACTGTTAACAAAGTACCCAACCAATGTTGGCGGTGCCATGTCCTGTAGTTCCTGTAACACCTATACAGGATCTGCACTTTCAGACAACATACACTGTAGACTTGGTGTCAGACTGATTCTATACACCCCAACCGGGTAGGTCGGCCTTTCGTATCAGCTAACTCACAGTATCACTAGAATCTCCTCTTACCAAGGAGAGAATAGATCTTGGTAACCATCGAACATGACCACCCTGATCCCTCAGAACCGTGGAAACAGTGTACTACTTTCAGTCACTCGTGCTCACTTAGTCTCAGAGAGATACACAGAATAAATGATCTGGACGTTTTTCAATAAGCATTTTGTCGAACAGTTGTCTTTCCAGTGTAAAATAGATGAGCTGCAACATCCACTAGACAGTTAACAGATATACATGATTAGAAGCACTATGAAAGTAAAAGGATGGTAGAGTTCTACCATCTTGCAATAATCATGAATACATATGAGTATATAAAATACATGATGAAGAAAAGTGCTTACTCCTATGATGTTACCCTAACTAGATGTACCTAAGTGTAACTAGCATGTACGTATGTGTATAGCCAAGAAATCCTCTAGGATATAGTCAACCTCATTACCTGAATCGAGAGACTGTGGGACCCTGCCCTAGTCTCGGGTTGGACACCCAGCAAGGGTATCGGCATGCGGGAACCTCAGCGTCTCTTGTCTCTTGTCAGTGTGTCGGCAAGGAAGTCTTGATCTCCTCTGCCTATTTTAGCAAGATGTGATGTATATATACCCATAGGTCTCCCCGGGGTTTCTACCTTGCTGTATTACTTTGTCGGACTTAGGATGACATCTGGAATGAACTTTGTACATAGATATCATACAGGAGATGGTTGTCCTGCTGTGCTTCAAATAATCCTCATGCATAATGTATGAGGTTTTTACCAGGGAAAATCCTAGGTTCAGAATGCAGTGTCGTATCTAGGTGAAAGGTCAGTCCCTAGGAACTATTATGTATGTAATATAGGGAAAAATATAGGTGAGGGGTTACGATGTTACCTGAGCCTATATTAGGGTACCTATATGGAATATAACAGTGTAAGCAGAGATTGGAAAGAAAAAAAGTCCATACTCCTCTTCCTGATGCCAATTGTTGTGTCTGGGTGCTGACGGCACAGTAGACCCAGTCGGAACATAGAGATAAAAGTAATCAATATCAGATATAATCACCAGGACACAAAGAATGCTTGTGAGCCATGAGGTTGGGGCTTCAGGCCTTTTTATCAACTCGCTATTACATCACAGTCTCTACCATGAGGGCCACACCTCATGGGGTTATAGAGGGGAACATCCCTCATCACATTTGGGCATTGGGATGAATTATCTCCTAAATACAACACAGTGTGCTCAACAGTTCATATGAATTGCTCTCCGTATGGCCCCAAACAGCAGGTAAAAACACAGTAAGATGAAAGTGATTTAAATAATGACAAAGAAAGGAGCTCCCAGATCAGTTTTTAGGTCAACATCATCCAACGTTATCTTGCGAACTGCACAAGCTGCGCTAAGTCTGATGCCGCCCAGGCCTAAAATTGGCTTCTCCCAGGTACCACAGTCCACCACCCTCCCCAGTCCATTCAACATCCCTACCTGCTGCCTGACTCTTTAGTAGGAGCTGGCAGTATGGCTCGCAGGTGGGGGGGGTTCGGCGCGGGGGTTAACTCGGGGATTGGGGTTTGCACAGGGAGGGGAGGTCATTAATAATCATTTTTAGAAAATGTAAACCTGCCTTTCACCGGGTCCCACGGCTTCTCTGCTCCTGCTCTCCTGCCTCCGACAGGAACTGGAAGCAGGCAACCGGGCTTCCTCCCCTTAGCCAATCACAACGCTGCAGTGAAGCATTGTGATTGGTCGGGACGGCACCCAGCCAGGGGCTAGTGGGGTGGGCATGTTCTCCTGGCAGGCTGCAATGCCGCCTGCATTGAGAAGAAAGAGTTTGCATGACTGGTTTAGATGGCCCGAGAGGGCCGACCAAACAGTCTTTGCGCACTCATGAGTGAGCTAACCACTCCTCCACTGCCCTGCTCAGAAAGCAGAGCACCTCCGCCCACCCACCCACCAGCAATGTACAAAGCAAACATAAAATGGTAATAACTGAAAGTTTTTACCATTTTATGTTTTGGCTGTCTCACACTGCGAGAAAGCAATGGGGTGATGTTTATCTGCCCTAGTGGAAGAGTTGCCCCTGCTCTTTAGCTGGCTAGGAGAGCAACAGGAAGGGCTAGGTTCATCACAGCATCCTTGGGCTGGCAGGTAACACACTGGCACAGTCGCAGCAGATAAATCAATTGTGGCAAAGAATGGCCCGGGCAAAAGCACACCAACTACGGCTGCTTCTACAACCACCAGGCTCCAGCCACTGCAATGATGGTGATGGATGTTGTGGGGTTGAGGGATGCAGGCAGCAGGGGTCAGTGTGGATGCCAGTGTGGGTGCAGATTACGAGCACAATCACGGTCCCTATGAATTTCTGAAACTCCAAGGTCACTGCACCCAATCCCTAGGCAGTAACACAAGGCAAGCCAGAAGGTCCTGCTGGGTACACCTACCACAGAGTGAAGTGCTAACTTCTGCAGTACTCTCTCCTCAGCGCCCACGTCAGCATTACCTCATAGAGTCTCCTGTGACCTTGCGGCCTCTACATCTTCTTTAGCATCTCCATCTCATACCCAGCAAAATTAATTCCAGAATGTGCTAGAAAACATCGGTACATGCTTTTATCACCTCCCAACTTGATGTGGGCAACTTCCTTTTCGGATGCCTCCCAAAATACCAGCTTCAATGTCTGCAAACATTACAGAATGCTGCCGCCCATCCCATGCTGGACACCTCGAGACAAGGACCCATTTCACTGCATCTAAAAGAGCGACTTGTTTTCCTGTACACAAGAGTATCCTATTCAAAATTCTTAGGGGCATATTACCAAGCCTCTATCGCCACCACAACATCACTTTTTGTGATGTTGTGGTGGTGAATGGGTCAGTGCCCTATTACCAAGGCAGCGTTAAACCACATAACCTGGCTAAAAACCACATTAAGTGGCTTAATGCTGCCTTAGTAATAGGGCCCCTTTCAAGACTTTCCTCCATACCACAACCCCCAGTCCCCCTTCACTCAGGAACAAGAAGGAAAAACAACTGGATACCTAAAGACCTTTTCACAGGTCACCCTAGCACAAACCAGGGAAGTCATTCTAGCATGCAACTCAGGAGCCCCCTCTGATTCCTGCCCTCCCAGAATCCTTCACCAATTGATTGAAACTGTTAATCCCATCATAAACACAATAGTAAATACCTCCCTCAGCACTGGCATCGTCCCGAGTGCATGGAAACAAGGCATTGTCAAGCCTTTAATGAAAAAAACGAACAAATCCCCTTCTGACCTGACCAACCTCCGTCCAATCTCCCTTCTCCCAGTGTTGGGAAAAATCACTGAACAAATGGTCTACAGGGAACTCAAAAACTATCTGGAAACGAACAACATCCTCCACCCCCAACAATCAGGCTTCCGCCCCCAGCACTCGACAGAAACAGCCTTGATCGACTGACTGACTCCATAAAACTCTTACAGGACCAAAGAAAGAATGCCGTATTGATCTTGTTGGACCTCACAGCAGCGTTCGACACCATCTCCCACCTTATACTCCTGGATAGACTTAGGGACATCGGCATCTCCGACCTGGCATTGGACTGGATAACATCTTTCCTAACAGAAAGATCCCAATCCATCACACTAGGACCTTTCAGTTCTGCAGAGAAAAAGATTCGATCGGGAGTCCCACAAGGCGCCATCCTAAGCCCCTTGCTTTTTAATGTCTACCTTATTCCCCTTATCTCCCTGATCGAATCATTCGGCATCACTGTTACATCGTACGCCGATGACACCCAACTCATAGTCCCGCTAGAGGAGAACTCACCGACTGCCGAACAAAATCTAAAAAACTGCCTGAAAGATGTCTTTCTGTGGATGGAAACAAACCACCTCAAGTGCAACACAAGTAAGACAGAAATCCTCCCCATGGGGAAAAATGTCAACTTCTGTCCTCATCTTTGGTGGCCAGAGGATTCCACAGCCCCCCTCAGACCGTCACAACAGCACGAAACCTTGGAGTCACCTTCGATACTGACCTATCCTTCGACCTGCACATCAGGAAGGTGGCAGGAAGCTGTTTCGGAATCATTAAATCCCTCAAAAAATTCTTCGACTTCCTACCAACGGAAGCTAGAAAGGCGGTAGCTGTGGCGCTAATCCTTTCGCGCATAGATTACTGTAACGGTCTAATGGCTGGTGTGAAAAAAGTCACACTCAAAAAACTGCAAAGCGTTCAGCATGCGGCTGCCAGGCTGGTGCTCAAACTCCCCAGGAGGTCTTCAGCCTCTACTGCTCTGAGAACCCTCCACTGGTTGCCCTTGCACAAAAGAATCCTTTTTAAGATCCTAATTGTTGCATTCCGGGCATTTAACCACACTGGCCCCAAATACCTAATCAGACGCTACCCCCACTACAACCCCCAGAGGACTCTGAGATCCTCCAACAATAACCTACTAAAAGCAGCTAACTTCAACTTAAAAACTAAAGGGGGTAAAACACTTACCCACCTATCCTCCAGAGCATGGAACTCCATGCCCCAGCATTTGAGATCCCTGACCAAGGAAATCCACTTCAGGAAACAACTAAAAACATGGATCTACAGTCTATCTGACGAGTATGTGCTGGATGCCATCTAATCCTGCCTAAATTCGACCTCGTACTCATTTTCCAGTTAGCGCCAGGATGCTCCTTCCGGAGCGACAGTTGCGCTCTATAAATACCAATACCAATACCAATACCAATACCAATGCTAAAATTAGCGTGAAAGGGGTGTGCAGCGGGTGTTGCGGTGGGCGTTCCTCCGCAACACCCATTCACTTCAACGCTGCCACCTATTATCAAGAGAGGCAGTAATGGGTGGCAACGCTGAACTTAAGACCAGAAAAATCCTGGTCTTAAGGTGGCGACACGAGGAGAAATGCTTAATTTCTCCTTGTTTTTGCTTTTTCCATGTGTGCTGCCTTGTGCACCACACATGGAAAAAAGCAAAATGACAAGGTTTGTTTATGCACAGTAAGGTGTCCCTTCCTGTACATAAACAAACCTTTTTTAAAAAGCCATTTTGCAACTTACATGTGTGCTGCATGAAGCAACACACATATGGTGCAGCCTGGCGATTCGGAAGTAGCGTTGAGAGGCTTTAGGCCAAGGAGGCTGACACCTCTCACCGCCACTTCCTAGATAATATGCCCCTTAGTCTAGCGTTCAGAGCAACGTCTAAAAGGGACCTATCTGCTTACAAAGGCTTTTCCAACCTTACTTCACCACTTGCATCCTGCGATCATCCGGGTCCATGCCCCTCAAGGTGCCTCATATCCCCCAGTGCTGGATGTGTTAGATCTGGGGGTCTCTAGTTGGCAATGGTATTCACCTTTGTCCAAATAGGGACCCTTACTTCTAAGTCAGGATAAGGGGATTACACTCCTTAATAAACCCTGCTCTCCCCCTTGGTAGCTTGGCACGATCAGACAGGCTTATCTCAGAGGCTGTGTGTTAAGCATTTGTGAATATACACAGTAATACAGTGAAAACACTACAGATGGACACAACACAGGTTTTATAAAAATAGTATTCGTTATATAGACTTAAACACAAGACCACAAACGACAAAAATCCACAATACTATACTTAAGATTGCTTTAAAGATGATAAAAGTTACTTAGTTCAAGTTGCTGATCAATGCGACATAGTTCTCAACAAAGTACCTGGATGCGTAACGCAAAGTAAACAAAAGGCTCGCAAAAGGGGAGATGCGTCCGTTCCGTGATCCGGGGGAAATGATGCGTCGTGCCTCATTGCTTGCGCAGAGTAGGGGATGCGTCGTAATCCTTACCGGTGCGGAGGTGATGCGTAGACTCTCGGCCTGCGGGCCCGTTGTGGTGCGCAAGATGGCACCTTGATGTGATGCGATGATCCAGTTGCGATGCGAGAAGATGGCGCCCTTGATGCGACGATGCGATGCTGGTGCGTAGACGCCCTGGCAGCCTTGCGACGACTCTGTACTTTGGAGCTGTGACAGGCCCTGCGACACGCTTCTCCGGTGATGCGATGGCGACTCTCTCGATGGCGTCACGCTTCTCCGATGATTTGACAGCAGGCAGCTTTGATGAACACACGCTTCCAGGGAGATGAGGCGTAGGCTCGCTTCTCGGGCGATGCAACAATTTCTGCTGCGGCGGCAACAAGCTTCCTCTCGATGCATCACGTTTCCAGCTCCCAGAGACACGCAAATGTCTGGAGTTGAGAATTCCCAGCAAGGAAATTCAGAGGTGAGCTGGAGATGAAGTCTTTTGTCCCTGAGACTTCAGCAGGAGGCAAGCACAGTTCAAGCCCTTGGAGAATATTCTGTAAATGATGAAAGTCCTTAAAAAGTTCCTTCTCCTTTCCTTGGCAATGAAGCAACCAATGCAGGCCAACCCAGCAAACAGCACACTGGCAGAGGGGCAGTCAAACTCCTGCAGCTTCCTTGGTTCTTCTCCTTGGCAAAGGTTTCTTGTTCCAGAAGTGATCTAAAGTTCTTGGGATTAGGGTCCCAATATTTATACCCCAAAATCCTTTGTTATCCTCTGCCTAGTCCAAACCAGTTCCTGAGCACTTTGTTTACATGACTCTCTTCTTCCTTTCACTGTGCAGGGCAGAGACATCAGCTGCCCCACGGGAGGTGGAGCCAGCACAGGGGAGGGAAGGCAAAGCCCTGGAGCACTTTGTTGACATGGTTCCTTCTCTCCTTTCACAGTGCAGGGCAGAGACATCAGACACACCACAGGAGGTGGAGCCAACATTGTAGAGGGAAGACCCAGCCGTATTCAGGTCCCAGGTGGAACTCCTCCCTCCCATCTAGATGCAGATCTCTCTATTCACCACTGGCTGCCCCAGCCTGTCTCCTGGAATCCTCCAGCCCTGTCACTCACAAACCCAGACATGTAATACACAACCTAGCAGAGGCAGGCCTGGACAGTTAGGCAAGACAATACCTATTTTCTAAAAGTGGTGTTTTCAAACACAGAATATTAAATCCAACTTTACTAAAAGATGTATTTTATCATTCTGAGTTCAGGCATACTAAATTCGAATTTCTACCATGTTCCCTGAGTCATTTAGGATTATAAGAATGTAATAAAGAATGCTACACACATCAGAGCATATCCTACCTTATACTTACAATGCACCCTGCCCCTGGGCCTATCATAGGGGTGTCTAATATGAAGCAAAGGGAAGGTTTAGGGACTGGCAATTGGGTGCACTTGCCAAGTTGACATGACAGTACTAGACTGCACACTGCCCTTGCAATGGAAGGCCTGAGACACACTTTACAAGCTGCTTCTGTGGGTGGCACAACCAGTGCTGCAAGCCCACCAGCAGCATTTGATTTACAAGCCCTGGGCACACATGGTACACTGTACTAGGGTCTGACAAGTAAATCAAACAACCCAATCATGGAATCACCAATTAGTACATCAATTTAACATACGGAACACTTGCACTATGGCACTGAATAGCAGTGGTACAGTCCCCAAAGCATATAACCAGCAAAAACATATCAAAACAGAGGAGGCAATCCGTCAAAATGGAAGGGATACTCACGCCAATGATGCCAGGTCTAACAGGATGGAAAGTCTTTTGTTTTCTTTTTCAGCTGCCCAAAAAATAAAACGAAATCTCACTAAACATTTGTTTACCTACTTCTTAAAGCACATTTACAGGAAAAGGAGAAAACTTGCCCCTCCTATCCTATGTAATTTTGCCAATTGAAGTGTAGTTCTCTGTCCTAGCACCAGTACGCCATGTCTTGGGCAGCCGTAGTGTTATACAAACATTCATTCATTCATTGTTCCTTTCAGTGTTTGCTTTGAGAGTATCTCATATACTGGGAACATAAGACCTTCCAATAAAAGATGCGGACATCTAAATGGATTACTAGGCTGTGCTTTCACATATGACGTGTCTCCTGGAGTGTGACTAGATTGGGATTTCATAGCATTTTAATGAGTAGCTAATGTCATTGTAAGTGATGGGAGAGCAGAGGTCAAATTGTCCTGCTCACTTGAACCCTATACGACTTTCCGTTTTCAGAACTACCCTATAAATAGAGGAAACTATTTGAAACTTTGTCCCCAAGGAAAATAGATTTTTTTTAATACAGCAATGCGCAATGAAACCCATTAAATATGTTTTAATGGGGAATTGATACACCCAAGCATTATGGGGTGTAAAGAACTTTAATCGAAGTCATGTGCAATTTGGGAAGCCTCGACCGCAAAGTGGATAGCGTCTCTTTCAATGAAGGCAATACCCTGAAATATTCTTCTGTCAGGATATGGCTACAGATATGTGCTTAAATGCAAGCCATTACAGAAATCTGACAGGTTGGAAAAAATATAAATGCAAATCAGAAAATCCTTTCAAAGGCTACCCAAGAGCCGGGTCACGGATTAGAGAAGAAAGCGCGCAGAAACGGCGACTGCAGCCTCGTGAGGCTTCATATTTTATATTAGCGCATCGCACGCTGAGCCTCGCCTAACCCAGTGCCTGGCACGTGAAGATAGACACTTCCTGCCCAGCCTGGCCTCACAGGGAGTTCAGCCCGGCTGTCTGATGTAGGGATGGCCAATTTAATCAAATAATCCCGAGAAAGGCCATAAAAGACACACGCACCATAGGTGAGCCTATTGCCGTGCACTGATAATGAGAACTGTTTGTAAGATTACATCCTTAGTTTTGTATTCACATGATTGGCAAAAAGCATCAATGTGAGCGATGGCATTGCAGCGCAGCTTTTATTTCAAATAACTGCGCTGGTATGTGTGTGGTGCTTCCTTGACAGCGCGCAATAGAAGGCGAAAAACAGACTACCGCCGTGTACTGGTTGTAATCTGCATGTCACTGTGAGAGACGTTCAGGTCAACTATTAAGGAAAACTCGTGTCTCCTCATTCCATTCCCTATCGTACGAACGCCTTGCCTTAGAATACCGACGTACAGAAACGTCAGCAGGCAAAAAACTGCAGACAACTAGGATATGTCACCTAAACTCATACAAGAGAGCGAACTGTTAGGAATAACCTGAAGTCACTCCTGAACACAGCAGAAAAACCAGTGCGCGTGATGATTGGCCCAAACCTGACTCAAAATAATGAAGGCATATACGACGCTATCATACTCTTTTTCAAAAGTTCATGGGTTATGGTTAGTCTTTTGAAGCAACACTGGCCGTTATAACATACAATCAAAAATACAGATGAAAGCAGCATCTTATGGCGCCCACACTATAAAGGAATGAATGAATTAATTATTTCTCTAGCGCACGGCTATTCACAAAGATTGATAACGGGAGTCCCACAATTCAGTAACCAGGCTCTCTTCTCCTCCAGATCTGTGCCACATAGCATAATGTAAATAACGGGTCTAAGGATACTGAGACCGGCTCTGGCGAAGCATTTAAGACTCTATTTTGCCTTGAGCTATCTCTCGTGCGGTCCATAAATCAGTAGAGTAGCACATAATGACTAGAAAAGTAACCCTTTATTTCGATTAAAATAAAAGAGACCGTGAAAGAAGCATCAGTGGCAGAGCTAGTGAGTGGGCCAGGACGGAAATCATCTACCCCCCCCCCCCCGCTTCGCTTTGCAGTTATAAGGTGCCCATATGTCTACCGTGGCTGCCTGGCCAAGATCCATTTAATCTGAGAGCATATTTGGGGCCGCCGTGGTGTTCATATGCAGTGGCTCGGGTTTGCTAAACGAGACATTAATTAATAGGGTGAGTCTAGCAAATTGTCTGGCTTGGCTATTAGAGTCAGAATACGAGACCAGGCGTCATGGTTGGTCATCGGAATATCCGTGGTAAATTACATGTCTGCGTGGGCAACACTTTGGTGATCAGTGTAGACTGTATAGTGTTTTCGCTCTCTATGAAAGTCTGCACTGAGGGGAACACAGTGACAAAAGGCCCCTCATATCCATTTTCACTTTCTTGGGCTTTTTGGTGTACTCAGCATCACCTGGGGTTACTCTGATATTGAGATTTTGCACATAGCACACCACAAGGTTATGCAGCTAGTATGTGATGGAACCACAGTTGTTTATTACTAAACTCATTGAAGCTTATTTATTGAACCTTCACATGGGCCACAGTGGTGGCTCCTCAACAAAGGCGGAGGAGCATTGCCTCACTACATAAAAAGGAAAAATAAAATGACAATAGCGAATCGTTATTGTCATTTTATTTTTCCTATTGCCTGTGTGCAGTGTGGGGTGGGCGGGGCTGGCCAGAGCAGGGGAGGAGTGCTGTGCACTCCCTAAGTGCGAATGAACTGTTTTCCCGGCCCTCTTGGGCCGACCATACAGTTCATGCGCATTTTGCATGTTCCTACCAGCAGGCACGGCTCGTGCAGGGCGTTATACCGGGGCGGTGACGTCAGGCGGGGGTGGTCAGGGTGGAAGGTTGTAAAATGCGGGATATGGACCATTACAGGTAAGTACCGAAAAAAACAAATAAAACAAATTTCGTTACCTGCGCTGCATCGCCAAATGTGATGCAGCGCGGGCAACAAAATGTGTTCCTTTTTTTTTCCGGTACTTACCTGTAATGGTCCATATCCCTCATTTTACAACCCCCCACCCTGACCTTCCCGTTGGCATAGTGATGTACAGGAATGGGCATTAGCTGAGGAATCTCACATAAAGCTAAGTAGTTGAGACGACAAGTTGGTTGAAGGACCTCAGATGAGACGACAAGTTGGTTGAAGGACCTCAGAGTCGTGTGCACCTCTGCAATAGTGGCGGCTCCTCCACTTAGGTGGAGAAGCGTTACCCCACTGCGCAAAAAAGGAAAAATAAAATGACAATAGCGTATTGTTATTGTCATTTTATTTTTCCTATTGCCTGTGTAGAGTGTGGGGCTGGGCTTGGCTGGCCAGAGCAGGGGAGGAGTGATGTGCACTTCCTAAGTACGCATGAACTGTTTGGCCGGCCTCTTGGGCTGACCAAATAGTTCATGTGCACTTTACATGTGCCAACCAGGCTGCATTACACAGCCTGACCAGGAACATGCACAGGGTCCCTGTTCGAGTCTCAGAGCCGATCCACGGCACTCAGACCAATTCCAACGCTGCATTGCAGCGTTGGAATTGGCTCAGGGAGCCTGTTTGCCCAGGTGTGTCCTGATGCTGCCGTCCGGGACAGATGAGAACTATGATGGAGGGGAGGCGGCAGCCGGCCATTAAAGGTAAGTCCATTTTTTTAAATAACATTCCTCCCCCTCCCCCACCCCCTCCCTGCCCTACCACCCCCATCTGGTAGCAGCCGCTACTGCTCTGCGACACACTCCTAGATCCCAAGGCCACCATGGCTTCCTCATAAAGCGATAGCAAGGCTGACGATGGGACTGTTGGATCGCA
Source organism: Lissotriton helveticus (assembly GCF_964261635.1). Classification (NCBI taxonomy): domain Eukaryota; kingdom Metazoa; phylum Chordata; class Amphibia; order Caudata; family Salamandridae; genus Lissotriton; species Lissotriton helveticus. Next base: position 755,956,781 of record NC_136057.1, on the reverse strand, counting down.
TGCAGATGGTGAAGTGGACTCCACTTAGAGGTGTAGAACATCTTGGTGGGCCTATGTTTGAAGCTATACTATTTCCTGGCAGGGCTCTCAAAAATCATGTATGGGATGCTTGGTTATCGAGCAATCTTCCTGTAATATGCCCACTAGGCTGTATGTCTTATATTTCAACTACTGCTGTTGGTTTGTGTTAGAACCGGGGTCTCTAGTTGGCAGGGGTATGCACCCTAGTCCAAGTAGGGACCACCACTTCCGACCTGGTAGCTTGGCGCAGAGCAGCAAAGGCGTAACTTCAGAGGCAATGTGTAAAGTATTTGTGCAACACACAACGGCGATGACACAGTAAAAACACTCACAAAAGGAACACCACACCAGTTTTGTATTAGAATAAGAATTTCTTTATCTAAAAATTATGCGAGAACCAAAAGCAGGTAAATCCAGCTCCAGGCAAGATCAATAATAAAAAAGATTCCAGTTTCCAAGCAAGATCAATAATCAATAAGATTGAATCCAATTCCCAGGCCTGATCAATAATAAAAAAGGATTCCAGTTTCCAAGCAAGATCAATAATCAATAAGAATGAATCCAGTTCCCAGGCCTGATCAAATCACCTAAAGCCCATGTGTGCCAAGGGCTCCTGCTGGTAATGTCTTTCTCACAGTGTCCTTGGATGGTAAAAGTTCACTTGAGGTAGGTTCTTATGGTCAAAATTCACTGTGGGAAGGTTCTTAGGCCAAAGTTCCCCTGTAGCGTAATAAGTGTACCTCTCATAGAAATGATGCTCCCAGCGTAGGAAGTGTGGCTGCCCAGGCGCTGCTGGTAATGCTAAAAAATGCCCCAGTGTCAATTACCAAGTAATTATGCCCCCGTAGGCCGGTCAGTGAAGGACGGTTCCCAGCCAAGCACAAAGCTCACACTCCAGGTACCCGGCCAACCCGCACCCCGCCCCCTCACAGCAGCCTGGTTGCACTGAGGCGTTACCTGGGGTGGTGGTTGCGGGCGCGGTTGCGAGGCTCCTCTCCCCCTGGGGCCTTGGGCTCAGCAGGCGCTGCACGGGTGGGGGTCACAGCCACACAGCGCTCCTTTAGCACAGCGCTTAACAGTGCCTCCAAGTCCTGGGCAACGACGGAGCCTCCTGCCACACAGCGCTTCGCTTCTCAGCGCTACACAGCGCGCTCCGGTCCCAGTGGCGGTGACCTCAGGGCCAGTTTCAGTGGGCTTGCGCCAGAAGCAGAGGCAATCACAGAGCCCTGGGAGGATCACGGGGCAAGCAGTGCTGAGGGCAGGCACAGCGTTGCAGGGCAAATCTTGAGAGTGTTGTGGCTGTTCCAAAGGGCAGTCTTTAAAACGCTGTGGTCCAAGGACAGGTAGTTTCCTTTAACTTAAAAAGGGTGCAGTCCCAAAAAGGCAATCTTTAAAAGGTTGAAGACTCTTTAAAATGCTGTTCAAAGAAAAGTAGCTCCTTTGGGATGTTGTGGAGACACTCTGGTGGTGATGTTGCAGTCTCCCATGCAGGGCAGGATCAGCAGACAGTAGGGCAGCTCAGCAGGTTGTGGGGCAGCAGTTCCTTGGAGCAGTCAGCCTCCTTCCCAGTGGCAATCCTCTTGCGCAGCAGTCCTCACTCCAGCAGGGATTCTTCCAGGTCCAGCAGTGTAACAAGAATGTGAGGCCAGGACCCTCCCTTATATATCTTTTTAGTCTAGGGGCTAGAAAGTGGTGGAAGTCTCTGGAAGGGTCTGGGGGCAGGGGCTTCTGGAAGAGTCCAGGGAATTCTGGTATGTTCCCTGCCTTCCCTGACCTAGCTGTCACAGTGACGAGAGACAGGCCGTTAAGGCTACAGTGGGCAGCCCATCACAGCTCATCCCAGGGAAGAAGGTGTGAATCACCACTCCCACCTCCCAACCCAGGCAGGCTATCAGTATGCAGAGGGGAGGGGGGAGTCTTCAGCCTAATCTAAGTGTAGGCAGGAAAAGGTCCCCTTTATAAAAGTGGGATCCCTAGCGAAGGAATGCCCAAACCCTATATATCATTGGAAAGGGTTCCCCGCCCCGAGTCCAACAAGACCAAACATGATAGACTTATTAGGTCCCTGTCAGAAGTTAGTCCATAAGGGGAGGTTCCCAATGTTAGCCTATGGAGGAGTAAGCCTTACTGCGTTAGCAGTGGCTGGTGGCAGATATGCCAGCCTCACAAGGTTTTAGGGGAGAGCACCTGCACCTCAGCACTGTTTAGCAGTGGTGAGGCGCCCAGAGTCCTAAGTCCAACAAAATATAGGATAAAAATGGGAGGCAAAAAGGGCAAAAATGTAGGGGAGACCACCCTAAGGCTGACAGGTCTAACATGTGTCCCCCCAGCTGAGAGTGGGGAGAACTACCCAACCTCTAGGGAGTTCTCATCACTAAGGCGGAAAAACCTAGAGAGACCGTCAGCATTGGCGTGGTCTACTCCGGGTCTGTGTTCCACCCTGAAGTCCATCCCCTGTAGGGAAATGGACCACCTCAACAATTTGGGATTCTCGCCCCTCATTTGCATGAGCCATCTGAGGGGCCGGTGGTCAGTCTGAATCAGGAAGTGGGAGCCAAACAAATATGGCCTCAGCTTCTTTACAGCCCAGACCACCGCAAAGGCTTCCCTCTCTATCGCGCTCCATCGCTGTTCTCGGGGGAGCAGCCTCCTGGAGATGAAGGCTATTGGTTGGTCCCTTCCCTCCTCATTGAGTTGCGAAAGTACCGCCCCTATGCCATGCTCTGAGGCGTCCGTTTGGACAATGAACTCTTTGGAGAAGTCAGGGGCCCTGAGCACAGGAGCGGTGCACATGGCCTGCTTTAGAGAGTCAAAGGCTTTTTGGCAAGCCTCTGTCCAGATCACTTTTCTAGGTTGTTTCTTAGAGGTTAGCTTAGTCAAGGGGGCCACAATAGTGCCATAACCCTTGACAAATCTGCGGTAGTATCCTGTGAGGCCCAGGAACGCCCTGACCTCAGTCTGTGTTTTGGGAGGCTCCCAAGCCAGGATGGTTTCTATCTTGGCCTGTAGGGGCTGCACCTTGCCCCCTCCTACCAAGTGTCCTAGGTAGACTACCGACCCCTGCCCTATCTGGCATTTGCTAGCTTTGATAGTCAGGCCTGCCTGCTGCAGAGCCTGAAGCACTTCCTGGAGGTGACCCAAATGGTCCTCCCAGCTGCTACTGAAGACAGCTATGTCGTCCAGGTAGGCAGCAGAGAAGGCCTCTAAACCGGAGAGGACCCGGTTCACCAGCCGCTGGAAGGTGGCAGGAGCATTTTTCAGTCCAAAGGGCATCACCCTAAACTGGTAGTGGCCCTCTGGGGTGGAAAAGGCGGACCTCTCTTTAGCTCCATCTGTTAGGGCGATCTGCCAGTACCCTGATGTGAGGTCAAAGGTACTCAGGTATCGGGCAGCCCCCAGCCTGTCAATGAGCTCATCCGCCCTCGGGATAGGATGAGCGTCAGTCTTGGTCACAGAGTTCAGTCCCCTGTAATCCACACAGAACCTAAGTTCTGGTGTGGTGCCGGGTGGGGCAGCTTTTGGTACCAGAACCACCGGACTGGACCAAGGGCTGTTGGAGGGCTCTATCACCCCCAACTCCAGCATCTTAGTGACCTCACTCTGGATGCTGGCCTTCACCTTATCTGACAACCTGTAAGACTTGGATTTGACAGGGGGGCTGTCTCCTGTGTCCTCATCATTGGTACACAGGTGGGTAATCCCAGGGATAAGGGAGAACACTGAGGAGAACTGCCCCAGGACCTGGCGGCAGTCCCTCTGTTGCTCAGGAGTCAAGGATGGGGAGAGGACCACTCCCCCCACCGATCCATCCTTCTCTTTGGAAGCAAAGAGGTCCGGGAGAGGTTCACTTTCCTCTTCCTCGGCCCCATCAGTTACCATCAGTAAGGTAAGCTCAGACCTCTCATGGTGGGGTTTGAGGCGGTTGGCGTGTAGCACCCTGTGGGGCTGCCTGGGGGTCTTAAGGTCCACTAGGTAAGTGGCCTTGCCCTTCTTCTCCAATATCTCATAAGGGCCTGTCCAGCGATCCTGGAGGGCACTAAGCTCTCCAGGCTCCATGACCCACACCTTCTGTCCAGGTTTTAGCTCCACAGGGTGAGAATTCTGGTCGTACCATTCCTTCATTACCGCCTGGCTGGCCTCTAAGTTGTCAGAAGCTTGTTTCCACAACTTAGCCATTTGGCTACGGAAGGCCAGCATGTAGCTCACTACATCCTGGGGAAGCCTCCTTGGAGTCTTCTCCCACCCATCCTTCACTAAACTGAGAGGCCCCCTAACAGGGTGACCGTGCAAAAGCTCGAAGGGGCTGAAACCCACCCCCTTCTGCGGTACCTCCCTGTAGGAAAACAGCAAACAGGGCAAGAGGATGTCCCACTTTTTCCTCAGGCCCTCAGGCAGACTCCTGATCATGCCTTTTAGGGTCTTGTTAAATCTCTCCACGAGACCATTGGTTTGTGGGTGGTAAGGGGAGGAGAACTTATAAGTAACCCCACACTCCTTCCACATGGCTTGCATGTAGGCAGACATAAAGTTGGTACCCCTGTCGGACACCACCTCTTTGGGAAAACCCACTCTGGTAAAAATCCCCATCAGGGCCCGTGCCACTGCAGGTGCAGTGATGGTTCTCAGAGGAATAGCCTCTGGGTACCGGGTGGCGTGGTCCACCAGAACCAGGATAAACCTGTGACCAGAAGAAGTCGGTGGATCCATGGGCCCAACAATGTCGATGCCCACCCTCTCAAAGGGGGTGCTAACGACAGGCAGTGGTTCCAGGGGAGCCTTCAGCTTAGTCCCTGTTTTCCCACTAGCTTGGCAGGTCAGACAGGTCCTGCAGAATGTATCTGAGGAGATCCTCATCTGCGGCCAATAAAAATGTGGGACAAGCCTAGCAAAGGTCTTGTCTTGGCCCAAGTGTCCTGCCAATGGGATCTCATGAGCCAGTTCCAAAAGAAAGGCTCTGTAGCACTGGGGGACCACTAAGGTCCTTGATGACCCATGCACAGGAGCCTTGGGCTCACTGTAAAGGAGCCCATCCTCCCAGTAAATATGATACTTCGCGGAGGCATTGCCTGCTGCTTGGGCTTCGGCCTGTCGCCTCATGCCCTCAAGGGTAGGACACTCCTTCTGTTCCCGGCAAAACTCCTCCCTGGTGGGCCCTCCTTCCACCTGCCACCCTGCAGGGGAAGGTAGGTCCCCCAAGGGAGCAACGTCCCCCTCCGTGGACTCTGGTGCAACCTCCTCAGGTGCCCCATCCATCTCACGGGGTGACTGCCCCGGGGCGGGCTTCCCACGCCCTCGGGCTCCTCCCTTCTTAGCAGCTGACTGGGCCATTTTTCCAGGCTCCAGCCCTGGCTGACTCCCTTTCCGGGCAGCCATAGACCGTGTGGTAGCACAAATCCACTCCGGTAACCCCAGCATCTCCACATGCGCTTTGAGCTCTACCTCCTTCCAGGCAGTATGCTCTAGGTCATTCCTTAACAGACAGTCCACTGGCATGGCAGGGCTAACAGCAACTCTTAAAAGGCCTGAAACCCCTCCCCACTCAAATGGAACCTGTGCTATGGGATAGTGACCCCACCTGTTGTCAGCCATCACAACTGGATGGACTGCATCGGGAATTATTTGCTCTGGGGACACCAGCTGACTCCTTACCATAGTCCTGCTGGCACCTGTGTCCCTCAGGGCTTCCACCCCCCGACCATTGAGGGTGACCCACTGCCTATACTTGGTAGTATTTGAGGGCACATGGACCTTGGGAACCATCTCACTGTCTCCCAGAGACACTAGGAGAAGCCCTGCCCCCTCACTCCCATCATCTAGGGACAGCTCCTCCCCAAGCGCTACACTAGCCACCCCGGGGTTTCTACCTCCAGTGGGCTGTGGTGCTCTCTTGCGACACTTGGGATCCCCCTTGTAGTGTCCAAGTTCACCACACTCATAGCACCGGACAATTCTGGGCTGCTGAACTTTGTCAGGATAAGTGGGCTTCTGGTGGCCAGATTGGGGCTGGGACCCAGACCCTTTCCCTTGTGAATTATTTTGGGGGCCTTTGGGAAACTCTTTCTTTTTATCTCCCCCATCTTTCTTCTGGTAGGAACCCTGACCACCCCTTTGGGAGTCCCCCCAGAACCCTTGTTGGACACCCTGGTACTGACCCAGGTGTCCGCCTCCTCCGCAAGCTTCCTAGGATTGGTCAACTTGCGGTCAACCAGGTGTTGGCGCAGCTCTGGAAAACATTTCCCTAGAAGGTGCTCTCTTAAAAACAAGTCATACAACCCTTCATAGTCATGCACATTGCTGCCCCGCTCCCAACCATCTAAAGCTTTACTAGCGTAGTCCAGGAAGTCTACCCAGTTCTGTGTGGGAAGTTTGTGGCTATTCCTAAACCTCTGCCTATACCTCTCAGGGGTAAGACTGAACCTCTTAAGCAATGCGGCTTTCATGACAGAATAGTTAGTCTGGTCTTCCTTCTCTAGGTAAAGGAGGGTGTCCCTAACATCTGGAGGTAGGTACTTATACAACCCCCCCCCAATAACTCTCTGGGACCCCATGGGCTCTTAAAGATACCTCATAGGCGGCTAACCACTTATCAATATTATCCCCCACCTTAAAACTGGCCATCACATCTTTAGGCATAAAGACCCTGGACTCACGTGAAGCTTCCATAGGTATGCTGCCACCATTCTTGTTGCTGTTGGCCCCTACTTCTAGGGCCCGGATTTCCAGTTCCTTCAGGCTGAGCTCATGGGCAAGTTCTTTTTCTCGCATAGCCAGTCGCTTGTTCTCGCGATCCTGCTCCATGGCCCACCTTTCTCTTTCTCGCTCTTTCTCCAGCTTGGCAAGCTCCAACTTGAGCTGTCTCTCCTCCCTCCTGTCCTCCAGGTCCTCTTCACTGACACACTACTGCTTGCCCTGGAAGGTACCCTTGTACCTGGTAACAAATTACCCTTTCCCGCCAAGTGCAGTAGGTCAAGGTTTCCTGTGGCGTCATGCTCTGGTCCTTGCTCGTCCCCATCTCCTTCTAAGTGGGCTGTTACCCATGCTCTCAAAGCTTTCTGAAGCTCTGCTTTCTTGGCGCTTCGCTTGAAGGGCACCCCTTTCTCCTCGCAGAACTCTTTGAGTTGCGCCACTGTGTAAACTTCCAGATTGGCCAGCTCGAATTCCATGTTGCTAGGTGGGGCCTCAGACGTTTGTAGAGAAAACCAAATGAGACTTAGGCAAAAGGATTTTTAAAAAGAGCAGCCAGTCAGGGAGAATTAAAAAAAATTCAAAAATGCCAATTGGAGAGGGTAGACAAAAATTCAGTAGAGTCAGGTGTAGGGTTGCGGTGTACACTGCGTCGCTGCGTGGTGTTACACAAGCACAAGTCCTATCCCACCGCTCGATCACCAACGTTAGAACTGGGGTCTCTAGTTGGCAGGGGTATGCACCCTAGTCCAAGTAGGGACCACCGCTTCCGACCTGGTAGCTTGGCACAGAGCAGCAAAGGCGTAACTTCAGAGGCAATGTGTAAAGTATTTGTGCAACACACAACGGCGATGACACAGTAAAAACACTCACAAAAGGAACACCACACCAGTTTTGTATTAGAATAGGAATTTCTTTATCTAAAAATTATGCGAGAACCAAAAGCAGGTAAATCCAGCTCCAGGCAAGATCAATAATAAAAAAGATTCCAGTTTCCAAGCAAGATCAATAATCAATAAGAATGAATCCAATTCCCAGGCCTGATCAATAATAAAAAAGGATTCCAGTTTCCAAGCAAGATCAATAATCAATAAGAATGAATCCAGTTCCCAGGCCTGATCAAATCACCTAAAGCCCATGTGTGCCAAGGGCTCCTGCTGGTAATGTCTTTCTCACAGTGTCCTTGAATGGTAAAAGTTCACTTGAGGTAGGTTCTTATGGTCAAAATTCACTGTGGGAAGGTTCTTAGGCCAAAGTTCCCCTGTAGCGTAATAAGTGTACCTCTCATAGAAATGATGCTCCCAGCGTAGGAAGTGTGGCTGCCCAGGCGCTGCTGGTAATGCTAAAAAATGCCCCAGTGTCAATTACCAAGTAATTATGCCCCCGTAGGCCGGTCAGTGAAGGACGGTTCCCAGCCAAGCACAAAGCTCACACTCCAGGTACCCGGCCAACCCGCACCCCGCCCCCTCACAGCAGCCTGGTTGCACTGAGGCGTTACCTGGGGTCAGGGGCGCAACTAGGTCTTAATTTCGGGGGGGGCTAACATGGCAAATGAAGGGGCGTGGCTAATGTTAATCAATGGGGTGGGGCTAAAATGGCAGATAATCAGGATTGATTAATGCTCAGGTCAAGCGGAGAAAACATGCAACCCTAAAATTACCCCCTCGCACCCCAAAACCCATTACCACCCTGAACCCTGAAATCATCCCCCTAGAACCCCAAACCGCATACTCGCGCTGATCCCTAAAATTACACCCTCACCCCCCAAAACCCTTACCCACCCTGAACCCTAAAATTACCTCTGGCACCCCAAAACCCATACCCGCACTGATCCCTAAAATTACACCCTTGCCCCCTCAAATCTATTACCACCCTGAACCCCCAAATTACCCCCCTAGCACCCCACAACCCATACCCACCCTGAACCCTAAAATTACCCCCTGGCACCCCAAAACCCATTACCACTCTGAACCCTAAAATCAACCCCTGGAGCCCCAAAACTCATACCCGCGCTGATCCTTAAAATTACACCCTTGCCCCCCCAAAACCCATACCCACCCTGAACCTTAAAATTACCCCTGGCACCCCAAAACCCATACCCATGCTGAACATTAAATTCTCCCCTGGCACCCCAAAACCCATACCCACCCTGAACCCTAAAATTGCCCCCTGACACCCGAAATTCCACACCCACCCTGAAACCTAAAATGTCCCCCCCTCACACCCCAAAACCCATTACCACTCTAAACCCTAAAATGACCCGCTGGCACCCCAAAACCCCTACCCACCCTGAACGCTAAAATTGCCCCCCTGATATCCAAAAACCCACACCCACCCTGAACCCTAAAATTCCCCCCTCACATGCTAAAACCCATACCCACCCTGAACCCTACAATTAACTCCATAGCGCCCCAAAACCCTTAACCACCCTAAACCATAAAATTACCCCTGGCACACCAACACCCATACTCACCCTGAACCCTAAAATTACCCCAGGTTCCCCAAAACCCATATTCACCCTGAAGCGTAAAATTCCCCCTGGCACCCCAAAACCCACACCCACCCTGAACCCCTAAATTGCCCTCCTGGCCCCCAAAACTCATACCGATCCTGAACCCTAAAATTACCCCCTGGCCCCCAAAACCCATACCGATCCTGAACCCTAAAATTACCCCCTGGCACACCAAAACCCATTACTACCCTGAACCCTAAAATTACTACCCTGCACCCTAAAACCCATACCCACTCAGAACCCTAAAATTACCCCCAGGCACCCCAATCCGTAACCCACCCTGAACCCTAAAATTACTCCCTGGCACCCTAAAACCCACACCCACCCTGAACCCTAAAGTTACCCACTAGCACCCCAAAAAATGAACTCTGCAACCTTACACTACATTTGCATATTCGGAGGGAACTCTCCTCTTTGACGTTGGGCTGATCAGCAGCACTGTGTCCTGGCATCCAGCCCCTCCCGAAAATCTCACAGTGTGGACAGGTGCGGGCCAAATGTTTCCTGGTTTCTCCTTACCAGGGCCTCCTCTGCTTCTGCGTGTGTTTTAGCGCCCTGGATGTGAATTCCCTACAAGTGCACAGACAGCAGGGGGAAAGGGATGTCCAGTGCAGGTGAAGCTTTTCCTTTGTAAATTAATTCCTGCTGGCGTCATAGCCCATGGTGTGATGTCTGTGCACTTGTATGGAATACACATCCATACAAGTGCACAGACAGCAAACCCTGGGCTATGACACCAGCAGAAATTAATTAACAAAGGAAAAGCATCACCTGCACTGGCCGTCCCTTTCCCCCTGCTGTGTGCATCTTCCCACTCCCACCCCATGCTGAACACATCAAGTGATTAGGTGAAATCCCTGCCTTCAGGCATGGATATCACCTCAGTGCCAGTAAAGGAAAACAAGAGGTGGGGGCTGGGGGTTCCCTGAAACTAAGAGGCTGGCTGGCTCGGGCTGCTGGGCCTCTCAAAAAGCATCATAAAAATGATTTTCTCGGCTCCGATGCGCAGTTATTTCAGTGCGTGTCAAATTAGCCCGGGCTGAAGTAGACGACGGGGGGGGCTGAAGCCCGGTGAGCCCAATGGGTGTTGCGCGCCTGCCTGGGGTGGTGGTTGCGGGCGCGGTTGCGAGGCTCCTCTCCCCCTGGGGCCTTGGGCTCAGCAGGCGCTGCACGGGTGGGGGTCACAGCCACACAGCGCTCCTTTAGCACAGCGCTTAACAGTGCCTCCAAGTCCTGGGCAACGACGGAGCCTCCTGCCACACAGCGCTTCGCTTCTCAGCGCTACACAGCGCGCTCCGGTCCCAGTGGCGGTGACCTCAGGGCCAGTTTCAGTGGGCTTGCGCCAGAAGCAGTGGCAATCACAGAGCCCTGGGAGGATCACGGGGCAAGCAGTGCTGAGGGCAGGCACAGCGTTGCAGGGCAAATCTTGAGAGTGTTGTGGCTGTTCTAAAGGGCAGTCTTTAAAACGCTGTGGTCCAAGGACAGGTAGTTAGTTTCCTTTAGCTTAAAAAGGGTGCAGTCCCAAAAAGGCAATCTTTAAAAGGTTGAAGACTCTTTAAAATGCTGTTCAAAGAAAAGTAGTTCCTTTGGGATGTTGTGGAGACACTCTGGTGGTGATGTTGCAGTCTCCCATGCAGGGCAGGATCAGCAGACAGTAGGGCAGCTCAGCAGGTTGTGGGGCAGCAGTTCCTTGGAGCAGTCAGCCTCCTTCCCAGTGGCAATCCTCTTGCGCAGCAGTCCTCACTCCAGCAGGGATTCTTCCAGGTCCAGCAGTGTAACAAGAATGTGAGGCCAGGACCCTCCCTTATATATCTTTTTAGTCTAGGGGCTAGAAAGTGGTGGAAGTCTCTGGAAGGGTCTGGGGGCAGGGGCTTCTGGAAGAGTCCAGGGAATTCTGGTATGTTCCCTGCTTTCCCTGACCTAGCTGTCACAGTGACGAGAGACAGGCCGTTAAGGCTACAGTGGGCAGCCCATCACAGCTCATCCCAGGGAAGAAGGTGTGAATCACCACTCCCACCTCCCAACCCAGGCAGGCTATCAGTATGCAGAGGGGAGGGGGGAGTCTGCAGCCTAATCTAAGTGTAGGCAGGAAAAGGTCCCCTTTATAAAAGTGGGATCCCTAGCGAAGGAATGCCCAAACCCTATATATCATTGGAAAGGGTTCCCCGCCCCGAGTCCAACAAGACCAAACATGATAGACTTATTAGGTCCCTGTCAGAAGTTAGTCCATAAGGGGAGGTTCCCAATGTTAGCCTATGGAGGAGTAAGCCTTACTGCGTTAGCAGTGGCTGGTGGCAGATATGCCAGCCTCACAAGGTTTTAGGGGAGAGCACCTGCACCTCAGCACTGTTTAGCAGTGGTGAGGCGCCTAGAGTCCTAAGTCCAACAAAATATAGGATAAAAATGGGAGGCAAAAAGGGCAAAAATGTAGGGGAGACCACCCTAAGGCTGACAGGTCTAACAGTTTGTTTAATACATACCAGAAAAATAAAGGTTTTTTGTTTTTTTTATGAACCTCCACATGAGGGCATGTCTAAATGTAAATCTGAAACCTTTCTTGCACAGATTTCAGCAATAGGGGCAACATGCCATACACACACTCTTCCATTACCGGAACGTCCACTCCGTACTGTGGTACCCATCGTTAAATGGGCTGTGCTGCATTGACAGGAGTGTAAAGTGCTAAATAAAGGCAACTACAACACAAAAACGACACATCTTCCTATTGGCCATAGAGACGTGTCTCCTGGTGAGCAACACAAGAACGGAGTTGTCAGGAAGTGGCAGACTATTAGATTGGAATATTCTGCCAGAATGCTCCACTGGTCGAAGGAAATGTGCCCTGCTGACTGACAGTGTTTCAACTGGGGCTTGGTCTTCCCTGAGCCAATTTTGGCAGCACATTTTAAGAGATGTCAAGTAAGCTCTATTGACACTTATGACCTACCCAGTGTTGCACAGGTTGGCACCTCTGCCCAGCTCTGTACTGCTGAACTGCGCATGAGCTTCCATGATTCCCAGCTACCTAGAAAATCTTGTGGAAGGAGCTGCATTTGAAATATTTATATCTTTATTTCTCTACCGAACTATGCATGAATAAAACCTATGTACACATAGTTTGTTTTTGATTGGCCAAGAGCACATTTTAGCAAACAGCAGATAGGAGTCAGTATTTTCACGTTGCCTCGTAACACTGTAGCAAAGCCCTTTCAAAGCTTCGCGGCAGTCTGTAGAAGGATGGCTGTCATCATGTCAGATGGCTGGAAATCTGCCTCTAGCATAAATGAGGCGGGATGGTTTTTTTACTGTGTCTGAGATCACATCCTCAACTGGTCCTTTCAGAGAGTTGCGTCATATTTGCTTCTGCCTTACATCGATTATCGTTTCAGCTTCTTCCACCTCTCATGTGTCCGAGAGAACCAGTGACGCTGACGTTTGTAGTTATATACGGAGCTGGGTATAAAGCTTGGCTTACAACCAGCAGGCTTTGCCCCGGTTCTACCAAGTGGCAATAAACGATTCACGCAATCCACATGTCTTGAATGCACAACAGGCTTGCTTTCCGTCCACAGGATATTGCTTCTTGTAGGAATGAGCTTGGCTTCACCAGTCCTGATCCCGAGAGGTGTATGCTTGGTTGGTGTAAGTTTGCCACCTTCACAATTCAACCCCACCAATTTTAACAACATTTGCCGCAGGAGTAAAACTCACTGGGGCAGTTAATGCCTGCTATCTTTGGTCACGTTCCTGAATCAGTGGTACAGGGTACCTACACATCACCGCTGTCAGGCTTCAAAAGCCGCCACTGTAAATCACAGCTGCTGTTTATGTCACCCCCTTATATTCAATGCTCAACAGCTGCAGCCGCCAAAGATGCCCCTCAAAGAGCATTTTGCCCCACGGGCACAAAGACCTGCCTCCACCACTGAGAGGCATATGGTCTGCCTAAGAGGCACCTTCACTCCCTCGAGTCGATACCTGTAAACAGCATATAACAAACCCGTTGTGAATGTCAGCTTTCTAATGGAAATGCCATTGACAAGTAGTATAACACACCACATTACACTGTAGCTTCTGACGGCCTTCCTGACCCCTTCAGGTAATTAAAACATCAGCCTTTTATTCTGTGCCCGATGCAACCTCGTGAGATAATGTGCAGCGAAAACACAGCTCTGCCGCACATCACGACTCCTCTCCTCATGCCCGCTTGGCAGGGCACAGCCAAGAGGACAGAACGGGGTGCAGATGGCACAGGAATGAAAGCAGATGCACGGGTTTCCACTGGCACAGCGCACGCATCCATTTTTAATGGACTCCTCGGCTCATCGTTACAAAGCTTAGCGCCGTTCGAACAAGGAGGCGACCTCCCCGACAGAGCCGGCGCCAGAGGCGGAGGAGGCTGGGTGGGGGCAAACCGGGTCTGCTGCCAAAGCCCAGCCGCTTTATCTGCAACAACTGAAATATTGTAGGCTTTCAGTCTATTTTGGAATAATTCATTCCAAAAACAAAAGCTGGTAAAGCTGGAGTGCTTCATTGTTGACACGTCACAATAGTGACAGATATAAGAATGGATAATTGCTATTCAAGAAATGAAGCGTAAAAATATGCAGTGAAGGAATATACATTGGCAAGGGTGCGGATGTGTTGCAGTCAATCTGCTCTTAATTCTCTTTATATTGTTGCCTTTGTTTACTTTTAGTTCAGTTGAACACGTGTCTCCTAAAAGAGAGTATTAGATAAATTAGAGGAAAGAAGAGCGGCTGTCAAAGCGATGAATCACACCTGTCTTCAGAGCAATTCTTTCATCAGTCAGATATACAGGTCTGTACTCTAAGAACTGCGGGAAGTGAGCCAGGGTATTACAGATGCTGTGGGTAACAGTAATCCCAAGAGGCGTAATCCACCCCTACCCCATGAAGAAATGGGAGTTACCAGAATAATTCCCCCATCATTTCACAGGTCCAGTTCTGCAGGTTATGAGTGGAGTGTTTATCATGAAACGGGGCCCATAAATTTCTTCTGGACATTTCTAAAGACAATTTTCGAAAGTTCTTTTTAGCAGCATGAATTTGTGAATGGGAGAAAATCATTAATGCACAAGCAATTTAGGACACTACTACCACATACATTATTCCGAAAGGACAATTTAGAAAGGTTACTTTGGTTTATTACAAAGCCCAAAATAAATAAACTTAAACGCACTTCAGCACAAGGGTATAGAAATACAAAGGAAACAGCATAACGCCAAATCTACACCCCCAATTCAGATGGTGCAACATGAACAAAACTATTAGTTTAAGAAAGAGGATACAGGTAATCAAGAAGCATGAGTCCAAATTTCCCTGCATCGAAGGTTGATGAATGAAAAGCATTACATCTATCCCTACTCTATAGCTAAGATGACATCGCTACACAACCAATAATTTCCCCTACTGTCATAGACCTGATTAATGCTTCACTTTCTGCAGGTAAAGTCCCCACCAATTAGAAAAGGGGCTATGGTGAAAATGCTATTATAGAAACCCAATCTGGGTCCTGTGTCCCTAGGCAATTATCGCCTCATCTCCCTTCTTCCAGGAATCAGCAAGATCGTAGAAAAAATATGTAAACCACACTCTCTCTAGTTTTCTTGAATCCCACAACTTTCTTCATCCCTCACAAACAGGATTCCGCCAGCGACAAAGCACAAAACTGCTCTGTTAGCGGTGGTGGAAGAAGGCAGAAAGATTCTAGATTTAGGAGGGTCTTCAGCCATTATACACCTCGACCTGAGCGCGGCATTTGACACGGTGAACCATCGTATTTTGGTTCACTGTCTCAGGAGCATAGGAGTATCTGGTATTGCGCTTCAATTGCAGCGTTCCTTTCTGAAGGGAAGATTCTTTCAGGTATTCGAGGAGGACATTGTCTCAAACCCCATCCCTTTACAGTGTGGAGTCCCTCAGGGCTCATCTTTGAGCCCAACTCATTTCAATGTTGATATGGACCCGTTGGCGGATATTGTAGGCCCCTCAGGATCCACATGGTGACCTACGCCGATGATACTCAATTGGTCGTAGCATTGAACCATGCAGATCAGAGGCCTAATGGCCTCCACTCATATTTTGAAGAAGTTTCTAAGTGGATGAGTATGTCCACCTTAAGCTTAACGATGAGAAAACTGAGCTTATGATTCTGGGCAATTTTTTAAGCTTTAAATCCAGCACCATCTGGCCAGTGTGCATGGGCCCGGTACCGGTCCCTAAGACCGAGATAAAGAGTCTGGGCATCTGGTTAGATCAGAACTTGACCTTCAAGGTGCAGGCCAGGAAGACGGCGGCCACTTGTTATGGCCTGCTCAGAATGGCCCGTAAAGTGCTTCCTCTTCTCCCCTTTCATGCAAAAAAAGTACTAGTCCAATTGCTTATACCTTCTAGGATAGACTATGGTAACGCTTTATGTCTGGGTGCCCCAATCGCAGTAGTCACGAAGCTCCAGACTGCACAAAACAGTGCAGACAGACTGCTGATGGGAGTGTCCAATCGCCATTCTGCAAAACCTGCACTATACTCCCTTCATTGGCTTCCGGTGCATGAAAGAATCAGCTTTAAGGCCCTCTGAGTCATCCATAAAACCCTGCAAGGGAATGGGCCGCCGATAAATTCAGCCATGATCCGCCCCTACAAAGCCAATAGGAAACTGCGCTCGGATGAGCTCCATTTGATTGAGGTCCCTAGGATCAAGAAGGCCAGAAGTGGGGGGCGTGGCCAAGTCGAGCTACGAGATGGCCGCCTAGTCTATCGGCTCCGCTGTTCGAGCATCAAATCCGCCTGAATATCTGCTCAATTTTGCCTATAGTGGGGCACAAACACTAAAAACAGTAACCGGAAGAGCTCTGGAGCAGATCAATACCTCCCATGGCCGGGGGGAAGGTGCAGGACGTCCACGGCGATATATGCGCTATTGGAGCGGAGCCGCAGTCGCGTGGCCTGGCGGCTGTTTGTGTTATCGCTGGCGCCGCCTCCTCTGGTGATCTGGATTACTGTGGGCTACAGGCGGCAACTAGCAGAGTCCAGCGGCTCTCATTGCCTACTGAACGCAATGTTTGGTGGGTGTGCCGTCAACTCCCCGGCATATAGGTGTGCTGTGAACTGAGTGATAATTAGTGCAATCGACGGAAGCATCGTCCTGGCACTGGCGCCTGCATTGGCCTTCGCTACGACCTGAGGTACAGTGTGATGGATTGCGGGGAGGCAACAGCCTTGCGATGACCGGACCAGCGCAACAAGATTGGATGGACTGTTGAGTTACTGGGGAGACGCACCGCGGCTCCATTTAGCAAGGGGACGCGGGCTGGTGTTGAGGAGCCACTGCACTGTGGGAACGGTCACACAGCAGCGCGACTGCAGCAAGTGTCCACAGCAGAGGACAGCTGAGGAATGGAACAGTCTGTCAGCTCCTGTGGCACACAGAGTGAGGGCTCATTGCTTGTGAAACTGCAGTGCCCCCCCCCACGACCTCATAGCGTTAACACGTTGTCGCCAGGCCGTATCAGCCCTCAAAGTCATTGCACTGGTGTGCACCAAACCCCGCTGAGCGGCTCCGGCGGACCCTCCCTTTTCTACCGTGGCCCCTGGTGCGCAGCCAAGGTACGCGCTTTGGGCAGACATGGAAATCCCTTGCTAACACTAGGGTATCAGAGAAACCTTGAAGTGGGTAACCTGGGACATGTGCTCCTGTTGTCAGCGGGCTATATAGCACCAGGGGTGGCCTTTGATGGTCACGTTGTTCCTGCTGTATATGGTGACCAGTCCCAATCACAATAAGCCCATTGGAGGTATCTGCCCACATCATGGCGGGGAGCTGCAGTTCAAAGGCAACGCTTCAGGCTAAACTGACAAAATACGCTTGGGAGGGTGGCCCTGCCACGAGCCCCAAAGGAGGACCAGCCCCTTCAGACAAGTCTGAGTCAGGGGTATAGCAGAAGGAACCAACGTTGCAGGACATTCTAGAGGTTATCACCACCGTCTGCACTTCCTTGGAGTCGCGCATTGACACGGTGTCCACTGAAGTGTCCCTCATCAGGGAAGGTATGCATTCAATGAACTCGCGCCTGAAAGATGTCGAAATCAAGGCGACCTCCCTGGTCGACGACACATCAGTGCTGCAGAGAAAAGTGGAAGACCTGCAAACGCACGCGGTGAAGCTCGAAGCGCAGTTGGATGACTATGAAGGGCGCTCCAGGCGTAAAAATGTTTGATAATTGGGGTTCTGGAATGACTGGAGGGACAATCAGCTGACCTTTTCGTGGAAGATCTGATCACTACTTACCTCAAACCGTGGGGATCTCCAACTTCTACTCAATGGAGCGAGTGCACCGGGTCCCGGGCGGTTGACCGAGGTCTGGTGCCCCCCAAGACCGCTCCTTGCCAGGATCTTCAACTTTCACGACAGGGATGTCATCCTGCAATGTGCCCACTCTGCCCCGCCAGTGGAATTCCAGAACAGTTGCATCACTTTCTTCTTGGACTTCACCCTCAAGGTGCAGCGATAACGACGAAACTTCTTGGAAGTGAAAAACGAGCTCTGCGACAAGGACCTGAAATATGCTATGATGTTCCCGGCCAAGTTGAGAGTGGAATCGGAAGGGAAATCCTGGTTTTTCACCACCCCAGAAGAGACCTGGGACTGGCTCGAGGGCTGGCGCACGGCGGGCCGCCGCAACAACCTGGGATGTGGCGTGAGGATGGACGGGGATGTCCAGGCATCTGGTTGTGGCTCGCCACAACAAGAATTGCATGAAGCGGCAGGTGGTGCAGAATGACCGGTCTGTATGTAGTCCCCTGTTGGAGATGGGGTGGCCCAGATAGATAGAGGGTTGTGGGGATTGCCTTTCCTCCGCCAATAGTGACTGACCTTGTTATTTTGAGTTATCCTGGCATATATGACTTGGCAGAACTGATCTCCCCCAAACTTTGCCGGTTCCCTGACTAAGCAGGTGGGCGTTGGGGGGTGTATCCTGGGCCCATACTGCTGCTCCTGTATAACCATGCTAGATTCATATTGTTACTGTTGGTACAATGCACATTTTTCAAAGATGGGTGCTTAGTTCGGCTGCACGGCCCCGTAAGTACTTGGAAGGGTGGGCGATAGGCACTCTGCTAGTTTGGGGCACGGGAGGTTTTGTTCCTGCCGAGCAGGGAGACAGGGAGGGGGCGTTGGGGGAACAAGTGTTGGGTTTGCAGGGTGGGTAAGTGGGGTTTGCATTTGTGTTTTGACTTTGGCATTGATCTTGTGCAGGCATATCACATTTGATAGGTCTCAAATGCTCCTTGTAATATTTGTAGTGCTCTTATTGACCACAGTGTTTTGGAGTGTAGCAGAATCCCTCCTGTCCTCCCCTTGTGGTGCTTCTCTCCTGATCACTTTGTGCCATTCATCTACATGATGGGTACTGCGGGTTGCCAGTCGCTTATCTTGCTCTCCTCTCAGACTCAGAGACCAATTGCAGCTACCAAAGCGCTAATTACGTTCTAATGGATCGCGATGCTGGGAATTGTAAGGATGTTTTGCCTTATCTTTTCACTGACATGCTCCTCCCCGGGAAATGTCCTCCCTTTTTACCAGAGTGATGGTTTTATGAGTAGGCAAAAACTTATCTTGCTTTCATAGAATGTGAATGGGCTGGGGGATCGGATTAAGAGAGGGGTGGTTCTTCAATTTCTGAAACGACACTCACCGGACATTGTGTTTTTGCAGGAGACGCACCTGCTGGGAAATGGTTGTAAGGCGCTGTCACTGTGGGGTTATCAGTTGGTTGCTCACTCTGCCTTTGGCTCCGGTTCCCGGGGAGAGGGTATCCTCGTAA
This sequence comes from Lissotriton helveticus, assembly GCF_964261635.1. Classification (NCBI taxonomy): domain Eukaryota; kingdom Metazoa; phylum Chordata; class Amphibia; order Caudata; family Salamandridae; genus Lissotriton; species Lissotriton helveticus. The sequence continues at coordinate 755,937,717 of NC_136057.1, read as the reverse complement.
ATCCTTCCTCTTAACGATTGGCGTGGTCCGCACAGACCCACTGGACAGATTTGCGGCTTTGTCTGGGACGTGGGAGGGAGCGACCCTCAATTTGGTTTCAGTATACTTACCACCGGGCCACCACACACAGGTCTTCATTAATCTAGGCGATCTGCTCCTGGGTCTGCCTGACGGACGGTTATTGATTGGAGGGGACTTTAACTCTATTGTCTCAGATTCCCAGGACCATTGGCCCCAAAAAGGCCTGCCACAATACAATAAACGGATCCATAATTTCTTGGGTGCAATGGGGCTGGCATATGTCTGGAGGAGCCTGCACCCGGTAGATCTTCAATTCACACATCTCTCGGGTCCCCAAGGGACCATGTCACGCATCGACTATGTGCTCACGGTCACGCATCATTTACACACCGTTATAGAGGTACGACATTTGGCTAGGGGAATATCGAATCACTCCCCAGTTCTGTATAGGTTGGAAGTGGGGGAATTTTCCATTGACCGGGTGGCACCCATTAACTCATGGTATCTCAACCCCTTTAGGGACAAGGTTCTGTCTGAAACTGAATTATATTTCCAAGAAAATCTGGGGTCCGTTGATTTATCTGCCTCATTCTGGGAGGCCTATAAGACTGTCGTTCGGGGGGTGGTCCTGGGACTAATTGCGGGGCAACGCAAGGAAAAGGCTGCCGCTTTTTTGCGTATAGAGGATGAGACCCTGGAACTGGAATGGCCAGCTCAATCGCAAAATTCTGACATAGAGCGCCAACAACTCCGCATTTAAACTAAGGAGCTCCTGGACATGGCGCACTATCGGGCTACCCTGAGCAGGGTCTATGATGTAGGTGACAAGGCGGGCAAATTGTTGGCCTGGTTGGATCGTCGGGATGGGGCGTGGCGTGTTGTGGCAGAACTTGTTACTGATTCTAAATCCCTTGTCACAGCTCCACAGGATATTGCAGATGCAATTGGTGAATATTATCAATCCCTGTACTCTTCTAGTACAACTTATACTGAGGAAGAGGCCTCTTCCTTTCTCCAAGATATACGGATGCCAGTTATTACGGTGGAGGAGAGTCTCGAAATGGATCGTGATATCACGGTGACCAAAGAAGAGGAGGCCATCCATGCTCTGCGGAGGGGGGCTGGGGGGGGAGGGTCGAGCCGGAACGGGATCCCGATAGAATTGTTTAAATTGACAGCCAGCATGACCGCCCCTTTTATATGTGTAGAGAAAGCTAAGAATTAGGAATTCTTCCTGAGGATCACAGACTCCGCAATATTATTGTTATCCACAAAGTGGGCAAACCCGCCGATCAGTGTTCCTCATACAGACCCATCTCGCTTTTCAATTACCAGGTCAAAATCCTTCCAAAAGTCCTTGCCACCTGTTAGACCTGGCATTCTTGGTGTTGTATCCCCTGACTTTTTGGCTCGACATCCTGTATTTTTTTACGCTGTGCTGGATTTCGTTTTTGATGGTTTAGATGCTTTGGGTACTTTGCCACTGCTGATCAGTGTCAAAGTGCAAGTGCTCCCTGGGTAAATTGTTATTGTGATTGGTTATCCATGATTGGCATATTTGTTTGACCAGTAAGTCCCTAGTAAAGTGCACTGAGAGTGCCGGGGCTGGTGATTCAAATGCTATTAGTGGGCCTGCAGCACTGGTTGTGCCACCCACATGAGTAGCCCTAAAATTGCGTCTCAGGCCTGCCACCACAGTGCATGTGTGCAGTTGCTAACTGCCATACTGATCTGACCAATGCCCCCACTAGCCAGGCCTAACCCTTCCATTTCTGTGCACATTGGACACCCCTAAGGAAGGCCCACGGTACCCCCCTGGGCAGGGTGCAGTGTATGTGAAAGGTAGAGCATGCACTAATGTGGGTGGCATGCTCTGATAGTGAAATACTGCCAATTTCGTTTTTCACTATTGAAAGGCTATTTTGCCCATAGGCTATATTGGGGAATGCTGTGTATAATGTTTACCTGCATATCTTCCCATAGGAGCAAGATAGAAAATTAAAGTCTGGTATCCCTGAACTCAGCATTTAAAAACACATCTTTTAGGAATGATGCTTTTTAGGTCTCGGCTAGTAACACGCAAAGCGCGTTCTCGCCAGAGAACTATAGCTGTCGTCTCAGCCCACAATGAGTTGGAATGTGGAGACAAGACCTGGCAGCGCGCGCAGCGTTGTCCCATAGGATAACGTTGGGCGCGTGCGCTTTTGCATGGCAGACAAAGCCGGATCGAGACGCGTGCCTCGTGGAATGCAAGGGGAGTCTGCAGAGGGGCGCGCGGCGCTGTTCACAAGGCGCGCGGCGCTGATAAACAGGCTGGCTGCAGTTAGCATTGTGTGCCGCCTGACTTGTTTATTTGAGCATTTATTTTCTGAAATTCTGCAAAAACTCGTGTCCACAGCACTCGAGAAGGAGCTGAGTTTGGGGTTGAGTTTTAAAAACATTTGTAGTTTTGCGTGCTCCGACATTAGGATTTGTAAGGAGATGAGATTTTATAGGTTGTGATGTTTGTAAATCTGCAGCACATTTACGTCCTCGATGAAAGGGATGCGTAAAATAAAACGCACTCACTGCTGCCTCGCAGAGCTTTACTCATCCTTCTGTGCACTCCTGCCAGCTGCACAGAATTTACTTGCACGCAACATGTAAGGAAATACTCATTAAAACATAAAGTCGCACACACATTGTGGAGTCTAGTTGTAAGTGTTTCCCAGGGCATTTTCTGTGTGTGTGAGCGCACTGTTCGTGTGGTACAGAGTGTGTTTTTGTCCGTGATTTGGGTTTGCGCGTGTGCTTCTGTGTGTGCTTGGCTGTGTATATATACGTCAGTGTGTGTGTTTCTCTGTATGCGTGCTTCTGTGTGTGTTTCTGTCTGTGTGATTATCTGTATATGCGTAATCACGATTTTGTCAGTTTTTCTGTGTGCAGTTTTTGTGTTTCAGTGTGCGTGATTCCGTGTGTGTGTTTCTGTGTGTACGAGCTTGTGTATTACTGTATTACAATGTGTGTTTTTGTGTGTGTCTGTGCGCGCGTAGGTGTGTGTGCTTCTCTGTGTGCCTGTGTTTCTGTGTGTGTGTGTATAGGTACTTCTGTGCGTGATCTCTGTATGTGTGCTTCTGTGTATGTGCGTGTTTCTGTCTGTGATTCTATGTGTATGTTTTAGTGTGCCCGATTCCTGTGTGTGTGCGTGTTTCTGTGTGTGATTCTATGTGTGTGCCCGATTCCGAGTGTGTGTTTGTGTGTGTGTTTCAACGCATCCTCAACTGGTTGTAAGCGCCATGAATACAATTTGTGTTATTCGGTGTGCTTGATTCTGGGTGTGTTTGCATTTCTGTTTGCGCGTGTCTGTGTTTGAGATTCTCTGTGGATTCCGTGAGCGTGCATTTCTGGATGTGTGTGCGCGCGCACGTGCAGATGACTGGGGAGGATCCTCGGGGCAGGAGAGATTGTATCACCCCTGTTTCTAAGCAGAGGACCAGTGTCCCTTTAAGCAGCGCCATTAGCCCGCGTCGTACTTATCTAGCCGGCGGGTGTCCGGATAGATAGCCACTAATTGGCTGCGGGCTGATTGTCATTGTTTTTTTAAATATGGAAGTCACACAGGGCCTCTCAGGTGCCCCAAAAGTTCCTATTGGTGGATCTGCTTTTGGCCCGGGTTGGTCATTGACTGTAGGAAACATTTTGAGGAGAAGTAGGTGGTTATGAATGTCAGGGGTGTAAAATGGCATTGTACCCCCATCCCCTTAGACCCCCCACCCACCTCTCCCTTCTCTAATATGGGAGTCTGCCTCTATAGTAGAGTGCTGGCCACCACCCATGCCACCCATGCCACCCCCGACCCAGCCCCTCTGAAGCCCGCCACCCCCAAAAAAAGATGAGATCTACCCTCCCTTGCAGGGGGAGGGTGTACGTGTAGAGTGTGTAAAGTGACATCTCTCTATGATGCTCTCTGCGCCCCAAGACAGACGCCCCCCCTTTGATGAGCTGTGCCCTCCCTTGCAGCTGGAGGGTATAAATGCAGGGTATGTAAAGTGGCATCTCTTCATGTTGTTCACTTCTATAACATGTAGTGGCACATTGATGAGATTCCTGATAGCGATCTGAAAAAGACACTGTTAGTGATCTCAATTTGCTTTGAGTGATAGTGACACAGGAGGAATTATATTGCGCACCCAAGAGCACACAGAGTGTCAAGCATTGAGCTGTAACTTGACCTTTGTGCCAAAGAGTAGACAGTACGAACTCCTGAGGCGGAAAGCCGGGAGCAACAAGCGTTTTTTAATTGTATTCTTGTGATTTTATCTGTTACCTGCTTTTGCACTTTGCATCTGCACTGACTTCGGATATTTACGTCTCTAAATATACCGGGTCTAAATGTCAGATAAGGTCACCCCCTGCTAGGTCTCCCGGGATCCATTACGGTTCCCGCACATCTACCACCTCGGCCCTAGCCCCTCTAACTGTTACCTATTTAAACACACGCTCGATGGTGAAACACCAACTGGAGATCTTTCAATTACTCGATGCTGGTTCAACGGATATTCTTCTTCTGACAGAAACCTGGTTGACGGACGACTCGGCACCTGATATCCTTGCCGCAATCCCTAATGGTTATTATTTACTCCACTTGAATCGCCCTCAAGGCAAAATTGGTGGCGGAGTCGCAGCTATTATACACCACAAGCATAAATTTACCACCTTAGAAAGGGTTAGTATTCCTGGTGTTGATAGCCTTATACTACAATTCACTTCTTCTAAATTCGCATTTACTTGTGCCCTTTTCTATCGACCCCCGGACTACATGCCCTCGTTCCCTCAACTCTTTGGAGAACAAATATCTCAATTGGCTCTTAATCATGCCAGAATCATTGTTGTCGGTGAGTTTAACTACTGGCCTCTAGATCCTGGCGAAAGCAATCTCTCTGTGGAATTCTCTGATTCATTGACTGGCTTAAACTTCACCCAAAATATTGATAAGGCCACTCACATCAGGGGGCACACTCTAGACCAAGTCTGGACCTCCAATATTACCATCACTCCCCCTATCATTTCTCCATGTCCCTGGTCTGATCACTTCTTTATTTCCTTTGTTATTACTCAGATTCCTTATGTCCCCCCTACTCCTGCCAATCATTTCTTGGCTCGAAATTGGACCCGAGTTGACCAGAGCGAATTCCATAGTCTTTTGATCTCCTCTGCCCCAAGGAACTGTCTTCCATCTCCGCCCAAGCTTCTAGCATTGTTAACTGGCTGGAAACAGCATGTGATAAAGTCGCTCCCATGAAAAGAATTAAAATTAAGCGACCTCATGACGCTCAGTGTTGGTTCTCAGCGGATCTTAAAAAGGAGAAACTAGCCCTGCGGCAGGCTGAACGCCGCTGGCGGCGCCACTATACCCCTGAGGAGAAAATTACCTACACCACCTTACTAAAACAATATATAAATTCTATCTTACAAACCAAACGTACATATTTCTCTCAAAAAATCATTAACTCCTCGTCCTAATCCAAAGATGTATTCTCCATTGTTAACGAGCTTACTCTACCAGACCGGGTATTAGCTAAGCCGGTCCCCTCTCAGGCACTATGTGACTCTCTAAACACCTTTTTTATTGAAAAAATTGCTCTCATTAAAAACAATATCCCGCCCTCTGTTCCTTGTCTGGCCCCCATTAACATTAACGGGAATCCACGGGAATTGGACCATATCCCTCTAATTTCCATGCCTGAGTTTTTGGTTCTTTTAAATAGAGTCAATTCTGGCTCCCCAAATGATTGTTGCCCCTGAGGTCCTAAAAGAAGCTTTTCGTGCTTGCCCCGCCCCTCCATTGTCACTACTTAATAGTTCTCTGATCACAGGCACTGTTCCTGATTTCTTCAAACGTGCCGCTGTGGTACCCATTCTTAAAAAACTCAATGCTGATCCCTTAGTATTGAGTAACTTCCGCCCCATTTCCCTTCTCCCTTTCCTCAGTAAGATTTTAGAGGCCCATGTGACGAACTGTCTCAGCTCTTTCATCTGGTCTTCCCAATTCGTGGACCCCCAGCAGGCGGGTTTTCGGACGGGGCACTCCACTGAGGCTGTCATTATGGCTGTGATGGATGAGCTCAGGAAGGGAGCTGATCATAACATCCCACAGGCTCTCGTGCTGCTGGATCTGTCGGCTTCTTTCGACACGGTCGATCACACTCTTTTGTATATTGTGTTTATGAGATAGGTTCTCATGACCTATTCGTTGCTTTATGTCAATGGATATTTGATAAGTCCCATATTATGGGCTTCCCCATTACCAGTTTTTAATGGCTCACATAATTACATATTGTGGTTATGAGACAGGTTATCATGACCTATTAAGAACACACTCAGAGGTCAACATTAGTACTTCTCCGTGCCCTATGATGTTCTGTCTGTGCGGCTTGTTGTAGGTTTTGTAAGGTTGTACAGTGGGGGACTATCACACGTCTGTTGGGTTAGGGTGTAGAGTAATTGGCTTGGATACTATAGAGCTGTGCACTCATGGTTTCCTTTTTTCTACACCACAGAGCGGAGCCTCATACTCCCGAGCGGTTGCCGGGTGAGGTGAGGCCTTCACCCACACAAAGCTGGGTGAGTAACACCATGAGGAAATGCCTCATGTTGTTTTGAGCTATTTTGCTTTTCATATTACGCTGAATGCAAATCATTCATGCGATTGTGTTCTGTCTGTGCGGCTTGTGTGTTTTTTATGGATGTTTGGTTGATGGATGGTGCTGTTGTAAAACATTCTTTGTCTTTTTAGGAAGAAGATGTTCTCCTTTCCTTTCAGTGGGCATTCAAATGTGATGGTTCCTGGTAGATATGTACCTTTTCCTCAGTTCATTGTCTCTTATTGATCTAATATTTCACTCATTTGTGCAGTAGCATTTCTGGTTATGGTCCTGAAGAAAGCCGGGGTAATGCCTCATCGGCTGAAACATGTCGACCGAATTGCACAACGCCACAGGGTAATCGTATTACTCGGCGTGTTTTTAAGTCTTGACACAAGGAGTGTGGTTTGAACATTTTACAAACGCCTGTGTAGTCAATTTTATTTCACTACTGTCACGTAAGCACTGCACTTTATTATACATCACTTCATGATGAATATCACGGCTAGTTTCCTGACATCCATTCCCATATCGGCACTACATGGTCGGTTGTGTTCTGGAATGATCAGTAACATCCCACATGACGTAAACTCCACCAGAATGGGTGGTCTGATGGGATTCAACTAGTCAGTGATTCTCAGCACCATACGTTCATGCATGCATCCATGTTTGCACCCTCGCCAGTACAGCTACACACTTTTCCAGACCTGGTCAGCTCTATTGTGTGTTGTATATCGTGTATAGGGGTATGAGCAGACAGGTCATTAAATATTCCCCTTGACCCTCCACATACTTGTATTGTTTTTGAGAATTAAAGAGCAACTTTTCAGTTGCGGGTCTTTTTGTAAATGGATGCAACGCACTTTTGGTTGCACCCGCTAAGCTCACCTAACAGAATTGTGTATGCCCCCCTTTCTGATAACCTATTTTGATACCTACCTTTTATACACTTGGGATAATTACAAAAGTCATAAAGTCATAAGCATAATGATGCTATACAATGGCCGCGTTGCGCTTTATCCAATAGCGACCCTTCAGGATGTAACTACTGGTTTCTCATTTGAGGCATAGTCTTTTTTATGATAAATACTGTGTAGCGGATGTCACACTTCATCTTTGAGTGATTAGGCATAGACATTGCTTATTCACTTCTGCTTTTGGGGCTTAGTCTCTTCACTCCACTTACACTGCATAAGAGATACTTCAGTTAAATCTTTCCCGTGGTAATTACCATTGGGCGTATGACATATAATTAGTGTCTAATAATCGGACATGCATTTAAATCTAGGGTGGCCTCTAGACCTAAGTATATTCGGGTCTCTTTCATTCTACTCGCACCCGCAGGATTAAAGCCTTCATCTATCCCCTCTTCGGTTCGTCTTATAAACAAGGGATAAAACAAACCACATCTCTTCTCACAGCGCGTGTGCGCAAGAGTAGTGTCTCTCCGCTCATGCTGGCGCCCATGGTCTGTTTTAGGCCATTGCGCATGCGCGCATGAGCAGTGTCTCTTTTTGGACGCCGTCGTCAACAGTTTGTTGATCCCGAACGGCCATCACTGCCTCTTTATTCAATTACCGGCGGATATAAAAGTGTGTTGAGCGTTCTGACCAACACCTCCACCTCCGCTCGTATTACCATCGGAGGCACCGACGGACAGGTTAGTCTCCTGTGTGTTGTTTTCTCGCTGCAGTTAACCCTCATTTAGTGGTCCAGTTGAGGTACTTCGTGCTGTCGATTTTTGGACGGCCCTCTAAACCTATTAGACGCATGGTCTTATTGAGGACTTCGTTGCTTTATGTAAATGGATATTTGATGAGCCCCATATTATGGACAGTCCCCAGTATCATTTTTAAGGGCACACATAATTGTATATTGTGTTTATGAGATAGGTTCTCATGACCTATTCGTTGCTTTATGTCAATGGATATTTGATAAGCCCCATATTATGGGCTTCCCCATTACCAGTTTTTAATGGCTCACATAATTACATATTGTGGTTATGAGACAGGTTATCATGACCTATTAAGAACACACTCAGAGGTCAACATTAGTACTTCTCCGTGCCCTATGATGTTCTGTCTGTGCGGCTTGTTGTAGGTTTTGTAAGGTTGTACAGTGGGGGACTATCACACGTCTGTTGGGTTAGGGTGTAGAGTAATTGGCTTGGATACTATAGAGCTGTGCACTCATGGTTTCCTTTTTTCTACACCACAGAGCGGGGCCTCATACTCCCGAGCGGTTGCCGGGTGAGGTGAGGCCTTCACCCACACAAAGCTGGGTGAGTAACACCATGAGGAAATGCCTCACGTTGTTTTGAGCTATTTTGCTTTTCATATTACGCTGAATGCAAATCATTCATGCGATTGTGTTCTGTCTGTGCGGCTTGTGTGTTTTTTATGGATGTTTGGTTGATGGATGGTGCTGTTGTAAAACATTCTTTGTCTTTTTAGGAAGAAGATGTTCTCCTTTCCTTCCAGTGGGCATTCAAATGTGATGGTTCCTGGTAGATATGTACCTTTTCCTCAGTTCATTGTCTCTTATTGATCTAATATTTCATTCATTTGTGCAGTAGCATTTCTGGTTATGGTCCTGAAGAAAGCCGGGGTAATGCCCCATCGGCTAAAACATGTCGACCGAATTGCACAACGCCACAGGGTAATCGTATTACTCGGCGTGTTTTTAAGTCTTGACACAAGGAGTGTGGTTTGAACATTTTACAAACGCCTGTGTAGTCAATTTTATTTCACTACTGTCACGTAAGCACTGCACTTTATTATACATCACTTCATGATGAATATCGCGGCTAGTTTACTGACATCCATTCCCATATCGGCACTACATGGTCGGTTGTGTTCTGGAATGATCAGTAACATCCCACATGACGTAAACTCCACCAGAATGGGTGGTCTGATGGGATTCAACTAGTCAGTGATTCTCAGCACCATACGTTCATGCATGCATCCATGTTTGCACCCTCGCCAGTACAGCTACACACTTTTCCAGACCTGGTCAGCTCTATTGTGTGTTGTATATCGTGTATAGGGGTATGAGCAGACAGGTCATTAAATATTCCCCTTGACCCTCCACATACTTGTATTGCTCTCCAATTAAAAGCATTGAACGCCCACTAAGAAGTTTAGGCACTCTCCGTTTCAAGTGCTGTAAGAAGTGCAGGCACTCGCTTAAAATCAGCATGCTTATACGAGGAAGACTAGCACTCTATATTACTGCCAACTTAGATAAGCATAAGCAACAGCTAACCATTCACAAACAATGTTTATATACCAATTGCAAATAAAAAAAAATGTATGCAAAGCATTGTCATTTACAATGCCAGTAACTCAAACTTTAATGCTGCGAGACCTATTGCATTACAAATGCTTGTTAAATCCTGTGTTTGAAAACAGCACTTTTAGAAAGTGGTTGTTTTCTTGTCTGACCTTTCTGTGTGCCTTGGCCTGTTTGTGAACTGACTATCTGGTTTATGAGTGACAGGGGCTGGGTTGGCTCCAAGGAGCTGAGTGGTGGGAGGGGATAGCACCTGGGCCTGAATAGGGCTGTGCCTGCCTTCCACAATGCTGCCTCCACCTCCTACTGGGCGGCTGAAGACCCTGCCCCTCTCTCTCAAAGGAAAGAAGGAGTCAGGTAAACAAAGTGCTCCAGGACTGACCAGAACTGGTTTGGACTAGGCCAAGGCCTCTGCCATCAGAGAACAAAGAGAATTTTGGTATAAACAGGGATACCCAGCTGTTGCTGTGTCTCTTTGCTTGAAGAGATCTCCAAGGGCCTGAGAAGAGCTGGCCTCCTGTTAAAAAGTCCAAGGAACAAAAGGACTTCACCCCCAGCTTCCCCCTGGACTCTGCTGTGCGAGTTCTGCAATTCCTAGAGTGCTTGAGCCAGTTGTGGGGCCTCTGGAAGTTGTTGCCTGCTGTTTGGGGAGTTGGAAAAGAAGAACAGAAATCTACAATTTTCACGCATCGCTCGCTTGCAGAGCACATCGTCGACAGAGCGAGAAAATTCCCGCTGCCGCGAAGATCATCGCTGCGCCTGTTGCCGCTGCTAGAACCCACGCATTGTTCGCTTGCAGAGCGCATCGCCCTGGTGCGGGAAGATTCCTGTCGCTACGAGTATCGTCACAGAGCCTGTCATCACTGTGAGAAACCGATGCATCGCTTGCTTGCAGATCGCATCCAGTTGCTGCGAACATTGTCGCAGAGCCAACGCATCGAGGGGGCGCAAGAGGAGAAATCAACACTGTGCCGGGCATCGTGGCTGAACCGAAGATCATCGCCGTCCTGAAGATCATCGCATAGTGCCTGTAAGAGACGCTTCCTACCAAACCTGCGCACCGGAATCCATACAAGGTATCGCATCTCTCCCTATACTGACCAGATTTGTCGCAACATGCCCTCTGCGTGCAGAGGGGTTGTCGCATCGCCTCCCCAGGGTTTTAGGAGTGACGTATCGCTTGTTTTTTAATGTTGCAGCTTCCACTTGGATCTTTCGTCGCATCTACAGGTACTTTGGGCTAAAAGTGATGCAACTGTGGATTATTTTGATGCAAACACTAGAACTCTTTGAAAAACATATTCTTGAACTGTGTATGTTAGATTTTTGTTGTTTTGGTCTTGTGTAGTTTAGGTAAAGATGCTTTATTTTCCTAAACTGGTGTGGAATACATTTGTGGTGTTTTCACTGTGTTACTGTGAGTGTTGGTACAAATACTTTACACATTGCCTTTGATAAGCCTGTCTGCTCGTACCAAGCTACCAAGGGGGTGAGCAGGGGTTATCTAAAGAGTGTATCCCCCTTACCCTGACTAGATGCAAGGGTCCCTATTTGGACATTGGTGTCTACCTCTGCCAACTAGAGACCCCCAGTTCTAACACCACCCGTCTGTTACGAGTTCTCCCTGATTTTGTACACCCGGACAAGTCTGGGTTTATGCCAGCAAGGAATACGTCTCTTAACATCCATCGCAGTGCTCTGTAGGGTGGACACGATCAGGGAAGATGCTGAGGGGGTAGCTCTAGACGCCGCTTCGGCATTTGAAACTATTGAATGGCCCTACATGTTCGTGGTGCTTCACAAGCTAGGCTTCGGTCTGGAATTTAATAAATGGGTGCGTCTCCTATATTGTCAACCGTTGGCGCAAGTGGTCGTAAATAATTGGAAATCTTCTGTCTTCTCTCTTGGTAGGGGCACAAGGCAAGGTTGCCCCCTGTTGCCGCTTCTCTTTGCCTTGGTCCAGGAACCTCTCGCAGAGTGGATCCGGCAGGACCCTGCTATTCTGGGCCTCAAATGGACATATGGGTGGGAAGATCGCATATCATTGTATGCGGATGATATCCTGCTGTATCTCACCTCCCCGGCAGCGTCTTTTAGCGTGGTGATGGATATATTCCACGTTTTTGGTAGGTTTGCAGGTTATCAGATCAATTGGTCGAAGTCGGTGCTTTACGTTATTAATGGGCAACGACCCTCGACTTCCCCGAAATTGCCTTCTGAAAGAGATCAGCAAAGGCTTCAAGTATCTGGGAATCTGGGTATCAAGGGATCTGACGCGATTTCATGACACCAATCTCAGGCCACCACTAACGCGCCTTAAATCAGATGTCCAACACTGGAAATCGCTCCCATTGACCCTCCTGGGGCGTGCTGCCCTATTTAAAATGATGTCCTTCCCCCGTCTTCTGTACATCTTGCAAAATGCTCTCCTTCCGGTCGCAGCGTCATTCTTTAAAGAACTGGAGTGCACAGTGTGAGATCTGCTATGGGAGGGTAGGCCACCTCGCATCGCCACACACAAGCTCACACTGGGATGGTTCGACGGGGGCATCGGACTTCCTGACATGAAAAGATATTTCTGGGCCTCACAGCTTGCTGCCATTAACCAATGCACCTATAGGCAGCACGATGACCTGGGATTTAGGATTGATCAATGGCTCCTTCCCGGGGGTGGGTTTGAGGGAGCACTGTACACAAAATCTCTGGAAAATGTCTTGCCCGGCCAGACTAAGCATGCCTGGTAAATATGGAAGGCTGCTACCAGAAGCCTGGGGTGGGAGGGCAGGCTCACCCAGGCAACGCCACTCTGGCACTGTGATGAGTTAGGTCGGCTATCTTCCTCCCTGGGGTTTGATAAGCGGGATACCATTGGTATTTTCAGAATTGGGGACCTTTGGAAGTCTGGGAATGTTGTACCATTCTCCCAATTACGCCACAAGTTTGAAATGGCCAGCTCTGAGCAATTCTGGTATCTTCAAATCAAGCATGCATTACTCTCGGCTCTCCCTAAAGAAACAGACCTCCCGGAGTCCTCTCCTCTCGAGGACAGGATTCTGGATGGCGATCTGCCTGAAAAAGCCACATCTCTCATTTATGAGAAACTTATCAATAATATGTCTGATGCCCTGTTAAAGCTAAGAGGTAAATGGGAGCAGGATATTGCAGGCAGGGATGATGAGGAGTGGCGAGCCGCAGTGGCTTCGCCCCGGGAGGTTTCCATTTCCTCCAGACTCCGACTGGTTCAGCTAAAAATCCTCCATAGGAATTACCTGTCAGGTCACACATCAGTGCATATGGGATACACCCAAGATAGTGGCTGTACAAGAGGTTGCGGGCAGGAGGGTACCTTTATCCATACACTCTGGGAATGTGAGAAGAATCAGAATTTTTGGGAAGGGGTGGTGGCAACAATGGGGGTAGTTTTGGGGCAACAAATACCATGCAATATTAAATTGATTTTGTTAAACGTATGGGATCCCACTGATCTTACGGCCACAGAGAGGGTATGGGTAACATTGGGGTTCAAGGTGGCAAAGCGAAATATCGCAAGACTGTGGAAGGCTCGGACATCACCAAGTATTGCGGAATGGGCTAAAGACTTTGACTGGTGTATGGTGATGGAAATACCTATTTATGTCTCCAGGGGATGCCCGAGGAAGTAATCTCAAATTTGGGAGCCTTGGAATATGTTCCGGGGGGAGATATGTGAGCCGCCTTGGGGTCAGGGAGCGGGGGTTGACAGTGTTGGATAATGTACCATTACCGAATGCTTTTATGCTGCAATGTGATAAAGGAGACTGTAATGTTTATTGCACCTTAAGCTATTATATGCCTGTGGAATGTTTGATACCTGCGGTTTAACATGCCAAATCTTTCAATAAAAAGTTAATAAAATAAAGAAGGCTAGAAGTGGAGGCCGGCTTTTTTTTTCATACAACGCTGCTAAACTCTGGAATTCTTTACCTCTGCACCTTCGCAGGGAATCTAGCCATCTTGCCTTTCGAAAACAGCTGAAGACAGTACTCTTCCCCTAGTTTCTGTCCCTTTCTCTAGTTCTGCCCAGTGCTGGGATGCCTCCGGGTAGCCATGCGCTATACAAATGTCTTTTTCATTTAATTTCATAACCATTTTGAATCAGGTGGAAAGTTGTTAGTCGTGGAGTCTTCCTAGAAAGTATCTCCACCGTTGAGATGGGTCAAGCAGCATAAAGCCACTATCGCAAAGCAAAGAGCTCATTCTGGTATGCTCCTTCTCCAAAGGTATTGAAGAATTGGGCTCTTTCCCTAATTCCAACACTCAGCTATCCACAGGTAGCTTTCCCATGATGCACAACAATGTATGTATTCCACAATGGGTACAGTCATGCGTACTTTTCCACGACGTTCTCCATGTACATCCTTTGCATTAATTAGTCCTTGATTCCCATGCCTTTTCCTGTGTGAAACAATCGTCTTTCATTTATCACCCCAGATTCATATGATTGTAACTTCTTCTCTCCTTGCCCAGCTGCTATAACAAAGATGTTTCTTTGCCTAAAAGAATGTTTCCCCACCTGCAATGCAAAACGTGAGAAAGAAAAGCATAGTGCACATGAAATTCAGAACATTAATCCAAAAAAGAGAGTCTGTCACAAGAACGTATCACTCAAGCATTACAAATTCACATAACTACTTTACATTTCAACTAATACATTTACCTAATTATGGAAGATTTTTACTAAACATATTTAGTACCTAAGTAGTGTCAGACTTCACAACACAGGTTCTTCATGTTAGGGTTTTCTGCTAGTTACATATATTTCTATGTTAACTCTTGTCAGTAACCTAAAATAAGTAACTGAGATACGTTAGCACTGTTCACAAATCTAACACTTTACATTTGTGCAAACAAGATTATGAAGCACCCCTACAAATAAGAAATCAGAAATACGAAATTTTCGCTCCATCAATCGCATTATCTGTTTTATCTACTCGGGCGTAAGCTGGTGTTTCAACCCAAATCTTTAGTAAAAGTGCCAATGAGTGTGAGAGGATACATAAAGTTGAATTACTTATATATGATCATCTGTTGATGGTGTAAAGAACAATCAATTTCATCACTGTTCCAGATTTTGACAGTAACTTGGCCAAGGTTCGCCACAACAAGTCCAAAGTAAAATAAAACATTCAGCCTTATTATGAAGTGCCCGTTGCTGTCTGTCCCTGCTAAATTTACCCCTCTCTCACCTCGCCAAAGTCATTTAGATTACTGATGATTCGAGGGGGCAGAGTTAGTATCATAGGTGGAACCATAAGGTTCTCTGAGAAATATAGATTTACCAGGATTTTTTTTAATTCTGAGTGTGATTTTCCCCACTAATTGCTCATTGTCCCCTCTACTTTCAGCAGCCGAGTCCCCAGGTTGTAATTCCCAAATCGACCAGTAAGTTAAGGGACCCATCAGAAATTCTGAGGGTCTTGTGATCAGCACTGTTGTAGCCCGACACATTTGCACTGACACCAGATTAGATTGGGGAGACTGCCAAGGATTTGTTCACAAGGAAGCATTAACTTGGACAACTCCTTGCAGTATTGACAGAAATAATTGTAAGACCATTTCTGTTTCACATAGAAGATTCATGTCTCAATTCACCAAGAAATGTCACATATCTAAAGTTGTTTACATACACCTATGCGTGAATGTAGATTGATAAATTAATTGGAAAGCTGCACCAGTCAAACGTTTGCTGCTGGGAAGGAATGTTACTTTTGTGTGCTTTGGCATGTGTGGTACTGTATGTACAGTTCAATTCTTTAACGGGAGAAGGCAGCACTGCCATGATAATGCCCATTTTGTATCCAGTAGGAAAAATGTTTTCTCTTGGAGAAACTCTGTCCATGTACCCCCCTTAGATCCCCCAGAAAGTTTTCTATTCTCCTTCCATCCTCAAAATAGATTTAATCTAGCCTTGACTGATGTGATCCTCTTATCATTTCCAGGGTCGGCAATGGGGCACAGAGGATTTTGTGAGTGATCACAAATGGACATATTTGTAGATGTTCATACACTTTCAAGGCAAACTATGCCTTTATCCGCCCACTCCCACTGATGGTGTGGGATTGAATCCAGGGTCATGTTTTGGAACCATATGAGGGAGGAAATGGATCTAGTCCTGCATTTTCAACTTTTGTGAATGCTTATTGGTGTCGAATCGATCCAGCTTTTTTCTATTGTAAAAACGTTGCGTTTATGATCA
Source organism: Lissotriton helveticus (assembly GCF_964261635.1). Classification (NCBI taxonomy): domain Eukaryota; kingdom Metazoa; phylum Chordata; class Amphibia; order Caudata; family Salamandridae; genus Lissotriton; species Lissotriton helveticus. The sequence goes on along the minus strand of NC_136057.1, from coordinate 755,921,547 downwards.
AAACACCTTTTGAATCTGGGCCCACAAAGTGTCAAGGCAAACCACGCTTTGAAGCATCAGCTGCCTTTCCATTGTGTGGCATTTGCTTCCCAAAAAAGTTATGCTAACGTAAGGTAATGTTGCAGCAATAAGTGGTTTTACGAATGTTTGGTCATCTTTTGGGAATGCTAGCACTCGTAAATCCTGCCATTTTCATTGTAAAAATACTTTATGCCATTATAAACTGGGCCCTCGTTTTATAACTTGCCCTTGACAACAGGAAAATAAGGATGCAATTGGCAGCTGTGACCTGAGCTAACACTGTGCAGTGGTTGAATATGACCTTGGTGAAAGAAACAATACATGACCTTGGAGAATGCCTTTCATTCCATTTTTTTTTTTATCAGAGAGTCCTTTTCCCATATAGTTTATTTCTCCCCTCTAGTTGCCGTGCACCTCTTCCTTTTTTTCATTTATCCCAATCATTACTTCTTCAATTTCGACTCCTCTATTCCTGTTCCTCCTTCTTCATATTGTTGTTGCATTCGTGAGTTCCCTCAGCCCTTTGTTTCTTTTAATTTAATTTTATATTTTTGCTTTATTTCACCCAATGCCACTAAGCCACTTATTATTATTTTTTTTTCCTCAGACCGCGATTTCTTTTAGTCGCCCTGCACCACTATGCTCCGCTGCCCTTATGCAGCTCTTCCCTGTTAACTGGCACTATGTGCCTCTGCTCAAAGTCCGCGTTTTCTGTCGACTTTCTACGTTCCATTTCTGATTGTGGTAGAAAAAGAAAACAAGCATTGGCAAAGCCAGCAAGTCTGGCTATCAACTGAAGGTGCCTATACATTGATTGGTGATTGTTGAGTTATGAGTGGCAGAGTGTGTGTTCTAGTATAGGTAGGCGAATGCAAAAGTGAGTGAATAGGTGCATGGCTGGATGCATGATTGCCAGGATGAGCGATCAAAAGAATGTATGATGATTGACTGATTGCATAGGCTGATGGATAAGTGAAAGTGATGAAGCACTTTGAACGACCTTGGTCTACATATAGCACGTGGCTAAAGAGAAAAACAGTGTTAGACTGTGAACTTGTGCAGCTGCAAGCTCCATGGGTCACATGGTCTGTGACTGCCGGCCACCCCCCCCCCTTAACGTGCATACTACAGTTACACATTCCTCAGACCAACAACAGAATTCTTTGGAAGGCAGGGGGTCTCGAGCTCGAGACCCCCCGGCCGTATTTATTAAAATATGAAACAAAATTAAAAATTTAATAAAATAACATTTACATAATTATTAAATGCAAAATTCAGACATTAGATTTACATCCAGTTTAGACAGGTATGGTGGGCTAACCTTAACAAATGTCTAATACAGCGTGGTTCCTAACCGAATCTAACATCCTGATATCAATTTGCATTTTAATAATTTCTGGTCCTACGGCAAGGTCGCTAACCGGTGTCAGATCCTTTTAACCAGCTACGCTCTCACGTCCGAGATGCGCATGCGCGACAAGGGCCCGTTTACCCGCGCTCCGTGAACTCCATTTAACCATAACAGGAGGGCCCTTACACTCGCGCCCTTAGCGTCATAGTGTATGTGTGGGGTGGCTACCAGCCTGAGGAAAGCGTGAACTGCCCCTCCCCCGCACCCAAGCAAGCGGATATCCTGCCCCTGAAGTTCTGGGAGAGACCAATGGCCCCTCCCCCTGGGCGACCCCTTTCGTGAATGGGACCGCCCCCACCTAAGGACCTTAAATTGCTGCTCACCGATTATGACCTTTCCGCCAGACCCACATAATAAATACGACATTACTAATCTAAGAGGCAAAAAAGGCCTAAGGAAAAAGAGTTAATGCAACAGCAAAACACACCCAGAAACATATACATATTAACATTGCCTGTAAACGGGGAAAAAAGGACTCTGGAAGAAAAACATTTATTCTTACGACATTGCATAGCGTTACACCGTATACCTACCAGTGTCCTCACCAGAATTCTGCTACAAGGGGATGGAGGGTGGGGAAACTTAAAGGCCCGCAGCGGGGTGAGGAGCGAGCCTGGGGAGCGCGGGCACAAAGAGGCCGCTTCCCGTGCTCCCCAGGCTCTTAAACCCCCCCTACGCCTCGATCCCGCCCCCTCGACCCGGAAGCGCAAAACTGTTTCCGGGTCAACGGGCGGGACGCGCGGCCCAACCAGGACTGGTGGAGGGGGGGCCGGGCCCAGCCATGTGTGCGTGGGGGCCGTGCGGCCCCCCCTTTCCTCATGGTCTGTGACTGCCGACCACCCCCACCCCCTTAACGTGCATACTACAGTTACACATTCCTCAGACCAACAACAGAATTCTTTTGAAGGCAGGGGGTCTCGAGCTCGAGACACCCGGCCGTATTTATTAAAATATGAAACAAAATTAAAAATGTAATAAAATAACATATACATAATTATTAAATGCAAAATTCAGACATTAGATTTACATCCAGTTTAGACAGGTATGGTGGGCTAACCTTAACAAATGTCTAATACAGCGTGGTTCCTAACCGAATCTAACATCCTGATATCAATTTGCATTTTAATAATTTCTGGTCCTACGGCAAGGTCGCTAACCGGTGTCAGATCCTTTTACCCAGCTACGCTATCACGTCCGAGATGGGCATGCGCGACAAGGGCCCGTTTACCCGCGCTCCGTGAACTCCATTTAACCATAACAGGAGGGCCCTTACACTCGCGCCCTTAGCGTCATAGTGTATGTGTAGGGTGGCTACCAGCCTGAGGAAAGCGTGAACTCCCCTCCCCCAAGCAAGCGGATATCCTGCCCCTGAAGTTCTGGGAGAGACCAATGGTCCCTCCCCCTGGTTGACCCCTTTCGTGAATGGGGCCGCCCCACCTAAGGACCTTAAATTGCTGCTCACCGATTATGACCTTACCGCCACAGACCTGCATAGTTGACCAACTATCTGGCCCCCCCAACCGCCTAAACTGAAAGGTCATATCTTCCCCATAAACCCTCTACCCCTGCTAGTATGTTCCCTATCAATAGGGCATTCCCTGACTCTGTCAAATGGACCCCTAACCTGCAAGTAAAGACAACCCCTCCAACCATTGCCAACTATTCTTTGTCAGCCGCTCACTGCTGGTCCCCTTTAAGTGAACCCCACCCGGCTAATCCAAATTGTCCCTCTTGGAAGCACCCCTGTGGAATAATCTGCAATTGAGGTGTTTGAAATAATTTCTCAAATCAAGTGTTGATCCTCTTTACCGAGTGATTCAGCGCACTAACAGAGACCACCCTCCCTTTTCCTGCAGTCTAGGAAACCACTAAGACCCCCTATGGTGCCGTCTGGGTTTTATATTTTGCTAACCTGCTCGCTACTGCGATTATCCCTTCCACCAGGCCCCCTTGCCCAATTAAAACCCAATCGTTGCTACCCGCATGTCAGATAATGACTGAGGGTGGTGGGGCGTGTCTATCGAATACCTCTCCTTCCCCACTCTGGACAGACAGACCCTAACTTTGAGGTCCCTGTGGTTGCTGTGAACGGGGGTATCCTGGCCCTAGACGTGTACACCCAACCTACCTCAGTATCCTGTTCAAGTTGCAGAGTCTAAAGCTGGGGCTGGCCTACTCATAGGCACTTAACACCCCTTCATGGTGCCGCTACCTGGCCTTCGACGTCTGCATCATGGTACACCAGACTTAACACCTCCCACGTCAATGCTACCTGCTGTTGATGCAACACTGTCATTGTTAGGCTAAGCTCTACGCCAGCCTACCTTCTTATCATGGAGCCTCCTAACCCCTCGCAGTGTTATTTATGAAGAAAGGGGGCCTTGAGCCCAGGCGCCCCCCTAGCCGTATCCATTTCCCAACGAGGGTGATGTTACGCCCCCTCCGTGATTTGTGTTCCTGGTCAAACTGCGACGGCATACACCTGCCATGCATTGCCCTGACCCTGGCAACCCAAAATGAGTGACCCTCACACACTACAATTATGATACATGGGTAGCACCTTTACCCGCCGGCACCGCTTTAACCGTTGAAATGGCCGCTCATCACACTTGATGCTTTTCTTTGACACTCCCGATTCAGGTGTAACGATCCTCTTGGCTGTCCACCTCTTGCAGCTGTGGTGTGGAGCCCTTCCCAGGTATCAACCATGGGTCCGGTCAGACATAAAATAAAAACAAACACAGACGATTAGTGCTTCTGGCTTCCGGGCGAAAGATACCGCACACATGCACGTACTATGTTGTTGTCGCACGCTAAGCCTTAACTAAGGTCTGCCCCCGGATGCATTTCCATCCAACCTGCAACCGCCAGAGTGTCGCATAGCATCCCTCTTGCGCCACCTATGGAACATTTACATTAGGGCTACCATAAGGGTGCCTGGTAGTATGACCTTCATGAAAGCCTAGACCTGTCGTCCACACTGAATCCAATAGCCCATCCATGCTTACTTTAGGACAATACACAGTGTGAAATGCCGTGCAATGTGCTGTATGGTTAGGTAAGGTTTATGGCTTCCTAACGAAAGCTGCCCTACATGCGTCTGCATTCATCGTCCTCAGATGCTACGCCTTAGCTGGGATTAACCCCAGATGCATTTCCCTCATTAGTCGCCGCTGCGGGTGGTCAGCATAGCATCAGTTTGTGACACATGTAGCGCATTCAAGTCAATGCTACCGTGGGGTGTCTATTAGTATAACCTTGCCTAAGAATAAGCCTGCAGGCTAGACTGAGTGCCATAGCCCCTCTGTGTCGGAATATCAGCACCCCAATAAAGAGGTCATTAGCGTGGAGAAGTTCCCACGCTTGTTGTAACTATCAGTTCGGATGATGCCATTGATAAGAGTTCTAAAAATAGATAAACTTGAGAGATAAAAAGCTTTTCCTTCGGTTGGGTCCCCATGTGTCAGTACCTTGGGTGATTCCTGGTGGCCCCAGCAGTTCTACAGGCTCTAGGCCCTGTCTGTATGCCATTCGTGGTTCTTATACCACTTTTTTGGTTTATGGCTTGGTACGCCCCTAGAGCTCAACGTATATTGTGCTAATTTACTGTGTGTTAAATAAGTTTACTGACTGTAATTATTTGCCTCTAGCCTCATAAAGGGACTAGAGGGATGTGCTTAGAACAAATACATATATTTTATATACGCCTGGTGTGGTTCTCCTTCCATTTACTCATTCATGAGATTATAGACTGGTAAAACAAGCTGCTTTAAATTCCTCCAAGACTTAGCCTGAAGGCTTCCCTCCACAGCTACCACTAGGATAGCTTTCTAATAAGGTTGTCTGTAACCTACCATCAATAAGGGTCATTTGGACTGGTGCAATGTGCCCACTAGCATAATGGACAGCATATTCCAGGCAACCTTCTCACACTATGCTCACATAATTTCCCCCAAGAACAAATGACGCCACTTCCACAAGCACCTCAATGGCTACCTGATCTGGCTAGATCAATGTTTAAGGCATTTTGCACCATCTACAGAGCATCTCAATAAAAAGGAGTACCACTATAAACCAAATGTAAGCAATGCAGACAAAAAACAGGGCTCCTCGCTCAGAGGTAGCACCTCAGATTCCCAATTCAGGTTTCCATAAGAAATCCACTGGAGGATTCACTTTCTTGGTCCAAGTGGCAAAGCCCTGGAAGTCATTGCCACTTAAGACTCGTTGCATTCAGTAATGCATAAAGTTCAGAAGAGAAGAGTTGGATGTTCATGAGATAACCATGTGACGCACCCACCATAGGAATGAGCAATAATTGAAAAATTAATACAAGAGCCATCCTGAGCTCCGGGCCCGTCCCATCTAGAAAACAGACACAGGGACTTGCTGCTGTTATTGTTTCTAAAAATCCAATAAACTAACACTCCACAGCAGAATGCTATTCTATACTGATGAGAAGGGGGGCCTTAAATGACAGTCCCTACCCTAGATCAACATCATGGTATATATCTGCGCTACCTCCCTTCATCTGCATGAGGAAGGCCAGGAACTTAACATTTCAATGGTCCTCCTTGACTCAATCTATTATAATCTCGGTGATATCCCACACCAAAGTGCCACAGGATCTCAATTGTTAAGGGGAAAGAATCCTGGCAATGTAAGGACACCAATACAATTAATAACTCAATAGCATTTAGGCAGATTTTCTATGACTAGAGAGCTGGTACCATCTGGTCACACAAGAAAACTAACTTAGTCCATCATGCAAGTTCCGACTAGTCACATACGCTAAGCACTGACGTCGTAAACACCAGTGATATAAAAGGATGAACACAATGGGCGTTTCTTGGCAAATCATACAACTTGACTCCCATTATGCGATCAGATATTGCACTGCATGGATGGTTACAGTGGGCCACCAGTCACTTTTTCATTCAAAACGAAAGAATGTTCATCTCCTGTATAAAGAAGGGGACATTAAACAGCGCACTGTGCATTTCTCATCAGGGCTATAGGCAGTGCTTTTACATCACACTCTTTGAGCATTACATGGATGCAAGATGTTTATCATTGGCCTACAGGATGACTCACTCTAAAGGCTACACCTAACCTCATTGTTTTCCTTTATATAACCCACTGTGGTAGCCAGTGAAGTTGTGCCGCAGCAGAATACTACATTATGTGTTCTTTGGGTACATTATTGTGTAATATACGCTGCATCCTGAAACTTTGTGCAGCACGTTCTGGGGACTTGATCCAAAAGGAATAGCTACGCTCGCGTCTTAAGAGAGCAGAATGAACTCACTTGTCGGATTATTTACATTTGCGTATTTAGTACAGAATCCTGTTTTTAACTTATCCGGATGCATAGGAACACCACTACCTATGTAATAGCAACATTAAATGTTTAGAGGGATTCTGACAACTTTTGACTTGGCGCCACTGCACCTACTGCACCATTAAAATCATGACCCTACTGCACCATTAAAATCATGACCCTGTTGTCTGCAGGATACCAGTACTCGTAACTGCCTGTTCAGTAGCAACATATAGCAATATTAGATGTTTAGAGGGGTTCCTAGAACTTTTGGCCCCTGTTTCACTGCACCTGCTGCACCATTGAAATCATGAACCTAGTGCTGGAAAGAAACTGCAGTTTAGATTGCCTATTTAGTAGTTAAATAAAGCAATACATATTATTCAGAGGCATAAAGCCCACTTTTGGACCTGGCGCCACTGCACCTGCTTCACCATTCAAAGAATGTCCCTATTGACTGCAAGGTAACTGACCAGGTCCGCAATCCGCCATAAGTGTAAAGAAGTTTGGCATGTTAGCTTCTGCAGTGAGCCTTATAAAATGATGACCATAAATAGTGCCATTCACATTGTCAGAAGTGCTCATCCAAATGTACATATTATATTAGCAATATTACAATCAAAACCAACATACACTGGCATCACGTTGTCAGGTTCTGGTAAGGCTTTTAAGCCAACAAATTTCGGAAGCAAAATTATTTTCTCAAGGAAAAGGTTGTTTACTGCATTCATCGCCTACACAGTCCTGACACTGAATAATTGCACGGATTAAAAAAAATAAAATATATATATATATATATATATATATATATATATTGGCATGTAGATTGATGTATTCAGCTAAACTCACTTTGAATAATGACCTGAGCGTAGCGAGCAGCACTTTGTATGCTGGGATTGTTGTTATTCATATTTACAGTGTTAGGCGTGGGACTACAGGTCCCATAATGCAACCTGCTGCTAGGAACAAGCCAGAACTGGCGGCGTCACACAAGACTTGCCGCTGTCTCGAGCGGCATCTATTTCCTCTGAATGGGTCTCATACAATCTCATTCGAGGTCACCAGTATTTATGTCCTGAGGTCACAAAGTCCCATCCCAGCGCGGCACTTAATTCTCAAACCCAGAACGCCAGGGCCCCTCCCCCCGTGACAAAGAAATGCATGACGTGCCCGCTCAAACACACCCCGGTATCCGCAGCCGCACTGCCAGGTGGAGCTCACTCGAAAATTGCTTCATAACTAGCGCCCAAAACGCCCGCAAAAGGCACCGGAGCACCAGCTGTTCTGGGAGTCCGTAGAGCTGCCTGGGGCATGCACTTATGACGCAGCAGACTGCATCGGAGTACGAGTGTTGTTGGTCAAACTTCTATTTCCTTTTACCTACGGGCCCATGAAAGTGGCTTTATATTTGTGGAGCTCACTCGAAAAATGTTTCATGCCTAGCGCCCAAAACGCCCGCAAAAGGCACCGGAGCATCCCACCTGACCCCGCATCTTCCAGCAAACAATACGGTGCTTTGCCATACAATACCCCACCTTAATAAAAAGGGGCAGCTCCACTCCCGGTTGCAATTCCCTATAGCAAGGTAGAGAAAGTGAGGGATAACCAAGGGAGGGAAAGAAGAAGTAGAGAAGAAAGCGCAACGCCAAGAAACAGTTCCACCGACTTACTCAAACGAATTAACGTCGGAGCAATTCCCGCCCGTACTGATCACTCCCGCATCGCAGATCCGGTGCAGCGATCTACGATCCTCACGCTGGCCCGCACTCGCCATCGGCGCCCCTAAGGTTCCAGCCGCCCGCAGCGGACTCCTTCGCTGATCACCGCCGGCCCGCTCCATTCCAACAGTACTTCCCGAAGCGTTAATCGCCCATTCCGCCGCAGGTTGACTCCCTGCACAACTCCGATCACCAACTCCTGCAGTAAAATGAAAGGGAAAAAGAAAATTAAAGGCCCGCAGCGGGGCAAGGAGCGAGCCTGGGGAGCGCGGGCACAAAGAGGCCGCTTCCCGCGCTCCCCAGACTCTTAAACCCCCCCTACGCCGCGATCCCGCCCCCTCGACCCGGAAGCGCAAAACTGCTTCCGGGTCAATGGGCGGGACGCGCGGCCCAACCAGGACTGGTGGAGGGGGGGCCGGGCCCAGCCATGTGTGCGTGGGGGCCGAGCGGCCCCCCTTTCCTTTTTCCAGGCAACAAGTCTAAGAGGCAGGAAAACATCTGTGGGCATGATGTTTAAAACCACATATGTATTTATTTATTGAGTTTTCTATAGCGCAAACCAGACCCAGGGTCGGGTATCAGGCGCTTTACATACCGGGCAAGGTGAAAACAATTAGTAAAACACATTGTATACCAAAAACAAAGCATAAAAGTAAGAGGGGAAACTTTACTCGTATGCTTTATAGTAACAAGGTGTTCTTAAGCACAAGGTAACCCAAAGGTATATAAGTAATCGTTGGAATGAATGTTTGTAAAGAAACAGGTGGTCCCTTAATATGAATTTGCACAGAACAATGAACATAGAAGATAAATGAGTTCCATGTCGGAAAGTGTTCAAATTAGAAAAGTGCAGGTATTTATTGAATCACATAACACATAAAAAAAAGTTTTAAAAGTGGGAAACAAAAAGCACCTGAAAAAATATTTTACAACTCAAACATTTGTTTTGAGAGATTGTAACAATATTAAGCCGATTCTGTCGCAATTGTTTCCAAGTACCAATGCTATCATTTTATAGAGCAGTATTATTTGCGATAGTCATGGTACTGTGTGTCATCAACTTTTCGATCCCACTTATTAGTATTGGGATCATCATCAGGACTTTGAATGTATATGCCGGAGAATTAAAAAATAGCTGTAAGGAAGAAAAGAAGAAGGCGGGAAGGGAAAGGAAGAAATGGGTAATCATAAACAGGTGGAAAGAATAACGGGGAAGGAAAAAGAGTTTAAGTAATGATCCTAATCAATTATGGAAGGTGGCACCCTTTCTTACGATCCACATATGTGGATTGGTGTCATGCCTTATACTAATGAGAAAAGTGTCATGAGGAGCATGCTAAGAATCTAAGTGCACAAGGGATATATCAAATCTAAGTAGCTTGCAATAAGTAATATAGCATCGAATAACCAAGAAACTGACCCAGCATCAATTCCAGTTGGGATGATGATATGAGACGGGTGGTGTTTAAGCCAATCGATGAAGACTTAAAGAAAAAAAATATTTGATATCACTAAATGTGAATAATTAGACGGGACCAAGGCAGTTGGAAATTAATAGTAATCACGTGCCATGAACCTACTGTAATTATGCAGTGAATGAAGGGCGATCAGCAACTACCCGTTTCTGTGAACCAAACAACCGTGTAGGAAGCCAGTCCATGGTAGTTATACAAATGAAGGCTACGCATGCATGCAAGATGCTCCATGTGAAGGAGTGCTGATTGTGAGTCAATAGAAAACCGGCGGCCATCTTAGAGATCGTGGAATATCAGACAGAAAGCAGTATGAATAAATGAGTTAAGGGTTTAAGAAAGAGGAGTGAAGACTTAACTCCATTGGTTCAGTACATATACATTTGTACTAAACATGAAGCATTATGGTATTGATTGCGCACAATGTAGTCACACAAACACAGATAGGGGAATCAGAACGGATGGACGGTTATGACAAAAAAATGAATCCTTTCAATTGTGAATCAAAAGAACAAATAAGAACATCAATACAATTTGTAACCATTAATGGACAGTGAGCTCACATCACCATGGGGGATTACCCTGTGATGGTACCATTTGATATTGACATGTTTATAATCTAAAGTATGCATACATTTTGGACAATTCATGACAACATAGTTACAGAAATTAATCAATCAATTAACTATGCAGAAAGATACAGGAATTGTACATACGACAAAGGCAAACTGTGCTGATATATGGAATCTGGAATTTGAGTACTAAAGTTTAGGAACTGGGCAAAGTCTGTGGGCAGTATATCAGAGTAGTTTTCATAGGGCAGGTACAGTTACAGCAGCGTAATCCAGCCCTCTGCTCAGTCATGGACAGTCTGTAGGCTGTTAGTTCGTAGTATCCATTTCAGCTCTTCTTTATTTAAGTTTGCATCTCTGGGTGGGGTTTTGACCACTGTGAACACTTGCCAGCTTAAGCCATATTCTGTGTGACCTTTGAGTTCGAAGTGGTCCACCAATGGTCTATTTAAGACCGTCTGTTAAGTGGCAGGAACCTACCACCTTTGATGTGCTGGCTACACACATAGCAGGACTCTACTCAGATATGTTAAAAATATTGGGGGATGATTTTAATTGTCAATTTGAACCCTTAAATTTGGTTAATCACCATTCCCTGTCTGAGGAGGATAGGATTTGTTTAATCCCTTCCCTCACTATTCCCCTTTTAAAAAGTGGTCTCCCATGGCGGTACAACTAAATGCTCAGTCCCTGAATTGCATGATTTTAGCGTGCAATGGAAGAACTAAATCTGATAGAAAGGGTACCCACACCTTTAATAGAATAGGAAGCACTAGCCTCATTGATTATATCCTTTAGGAAACACTGGCTTTTCTTAGCGGATATGGCTGTGGTGCCTAGGATAGTGATCACAATGCGCTTGAGATGGATTTGGAATTTCCAATTACCCAAACCCAGCTAGCTCTCCCTCAGCTGCTGGATGGGAGGTGTAAGTTTAATAATAACAAGCATAGAATTAATTGTTCCGCAGTGGTCAGGTCATAGATGGCTTTGAAATCCATATATACTAAGGTGGAACCTGCTTTAGAGGTATTTTGTAGTCTTAAGTTAGGGCCAAACCAAGAGACAGTTATACTAAAGGTCGAAGACGTACATAATTCCCTCTAATAGCTTAAAGGTGGAATTTTTTTAGAGACCCTAGCTGTCTAGGGCTAACGAGTAGTGTACCATCCTGGTTCAATTAACAATGCACTTTGGCAAAAAGCTCTCTGATTATCAGTATTAAGAGCAATAGAAAGGGAAGACATTCGAGAAAAGAGAGCTGTATGCAAAACTGTTCTTGCAATGGCAAAAAGGGAATGGGACAGACAAACTGGGAACTTCTTTTAGCAGCATTAATGGAAAGTAATCAGACCCTATTCGGGTATTTAAATGCTACTTGGAATAGGGAAAGAACATCTAAAATTGACAACAATGTTACTGCTGAGGGTTGGATAGCCCACTTTACTAGTTTGCATCAACAAAAATCTGATGAGGGTATATTCCAAGAACCACAAGTCCTCCCCTGGTGTTCCGAACCCGGAAGGGACGTAGGAGGATTTCCCCCAATAATGTGCATGGAGGTAGAAGAGTCCATTAGAAAGATAGCACCACGTAAAGCCCCTGGCATTGATAAGATCCCTTGACATTTGTTTTTATCAGAAATATATGTTTGGACACCTTATTTTACTGTGGTATTTAATGCCATTTAAATGGAGCAAGTATCCCCAAACGTGGGCCGAGGCTGAGATACTTCCAATTTATAAGAAGGGCTTCTCATTGGACCCTGCCAACAAAAGGCCAATCAGTTTAATTGATGCCTCACAAAAACTATTTAGTAGGGTTATACTAAGCAGGCTGCAGTATTGGCTTGAAGAAAATGATATACTTTCGTTCCAATAGTTTCACCGCTGATCAGGACTTTGGACTGCAGATGATTAACTGGAAGATCGTTAGTTTTGAGAAAGGAAAGCATTATGCAGTTTTTGTTGATCTTAGGGCAGCATTCGACCTGGTCCCTGGAACCCTGCTGCTGAAACGTCTAGTTGAAATGACCATCCCAGCCTATCTTTGCAGTATAATTGAGGGACTGCATCAGAACGACTGTGCACAAATTAAATGCGGCAAGCTGGGTGATGTTACTGAACCCATTCCAGTTAAGCGAGGCATAAGACATGGATGTGTGTTGGGCCCCATAGTTTTACCTTGTTTTTAAATGATTTAGTTGATTTTTAACTAGTTGTGATAACAATGCCGCTCTATTAGCAGGCACAAGGGTTTCGGCCCCCGTGTTTTCTGATTATACTCTTTTGCTGTCTAAGTCACCACTAGGGCTTCGGAAACTACTTGACTGTTTTAGTAGATTCTGTGGGATGAGCGGCTGGTAATTAACATTAGTAAAACTGTCTTTCTATGCACTAAAATCCACCTTAGACCGGTCCCCTTAGAACAAGTACACCTCTTTGATTACATGGGGATTACTCTAGATAAGAAGCTTAATTGGTCACACCATGCTGTTAAAAGAAGATTAAAATTGGAGCAGCAAAGTGTTGGGTTGTCGAAGCAGTGTGAGGGATCCCATTGCACATTTGTATCACCAGTTGTCCAACTGTACACATACCAGGCACTTGCAGTTGCCCTTTATGGTGCAGAGATATGGAGGCACAAAAATGGAAAACCTTTGCCAATGGTAGGAAACAGGTTCATGAGGTAGCTTTTTTGTTTACAGGTCAGCACCCCTTTAGTACAGTTGAGGTTTGATTTGGGCCTCCTGCGGATCATTGATAAGACTGAACTTCAGCTGGTAATTTTCTGGCAACGCATTTGGGCTGGAGGAAATTCTCAGACACCTGAATACAACATAACTCACCTGAATAAAATTTGTCAAAGACTCCCTAATAGGGATGGGCTTGGCTAATCTTTGACATGATCCAGTGGGTTGCTGCAATTTAATTACTGTGAAGGAGTTAAAACATCAATTTAATAATTATCAAACCCAACAAGCTTTCAATTCACACACCAGACACTTTATCCATTTTTTAGTGGTAAAAGATAATTAACAGGTTGAACATTTTGTGGTGATCCAAATTTAGTAAAAAAACAACAGGCCCGATTCACAAAGGCAATCTGAAGGCAGAGCTTTCTGTCAGATACATGACATGGGCTACGATTGGCATCTTACTGAGGGTGACCGAGATTGCCCTTAGTTGAGTTTGGCAACAAGAGCATCTAATGATTCTAACTAATGTGCTGCAAACAAAATGTAGCGCAAGTAAAGTCACTTTTGAAATTATTCCTCAGTAATCTTTAATCTTTAACATGCCTCTTTCATTCGGAATTTGTTGATTAATTTGCAAGGATATTTTCTGTTTTGGTTTAGTGACTTCTATAATATTACTACTAAATATTAGATGTTTGACCTGGGTTGTTCCTATAAGGTTCAAAGGATTTGGGGACCATGGATGCAGTACAGGGGAGTCAGTGTTGAAGGTTGAGAGGGGGGACGGAGTTTGGGTCGGGCTCTCGAGTCACGCAACAGAAGCAATGACATGTTGCTAGGCAATCCAGTCGGTAGGACTTAGAGGCTGCGGTATACTTAATTTGATGATACCTAGTGATGCACAGGTCTCCTGCGTGTAGCCTATAATGTTTTCCTTGTTTAATGCTCACTACTTCCTACTGTTTCCAAATAACTGCTTAACCCGTTGACCGTGGCGCGAATTCCGCCGCGGTGCCAGCGATTTAATCAGTGGGCGGGTTGGGATGGACCCCGGCCGTCCTCCGCAGATGCCCGCCGTCACGTGGGATGGCCGGAGGCTGTCTGCAGCACCGAACGGGTTAATAAAAGCAGATCTAAAAAATATATGTTAGATGTCTGTCACCATTATTAATGTCATCATCAACTGGATGTCCTCATCATCCTCCTCTGGTAAATTTAACTAAATCCAGTTCAACTGGACTGGATGTTATCCCATTTGACCCCAGGCTCTCTTGTCTCATGATGGCCATGAAGAGCATGTGCAAGTCCAACAGCCAGACTCACTGATTGGGAAGGGACGATTTACCTCCTCTTTGACAGTTGAAGCAACCAGACAGATACGATCACCTCTTACTCTTACTCTTCTCCATGTTCCCTATTCTGTCTCTGAGCTACCTTTTCAGAAACCTTACTCTTCCTTCCAGAAAGTAAGCTCTTTTTTGTGAAGACATTATGCAATTTTCGGACAAAATGTCTTTAATATTAAAATACAAAGCGTAAATGTGTAAACGTGTTCAAATAAATTTTGTTTTAATTGAATATTAATTTAGATTGTGCTCTGTAAACAAACTGCTGATTCAATCAGGTTCATCACTACTGGGCAATTATCCTGATGATATCTCGCAGCATGACATGAATACAGAACCAAACCGTAAGCAAAACGTAACTGGAAATGTCTCATAACCAGTAGCGGTCGGCAGTAGGTGTTTCTGTAGGGCGGTGACGTGGGGAGGGGGAGGGGCAGGGTGGGGGTAATAATGTATGGATTACGGACTTTAACAGGTAAGTAAACATTTAAATAAATAAAGCAAATTTCGTTGCGCACACTGCATCACCAAATGTGATGCAGTGCGCGCAACGAAATTCGTTTTATTTTTTTAAATGTTTACTTACCTGTAAAACTCCATAATCCATACATTACTACCCCCACCCTGCCCACGTCACCGCCCTACAGAAACGCCTACTGCCGACCGCTACTGCTCATACCATACATTTTTTTTCTAATCTCGTGCATATATTTGTTTATGGTAGGTTAACTAAGCCACCTAGGCCCTCATTTATGGGTACTTTGCGAAGGGCAGTGCAGGAAGTTACCTTGCTGTTGTCTCTTCACCAAAGTGAAAGGGCAAGAATGCACCATATTTATGCAATACGGTGCATTCCTTTCTTTTCCCCCTGCAATGGTGCCGTTTCAGCAGCCGAGCGCCAAAGCATGCACCCTTCGGCCATGGTGAAAGGGTGCCTGTGTTTTTGGCAGGAATGCTTCTGTGCTGGAAGGGGCACCTTCCTGCACAAAAAACAATACTAAGAGGCATTTTCCTCTTTCTATGTGTGCTGCAATTTGCATAGAGTTTTGCATGGTCTCATAGATATGATTTTGTAATCTATGCCGTTGGTGCATCACTAAAAGTGATGCTTCAGCAGTGCAGGGGGTTCGTAAATAAGCCCGCCCCCAACATTTATATATGCATTGTTCTTCCCCATTTAAGAACAAACTGCACTTGTCATTTTCTCGCACTCACAAACACTTTATTGCTTTTAACTTCATATTTTATTATAACTATTCAAAACTGATTTTTCATTTAGTACACATACTTTATACCCAAACCTACTGAAGGTTTCAATACATTCATGCTTACTAAACTTAGTTTGAAATATCTCATTAAGACTTTAAATACGTTTTGGGTATTTTGGAAAACTCACATGGATCAATCAATACTAATCGGTATTTTGTATTGCTTAGCACAGTTACCTTCATTAAAATATCAAAAAGCAATAAAATAAACACAATGAACACAGTTCCAAAATATTTATAAAAAATCTGATTTTTACCATAAACCTTGATTTCTTGCTAAATAATAATAAAAAATAGTATTTGAATGATGTTTGTAGCCATTTTCGGTCAAAAGCTACAGATTAAAATACAAATCTGCACTTTGACATTTCTAGGATTTAACTACAGCCTTGCTGTGAGAATAACTATTGGGTCTAGCCTTTGGAGGCACATGTCTATTTTAATTTCACACATGTTCCACTTTTATATATTAGCCTCCCCCCCGCCCCCCGCCCCCCATAGCCTGTGGATGACAAGGTGCACTTAGGGATGACTTAATAGTATTTAAAAGCAGGGTTTCCCACCTGTCTAAAGGATTATTTTGACAGGCCTTTATAGCGGGTTGAAGGCTGCTGCAGTCAGGCTACACCAGATAGGCCTGAAGCCATGTTTTTTCTGTCATTATAGTGGCTGGCACTATAAGTGCTGCAGTCTAAAAGTGACATTTAACTTTCCATTCCACCATTCCATTTGTTTTTGCACAATATTCTATGGCCCTGTAGGAAATATAAACATGCCAATTAGGAATAAGGCAATTTAAAAGGTTAAAAGGGGATTAACAGGGATAAAGTGCTCAGATTTCTACATCCAACAAAACAGATAGGGCAAAAACTGATAGGAAACAACACAAAAATTGTAATTTCCTACAACAATGCATGAAAAATGTGAAAAATATATTTTGGAGGAAATGCATCTTGACCATATTAATGCATCATATCACCAATAAAGGAAAACTGTGTTACTTTTTAAAATCATACTTGTATATAACAAGCACCTCAAAACTACCCTCTCATATATGTCCATGTCTTGCAATGAGTTTAACCTCTACGTAATCTTCTAAAGAGAGCTTTTAAGTTGGCTGGATCATTTACTGACTACCCAGACTTATTTGTAACACAGAAAATATTAAACCACTAGAGGTGCAGTGATGGGCGCTACAAGTTATGTCATTAATAAAGGTTAAAAATGACTCTTTGACATCTTGCCAATATTTAATTTAATGAAAGCTTCATGCAGGATTCCTTAGAGAAATGATTCAAGGTAAAGGACAAATAGTATTGGCGATATTGGACACCCTACTGGGTGCTCCCCTAGATGATGCGGGCATTGTCATCATCAGTTTGAGTCATACAGAAGCTAATGATGCAGAGTTCAAACGATGTAAAGACTTAAGGGATGCCATGATGAACCCCGAGTACCCATGGATGAGTTCATCTGACCTTGTTAAAAACTACTCTTTGTCTCTAAAAGTGCCTCTTGATCACATGTTATTGTTATATTTATTATTACTGTTATTATTATTACTGTGAACTTCTCCATATTTCATACCTCTTTACTTCTCTTATCATAATTTTTTCTATTGCTGTTCCCCTTCTATTCCCTCCTTTTTCCCTTTCTTCCCTCTTTCTTTCTCTCTTTCCTCCCCACAAAATGAAAAATTATAAAAGCATTTTTTTTTTCTTGTTTCTTGGCACATTATTCTCCACAATTATTTTACTCCTTCTGCTCTTAATTTGTGCTATTGTACTGATGTTTTACATTGTTACTTCAACTTAATAAAGCTTTTCAAACTTTAAAAAAAAACTACTCTTTGTCCAAGTAGACAATCAATCAATCAATCAATCAAGACATTTATAGAGCGCACTACTCACCCGTAGGGTCTCAAGGCGCTAGGAGGGGGGGGTGCCGTTACTGCTCGAACAGCCAGGTCTTGAGCTTCTTCCTGAAGGAGAGGTGGTCTTGGGTCAGGCGCAGGTCGGTCGGGAGGGAGTTCCAGGTCTTGGCGGCCAGGTAGGAGAAGGACCTTCCTCCTGTTGTCGCTCTTCGGATGCGGGGGACGGCGGCGAGGGCGTGGCTGGTTGATCTGAGGTGGCGCTTGGGAGCGTAGAAGTTGATTCGGTTGTTGAGGTAGCTCGGGCCTTGGTCGTGTAGGGCTTTGTGTGCGTGGGTGAGGAGACGGAAGGTGATTCTTTTGTTGACGGGGAGCCAGTGCAGGTCTCTCAGATGTCCGGAGATGTGGCTGTTTCGTGGGATGTCGAGGATGAGTCTGGCTGAGGCGTTCTGGATCCGCTGGAGTCTCTTCTGGAGCTTGGCGGTGGTTCCGGCGTAGAGGGCGTTGCCGTAGTCCAGTCGGCTGGTGACGAGGGCCTGGGTGACAGTCTTCCTGGTCTCGGTGGGGATCCACAACTGATAAGATTGTTTTTAATGGATTGTTTAGTCCATAAGAGCTATGGTCAGGCGGTATGGCTAAACTATGTTTCTCACTGGCAAACCGTCTTATTGCTCTATGAAGACTAGCATAGGTAGCACAGGGCTTAAGTAATTGACATGTATCTTAGAAAAACCTAATTTCTTCTTTCATGTAATGCAAGAATTCTTGAAGCATTTTCATTGTGTCTTAACATACACAAAATTATATCAGCCTGCTTTTGGTTGGCTCCTAAAGCTTTTATACAAATGACATAAATAAAAAAAGGTGTATGTCTGCACATCAAATTAAAGTATTCTGGTGTTGGTCCGCAGTGAGACCCCTATGCTTGCCATTTTCTAGGGCCCTAAGTGTTAGCGGCTAAGAGATGGCACTCTTGTTACTGAATACAGGATTTTTACTGTTAGTGTGTGAATTCTGCAGGGCAGAGCAATCATTGAAAACCTGTGTTCCTCAAAAGATCTGCAAAGGCTGAAATATATACAGGGAGACTGATTACAAGTGTTGTGATCTGAATATAATATGGATAAAATATTAGCAACTGTGATAAAAAGAAAGTCTGTAAGTATTAGAGTGCACTAGTGTCGTTAATGGACACGAACACTGTACTACAACAAATGCTGAAGATGCCTTGTCAGATCATGACACACTTTTATGTTATCTTGAGCTTAACAGATTTATCTCAACTTTCAGGTTTTTTCACGTTTTCACGCATCAATCAGAGAGATTGCACAGAAATCCCAAATGATCATCCTCAAGACATCCCAACAATTTCAACTTTCATTTTCTTTACGTTCACGTCCATAAATGTTATACCTGTAACACTGGCAAAGGACAATAAACCAAGACACCTGCGAATGACCATGGCAAAGGTTTATTGCAGCTCACAGCAAGGCCTAGAAGAGAATTACTCTCTAGAAATGTTCCTTGCACATAGTGGCTGCCAACCTGGGAGCACTACCTACAACGCAAACTACACCTCATCAGAATGTACTCTCACTGCCAAATGCATGGGCAATCCCAAAAGCATAAATGTTTAACTGCCACCCTGCTATTGCAATTCCCCCGCCTTAATCCTCTCAGCAGAAATCCTCAGACTAGATCCTGCCATATAAGTACTATACATTTCTCTCCATATTGCCGCACTTTGGCTGCGCATTAACACAACTACGCTGAGCACCTATTGTTAACCTATAAATATTTCATCGTGTAAAATTCACATGTGCCTATCTATTTAAAGTCAACCTGATAATCACTGGTTTGCATCTATGACCTCTAACAAGTCGCCGAAAGGCAACAATATCATCAATCTGATCCTTTTGACTGAAACACTTTCCACCTCTCTACCACATACCGAGCCTCAGTTTAATAGGATCAAAACCTCACTTCAGTCTGATGTATCCTGCCCACAGGATCTCCAAGATCACCAGCGTGCCCTCAGCCTCTGTGGCTTCACTCAACACAGTATAACCTCTGTAAAACCAGGCTTGATTGATATTCAGCCTCCAGATCAAGCACATTGCTCATCATCGTATTCAGTCTCCCTACTTAGCTGCTCTCTTCCATCCCACTACATCTTCTTCTGACCATATTTGACCTTTCAACTTCTCACATATTCTTCCTTTTCCTGTCTTGTCAGAGGTATGCTAATAAACCCAGGGTTCACCCAACCACATGCCACAGAAATAGCTGCGCTCATCAGAGCTCACTCTTTGTACCCGTTCTTCATCACAAAACATGTTTTCCTCACCCTCCACTACTGTTTTCAACGTTCTGTTGTGTCTAGATTAAATTCCGGATGAATTGAACAACAGGTCTGTGTTCTCTATTACCATCAGAAAGGTTGAACTACCTGCTCAGCACAGATCAATTATCCGCACTGTGCAGCAAGAACTTGCCTATTTAGCTCAGTTGAGCCCACCACATTTTTACTGAATGTTTTTTCTCTTCTCAGCTGAGCAAAAATGCAGAACCACGTATTACATGCACACAGTTTGCTTCATTTGTAAGAAACATGCATCTCTTCCCTGAACTCCTCTTCTCTAAATGCTCGACTTCAACCTGTGAATGTGCCCTTTACCACAAGATCACACAACCCGAACAAAGAAAAAAATCACATGCAAAATCTCTGACACAAAAATTCCCTTAAATGAAACATTCACTGTCTCACAGTCAACAAAAAGAGATCAGTCACTTTCAAATATAAGACATTCCATCTTTGCATGGCAGTAAAGGTTATATGAATGTTTGGAGCACATCATTGAATATTTCGTCCCTTAAAGCGTCTCTTTTATGCAGACATATTGTCTGCAGTGCAAAAAAACTTGATTGCCCACTTTTATTTTTTTATACATTTTAATTTTCAAATTGTCAGTGAAGATCCTTTCAGCCTGCACAACATATTATGATATCACCGACCGACCCCTCGTAACAGAATCATTTTAGAAAGGACACTTCTGAAAACCTATTCATTTGTCCTGAAAAATATGCTTTTATTTCAATGACTTTCAAATTTATATTGGGACCCTAAAAATACGACTTGGCCTCTGTCAGTTCTTTGTTTCCTCTACACATGTAGTGGATACAATCTTTGACCTAATTCTCCTTGGCTTCACCTTTTCACTTTGAGAACTTTCAGCTGTTAAAGTGAGATATTCTGCCCACAAGAATCATCATTTTAGCGTAAAACACCGTCACTGATTCCAAATCAACGAGACAAGCGTGCCTATGATTTAAAAATGTTTACACATTCAACTGTAAAAGATATCCCAACTGATTTTGAAAGCACCCAAGCCATTACCGACATGAACTGAATGAAGGAAAATACAGTGAAATAATTAAAAATATAGTAAACAAAGAGTTCCTCGTGCACTGAAAAGTCAATGATAAAGCGCTAGAGGAGTATTTCTCAAGCAGGCCATTCGTTTTTTTCAAATCCACAATATTCTGAAATAAGCCAGGACTGTGCACTACATTTCCCAACAACCCCCAAATCGCACTTTATAGGCCACTTCAGAAAGGTTTATCTGTTTTTAGGTTTTGCCTACGCAATGCGTACGAAGTACGCATACGCTAGCAAAACCTCTTGAGTTCTATGTCGGGTGATGACCCGCCTCTGTCTCTCATTGGCTAGCTCCATAAATGGAGGCTAGCCATTGGGAGACAGAGGCTGTCAATCGCGCTTTCTCCAGAAAACGCGATTCGGGGGCGTTTCGCGGTGTTTTTTTAAGCCCCGCCCCTTTGTCCCGGGCCGCGCTGTGATTGGCTGCCGGCCCGGGACACCCCCGTGATGTCATTCCCCGGGCCGCGCTGTGATTGGCTGCCGGCCCGGGACCTGTTCTTGTTTTGCCGACTGTAAGCTATAAACGAAGGCAGGGTAAATGAAGCCTGTAAACGGTGTTATACTGACTCAAACTGTCAGTTTAAGTTAAACTAAATAGACTAGTGTCCAGTGATTGGCTAGAAATATGACCTACCCCCGGAAAGATCTATTCTCCCCGGAAGTAAACACATACACTCCGGAACGAATGTCCCACCCTTTACGGAAGTTGCGGTCCAGCTACAGATGGGCTGGTGTCCTCCAAACTGTGCAGGCTACAAATCGTTGTAGTCTGCCGGTTCATGCAGCCCTTAGTGGCCAGGGCACACTCGGGTACTGTAGCCGGGGAGGTACGGTCTCTGGCACTGCAGGGGGAGCTTCACCTGTAGGTGGCACCCGCAGCACAGCCCGTGGGCAAGGTCAGTGTTAGTGTCTTAATATTTAAGCGGAGGATGTGTGCACGAGCAGTGTGTTTTTCCTGATACTTTTGCGCAAAGGAAATGGCGTTAGACGCACTGGCGTAGCTAGGGGGTTCGAGGGTGGCGGACTGCCCCAGGCGGCACAATTTTGGGGGCGGATGCATTTTCAAGGTGTGCTTGCTCTTAACACGGGCACCGCGCGGCACTGGTGGCGGCATTTATAATCTATTTGGAGACACTCAAATTCTATAATAAAATGAACTATAAGCTGCCGCCAGTGCCGCGCAGCCCCCGAGTGAAGAGCAAGAACACCTTGAAAATGCTGCCTGCAGTGCAGTGTTTGTCAGTGGATCGGGTCCCGTCCCTGTCTCTGTTTGGATGAAAGCGCCTAGAGACAAGTGACTCTGGAGCTATGTTAAATAAGTCACTGCTAAGCAGACGTGCCTGACAGCGCTATGCCGTGATGGGCAGATTTTTGTAAAGGTGTGGTGACGAGGCAGTGGTGAGGCCTCTGCACCAGGTCTCTTTTCTCCATCCCTGTTGGCTTCTTTGCTGTAGAGCGATATCTCTGCCTGGTGCCTGTTTTTAAGGTAGGTAAATCTCCCCAGACCCACCTTCAAACCATCCCCATAGGCACCCACGCACGCAACTTCTAGTGGCGACCGGAAACAGAAGGCCCCACTGGACCTCGGCAGGTCGGAAGTATTAGAAACGTGAAGTGCTGCCCTTTTAAATGAGCACTGAGGCCAACGATGTGCAGCACTGCCCTAGACTATGAGACCAGTATTAATAAATGGTGCTGCACAGCTCCTCGAAGGAGGGACCAGAGGGCAGCGCTTTACATGCTTTACATTGATCGGGGGCGAGCGTTTATTAGCAGTGCAACTCTGCACCCGGAAGTAGGGTTCGGAGATTTTGAAAAATGCGGCATTGCATCAGGGTCAGAGGGCTCAGGGATTATAATCACGTGGTACTGCTGGGTTTGTGAGGGCTGCGATAACAAAGGGATTTAAAGCCGTTTTAGCCTGTCTTTCGAGAGCTTGAACCTGCATATTAACTGTGATCTCTCATGTTTCTCCTCAAGGTCTTCTTTATATTATTATTTTTTATCATAACATTTGTATCCTAACTCTCTCTCATCTCTTTATTATCCGTCTCTCTCACTCTCTCTCTAATGAGATGCTGACACCTTTTTTTTCCTAACCTTTTTATGAGATACCGTTCACTTCCTCTTTTCACAGAAGTGCCACCTTTCCCTGTAGTCAGATATTGTAGTTCCGGGATCTGTGCCTACACCTTAAGTGTAGCACTGCTTTCCTTGTGTTTTTCCCTTAAGTGAGGTCCCTGTTTCCAGTTTAGTATAGCGCTGTTACCTATGCCTTTTAAATGAGGCACTCTCCCGTCAATCTTGTAGCGCGCAATAGCGCTACCAATGACGGCCCTGGGCATAATGTGTGGCCAGTCACGCGCTCCAGCACCATGCACGCCTTGCCTATTACTGGAGGCGGGCCGGACCCGGGCGGCAAACTCAAATTGCTGAGGCCGGGGCCCGCTCTAACTCACTGCCTGAACCTGCCTGCCCTGCAGCCTGCCTTGCTTGCACCTCTGTAGAGCGCAGACCGGATCGTCGATGGATGTCTTGAATGCTGCTGAATTTAAATGCAAGGCCAAAATCGGTTGAGGGTTAACCTGCTGCCTCTGAATTTGAGTGGCTCTGCGAATGGCACACCCTGCCCTCACTCTGCACAGGATGACGTCTCAGAGTGGTATCCTGTGGGCACGCGCTGTCCTTACCCCGCAATTCAAAGAAGAAAGTTGGTAGGTACCCCTCCCTGATTGCGCGGGCTGCTCCTAGTCACTCTTTATTGGACAGTTTTAAACTGGTGTCTATACATACGATGTCCTCACTCTCTGCATACGATGTCCTCACTCTCCACATGATAACCCCGTACCCCGTGTAGGCACTGAGTTATAAAGTGCCCCCTCTGTGCACCCTCCCTTACTTTCTTATGGATGTAGTGCTCTGCACTCAGTGAAGTGTTTGAAGTTGCGCCTCTGGTACTCACATGCCTGCCACCTTCTTGTGCTGGAGGGCGCTGGAGCAGGCTGCCAGGCAAATATGATGCCTGCTGCATGCCGCTCGCACCAGTCCCGCCGGGTCCTATCACTAGCTCTGCGTTTTCCTTAAACTCCCTCCTCAATTTAATGATGCCAGACCCGAGGGGGAGTCTAAGAGAAATAAAGTGAAAGGCCCGGGTTGCAGCGGCCGCCAGGACATAGTCTGCTGTCACTAGACGGCCCCGCCCACCCAGGGACTCACTGGCCTGCCAGCCTGGAGGATGACTGTTAAATGAAAGGGCTGGCAAACCCAAATTACCACAGCGTGCAGTAGCGCCCTAATTGAGCCTGCAGCCACTGCCTTCAGAGACGGTGATACATGTGAGAAATATTTGTGCCCGAAATTTGACAGTGAGGTGAGATTCAAAATTCGAGTCCGAGACTTAAGCTCACAGAATCACAGGGCTGCGGATGCCATGGGCGGCAACCTGAGGGATAGCCCCGGGCGCCACAAGCTCTAGCTACGCCCCTGGTTAGACGGAGGCACTTAGGCTCCCGGATTTTAAGTTTGAGTAGGAGTTTTGTGAGTTGTTACCGGATTTTTATCATGCTTTTATACATTTTGTTTGACCCCTTTTGATGTGCATTGTTGTGTATTAGTTGTGCTGTCATGCATGCTTACATTTTAAATATTGTAAACGTATTTAGATGAACTATTATTGATCCCTGTTGACATTACTCAATGTGCTCTCGCATGTTAAATCTTTGATCTAACATAATAATGATATTTATGTTTCCAGTTGGCCATGTGGAATTGGAATGCAGGCTGAAGATTTACTGTTATTATTCAGCAGCCCCCCCCCCCGCACACAGCTTGTGTATATATGTACGTCACCGCCTCTGTGCAGCGCCTAGTGCGCTTAGAATCCCCGGTGCATGAGTGAGACGGACGAGGGCGGGCTTCCGTGTGTGTTCAGCGGGTGGGTGTGTGCGCTCTGGGCTATGCCTGGGAGGGAGCTGTCATGGAGCGACACGTTGAGCCTGTCTGTCTCCTCCTCCCCGCTGCCTGTATTTATCTCAGGATCTAGGGTCACTGCGTGCCTCCGACTCTGCACACTTTACTGCTAAAGCATGGCTCGCTGCCAGCGAGCCATGCTTTAGCTGCACGTGGCGGGCCCGGCCCCTGGAAGGGGTGGGCTAATATGTATATTTAACATAGAGGGAGGAGGGGTGGCAGGTCCAGCTGGCGATACAGGGGTGTGTCAAGCTAATCTATTTATATTGTTTTCTTTAGCGCAAACCCAATCTACACCACCCGTTTTATTTATATGTATGTTTTCTATAGCACAGACTTCACCATCAGATGGAGTGTGGCTGTGAAATAACAAGGGCATCAAAGCGTGCGGTGATAGTTACAGAGCATGTGGACACCACTGTAATAACAGAAGGAGAAGTCATTGACCTGAGTCGGTGAGAGGGATAACATTAGCATAATCGGAAATAATAGTTGTTTGAGTCTGACACAGTGGAGGTCTAATAGCAAGAGCAGCGCACACGTCATTAAGCAGTTTCAGAGTGCTGTACAAAGCATCTCCAGATGTGCGGTCGCAAACCACTGCGTGGAACAATTTTAGAGTGCCGTGAACGGGCTTTTGTAACAACTGGAGTAAACAAAATACAGCAGTGGGACATTATCTTGAGGAGTGGAGTGCAGAGCGATTGTAGTTTCTGCACCACAGACACGGGTCAAGCCACAGTTGTCACATAAGAAGTACACAGATGTGTGACATTGTTTGCCACGCACCCTTTAAAGCTCTAGTGCTATTGTTAACCTCCAGCCCAACTGATCGCCTCCTCCCCCCCCCCTCGGTGCTCCTCTCTGCTTCCTGTATGACTGGTTATACCGTTTCTCGCCTGACTTCGCTTCCCAGATGACCACAGGCTGCAATACCCGAGTTCTGGGCTCTCCGTTTACTGACCACTGTGATTTTGTAGCTTAGTCAAATTTACAATTGCAGCCTCTCTCGTGTAGTCAGGACATAATGTTTCTACTTCTGAGGTTTCATTTAGCTATTTAAGGTATTCTGGGAGTTGTTTTCGTTTGAGTGGCAGGCCGGATACCAATGGTTTGTTCAGAATAGCCAAGCACTGGAAACATGGCTGTGCTTGCTTCCCTTCCCCCTGGCTGTGCTTGCTTCCCTTCCCCCTGGCTGTGCTTGCTTCCCTTCCCCCTGGCTGTTCTTGCTTCCCTGCCCCCTGGCTGTTCTTGCTTCCCTGCCCCCTGGCTGTGCTAGCTTCCCTGCCCCCTGACTGTGCTTGCTTCCCTGCCCCCTGACTGTGCTTGCTTCCCTGCCCCCTGACTGTGCTTGCTTCCCTGCCCCCTGGCTGTGCTTGCTTCCCTGCCCCCTGGCTGTGCTTGCTTCCCTGCCCCCTGGCTGCGCTTGCTTCCCTGCCCCCTGGCTGCGCTTGCTTCCCTGCCCCCTGGCTGCGCTTGCTTCCCTGCCCCCTGGCTGCGCTTGCTTCCCTGCCCCCTGGCTGTGCTTGCTTCCCTGCCCCCTGGCTGTGCTTGCTTCCCTGCCCCCTGGCTGTGCTTGCTTCCCTGCCCCCTGGCTGTGCTTGCTTCCCTGCCCCCAGCTGTGCGTGCTTCCCC
This sequence comes from Lissotriton helveticus, assembly GCF_964261635.1. Classification (NCBI taxonomy): domain Eukaryota; kingdom Metazoa; phylum Chordata; class Amphibia; order Caudata; family Salamandridae; genus Lissotriton; species Lissotriton helveticus. The sequence goes on along the minus strand of NC_136057.1, from coordinate 755,894,808 downwards.
ATCCCCTGGTTCCCCTTCCCCTGGCTGTGCTTGCTTCCCTGCCACCTGGCTGTGCTTGCTTCCTGCCCCCTCGCTGTGCTTGCTTCCCTGCCCCCTCGCTGTGCTTGCTTCCCTGCCCCCTCGCTGTGCTTGCTTCCCTGCCCCCTGGCTGTGCTTGCTTCCCTGCCCCATGGCTGTGCTTGCTTCCCTGCCCCCTGGCTGTGCTTGCTTCCCTGCCCCCTGGCTGTGCTTGCTTCCCTGCCCCCTGGCTGTGCTTGCTTCCCTGCCCCCTGGCTGTGCTTGCTTCCCTGCCCCCTGGCTGTGCTTGCTTCCCTGCCCCCTGGCTGTGCTTGCTTCCCTGCCCCCTGGCTGTGCTTGCTTCCCTGCCCCCTGGCTGTGCTTGCTTCCCTGCCCCCGGCTGTGCTTGCTTCCCCGCCCCCTGGTTCCCCTTCCCCTGGCTGTGCTTGCTTCCCTGCCCCCTGGCTGTGCTTGCTTCCCTGCCCCCTGGCTGTGCTTGCTTCCCTGCCCCCTGGCTGTGCTTGCTTCCCTGCCCCCGGCTGTGCGTGCTTCCCCATCCCCTGGTTCCCCTTCCCTTGGCTGTGCTTGCTTCCCTGCCACCTGGCTGTGCTTGCTTCCCTGCCCCCTGGCTGCGCTTGCTTCCCTGCCCCCTCGCTGCGCTTGCTTCCCTGCCCCCTCGCTGTGCTTGCTTCCCTGCCCCCTGGCTGTGCTTGCTTCCCTGCCCCCTCGCTGTGCTTGCTTCCCTGCCCGCTCACTGTGCTTGCTCTCCTGAGTGTGTGGGTGGCTCTGGGTGGGTGTGTGTGGCTCTGGGTGGGTGGGTGTATGTGTGTGTGTGGCTCTGTGTGTGTGTGTGTGGCTCTGGGTGTGTGTGTGTGTGGCTCTGTGTGTATGTGCGTGGCTCTGGGTGTGTATGTGTGTGGCTCTGGGTGTGTGTGTGTGGCTCTGGGTGTGTGTGTGTGTGGCTCTGGGTGTGTGTGTGTGTGGCTCTGGGTGTGTGTGTGTGGCTCTGGGTGTGTGTGTGTGGCTCTGGGTGTGTGTGTGTGGCTCTGGGTGTGTGTGTGTGGCTCGGGGTGTGTGTGTGGCTCTGTGTGTGTGTGTGGCTCTGGGTGTGTGTGTGTGTGTGTGGCTCTGGGTGTGTGTGTGTGTGTGTGGCTCTGGGTGTGTGTGTGTGTGTGGCTCTGGATGTGTGTGGCTCTGGGGGTGTGTGTCTGGCTCTGGGTGTGTGTGTGTGTGTGTGGCTCTGGGTGTGGGTGTGTGGCTCTGGGTGTGTGTGTGTGTGGCTCTGTGTGTGTGTGTGTGTGGCTCTGTGTGTGTGTGGCTCTGTGTGTGTGTGTGTGTGTGTGGCTCTGGGTGTGTGTGTGTGTGTGGCTCTGGGTGTGTGTGTGTGGCTCTGGGTGTGTGTGTGGCTCTGGGTGTGTGTGTGGGGCTCTGGGTGTGTGTTTGTGTGGGGCTCTGGGTGTGTGTTTGTGTGGGGCTCTGGGTGTGTGTGTGGGGGGGGCTCTGGGTGTGTGTGTGTGTGTGTGGCTCTGGGTGTGTGTGGCTCTGGATGTGTGTGTGTGGCTCTGGGTGTGTGTGGTAGTAATTGCTATCTGCTGAGCTCGTCCGTAGGGTACAATAGGTCTCACATTTGCGAGAGATTAAGCTATTGGCAATGTAAATGACAATGCCATTTATTTATCTGTTTTCAAAACCAACACATAAATACACATTTTGTCATTTACAATGCCAATAGCTCTAACTTTCCAAAGGCGAAACCGTTGCATTGTAAATGCTTGTTTTAATTCTCTTCAACGAAATAACACTATTATCAGCTCCACCATGCATGTGTTTGAAAGAACTTTTGGTTAAGATTTACTACTTTCGAAGTTTGAGAATTCATATAGTTCACACTTCTCCGAAGATAAATGTGCAAAACCATTCAACATCTCATGCTCACAAGCTACTTCTATGGTCCCCCTACTATCTTTAATTGTTAGATCAGCTGTCACTTTCCTTAACAATCTTTAGTTCCACGTGATCAACTCTGCCCATCCCTATACTCCTGACCTATTTTATGTAAAAAATGGCCAAGTGATTCCTCTATTTATAATTAGGAGGTTGATCGTTGAAATCCCTTTCTAATTTCTGCCCAACCAGTAATTTTCCTCTTCAACTGATACCCATTCAAAAATGATATTGCCCATTAGCTCATTAAAGATATAAAAAATGACAATATTGTGGCCTCCTGGTGGAAATGACTATCTTTTGTGTGGCCTTTCCCCAGATTTTTTGCCTTCACTGCCCTATTATTGCTGAACTTATTTTTGTTTGTCAAAGGACTGTGCACTTTACTACTGCTAATCCAGGGTAAAGTGCTTTTAAACATGGTGTAATTTGCACTCACCCAGTTGGCATATTTAATATACTATATGCACCTAGGGCCTGTAAATTAAACGCGACAAGTAGGCTGGAGTACTCCTAGTGCGGCCAACTAAATGAGCACCAAAAACATGTGCCAGGCCTGTCATTGCAGCCATTAGTGTAGTCTTGAGCCACTGTTTCAAACTGGCAAAATAAACTTTTTGGCAGGCCTAAACCTTCCTTTTTAATACCTAGAGGTTACCGCTAGGGTTGGACCTAAATGCCCATTAAGCAGGGTGCATGATATTTAAATCCAAGTGTGAATTACCACTTTTGGAAAGCTGGCATTTTTCTGCCTAAGCCAAATGTGCCTTTATGCAAGTGTGGATGGTCACCTGATTTTTAATGGCTCTCCTTTGGTGTGATGTGTATTCCTCCCAGTACAGTGGACAAAGATCTTGGATGTGGAGAGGTGAGGGTCTTTCTGACAGGATGGCTGAGGACGTTCTGTGCCCCTCTCCTGATTACACTTCGTAGAGTAGCCTGACATCTGAACAAGCCGACCCTGTCACTGGCTCACATCTGTGACTGCCTGCCCTTTGTTTCACTAGCCAGGCTAGAATCAAATACAGGGGAGCAAGAAGAACTGACCAGAACCAGTTTTAGAGTTAGACAAAGAGATCTCCCCCACCAACAGTCTGGCACTGGGCATAAAAGTGGCAACCCCAGAACATGAAACCAGAACACTCCTGGACATGCGAAGATTAGATGAAGGGCTGCCCTGCTGTCTGAGATTTCTGAATGAAGACTGGGCCTGCTTGCCTTAAACTCAGAGCCTCAGGTGTATCTGTAATAGTCAGTTGACTGACCTCCTGTTTGAACTAGAGGGGCACAAAAAGCTTCCAGAGGCCTTTTCTGCTTTCCTGCTGACCAGACCCAACCGGACCTGACCTCATTCCCTCTCTTGGCTTCTGTGTAAATGAGTCCTGAACCCCAAGTGTTGTCCTCCAAGTCCAGGACCTTTGGTTGGAGTCAAAGTGCACTCCTCACTGCCTAACTGAGGGTTTAAACGGATCCAACACAGCATGACACCAAGCGATGCATAGCCCTGCGCGCTGCACAGCTCCTCACAAAGGCTTCACCCGATCTGCCGCTGAGCGACGCAGAGCCCGGCAGAGCTGTGGAGCTCAGGTCTGAAAGCCTCACTGGATCTACCTCTGCATGATGTCAAACAATTTAGAGGCCTGCAGAGCCGCGCCATGCAGCTCCTTACCAAAGGTTGCACCGCATCTGGTTCGGAGCGCCACAGAGCCATGCAGCTCCTGACTGAGAGCCTAACTGTGTCCAATGCAGAGTGATACGGGGCAATGCAGAGATGCTCTTGCTGAATAGTCCTCACATTGAAGTCAGAAGGTAAAGTTCGAGCAGGACGAATCTGCTAGAAGGTGGCAAATGTATGCAGGCAAACCACATTGAATAGGGAATTCCTTGTAGTTTTACATTGAATTTTTTTTTCTCCACACGGTAATTTTTTATTCTGTAGGGTCTTACTCGTAACTGCATGGTACTGGGGGGATTTTAAAGGGTGGTAACAGTAAAATTGCATCGTTTTTTTTCTGCACTGCCCCAATACTGTGCAACTCGGAATAAGGACCACAGCCTCCAGAGGTATTCCACAAGGGAGGTGAGCACTCAAACAAAAGTACCCTCTGGAAACAAGTATAACTGCTTCCTTAACTTGTCTTTGCCTTAATTACAGGCCTTTATATTAAATCACGCTAAAATTGCAGCCTACCAGACAGTAGAAAATGCTATTAAACAATTTGGCCATGTCTGAATATAGCACGTGTTACACATTTTTAACTTCGATCCCAGAAAATTAAACTAGACATTGATGATATAGGTCTGTGGGCTGAAGCACTGCCAGGCTCTAATAGGGCACAGACTATCGCGCAAATAAAAACATGGCACGTTCCCCACGAATACGATAAGGAAAATGACCGTTTGCTTTTTCTATTATTCGTTTAATCTCTTTGTTACATTTACAAAGGCACGTTAAATGATACGATAAAATCTAATGTAATTATTGCCACTTTACATGTTACAAACCTAATTATTAGGTGTTTACTTGTTCTTTGCTAATCTTTTAAGTAACATACTTGCCAACTGAGAATATAATTTGATTAACATGAAAACATTCGACAATTAAAAGGACTTTTTTGTTTTACGACCTCTGACCACGGAAAATTAGGCATCTTTTTTAGGGAGTTCAGCACGACTCAACGTTCAGCAAGTAAGCCAGGCGCTTTGGTTAGATTTTCCCCATTATCTTGAATGTGCCAGTATTTAATTTGGAATTCATGTTAGAATGATTTACGTCACAGAGCTGAGCTCAAAGGCACATCCGAAAGGAGGGGGCGCTATACAGATCAGAACGTCCCGAAACTCAGATTAGCATGTCAATACATTTGGAATAATTTCAGTATTACGGGAATGTTGATATAAATTATATTGAAATTTGTTTTCACAACAAAATAACAAATATGATGAACAATAAACACCAAGCAAATGGCAAACAAATACAGTACTGCCCAGTTCTTTCCCGCCTCTGTCTAATGTGGAGCATGTCATATATTTCAAGCAGCATCAGAGGCGAAATGTCAGATACGATTCCTCATACTGATATATGTTTCCATGAAGCTATTATTGACTGGCAAGTCTTGTAATAAATGTAATAGAGTATGTATTTTTTAGCTGGCATTATTTCCTGAAAATGTTCAATGGTGATTTTCCACGATATGCTGTAATTTGTTTCCAATGATCTTGCCAATTCTTTGCATTTGCAATGCTCCCTCTGGCAACAGATTGGGTCATGAATATAAATGGAATGTCATTTGTTGTGAAGTGGCATAAACTTCCATATAAATAGTTCAGAACCTCCTAAAGAGCAGCAGTGGGCCCAGTGCGCGTTTTGTGCAAACTCGATAAGACCCAGCTCCGTATTGCTTCCATTTGATTTTCAATCTCTCTCAGTTTGTGTACGGAGGCCTTAGAGATGATGTACCCTCTTTGACATAGAAGGAATATCTTGAGCGTCTCAACTAAATATAAACTTGTGAATGGAAAAACTCGATTCATCTACACATTTGCTAAGATTAAACCCACGTTCTACCATGATTCAATGAATAACGTTCATATAATTAAGCAAATGACCACTGTTGACATTACGATTCAGCAAGGGATTTTGATTCCAAAAGTGAACTAAAAACATATAGCTGTCTCTTGCATGAAATAAACATCAAACAAATCTATATTTCTCTCCTGAAACTGTAGGTGTTTTTAGTGGCATACGAAAATTGGACCTTCATGTTTCTGCCAGCAGTGCCCTTGATGGCTTTGCCAGTAGAAATCATAGACTGGCAGCCAAGCAGACCTGGGCATTTGGTCTAAGTACCTCAGATCATCTGCCCTAGTTAGATCAAACGGTCCGGCACTTTATTTTTTGTTTAGGACCACCAGGAAACCTGCTATAGGAGTTTGTTTTTGAGAAACCCAAAAAAGTTTGCTAGACTGTTGCATAAAACATGGTGGCCATCAGCAAAGTTTCAATACCTTAAGGAGTTGTTGTGGTGATGGCTCCTCTCAAGGCCATTACCAGAAGGGCAGGATCAGGAGGAACAGTATGACAGAGAAGAATAATAGGAGTACCCGGAAGATGGAGACCAGGATGATGGCCAGGAAGAAAATAAGAAGGACCAAAAGGAAGTCTTGGAGCATCAGGACCACCAGGACATCAGGACCGGGAGGATCAATAACCAGGGTGCCCAGTACCACAATAATATGGATGAACAGGAGGACCAGCACAAAATGACCACGACCAGAGGACATGAAGGCCAAGGACCAGGACATGAAAATCAACCTGCGACAAACTGAGGAGTAGGGCTGGAAAAAAGACCAGGAGGAAGGATCATGAGAACCAAGAAACAGGAGGACCAGGACAATTAGGAAGGTCAGGATCGAAAGACCATGAGGAAGAAGAGAACTAGAAGTACAAGAAGAACAAGAAGGAGGAACACTAGGTGGATGCCAAGGACGAACAGCAGGACCAAATCTGCCAGGATAAGGATTATCAGGATTACTAGGACGAACATGAAGACCAGATTGTCACCACCAAGAATACCCAGCCGTGAGTACGTCCAGTGGATTTGTGAGGGTTTTGTCCAAGTGGATTGCGCGAATTGAAGTCCCAAATTTTCAAGGACCATCTTGGAGATTCCAGACCCTTGAATTGTGTTTTGGACACGTTGGGACCCTCAGAGGAACTTCAGGAAGAAGCTCCAGAAGTTTGGATAAGTTTGGAGCAACTTTGGAAAAAAGCTCCTGAGGGAGACCGACTCAGCTGCGAGAGCCAACCCGGCGACCTTCAACCACGATACGGCCTGCCCTTCTGGTTTGTCCCACTGAAAAGCTCCAGAGGTCCAACTTCCAGAGTTTGACTGGTAGCTCCCTGGAAAGTAAACAGCTGAACCCTTGCCGAACCCCGACTGGTAAAGAGCATCGAGGGAGCCCAACAGAACAAGCTCCAGAAATTGTGCTATGTCCAAAGGTAAAATCTCAACTGAGGCCTACTGAGAGGGGTATCCGAGCAGGGCTCCATCGTGGTCGGCCTGAAACTATGACTTTGTTCTGGTCTTGCGCGACCAGATGTCCCAATGTCGATCTATAGGTTTCTCAGTGCTATATAGTGCTAAATCTTTAATAATTCATATCTCTGGTTCCCTACATTGTTTTAATTCAGTTTGGTGTCATTGTAAAGATAAAAATATTTCCTATTTTTATAAATTGGTGTTGGATTTTTATTGTGTGTTGTGCCTTAATTATTCACTGAATTGGTGTTTTAAATGCTTTACGTGCCTGTCTCTTAAGTTAAGCCTGACTGCTCACAGCCAAGCTACTGAGGTTTGAGCATGGGAATGATGTTTTGAGACCTGTACTGAGCCCTAGACTATGTTAGTGCCCTTATTGCCAATGGTAGATGCACATTTGCCACTACTAATAACCCACTTTCCAACAACAACCTCCTCCCAGGTGTACTTATTTTAATCATGTCGGGGGTGCCCGTGTTGCACCCCCTATGTCTCAGGGAGCGCCACCCCTCAGGGCTGTTTATGAAATTAAAGTACGGGAGGCCGTACACTCTCCCCTGCAGTCAGCCCTGTGAACCACAACCTCCAGAGGGCTCATACTAATTTAGGGGTCGATTATGATGTAGTTAGGAAAGCATTCCGACTCAATCAGTCTCGGAATGGTTTCCGACTAAATCGGATCAGGGAGTCCAACTGACCGATTACGATGGTTCCGGATTCCATTCGGTCAGACTCCCATTGACTTCAATGAGAGCCTGTGTTCTGACCGAATACACAGGGTCCCATTGAAGGAAGGTGGCTGGGGAAAATTGTGTATTCTGTGGAGGGCATCCCTTGGTGCCTGCCACAATGTGAATGGTCTGAAAGGGGGGTCCCTTAGGTAACCCCACATGGCCCATTTGGAAGACTCAGGGTGAAGGGGGGTCTGCTATGGGCCCCCAAACTCAGATTCTGACAGCTGATCCATGTCAGAACAACCGATTCGGAAAGACTGTTTGAATCTGACATCTAATCGCTCGTTCCGAAACGTGGTCCGAGTTGGCTCTGAAAGACTCGGGGGCATATTATCAAGGGATTTATCTCTGCTTTTTTTGGCTTTAAAAGCCAAGAAAGCGGAGATAAAATTATCTCCTTATTACCTAGCTGTCGCTAACACCAGTTAGCGACAGCTAGTAGGAGATAGCGACCATCTTTGGCCCCGCTTTGCATGTCAGAGAAATGTATCACTAATGACATGCAAAGTCGGCGTGCCAAGATGTTAGCGACTGGAAACAGTCGCTAACATCGCTATCTCCTATTACCAACTTTTGGAGATATTCGCGCTAAGCGTGAATATCTCCAAAAGCTAACAACTGCCCTGAGCAGTTCTTAGCCATGTTATCCAATGGGAGGTGGATAACATGGCTAAGAGCATTTGCTCGGTAATGCATGAATATCGCTGACTTTTCAGCGATATTCATGCATTTCGGCCGATTTTCATCGCTTAGGAGATAAAACTTGATAATATCAAGGTTCCTAAGCGATAAAAATCGTCGCTACACGGCGATAAAATTATTGCCGCTAAGCCAACATAGCGATAATTATCGCTAGTTGTTGGTAATATGCCCCATAGTTTCTCCGAATGCCATCCAGAACCGAGTCACAACTGACTCGGAAAGTCCGAACGCTTTCCTAACAACGTAATCGGTTGTTAGGAGCCTTTCCGAACAACATCATAATCGACCCATTGGTCAGGGAGGACCTCACGGACCCCCGTTTCCTGAGGTCCACCTCCTCCCTAGAGCTGTTTATTTTTTAAATGGGGGATCTTATGGACCCCTGGGCCCAGGAACCACCACCTCTTTTGGGGCAAAATCAAGTTGTTATAAAATTGGAGGGAGGCCGCATGTGCAATTACTGCTGAATTTCAACTTTCCTACTAAAAAGGCTAGAACTGCACATCACTTAAACAGACTACAGAACAGCAGTGCAAACCATAGTTACTTCCCTTGTTGGGGGAAATGTCCTACTATCATGTCTCACAAAAGGCTTGTTTTTTAATGCAGTAGTTTGCATTGTTAAATGTGCAAATTGATTGGACCACATAACTCAAATTCTAAATGAACACCAGTAACCCCCCCCAAAAAAAACTATGCTTGAAGTTAAAATGGCTTTCATTTTACATAGAGTGTTACATCTCACACCCTTCAACTACTTGAAAAGCAAGCTATGCTCCTCGGGAGGTGAGTGACCTACCAGTGGTAAATCTAACCTCTTACCCGAGTTCCATAAAAGGAAAAACACGAGGATACTGAAACAAGCATTATCCAGCTAACCCCCAAGGATTTAGAATCAACTCCAAGAGATAAGAAACCTGATTCCTAATCTGCTATAATTTGGGAACTCTCTGAAAGCCTGCCTTTCAAAATTGCGCAAATCGATCACAAGAATTCTTGATGAGATGCCACCCATGCAGATAATATTACTGTATCTAGTCATTGTTGATGGTTTATGGTACAACACCTTGCTATTTGTTACTTGTGAAGTGCTCTGGTGCCCTGGAGATATGAAAAGCTCATGTGACATAATCTCCCTCCGGCATTGTCTTGTTTAGCTGTGTTGTGTTGTATTGTGTTTTGCCCTGTCTGATCTTCATGTCCTACATGTTGTGCATTGCATGGTGGGAGTGTGCCCTCATGATGTGTGATTCTTTGTTTTTTGTTCTGTGCTCTGGAATAAGGTTTGAGAGGCAGTTGGGAAAACGAAGGTGAATAAGCATATGCTAGCTAGATCTTATTTACATTGAATGTGGTTTAATAAAGATTAATTCTTCTGACAGCCACATCAAAAGAAAATATATTTTTATGACAGTTAATTTCTCTATATAGAAGCATGCAGCACATTCATGTTCAATATAACTCTTCATATTATTTCCTGCCAATCATAAACATGCAATTTCATTTTCAATAGATTTCTGCATTTTAAAGAAAAATTACTAGTTAAAAGTTTATTTTTGTCACATGTCCCTCGAATCAGATTTCAATGCTGTTGGCAACCACGCCATTTTGTTCCAAGAAAATTTTCCTCATGAAGTGTAGTGTTGTTCTTGCATTTTGCAATGTATTTGTATCTTTACATTTTTAATCATCTAAGAGACCTGTGGCTTTGTGTTTTTGTAGGAAAAGCATATTTAAATAAATTAATGGGTTGAATAGTCACCCAGATTTTCCATCTTCTTCTGGATCACTTTTTTTACTGGTATTATGACTCTGTGGACTGTGACATTGGTGCATACTGAGTGTGCTCTGGCCCCAAAATTGTAATTAAAAATTGGTTTTACCCAATTGGTGTATTTACCTCTTCAGTAAAGCCTTTGTAGGCTGGCACAGAACTGGCACCAGTGGTGTGGAATTAAAATGTCACATGTGTGCTGCAGTGTGGCACTGCCCACATATAGGATGAACATGTGTAGCTGTTAGAAGCACCACTGTTCTTTGTCTGAGCTGAAGGTTTAAAGAACTGCCGTGACACAATTTCATATATTTCATTTATTAATTTGGCACCCTGAAAAATGTGCGATACAGGCACATGTCTTTGCTTTCACACACAATGCTGTGACCGTGAGGGCTAAGGTTTTATGTGGCTGGAAACTCAGTACGAGTGCATGGTCGCATTTCAGACCTCTAGCCAGGGGCACAAGGTTGTTGGTGCACTAAAAACTAACACTGTGCCAATGTCTGCATCCACCGAAAACAATTGAGGTAGGTTTAACTCTGATGTTTATATATTATTGATTTTTATTACAGATATATTGTTTCATGTGCAAATCGTACATTACGAATCCATCCTCACTTACGCACATGTTAGGGAAGTGTGCGTACATTTAACCTGTTTAAAGTCGCCTCTGGCCCTAGTAGCACTGGTCCCGAAGAAAGCCTCCTTATACATAGTTGATTGGCTGCAACATGTAAACCACTTTTGACCACTTTCCCTTGCACATCCACCCTTGTTTCAAGAAATGAAGGCTGGATCTGTTGTCATTCAAAATAGTGATGATCCCTATTCCCCATTCTAATCCATCTCATTTCATCCTCATGAGCCCCACATGTAAGAAGGTAAGTTGTCAGTTTTGTAGTTGCATGTTTACACCTGATATTACTGCAGTAGTCAGAAATCATGGTTCTAATCTTACATGCCATCATGCCTATATATCTTAATCCACCGGTACATGTAATCATACATTTCAAGTACTCTTACATTTAGTAAAATTACATACTTCCCATGGAGTATGCAAACCCAGGTGTTCTTACATTTTCGTCTCTATAAACTTGCACATGCTGCAGCTGCCACCGGGGTGCAGTTCATTTGCCTCAGGTAGATACCAAAGTTGGGGTTGGGCGGCGGCATGAGTATGCTTGGGCCTAGTTTGTACAAGAATATCCCTCAAATTTGTGGTGCATTTGAAAGCAAAAAATTGTATGTTTAGTGATAGATCGCCTATATTAAGGGAATTTCAATATAAAGGGCTTCCATTTCGGTTAAATGCCTCTTTCAGTTGGTTAGACTATCTTGAAGGGGTGCTCTCACATACCAGTGGGTCTAAAGAAAGATACTTTGTCATAAGTTTCTACAACTGCCACCCGGTTGTTAATTTGTGGCCTGTCTCACTAGTTGCCTTGGGTAGTTTACTCAGCTAACTGGACAGTTAGTTTTAGTGCGTGTTCATCAAAGGATTGGAGGCTGATGCAGTTCCTCCTGAGACATGAATTACCCCACAGGTAGATTCTGTTGCAGGGCCTTCGGATGGACACTCTCAAAATTAACAAGGCATTCCTGTCAGGTTTTTTTTATACCTTACTAGCAGCCTGTCCCAACGTTGTCCGGGGATGAAGTGTAATGTGTGCAATGTTTGTAATAGTAAATCCTAATTTATGTGGCGCTGAGTGAATTCCGCAGTTCTGAAAGCCGCGCCCGTTTCGTTGTCAGGGTATCCCCGCTGTTAGGCTGACTCTCCTCAGCCTCTTGAGAGTTCAGTGCGTGAGAGAGTGCACGCGACGCTGCGCGTGTGTGAAAGAGCAGCCTGTTAATTTTTATCCCCGCTGGTACGCCGACTCTCCTCAGCCCCCGTCTGAGCACCGCTGGTACGCTGACTTTCCTCAGCCCCTGCCTGAGCACCGCTGGTACGCTGACTCACCTCAGCCCCCACCTGAGCACCCTAGCAATCTGTTATGGTGTGCTCCATAACTCATCCAGGATTTGCGTCCCATTTTCCCCAAATGCCACGCGAATGCCTTGCCCATCGCTGTATGGCAGAACGCACACGCCCACACGGAAGTAGTGTGAAGGCTTTGTTTTTCGGAATGCCGTTTTAATGTCGGAATGCCGCGCCCATCGCTGTATGCACACACCCCCTGCACAACGCCCCGAGCTGTACGCCCACGCCCACAAGGGACTACTTTGCCGGTAAGGTTCTTTTACGTTTCTAATGTATATGGTGGGCAGCTGTATAGCATTTGTCCATCTGCTGCAACTATCCTTTCCAATGCTGTATTGGGTGTTGTGATTGGTGCTGTGGTTCCTGAGATTACCCGCCTCACCGGTTTGGGCTCTCTCTTTATTATATTAGTATAGATGCGCCAATTTACCATTTTCACAGCGGATATGGAGATCCAAAGAGACGAGTTGGTCAATGGTCCATATAATAGTGAAATTCAAATGTAGAGTGCATGCTGTTTCCATAACCTTCCCGTATGACCACTATCTCATGAATATACCTTTTCCACTGCTTAATGTTCAAGATATAAGGGTTGGCAAATATGAAAACTATTACATTTGTGCATGTAAAGACTTACCATTCTAGAAGCAAAGATACTGGCCATCAAAGTTAAAGTGATCTGAAGGTATCAATTTTTCTCAATTCAAAAGAGGTTCTCATTCATTGCCATAGTTGCAAATAACATGATAAGGCTCACTGAGGTCATCTGTTGATTGGAGTATGGTATGATCAGTGACTCCATTATTTTTGAAGTTTATTCTTGAGGAATACTCATGTATAATGCCTCAATACCAAGTCCTTGCCAGGGTGAAACTCCAAAAGAGACTAAATTAGCCTCTGCTTAAACCTATGGTAGCTTTGCACAAAGCAGTTAAGCATAAATCAGAGGCAATGTGTAAAGTATTTATGCAGCACACAAAGAGTGATCAAGTAAAAAAAAAAAATCCAAACAAATGTTGAAGAATTTAGTACATATCATATTTAAAATGATACCACAATGACAAAAATGCTATCAGTGGAACTGGAGATATCCAATTACAAATGGTTTTGTTAAAATAGCACCTAAAAGCACATAGCACCAACTGAGGGTACCTGGTCATGCTAGATCTGAACAAAGTCACAACATTAGGCTGACCGATATGGAGTGCAGGCCAGGCACAGCCACAGAACCAAGTAGGGCCAATTGGGAATTGCAGCTTATGCCCTGGGTGCAAGGTTTGCAAGGAGTTCCTTTCAGAGGCTTTGTGACACTCTGCCTTGGTTCCGATGAAGCTTTTAGGTGTGTGATGAGGCTTTGCGGGGCTTGCATCCCTCAGTATCAGTTCCAATGAAGCTTCCAACTGTGCAGTGATGCTTTGTATCACTCAGCACTGGTTCCGATGAAGCTTTCAGGTGTGCGGTGAGGCCTTGTATCGCTCAGCCGTGTTGAAGTTTCTGCTGTGTGGCGAGAGTTTGCATGGCTTTTCGTTATTTGGTGTCGGTTCAGATGCAGCTTTCATTTGTGCGGTGAGGCTTTATCAGACTTCACATTGTTTTTGCCATGGATTATATGGTATCTTCAGTTAGGCAGGGAGGAGTGCTCTCTGATGCCAGCCAAGGGTTCAAGACCTGGGGAGGCATCACTTGGGGATCACCGATTCACTCCAGCAGAGGTCGGCAGCATGCTTAAGCAGATCTAGTCGCAGGTCCAGGCAAGTCGATTTGCAGCAAGTCAGCTGAGCAGTTGTATGGATGCCTCCAAACCTTGCACTGGTTAACCTGGAGGACAAGCAAGACATTCTTCCCTATTTTCTTCCTTCCCAGACAGCAAGGCAGCTCATCAAGCGACAGGGCAGTCCTCTGACTACAGGGAAGTTCTACTTCTGTAACTGCTACATGCCCAAGAGTGTTGTAAGGGGTGGATTGGGGGTTAATTATTTATACTGGTGCCAGCCGTTGTGTGTGTGAGGACACCTTGTCCTAGCCCACAACTAGTTCTAGAAACATTTTCCCTTCCTCTTTAAGCTTCAAACTGTGTGGGGTGACAGAAAATGATGGAGCTAGGTTTCTTTGTGTGTGTTGGAGGCGAGACCCTTAAAATGTAAGTGGGCCAGGACACACTCTGCCCTCATCCATCCTGGCAGGATGGCCCATCAGTGGCGGACTTGAGACATGTTCTAAAAGGCTGCTTTAGTTGGTAACACAATGAGTGCTACAGGCCCACTAGTGCTATTTAATATACAGGCCCTGAGAATATGTAGTACCTTTTACTAGGGACTTACGAACAAATTAAATGTGCCAATTTTGTGTGTGCCAACTTTACCATGTTTGAAGAACAGAGCACAAGCACTTTACCACCGGTTAAAAGGGAAATGGAGCACAGAATCCAAATGCCAACTAAAACGGGTACAGCAACAAAAGGCAAAGATCTTGCGGAGAACCAATGAAGACAGTCATGTCTAACAGGATCTTGGGTTGACTCGCATCCTGACATTTGTCACTCAAATTCACTTCTAGTTCACTTCTAGGTTGGTAGTCAGCTGCTGCTGGTCTCTCGCTCTGCTGTGTGTGTGTCAGTGATGGTGGAGGAGTTCAATGTGCTTCTTGGAAGCTTTCATCATTCACCTTACTTGTCCTCTGCCTCTTCCTAAAAGAAAGGAATTGGATTTCCTAGGAAGGAGATTGTTTAGGCACTGAAACAAAGCAATAGTCTGAACGTGATAGTTCATCTTCAGGAGTTCTTTAATGCAGACAGTTGCAGGTCAGCATTTCACGTGGATTTTTTCCCCAAGCAGCCAGAAAATCTCCAGATGCATTTTAAAGTAAATATTTTGACCTAACGGACCAGTTGAATATTGTTGTTGGTGTGAAATGCACTTTTGTTTCAAACAGGAAGCACCATTGAGACTTAGAGATTACTGTACATACCTTAGCAATTTCCTGTTCCTGTCCTGAAGACTCCTCCAATTGCTGTGTTCAGCCCTTGATCACTTTGGATTTGGAAAGTGGAGGAAAAGTGCCACTCTCTTTGCCTGCAATCTCTGTTGTAGCCACACTCTTAGAATCTTAACTTTATGGGAAAAATCAAGTAAGTTTAATGCAGCATTTTGGAAAAAGTGTGTTGTTTGAGTGAAGGTATGCATCAGTATGTTTTACCTTTTTTGTCCTTGATTTATTTTTATTTTTGTTGGTGGAGGCCAGGAGTTTGGACTTTAGGATGTACCCATGTCAGTTTAACATTTTTAAGGGGCAATGTTTGCACTTTTTTGAATGTGGTTAAATAATACTTTTTCCTAATGTTTCTCTATTTGTTTGTGGGATATTTGAAAATGTTGCACTGATGTGTTTAGCATTTTAATGTGGTGTTGTTTTACTGTTCTGAGCCTATTATTCCCTGCAGTAGGTATAGGGTATAATTTTAATGTATTTTTCACATCTCACTGCTGTTGAATCACCCTCCCCTATACTACCAATAACCTACCTCACCTAACTAAAATAGCGTTGGATCAGAACATCAACTACTTTATTTCGTCTCCTTTCCACAATATTAACTACAAGAAATGGGGGCCATCTCTTATACGCACTTCAATCTACAATTTGTGAACATGCTTCCATGCATTCATAATTGCCCTCTAAGGGTGAATCCTACTCAATGTTATGTTATGGGCCATTATGTAGCGCTTGTTCACTGAAAGTTCTCTCAGCGCTGGGTTAGGAGCAGTCTTCAGATCAGGTATTTAACTACTGTATGCCTGAGAAAATAGTCACATTTTCAGCATTCCTCTGAAACACGTGTAGTTGTCTGCTAGTCTAATTGCGGTGGGAAGTGAGTTCCAGACCTGAGGACCTTGTACCCAGAAGCCGAGCCCTACCAATCTCGTTGTTTGAATCTCGGGGTCGTTAGAAGGTTTATTTGGGCTGACCTAAGGTTGCATGGCGGTAAATGTGGCAGTATCGTGGATCTTCAAAAATGATTCTTGCTGCTTGGTTTTGCGTCATTTTCAGTCTATAATTTCGATTTTTTGGGAGTCCCAAATATAGAGCATTTGCATAGATGATTCTAGATTAGATTCAAGCAACGGGGATTTGAATGCTTGCCTCCATTGAAAATAATCTCGTAATTTTCCTGATTTTCCTAAATTGGAAGAAACAGGAAGACACTACTGTGCCTAGCTGAGGTTTCATAGAAAAATTATTCTGAATTTGGATGCCTAAGATTTTTATGGCAGTCCTGGGGGCTGGGGAGGAGCCCATATCTGTTGGCCAGTTGGTGGGGTGCCAGTAGTTTACTTTGTTGTTGGTTATAACTATCTCTGTTTTATCAGAGTTGAGCTTTAGCTGGTTGCCGTTTATCCATTTCTGATGTAAAGCATAGTATTTTGAAAGAACTCCCTCAAGTCTAATGTCCCATCAATGGTGAAGATCAGTTGCATGTCACCAGCATAATATATTTTCACCTTCTTCTGCTGAAGAGTGTTTATCAGGGGACAGATATAGAGGTTAAAGAGGTGAGGGGATAGGGAGGAACCTTGAGGTACTCCACTGTTAACGTGAACTTTAGATGCACAGTAGGGGAAGAGTCGAACTGACTGGGTTCAGTCATTCAAGAAAGCTTTCATCCTTTGTAGGGACGGCCCTTTTATGCGTGCTTCAGTGATTAGAGCAATCAGAATGCTATGGTCCACAGTGTAAATTGCAGCAGATAGATCCAGTAGGACCAGAGCTTGAATACTGCCTTCATCTGGCCTATTTCTCATGTCTTCTACCACTGAGAGGATGAATTATTCAGTAGAGTGGGGAGGGCGGAAACCTGCCTGGTGGGGGTCAAGATAATTTGTCTCTTTTAAAAAAGAGCAGAGGTGTTTTGCCACGTGTGCCTCTAGAATTTTTGCTCAGTCTGGAGCAGAAAGTTCTCCCACTAATTTGAAAATGTCTTTTGTATTATGTTTGGAGTTTGACTCTTTGTTTGAGAAGAATGTTATTTTATCTTGTAGGATAGCTTTTTTATAATCTTTCATACTTTGTATGAAGAGTTCCTTATTTCCTGGCAAATATGATCTTCGCCATTTCCATTCTGCCTGTTCTGTTTTTAATTTAGCTGTCTTTAGCTCTTCTGAGAATCATTTTGATGCCTCGTGCTGGTGGGTGGAACTGTTATTTTAGAAGGGGAGGGTAAACGCAGGAATTATCCATTCGCCCAGTGGTGAAGAACACCCTTGAGCCCTTCTTGTACATCAGCGAATTCCAATTGATGGGGACAAAAAAAGTATTGCAGATCCTCCAGTACCCCTGTGCCTCCCATCATTCCCTCCCCATCTTCTTTTAAATATCCAAGTGTTGTTGATGTTTAGATCATGTGTAGCCCCATATAAACTTTGAATATAATGGAATGCAGAGTTAACCCCATTGGAACTCTGCACCCCAATGGTGTTGCAGGGTAAAGTATTTACCTAGTCAGACTTGTGGAGTTCCGTTGGTAAGAAAAGACTAACTGTTAAAAAAATCATCCTCTGGATTTTTTTTTTAGCATCTCTTCCAGAAATGCGGCTGATCAAGCATGTTAAACAAGTCTAACAGGTACAATAAAACAAATACCAATGGCTCCTTTCCATAATAAATACATCAAAGATTTCCTCTGATAGTTGCCAGTACTAATTTAGAGCACATTTTCTAGCAATCTGACTAGTTCATGTTACATACTGTTTCCAGGAATATAACACCGAGGAGTTTGGTGAAACTGAAAAGCCATGAGTCTGTGTACAGCCTGTATTTATAAGGTTGTTGGCCATGGCACATCCTAATTTTGCATGGGGTTGCAGGTACTTTATCATAGTACTAAACTCGGGCTGAGGAATACATTATATTTTGTAGCTCTGTCTCTGACAATCCAGTCAACTAAAACCTTAGATACTACTGTGCAGAGACCAAAGAATGCATGAGTCACTTGTAATGCTGACTGTGTTTTGATAATAAAGAATCGAAATGTCTTTGCACAATAATGCAAGATTGCACTGTGCAGACCTCTGTAGTGTCACTCCAGTGATGTAACTGGACCACTGGACGGTTTGATGAGCTAATGTGAATAGGGGTTTTGCATGACCACCCCTTCTGAGTTTGCCGATATAGTTTGACCCCGGGACCACATGGGTCAAGGCAATAAATGTGGAGATTGGCTAGGCATGGTCAGGAGAGACCCGCAAGAGCAATATTCAACATCACACTACCTCTGTCCCCATGTCATCATTTATAGACCTCAAAACTGACGGTACTTCTATATCAGGGAGTATCACATCATCAGCAGCTATGACACAACGCTGGCAACAAGGGTGGGATATATGGTTACAAGTGTACTATAAGCAGCTACGTGCCCACCGAGGGTACGTGTAGTGGTGGCAAAGTTCACGAAGTTGCACTATGTGGAATTCTGCTGAGTTTCATAAAAATTCTGTGAAGTTCCCCTCCACCCTAGAAAAGAGTATGACCCCTTAGGAGACGCACAGTGAAGCAAAGCAGGCCCCACAAGCGCACTCCTGCAGTGTCTGCAGTCAGATTTTTGTAGCCTGCATTCCTGGCAGGTACGGGGGAATCAGTTTAGACCTGAGGGTCGACAGATGCTGCACACAGAGATCCCTCCCTACACACACTGGCACTGCCTTATTCCCCCCACACAGCCCCCCTCTTACCAGTCATGCTCGCTGCTGGGCCTGCCATTCCAGGAGCATGGCTGCCTCCAATACAGTCTCCAATGTCTCTGCTGCTAGCGCAGCCTGAGGTGCGGTCAGCGGCTTCTACTCTGCCCTTGAGCCCAAGCCCAGCGCAAAGCAGGGCCCACAATGTGGGGATTGGAGGAGAGCCAATGAGGAGCATAGCCCAGGCAGGAGTAAGGGAGAAGTATCGGGCTGCAGGGGAGTGAGTGGAGAGGAGCTGATAAAAATGCCCGCCATATTCACATTCCAGTTAATTTTGTTATGGGTATGGGACGTTATGACACGCTGCGATGAGGAAAGAGCTCCTGCAGATTATTCAGCAAGTTTAATATGACTGGCTATTATATGATGACACATCTCGCAGAGGCAGCTCCCAACGGGGGCATAAGAGGCCTGCGCCATAACCAGCGCCGAGCCCCCATAACGGGAACCGATTTTCAGTGGCAAAAAGCGCCCCCAGAGAGGGAGACACCTGCCCCCCCCACAGCAGCTGCCGGAGTGGCGCCATCCCCCCGCCCAATGGGGGCCATCGCGCCATATGAATGGCCCAATGGGGTGGCAAACAGGAGCCAGGGCAAGCTATGCCGGGGGGATATAAGCCCGCCTCCCCCAGTTTGGCTCCTTTCTTTGGGAGCTGGGGAGCAGCATCGGACACAGAACTTTTGACCCACCCACCCCTAAGGAACAGCTATGTCGCAAGGCTGAGGAACAGGCATGACGTTAGCAGAGAACGATGGGGAGAATGGTTGGTACAGAGGCACACCAGAGGGCGGTGTGCCGGGACAGGAACACTCACCTTGGGATGCCTCACGGCTGGGCAAGGGGACCGAAGGACGGCGGATAGGACCACTCACTTTGCGATGCCTCACGGCTGGGTGAGTCGGCCTAGCAAGAGGGGGTAGCAAATGGAGACGGTACTCACAGCCCAGCCCCCGCCGGTTGGCAGGGCACAACAGGAGTACGACAAGGTAGCGAGTTGGGCCTAACTCCAGGACAGCTGCTACACCCCCCTCACGCAGAAGAAAGGGCAAACCCAACCAAACAACCTGTCAGAAGAAATTGCCGGGACAAGAAATTTTGCAAATATGATGTGCAATAATATGCTGATTATGGTAACGGAAAGACATGCCACACAGCCATTGATAAGTTACAGCATGTGGTACTGAGTACCCAAAAGAGATACGTGTATTCCTAATAAAAACTGCGGCCAACAAATGACCACCACAAGAAGCGTGTACGTTGGCTTATTTCCAAAGGGATACACCATGTGAGGAATGCAAGTGGTGGGAGTGGGGCTGAGTGTGGGGGTTTTTGTGTCAAGTGTTTTTATTCGTACTGGGATCCTTGGTCCACACCCCGGTGTAGTGATTGGTGTTCAACAGCATAAAAGTAAATTGTGCGTGGCTTGTATGTTTCTCTGGAGGCAATGAGCAGCAGCAGGCCCCATTCCTAGACAGGGAAGCATCTCTAGAACTGTAGCGCTCCGAGGCAGGGAGTTATCAGTGCAAGCATTCGACAATCTGCTGGCACAGCCCTACGGGGAGCAGCAAGAGGTCACTCGTCCTGCCAACCCACTCTCCGTGAACAGAGCACCCCATGCACCACAGGGACCAGAAATCTAATGCGGAGTGCGTATTAAGTCCATGTACCTAAGCGTGGCATGCCCCCACACATCCAGAATAAAACTAAGGAGCCCATATGACTCAATTTTGAGAGGTGATAGCTACTAATAACTGCTTCCTTGTGAGATAATTCAAATGAAAAAAAAGAAGACTTCAAGGTGCAGAATGCAATAGTATCTGTAATGTCATAGCCGCCGCCCTGTCATTCCTTATCGAGTTCAGCTAGCACAAGCAGTGTCCTGTTGTGCAGACAAGTATGCAGGGCAGACCTGTGGCGCAGAGGCATGCAGTTAATTTACATTTAATGCAATATATTGACTGACATCATTAGATTTATTTGTACGCCGGCAGGCGGTAGCCCAGGATGAAATGGCAATTCCAGTAATTAGAATGTTAGAGCTTCCAGAGTGTCATTTCTGACGTGATCACGGGCAACGACTTTGCTTCCGGAACGGTGCCCCTTCCTTAAGGGGATAATATCCTTAGAAGGATCTCGTCTGACAAACAGGGGTTTTTAGGCCGTGATTCCTTCATTTTTAGGGGTGGGTGGCCATGGTACTTTCATTTTTAAGGGTGAGTCTGCGGTGGCGCTGGTAAACTCCACTACGCTATGTGGAAAGTGGAGAGTTTTACCGAACTTCGTACTCCAAGTGGAGCATAGAGTGGGGAAAGTTTTGCAAACTCCCACCTTGGGGTTCCATGGTGTTCATGCTGTGCAGGACCGGTGATTTCATCCCCACACAGTGTCTGCTCTCAGTGTTCGGAGCCCACCCAACCTGCGTATGCCACAGACTGAGACCAGCTGCTGTTGTGCTGTGCTTCCCGCTGGCGCTACCTGACTACCCCAGCAGAAGACAAAATGACAATTGGCCTGCAGCAGGTGTGGATGTCTCTCTGCTGCTGTGTGAGGTGAGTGTGCACTCTGCTGGTCGGCTTCTCTGTGACATGCAAGGAGCTGTATTCACTCCCTGTAGGCCCCGGTGTCTCCGGCACCGGTCCCCCTGCCTCTCTCTCTCTCTCTCTCTCTCTCTATATATATATATATATATATACATATCTCTCTCTCTCCTCATCACACACAAGCGCTGTTGTGCTGTGACTCCCCTAGGGCATGCCTGACTGGTCACCAACATTCACAAGAGAAAACTAAAAAAAAAATATTAATAAGAGAATAAATCAATCATAAAAGTTCACCGACTTCCTTGATTGCTGCTAGCACATAGAATAACCCCTCCAAACCACTCTCACCACAACAACCGACAGCACAACAGGCCTTATGGACTCAGTACGTCTTGCAAGGATTGCACTTTGGCAGTTTTTGCAAACTATTGATCCATGGCAAGCATACCACCCGTTGAGTCTTTCACTATTGAAGGTGTTTAAACAAACCCCTGAAAGTGGAACCCGTCATCACCGTCACTTTGACACCCAGAACCAGCAGACCCAGACAAGGTGGTTTGACCCCCAGAATGTGCGGCTACTGCAGAAGACCAGCTCACCAACCCAGATAGTGCCCAGCGAGAGTAAAGAAATATGCAGGCTGTGGTAAACATAACATTTCGTGAAAGTGTGTAGTTCAGGGAAAGGGTGTGCACCGGCGCACGACGGAGAATGCTGTACCAGAGGTTCAAGAGAGAAGCTCCATCTTTACTGTCAGCACAGCATCCCAAGGTACACGTCAGCTTCCCCAGTGACAAATTCTTGTCGGAATTAATCCAACAACAGAAGTAGCAGACAGAGGAGTATCCATCAATGTAAAGTCCTTTGAAACCTACACACCATGCAGCCACCCTTATTTCTACACCAAGCAATGATCAAAGATTTTTCCCACGGTCAAGACAAGCCACTTGACATAAAATGTAAATTACGAGCGATGATTGCATATGAATCTTAAGCAATATATATGCAAATATATGTAGCTGAAGAAGGCACGGCATGCTACTACGATGTAGGCATTCGAAGTTTTGCATTTGGAGTATACCATGAAGCCATAACTCAGTTCCTCGATAAACTCCCCATAGTGTTTAAAGGCAACGGATGCCTGGAAGGCAAGGAGATAAGATTATACATAGACATACCTGTACAGTCAAAGTTCTCCATCACTGACATATCGCCTTTCATCTGAGACCTCAAGTTGAAGAAGAGCTAGACAAACTTGAGGCCACCGGCATAATTGAGAGACTGACAGGCCCCACCCCATGTGAGTCTCCAATTGTAGTGGCCAAGAAGCCTAAACAACCTGGTGTAGTCCAGATATGTGTAGACATGTGCCTACCCAATGTTGCCATCAAGAGAGTGACATTTAATGCCAACAATAGATGACCTGATTGGTGAACTCAGCGGGGCCTGCTAGTTTCCCAAACTGGACTTGAACTTTGGTTATCACCAGCTTGTTCTTGCAGAGGAATCCCAACCTTCTCTACTCATGTAGGTCGGTGGGATTACAAGAGACTGAATTTTGGAATATCGAGCACTGTCGAGGTGATCCAAAATGTCATACATTAACTCCTAGTCGACCTCCCGGGAGATATTAACGTCAACGATGACATCTTAATACATGCCAACACGATTCCAGAACAGAACATGAGGTTGAAGAAAGTGCTTCAAAGTATTCAAGATTCTGGCCTGACCCTGCACCGCTGGTATTGCCAATTCTTGAAACAAAACTGTACTTCTTTTCTTATGTGTTCTCGTCAGAAGGGGTAACTCCTGACCCTGACAAGGTACAGGACATCAAAGAAACATCTTCTCCAATTACAGTGACTGAACTACTCGTTTCTTTAGGTATGGTCAATTACTGCTGTCGCTTCGTCAAAGACCTTATGATGCTCACACAATTACTTAGAGACCTCATTAAATCCACAGTCCCATGTTCATGGGTCCTTGAACAAGAACAGGCTTTTCAAGCTAACAAAGCAACCTTATAAACTGATACAACATTGATCTATTTTGCCCTAGGAATGAGACAACAATAGCGGTAGACACAGGCCCAAAAGGTCTGGGTGCTGTGAATGAATGAATTTACACTTATAAAGCTCAGGCCTCCCAGCGCTAGAGACAGAGTCATCAACTGAAACAAAGCCCAGGATTCAAGGGAACAGCAGAGTCTTCAGGAGCTTGCGGAAAGAAAGATAGTTGGCCTCAAGTCGAATGTGGTCTGGCAGGTGATTCCAGCATTTTGCCGCAATGAGGGGAAAACAGACGACCACCACTCAGAACACGGTTTACTCTGGGGATGGCTGCTAGACGTTTCTTCTCGGAGCGCAGTGATCTTTTTGGGAGGTAGGGGGAGATGATTGATCGAAGAATCGGTGGGGCCCTAGCCGAGAGTGACTTATGGGCAATGCACAAAGCCTTAAATTGAATTCTTTCGGCAACCGGCCAACAGTGCATAGAGATGATATGAGGTTTAGCAGATTCCCGATTATGAGCCTGCATCAGGAGTCGTGCAGCACAATTTTGGACCGTCTGCAATTTTATAATGGTAGAGCAAGGAGTGCCTAAGTAAAGCACATTGGCATAGTCGAGCCGAGAATCAAGGATTGCACTAATAGTTTCCTAGCATTGAAGGGCAGAAGAGGTAGAATTTTGCTAATCATTTTCAGGATACCATAACAGGTACATGCCACCCTACGAGCCTGCTACTTAAAATTCAGGTTGTGATCCATCCACAACTCAAGGCTTTTTATCTGATCTTTGGGGGGGCATGGCACCCAGGAAATTTGGCCAGAGTATGCTGGTATTAATGTTGGTGGTCTTACCCAAAAACATTAGCTTGGTTTTGGATGCATTCAGCTTTAGGAAAGAGCCATCCATCGAGACCCTTTCTAAGCAATTGGCTAAATTGCTCTTAGTGTTGTCCAAATGATTTAGCGACACAATCAGCTGAGAGTCATCAGTGTAGGAAATGATCCGAACACCAAAAGGTTTAACCACCTTGGCCAAAGGGTGCAGATAAACATTGAAGAGTGTGGGGCTCAGGGAGGAGCCGTGAGGCACCCCACATCTCAAAGGCATCCTTTCAGAAATGCAATTGTCCTCAAAAACCTGAAATGACCTATCTACCAGGAAAGACTCAAGCCATTTGAGTAGAGTTCCTGTGACTCCTATCTCTCTGAGTCTTGCAATCAATAGTTGGTGATTAACCGTGTCGAAGCCCGCGCTAAGGTCAAGCAGTACAATAGATGCGGACCCACCAACATCCAGAATCTTTCTGGCTTCTTCAACCACCACTAATAAGGCCGTCTTCGTTCCTTGTTGAGGTCTTGTTGAGGGTGGAGGTATTGATTCTCCTCCAAAAAAGCGGAGAGAACGGAGTTAACATACTTTTGCTTATTTTCGCAATCCTTGGCAGGAGCGAGATCGGCCGATAGTTGGCAAAAACTTCAGGGTCTAGGGTAGGTTTCTTAAGCAGAGCTCTGACCATGGCCCGTTTCCATGGGGAAGGAACAAGCCCAGAGGAAAATGAGACGTTGATGAGATCCAGCAAACCTGGAGCAACAGAGTCGAAAACCTGGCTTAGAGTGGTGGGAGGTATAATATCACTTGGGGAGCCGGATTTCAGACGGTCGAGGTATATTTTTAAAGATTTCATATCCATAGGGGGGATTGTCTCAATGAGAGGATCTAATAATCAAGGTTGGTCATCTGCAGGGAGGGTATTTACAGAAACTGATAGCGGGGGAAAGTAGAATAGATATATTTAATGTTCTTATAAAATAAATTTACCAGATTGTTACAACGTCCTAAAGTGTTATCAGATGGCAAAGGGGCGGCAGGAGGCTTAAGGAGAGATTTCACCATTTTAAAAATTTCACGGGGGAGTTAGAAGCTGTGATAATGGATCTGCGTTTCTAATGATGACTCCAGTTATTGATTAACTTTGTTATTGGCAGTTTCAAGGTCATTTCCTAAGACGGGTCTGGTTATTATCAAGGGTTAATGCCCAGGAATTAATGGACAGTTTAGACCAATTCTGACTCCACATTTTTACCCTTTCCCATCGCTGGCCACCATCCTGTTGGGTCCAAACAAAAGGGACTATGTAGTGGTCTGACCATGACAGGGAAATGTGCTTTTCCACAACAAGGCTATTAATTTTGGAAAAAAGCGGATCAAGAAGGTGGCCTTTTTGGTGGGTGGGGCCGGACACTTTCAACTTCAGTGCCAGAGCACCTAGATTATCAATTACAGTCTCAGCATCACAGGAGTATGCCAAGTCAAAGTGGATGTTTGTTAAGATCGCCTAGCATGGAAAAATTAGAGAGAGAGCTAACCGAATTGGCTATCATTTCCGGAAGATCTCTACTGAAGTGGCCAATGAATTCTTGTGGCCGATAAATAAGGACACCAGAAAAAGCACGCGTAGAGGAAAACCAAGTGCAAAGAAACAGCTTTCATAATCAGGGATCAAGCTAGCTGAGATACAACAGTTAAATGTATCTTTATAGATAATGGCCAAGCCCCTTCCTCTGATTAATTTGCGGTCTTGTCTCTGAATCAAATATCCAGTAGGCAGGACTTGAACTACCGCTGGGTCTGAGCTGCTGGAAAGCCATGTTTCTGTAAGGAACAAGGCATCAAGGTCTTGTTCTACCAGCAGTAATCGATGTTCAGTGGTGTGCTTAGGTAACGAGTGGCATTTCAAAAGGGACATTTTGAAGGCTGTTTGGGAGGAAGGGGTCTTGGCAACAATGTACGAGAAAGGAGAGCCTAATTCGAAGGATTATTGGGGACATTTGTTACCGCTATTGGTTGGTGCCATAGAATAAACGCATTTGAGGGGTATAGTCTCTCTGAGGTGGTACAACTGGTCACTGGTATAGGACAGCTTACCTCTTGTTGGACGGCCAGGGGTCCTAGCCCCTGGACCTGGTCGGGCACGGACGGGCACAGACGGGCTTGCCTTAGACATGCTTTCGGCGCACCAGCGGCGTGCCTGCTGCGCGGCCGAATAATCCGCCCCTTATGAGGAGTGGTGAGCATGAAAGCAGTCGCAGCTCTGCTGATGCAACGACAAACAGTAGAAGACTGGACCTTAGTGGCATTTTCAAGTCAATCACTCACAATGATGGAGCAGCGGTATTCGCAGATTAAGAAGGAGGCGGTTGCCATACACTGGAGGTGTTGCCATTTTCATCTAAGCGTATAGGGCAATCCATTTACAATCACGACAGACCGTAAATTCCTTATACCGCTGTTCAACGGAACAGCTTCAAAGCCACCTCCGTAGTTCAGAAAATGGATGCTCCAACTTAAGGAGTATAACTGTAAGGTAATATCGTCCTGGGTCCCGCAACCCTGCCGACGACCTTTTACGGGACCCTCTTGCTGCCACGCTAGAAGAAGAGGTGAATGAAACAGAAGAGCATGGGAGGTACTTGGATGATCGATCTCGTCCTATTCCGCTCTCCATGGAAGTTATCCGCCAAGCCATGAACGGTGACAAATACCTAAAAAAAGCACTGGGCACCATAAAACCAACCAGTGGGTTGCTTTCTAAAGTCATTATGCCCAGCTTACCCCCAATGCCAGAATCATCATGGAAAGTCTCTATCATGTTCATCAGGAACCTAGCGCTGACCTGGATGCCTGCCTCATGAGGGGACATTGCTTAGTCATTCCCACCAGCCTTACCGACTAGGTAGTTCAGCTTGACCATGCTGGACATCAGGGTATGATCGAGACTAAGAGTCGGTTACAAACCAAGGTGTGGTTCCCCTTGATGAATGAACAAGTTGAAGCAATGATAAGGTTGTGCACCTGGTTACAAGTGTCAGGCCAAGCCAATCCGACGGTTCCAGTGATGGCGGATGTAGGACCTCAACAGCCTTAAGTGAGTGTTAGTCTTGATTTTGGGAGCCTCCCAGATGGAAGGCTCACCATGGTCACGATTGATCCAGTCTGCAAATACTCTTCTCTCTCGGTGCAAGTGAAGTAGTACCCAAAATTGAGAAAATCATCTCAATGCATAGCCTAATAAAGTAGTTAAAGACTGACAACAGTCCACCATTCCAAGAATTTGCTGCCTATCTAAAATCACTGGACACGTTTCACAAACGAATCACACCCCATTAGCCTCAAGCCAATGGTGAGGTATAGAGGTTCATGAGGACATTAAACAAGGTAATTTGCATTCCATCTGCCAGCCAACAAGCCCCTGAACTGGCAATCTACCCGTTCCAGCAGGATTACCGCCAGACTTTATACTCAACCGCAGGGCGGGCTCATGGACCTCTCTCTATAGGTAGAGTAATCATGTATACCATCCCTCATTACCATAGGTAGATGACTCCTTCTATCGGTGATCGCCGAATGCATGAGGAAAGACAGAAAGCCAATGATAGAGCTAGCCAACGTCGGCGTGCAAAAGCATCAGCTCTTAGGGTTGGAGACTTAGTCATCATCAAGGATCGATTCAACCGAAGCAAGTTCAGGCTACCTTTTGAGCATTTCCCTTGGACCATTATCCATGTGCATGGTACCAAACAAACTGCTTGTCACTCAGAATGTGTCAGCATTCAAAAAGTTTCACCCCAGCGCTGTGTCTTCCAGGGCCATGGTTGGCAGTGATCCCCAGATGCATAAGCATGACACAGTGTCAGAGTCATGAAGCTTGCCCCTCCTCCGCTTGCATCAGTTGGTGGTGCTTCTGAAGGTAGTGGGCGGAGTTGCGAGCTAACTCACCCGGACACCATAGTAGCCGTACCACTCGCCCCGGATATGCACAGACTGGAAACCCGGCACCTTGCAGGAGGCAGAAGGATCACTTGTTGCAATAGATAAGTATTCATACCCAGATAACAGAAACTCTAGTTATTAATGTAATGACCTGTGTGCAATTTATTACCTATTTTGTTTGGTCAGCTAAATCCGGTTTAAGAATGTAGTAATCTCTGTAGGTCAATCCAAGTTGTGTTTTCTAAGACATTTACATTTTGTTGATATTAATTGCTGTGGTTTTCAACGTATTTATTTTGGGGAGGAATGTAGTGTCATTCGTGTGACATAACTGGAATGTGGGACTGTTTGATGAGCTAAGGTGAATAGGGGTTTTGTATGACCACCTCTTCTGGGTGTGCCAATATAGTTTGACACGGGAACACGTGGGTCAAGGCAATAAATGTGGGGATTGGCTAGGCATTATCAGGAGAGACCCATCGGAGCAGTTTACCACATCACACTACCTCTGTCTCCTTGTCCTCATTTGTAGACCTCAGAAATGGGGGTACCTCCATATCGGGGAGTGCCACGTCATCATCGGCTATGACACAACACACGCTTCCTAGCAAAATGAACAAAACAATTCCCTACCATTTCAGTAATTCATTCATGTATTGCTTTTTATATTAAATGTCTTCATGAACAGTGATCTAACATCTGGCCACTATGATAGAATGTTATCCATACATGATCACACCAAAAGAACAATTGTTATGTCACGAACACTAATAGTAGAGAAGTGTACAAAAACAAATGATGCTGGGTCATTTTCCAAACAAATTCTGGCTTATATGAATGGTTCTGGTAATCAACAACCTAACACGCCACTGAGAAGAAGATTATTCACATTATTTGAACATTTTGTGTGCAAAACATTAGTTGAAACCCTAATTTATGAATTATTTGTTTTATGATGATACGGTTGGGTCAAAGCACCTTTAGCATTGTGCTTTTACAGGCAAATCAGAAGCCTAGTCTATTTGTCTATCTATTGATGCCAAAACATGACATCCTCGTAGAAATGAATTTCATGCTTCATGGGCATTAGGAGAATCTGAGAGTAACTTGTTCCAACCCCTTGCACACGTCCTTTTTATAGATCTCACAGTAACTAGCCCCCTAGCTGAGTCAAACAAAATACTTTCTCACAATTGATGACAAAAGGTCCCTTTCAGCTCACCAAATGTGCACTGGCAAATATGTACACCTACATCACAGATCGAAATGGAAAAGATCAGCAGGGCATGGCCTGGAGAAATTGGCCCTTTAGTTTATGAGAGTGCCTAACCGCAACCAGATTTGCATTGTCAGCGAAAAAGTTTCTGCCTGATTTCAAGCTCACTTGAAGTGTGCGGGAGTGCCATGGAGTCCAGGTGCATATCAAAGTGATTGATTCTCCGTCTCATCAATCTCTGGAGCTGCTCTTGGTCCCTATTTCACAGACCGCTGACTCAGCGGGGTTGCTGCACACGGGAAAATGTGACTGCTGATAGTCCTGGAGCTGGGCATCTGATGTTCCTCTTGTAAAAGAAAAAGGAAAAAACATAGAGGCAACTTGCTGAAAGCACGTTAACCTTTCTCACTAGAACTTTTACTATAAAACCATCTAAAACATTCCTTTGCAACTAAGACCCTCTTTACAGTGAACTTGTCGTGAGTACCTTATTTAGTGGTCCGATACATGCCAATATCCCCGAAATCGGTATTTATCAGACCAATACGTAACATCTATCTCTAGTTTTGTCCACCGAAATGGAGAATAACGTAGGGGCATATTAGCAACAAATAGCAATAACTATCGCTAAATACGCTTAACGCACTTTTTTTAACGCTGCTTATCGCTGGATATTATTGCAGAGATAACATGCTATTAGCAGCGTTTATCTCCAATGCGATAAAATATCCGGCGATAGCGGCTCAATGCGAGAATATCCCTGGAAATCCAGCTATATTTTCGCATTAGCGCCAATGGGGGCTTAATCTGATAATCCACCCCCCATTGACTATAAAGGTAAGTCAACTTTTTAGCAGGCGTTAGATTCTAGCGATAATCGCGCTTAACGCGATTTTTTTAATCGCTTCGCCTGCCTTGCTAATAGACGATAGCTGTGTTAGCGACTGTTTTCAGTTGCTAACAGTTTGGGTACGCCCACTTGGCATGTCATTAGCGATGAATATCGCTGACATGCAAAGCGGGCCCCAAACCTGTAGCTATCACTTAAAAGCTTTCGCTAACTGCTGTGAGCGACAGCTTGCTAATAGGGCGATAAAATTATCGCCGCTTCCCGCTAAAGTGGCGATATCGCCCTTGCTAATATGCCCCATAGATTTCTACTCAGATGTTCAGGAGTTTAGAGGGCATTGTTACCTTTTAAATTCGGTAAGGCACCCCTGCTGAAATGTAACTCCTGGGGTCAGCAATTAACGGTGCGATAAACTCCAGGAAGTTAATAATGGAGATCCCTGCTCAAACTGGAGTCTGCGCAGGGGTCATAATTTAGAGACACAAAGGTGGCATGTCACATTTTGGATACGACACATAATGATAGCGAAGTGATGTTTTCAGGACTGCTCTGAATAGCTGAAAAAATATTTACATAGTTGCCTTTTCTACTACCCTGGCAAAATGAAACAATCATTTGAATGAAACTTTCCTGAACCGTGAAGTTTTCTGTAATCTACGAATCACCCATTGTTGTATTTGAGCATGAGTTAGGGGAAACCACAGACAGTAAGAATTCCACTTTCCTGTATTGAACAGCAAACAAGTGAATCCCCGACTTAGTTACAGCCAGATTGAGGTTAAGAGTGTTGCTGACAATATGCTGTCTATTGTTCGACATATTTCTCTTTCCAGTCTATGAAAGGATTATCGGCCACATGCATCAACCTATTTAGGAAGTGCAAACGGTGCGAATCGGTAAATTCGGCCGTTTGCGCTTCCTAAATACGTTTTTGGGATGCATGAAACAATTTTTGAAAATCCGCATTTTTTTGCAATTCCTAAAAATGCGAATGCATTTAAGGAATCGCATTTGTCCTTTGGACATGTGCGTGTGAAACTTGCACTAAAACATACATTTCAAGGGTGTAGGGGGGGGTCCTTTGGACCCCCCCCCGCACCCTTGCAATGCATCAACAAAATGTCATTGGCAAAAAAAAATTCGCAAAAAGGCATTGATTCCTATGGGCCTCTAGGCCCATAGGAATCAATGTAATGCCATTCCTTAATTGCGATTCGCAATTTAAGAATCGCAATTTTCGAAAATTAAGAAATCCTAAAAAGTTTTAGGATTTCTTGATGCATAGGATTTTGCAATTCCTAAATTGCGATTCCTTAATTTTCGCAATTTAGGAATTGCAAAATCCTACAATGATGCATGTGGCCGTATGTTTTGAAGCAAAGACGTTCCCAATACTATTTGGAATAGGTCTGTAGAACTGACATCAAAGCTTAATGATTCTACATGGCCATTCTTCAAGACCATTGCAAGAGGTTTTGCTTCTTAGTAAATCTCTCCTGAAACTAATGGACAGTCATCAGTGTTTTGTATGGCATTGGCTAAAGTTGACTTTCGTAACACTGACTCGTCGAGTTGCCATAACTCAGGATCATTAAAGCCATTAAAGCAACCAGATGCCCCGCAATCTACCAAAGCATGAATACTTTCTGCACCAATCTGTACCAGTAGATAGAAATGTGATTGAGCGGAAGCAAACTCATTAATAGTTGAGATGGTCTGAACCTAAGTTAGCAGATCAAAGGGGGGTCTTTAGTTTCTATGTAAGGCAGGGTAGTTTCGGAAAAATTGCATGCTCTTTCCACTGTATAAACACACAGCCTTTTTATGTTCCCTCTCCTTGTCTTCCCTAGTGAGAGCTTTGTGCAACGACCAAATCTGCATGGGTTCTTCATTATTGTCTCATTCTTAATTGATTTCAAGAACAGAGAAGACCAGAGATCAGTAAACCCTCCCTCTTCTTTCGGTGTGGCGTTTTTTTGTTGGGGCTCTATTTGGAGAATTGAGTCTATTGACACCACAATTAGTAGGCATATGGACCACTAAATCCAAGGCATCCTTCTAGTCATCATGTAAGTTGTCATATGAGGTAGCGACCACAGACTTTTTAGAGCAATTAACCTCTGCTCTTAGTAGTTGAAAATGACTGCTATGGACCACAATTTCCCATGCACTATGTTGCAAGGTCAGTAATCACAAGTTTGAATGTCTGCATAACCTGGCATCTAACAAAACCCTTTGTGTAAGTATCCAAAAAGACCAGAAAGCTGCTAAGAAGACGGTAAGCCCAAATCAAATCCAATGATTGTTGGTTATGATAAAATGAAAGTCAAGTTAGCCAAATACTGTGCAAAGGCTTGATGGCAGTTGACAAAGTGTAGAAGAAATTGGCCATAAAGGCTAGATAATTTTTGAGGATCACCAGATGGCGTGCAATATCCACTGAGACTGAGGTGAATATCCCACTACCTTCAAACACACAATAGAGGATCGGAGGAATGCTTGCAATTCCTCTAACTACTGGTAATCGCTTGGGGTGTCATTCCAACCCATCGTTCCTTTGCTACTAGCAATTGCCAGTGGCTAAATAAATTGCAAACATTCGTCCCATCACCTTTTGTGTGTTTGATGTACCACTCTATGGGCCATATGCATGAACACATTTTCTCATAGACACAGAATGGGCAAAACCCTTTGATGCATCTGGCCCTAAGTGGCAAGCGTATGTCCTGATATGTGTCCTTTGCTCACTGTACCACTGTAACTAAGGTACACCGACTGAAAAGCTCCAATCAGAGTGAAACCAGTCTTGTGGTGCTTCTGTTCGGGTTCAGGTAGGTCCTGGCCTGGCAGTTCAAGCTGCACTGTTCCTATTAGAGCAAAATCAAGACTAATTTGCATATGACTGGGTACAAGCTAAGCTGGCATGATGGACAAAATAATGATATATGGGAATGCTCCCCTGAGCAATTGCCAGTGGTTAGATAAATAGCAAGCATTCCTACTATCACATTCTGTGTGTTTCATAGGAACACTACTTGCCACCATATTGGAAGAAGAGGGCAATTGTGCATGTACAGGAAGTTGAGATAGATTCTCTCTCAGTAACGCTAACTCTGAAAATTTGCTTAACAAAAATGTACTTTCTTTTCAGGCAACCTTAAGCTCATTCTGTATTTTCAAAATGACTTGCACCATTGTCTGTAGTGGATTGACATCAGAATCCATTCAGGTAAATTAGTTTTTAGGCCTTGTATTCTGTCAGAAGTGACTTAGGGAGTACATGGGAAAGGCAAGGACTCATATGTTTGCCCACCATTCCTCCACTCTGGGAAGCCAGAACAATTGAAGACTAGATTATATCCTTACTTGTTCTTGGGTTCTCAGGGTAAAATGGGTTACAGGAATTAGAAGCACAATATGTGGGTGTTTGCACAGTCAGTATAGTAATATGGTGTAGTGCAGCATACACAAGGTTACAGCCTAGCCTTGACCTCCTAAGCTCTGGGACAGACATATTTTATGATTAATAAGTCAAGGAAGAGTTTACTGTAAGTATCATAATTGTAATATGATTCCCTTGAAGAGAAACTTTTGTTTTATTCCAGTGTTTCAAAAGAAGTGACTGGTCACAAAAAGTACTGGAATACCTCCCTGTGATCAATGAACATTGGTAGAAAGACAGCCTTGGAGGAGCAGACTTCAACAACAAAGAGATACTTCTTAGGAACAGAACAGGAAACTAATGCACAAGGGAACACAAACCTAAGACGTGGAAACAAAGATTCAAGAATGTACACAATGTGCAACACTATGGCAGCAGAAACCATACAACAGAAGACATTACAAGGCCTCAATCCCATCCTGTTGGTGCTACTTATTTTGCCCAGGAAGGAACACTCCTAGAGTTTGAAGTTCTCTGATGCAGGCAACCTCTAATTTGTTCTTTTCCTAAAATGCTCGTTGAAGTCTCTTGTCCTTACTCCAGCCTCCTGCTGCCCATACTTTGCAGTCTCCAACTAACTCACTACCCACTTCCAAAGTTTGTGTTTGTTCTTAAAGGTACAAATCCACTTTAGTCTGGAACCTTTGTTCACCAGTCATGCCCTTCTTGTATTCTATGCCCTAGACCTTACACTAGCTTTGTTTTATCCGGGTCTCAATATTTTTAAAGGTATGCAGACAGAATATCGAGTTGAAAATGTCAACCTACACAAATATCTAGTTGGAAATATAGTGACAGAAATATAGATAGCAAACATATCATGGTCTAGAATATCGAATTTAAGGTAAGAAATATCGCTTACAAAAATTGAAGTCATTAATATCATATGCAAAATTATAGTTGTTTAAAATATCGATTTTTTAGTTAGTGTATTTTAGTTTATATTTCAAATGTATGCGATGTATGTTTTTTCAGTATAAGTATTGTTTATGTTTTTTAATGTGTGTTACATTTTTAGTAGTTATCAATTTTATTTTAATTACATTTTGCGTTGTTTAGTTCCGTAGCGGGTTGTGCATTTACACATAAAAGTAATTTCATTATAATAAATTAATGAATATTTTTTAATTAATAATATTTATTTAATTGAGATTTTATAGTGTTAATTGTGGGAAGTAATTTATTTATAATTCTTATTTGATTGTTAATCAATATTAATTAATTAATTGGTAATTAATTAAGGCAATTTTGTAACTTGTTTAATGAGTGAGTAGTGGGATGTATAGGGGTAAAGGATGGGAAGTAAGTTATGATTAATTAATAATTAGTTGTTAATTTATATTAATTATTTGATTGTAAATTAATTATGAAAATTGTGTAATTAATTTTATGTGTGGGTTGTGTGGTTTATAGGGGTAAAGCGTGGGAAGAAATGTATTTGTAATTAATTATTAATTAGTTGTTAACTAATATTAATTAATTAATTGATTATTAAATATGAAAATTGCGTAATAAATTTTAGGTGTGGGTTGTGGGGTTTATAGGGGTAAAGAGTGGGAAGTAATTTATGTTTAATCAATTAATAATTAGTTGATCATTATTATTCCTTAATTCATTGACATTTAATTAGGGTTTTTGTTTATATTTTTTGTGTGTAGGTTTTAGTTTTATAGGGTTAAAGGGAGGGGAGCAAATTAATTTTACTTACTTTATAATTAGTTGTTAAATACTATTCATTTTTTAATTGAAAATAAGTTTTAATTTTGTAATACATTTTTTAACAGTTTCATTTTAGCTGTGCTTTTTGCAGATTATACGGGCAAAGTGTGGGAAGTTTTAATTTTAATGAGTTTTAATTTGTTTTTTAATTAATCATATTACTTTAATTAGTCATTAATTATGTTAATCATGGAAGTACTTTTTTTTAAATTTAGATGTGGTTTGTGAATTGTGTGGTGTTATAGGGTAGGAAGTAAAAAAAGTAAATTTATGTAATATTTAATGTTTTTGTTTCTAAATAATTTGTATTTTGTATTTGTAGTTGAATTTATAGGGCGCGCAGCTACCCACAGGGGGTCTCCCGGCGCCAGTTGAAATAGTGCTTAGAAATCGCAGTTGTTATTGAGGCAAGAGCCAGGTTTTAAGGTCTCTGTGGAATTTCATCAAAGATGGTTCAAGTTTCAATGTAACCGGAAGAGAATTCCACAGCCTAGGGGCAACGCAAGAGAAAGAACGTCCAACCATTCTCATTAGTTTGAAACGCGGAATCAGGAAGTTTCCTTGGGATGAGGATCTAAGGAGGCGAGATGGAGAGTATAGTTGAACAGGAGACTGTAGGTGAGCTGGAGCCGACCCTTGTTTGATCTTATGCATAAAGCAAAGAGCCTTAAATTGGACTCGGTTTTCAATACGGAGCCAGTGAAGGTCCTTGATAAAGGGGGAGATAGGAGATCTCCACGGGACCTTACAAAGGAGGCGGGCAGGCAAGTTCTGGACAAGCTGAAGTCTCCTCTGAATCTCCAAGGTAACTCCAAGATAAAGCACTTTGCACATTTGTAAAAAAAATATGTATTTGTTTGAAAATAATTTATTTTATTTAATATAATATTTGTAGGTATTTGTCATATGTATTTAACATTATAACTTGTTAAAACATGTTTTTAATATTAAATGTATTTGTTTTTCAATTTTTAACATATTTATATATTCTTTAATTATTTTGTTTTTTTTAAATATTTTTAATTTTGAACTGACTGTAGTGAGAATA
Organism: Lissotriton helveticus; assembly: GCF_964261635.1. NCBI lineage: Eukaryota > Metazoa > Chordata > Amphibia > Caudata > Salamandridae > Lissotriton > Lissotriton helveticus. Next base: position 755,858,308 of record NC_136057.1, on the reverse strand, counting down.
TTAATAGTTACGTCTCCGCAATCTAACACTTTACCTACCATTGCAGTCATTGGAGTGTGAATAGTAATTTTATTCAGCCACTATCCAACACTTTCCCTACTGTTGCACTCACTGGAGTGGGATTACTAATCTTTACCCCTCCGCTATCCAACACTTTCCCTACTGTTGCACTCATTGGAGTTGGAATAGTAATTTTCATCCCTCCACTATCCAACCCTTTCCCTACTGTTACAATTATTGGAGTGGAAATAGTAATGTGTACCCCTCCACAATCCAACAATTTCCCTACTGTTGCACGGACTGAAGTGGGAATATTAATTTGTACCCCTCTGCTATCCACACAATTTCCCTACTGTTGCACTCACTGGAGTGGGAATAGTAATTTCCACCCCTCCGCCATCCAACACCTTCTGTACTGTTACACTCACTGGAGCGGGAACAATAATTGTTACCCCTTTGCTATCCAACACTTTCCCTACTGTTACACTGTATGGAGTGGGAATAGTTGTTTCTACCGCATTGCTATGCAACACTTTCCCTACTGTTGCACTGATTGGAGTGCGAAATCTTTTAATTAGATTTTATGTTATATACATATATATATATATATTTGCAATTTTTTATATCATTTTAAAATGATAAAATTAATTTAATGTAATAGTTTATTAATTGTTTTAAAGTAAATATGTATATTAATTATTGTGTGTGCGTTTAACGTTTTAAAATTAAGTATATTTGTTATATTTGTTAAATGTATATTAAATATACTTTATTTTTATATTCATTTTATTATTTAATATATTTAATATTTATGGTTTAATTTTATATATATATCATCATCATAAACATAGGTTGTCGATATTTTTGACATTGATATTTAAAACTCGATATTGTGGTAAGAAGATATTTTAGGTGTCGATATTCTGTCAGTGAACCATTTTTAAAACCGGCAGAAGAGGTCTGTTTTTTACAACCTATATGTTCCACCCTCACTCTGTTGCATCAGTGTAAGATTGAAAGAATAGACAGTGTTTCTGAATGAACTCAATATTGATCTAAGAACATCTGAATGATACTTTGTCATACCACTATATTGCCTTACCACTCAGGAATACTTCCACTTATACCAACACAAAATAGACTAGTATAATATTGAACAAACTCAAAGCCTATTGTTCTTTCTTATGTTTTCTGTAAAGAACCATGCTGTATTTGGCAGCACATCTACATGGTAAGCTCTAAAAAATTTGCTAGGATTTTGTCTATTTTCAGGCCCCTGTTGTGATCAATGTAAATGTAGACAGTTTTACATCAAGTTTTACTCATCTATAACTTCAACGATATATTACTCATTCTAGAGATTTGAACTGTTCCTTACAGAGGAAAACAATGATTCTACATTGGGTGATGACAAGATAAACATATAGTCAGATATCCTATCTTTTACTGCCAAGAAATATTTGGGCAATATGGTGGATATTACAACCCTTAAGGTTTTTAGGGAAAGCTTGGTGTACCATAAAACTGTGCACCTTGATATACATATTTAGTGTCACCAATCAACCATACATCTTTACAATTCATCAATACCGCAAGTAGTTGATTTTGTACTTCTTCATTAGATCTGTCAATATAAACTCATAACAAGCTTTCTTGGTCAATTTGATTTTGAAAATGTCTTTTATTATGAGACGATGTAAGTAAACTTCCTTGAAATTTCATATGTCATTGACGGTTCATGGACTACTTTAAAGAGTGAAATATGTAAATCAATATGCAAAAATGTAAATAATATGTATAATTAAATTGTGAATGTTCTAACCAAAAGGTTGAGAACAGAAATTAGGATTATGTTATTAAGGTTATTGATTTTTACTGTCTGCTGAAATGCAAGAAAGTAGAAGAATTATTGAAGCAAAATAGACTGCATGCTTTTGAAAAGTCAGCATGGAAATTGTGACGTGTTAAAAGAAATAAGACAGTTGAAAATGTTTGCTGCTATAAAATGTATTTTGGAAAGAATAACTAAATTCTAAATGGCAATTCCTTTTATTAGAAAACTGAATTGTATTTAATTTGATCTACAGCTATGATGAGGTGGAAAATTCATGAAGCAAGTGTTGGGTTTATATTTAGTTCTTGTTTTGATTGTTGATTGATGGAGTCATAAATAAATATAAATATTTGGAAATAGCAATATATGAATGTTTACAATGCAACAATTAGTACCACTGACAAACTCCAGTATATCATAAAGAGAAGTGGGTGATAAGACGCTGTTATGGCAAGGTAAGAAGCAGTCCAAGTAAGTGAGTGATTAAAGTGAAACTTTTAGTCAGAAAGAAAATAGCATAATATAAGTGATGAACTTAACATGCATGTTAAACACAATACTTGTAGTTGAATAGGAGATTTAACTGAACTTTGGCGATGGAATAAGGAAACGGCAAAAAGAAAAACTGCTCCATGTCACTTAATGAATGATAGTGCCTTGTATGGGACAATTGTGGTCAGCCAATTGATCACAGTGGAAAGAGAACTTTACATGCATTTAACTCTATGCTTACATGTTTATAACTGGCACTTGTGCTGTGCACATAAATTATAAAATAGAGCATGTTATGCACACTGATTAAAGTCTTGGTATTGCACTTAGACAACTATCATGTGGTTCCAAGCAGAATATGTACATATATGTATTCACTGAAGATGCCAAAGGTTACAGGGCTGTTATAGTTAGGCTCATATTTCAGTTGTACAAAACCAGTGAAATTTAGCAGCTATAGTTGTCTGAGCTTATTATAACTTATACCCCACAATGCACTGCTTATGATCTCACATATTACCTCACTCATGACATGATCATAGACATCACTCATGACATCTCAAATGGCATCACTGAGGACATCTCTGTTGACGTCAAGTAGTGGGTGTAAGTGTTTTCTAGACGTTTATGATTATTACACATATATACTAACCTACTACAAAAGTTAAATTATATAGTGGGTGTACTACCAATGAATGATACTATTTGTAACATATATTATATGAATGGGTATGTGACTGTATGTATTTGTGTGTGAGTAGATGTCTGAGTAGCTGCATGGCTGTATAAGTGGGTGGGTGAGAAGCTGTGTGGGTGAGTGAGTGGTTGTATGAGTGGCTGTATTGGTGAGTGAATAGGTGTGTGAGTGGCTGTATGGGTGAGTAAATGGCTGTATGAGTGGATGTGTGAGTGACTGTAAGAGTGAGTGTGTGTGTGAGTGGCTGTATGGGTGACTGAGCGGCTGTTTAAGTGGCTGTTTGGTTAAGTGAGTTGGTGTGTGAATGGCTGTATTGTAGAGTGATCCTCTAAGAGAGAATGTGGATAAATCCAAAGTGGTTAAGAATATTTTTTATGATACCTAAGTATGATATACAGGAATGCAACACACATCAATCTTCAATGGAATAAAGCAGATAAGCACCACGACACCCATAGATCTCAATTTGTTTGTATCAGGTATACTAATAAAATTGATGATTAAAACTATATATATGGTTTGGAACAATATTCACTCTGCATTGATTTAGGTAAATGTGTATCCACAGTTATGGATTTGTGGAAAAACAAACTAAGATGGTCATGGGGCTTTCACACAGTTGCAAAAAACGGCTACATATTGAAACAAGCAATGGAAATGCAATAGGTCTTGGATTTATTTGAGTTAGAGCTAATGGCATTGTAAATGGCAATGTCTTTTAGCCATGTGTTATGGAGTGTATGCATGTGGTGTGTAGTGGAATTATGTGGGTTGGATTGGAATGGTAGGAATGGTGGCATGCTGCACTTTAGATGAATATGTGTAAAAGTAAAGTGCACCATATTGCGTTTGCGATTGCTACAATAGTTAATTGTGGATGCGTTAACAATTGATGTGTGCACTGATGGCTGGTGGTGTGTGTGCCTGTAGAAATTGTGCACTGATGGCTGGTGGTGTGTGTGCCTGGTGGAAGCGTGCACTGCCGGCTGGTGCTGTGTGTGCCTGGTGAAAGCGTGCACTGGCGGCTGGTGTTGTGTGTGCATGGTGAAAGTGTGCACTGATGGCTGGTGGTGTGTGTGTGTTTGGTGAAAGCATGCACTGACGTCTGGTGGTGTGTGCCTGGTGGAAGCCTGCACTGACGGCTGGTGGTGTTTGTGCCCGGTATAAGCGTGCACTGATGGCTGGTGGTGTTTGTGCCCGGTGAAAGCGTGCACTGACGGCTGGTGGTGTTTATGCCCGGTGAAAGTGTGCACTGACGGCTGGTGATGTGTGTGTGTGGTTGTGTGTGTGGTTGCATGTGTGGTGGTGAGTGTGTGGTGGTGAGTGTGTGGTGGTGAGAGTGTGGTGTGAGAGTGTGTGTGTGGTGGTGTGTGTGTGTGGTGTGTGTGTGGTCTTATGTGTATGGTCTTATGTGTGTGTGTGTGGTGGACTTAGTTCGAGTTTTCGTACCCTGCACACTAACACACTGCCCCTACACACTCACACACTGCTCTCCCTACGCACTCAGATAATTTTCACCCTGCGCACTCACACACTGCTCACCCTGCACACTCACACACTGTTCACCCTGCACACTCGCACACTGTTCACCCTACACACTCACACAATGTTCACCCTGCACACTCACACACTGCTCACCCTACACACTCTCACACTGCTCACCCTACACACACACACTGCTCACCCTACACACTCACACACTGCTCGCCCTACACACTCACACACTGCTCACCCTACAAACTCACACAATGTTCACCCTGCACACTCTCACACTGCTGACCCTACACACTGCTCACCCTACGTAATGCGAAAAGACCTAGCTCTGCCCTTTGGCCTGTGTTGTAATCGTACAGTAGGTTGTGAGTAGTTGGGCTTGATTGGTTTTTGGGGCCCCCTCCTTGCTGCTCCCCTCACAGAGGGCCGGCTGCCTCCATGAAGCTCCCAAGACACGTGTTCCCCTGTTCTTTGTTTTAGCTCCTGTGTGTCAGTGCACCGTGTAAGTGCACAAGCACACCCTGCTCTCTCTGCAGAGTCACTCTCACTCTGCAGTCACTCTCACTCTGCAGTCACTCTCACTCTGCAGTCACACTCACTCTGCTGTCACTCATGCTGTCACTCTCACTCTCCAGTCACTCTCACTCACAGAAGGCTGGTGGTGTGTGTGCCTGGTGAAAGCATGCAATGACGGCTAGTGTTGTATGTGCTTGGTGAAAGTGTACACTGACGGCTGGTGGTGTGTGTGTGTTCCTGGTGAAAGCGTGCAGTGAAGGCTGGTGTTGTGTGTGCCTGTTGAAAGTGTGCACCGACGGCTGGTGGTGTGTGTGTGTGCCTGGTGAGTGTGTGGTGTTGAGTGTGTGGTGTTGAGTGTGTGGTGGTGAGTTTGTGATGGTGAGAGTGTGTGGTGTGTGGTATTGTGTGTGTTGTGTGTGTGTGTGTTGTGTGTGTGGTGTGTGTGCAGGCACGGCCCGTGCAGGGCGTTATACCGGGGTGGTGACGTCAGGCATGGGAGTGTCAGGGTGGGGGGTTGTAAAATGCGGGATATGGACCATTACAGGTAAGTATCTACCTGTAATGGTCCATATCCCGCATTTTACAACCCCCCACCCTGACCCTCCCCCGCCTGGCGTCACCGCCCCAGTATAACGCCCTGCACGGGCCGTGCCTGTGTGTGGTGTTGTGTGTGTGTGGTGTGTGTGTGGTGTGTGTGGTGTGTTGTGTGTGGTCTTATGTATGTAGTGTTATGTGTGTGGTGGTGTATGGTGTGTGTGTGTGTGGGGGGGGGGTGTGTGTCTGTGTGGTGTGTGTATGTGTGGTGTTGTGTGATCCTCTGTGAGACACCGGGGTCTGTGGTCTGGAATGGAAGCTTTGGTCAGATGGGGGAGCATGGAAATATTGCGCTCCTATGAAAAAGCTGGCAGGTGATTGGGGTCCCCCTTAGGAGCCAAAGACTCTGAAAGCAGTACCCCTGTCTTTAACACCACCACACCAGTGTGCCTCAAGTAACATGTGCCAGGTCTTCTACAACGCAGGGGCAGAGAGGAGAGGCAGGACAAAGCAGGGGCAGAGTGAAGAGGCAGGACAACACAGGGGTAGATGGGAGAGGCAGGACACAACGCAGGGGCAGAGAGAAGAGGCAGGTGACAACGCAGGGGCAGAGAGGAGAGGCAGGTGACAACGCAGGGGCAGAGAGGAGAGGCAGGACACAACCCAGCGGCAGAGAGGGGAGGCAGGACAACACAGGGGCAGGGAGGAGAGGCAGGATACAACGCAGGGGCGGAGAGGCAGGACACAACGCAGGGGCAGAGAGGTAGGACACAACGCAGGGGCGGAGAGGCAGGACACAACGCAGGGGCGGAGAGGCAGGATACAACGCAGGGGTGGAGAGGCAGGATACAACGCTGGGCGGAGAGGCAGGATACAACGCAGGGGCAGAGAGGAGAGGCAGGTGACAACGCAGGGGCAGAGAGGAGAGGCAGGGCACAACGCAGGGGCAGAGAGGAGAGGCAGGACACAACGCAGGGGCAGAGAGGAGAGGCAGAACGCAATGTAGGGGAAGAGAGGAGAGGCAGGACAATGCAGGGGGAGAGAGGAGAGGCAAGACAATGCAGGGGCGCAGAGGAGAGGCATCTGGAGGGGAGAGTTAACTAGGGGAAAGGGCAGGGACACGAGCGTCTTTGAAATGGGGCGGGGGCTAATGGGGACATTAGCAACATAAAAGGGAATTAAGAAGGTAGAATAAAAAAAATGAAGTGAAATTAGAGAAAAGGTGAAGAGAGGAAACATACGAGAAAGATAGAGGTGTGCTTTCGGAATGAGATGGGGTGCTTGAGGCGTGGAAAGAGAAGGAAGAACACGGAAACTGGAAAACGAGAAGAAGAGCATTGGCAGGTGGAGAGGCAGTGACTCAGAAAGGTGGGTGCCTTTTACAGAGCGGGAGAGGTCAAGGAAAACTAGAAGGGAGAGTGGTACGTGGGCAAAGAACCCGATAGAGTTGAAATTGTGCAATCAGGAGAGCAGAGAATGCCAAATAGGGAAATGAGGGGAGGGGACAGGGAGGAACAGGACGGGAATAGGGGGAGCAGGCCTATAATAGGGAGAAAAACATGCGCAGAAATATAAACGGGCGGGGGAGGGACCGACAGGCAGAATACGAAAGAAAAGATGGTGCGAGGCGGAAAATGTGCAATAGGGTAGATGGTCTCTTGTATCCTGGAGAAGATAGGGGTAGAAAAAGAGGAATAAGATACGGCTTGTGGTGAAGAGCAGGGCAGGCGGGAGACAGGGACGTGGAACTGGTGAGAGGAAAGGGGCAGTGTAGGTCGCACAGAAGGCGGGGGGAGGGAGGATAAGCAAAATCAGTGGTGAGGGAACGGGTTGCAGAGAAGGTGCTGAAGAGAGATAGAGGGAGAAGGTTGGTGGTGACCGGTGCGAGGCTGGGGTGGGACAGGCAGTTAGGAAGGGGTAGGATTGAGGCAAGAGAAGCAGAGGGGTAGAAGGGGTAGAAGGGGGCGAGAGGGAAGGAGGACTGCAGCCCTGGAAGATACAGCTAGGAAGAGATAAGAGCGAGAGACTGGGGAGTAACAGGGGAGGGAAGGGTGGATTGAGGCACAGCGAGCGGGGAGGCACTGGGGTACAGGGAGCCCGAATGGACATAAGGGGGCAGGATGGGGATGGGTGGAGACAGGTGAGGTATCAGGTTTGAGGCAAGTGGTTTAGAGAGGTGGAGCGCAGTGACAAAGGCACCTGCGCCTAGGCTGGATATGAAACCTGTAAAAGTTGATTTGTTCTGATAATGTAACAGCTTACAAGCACTTCGTTTATTTTCATCAGCTGTGTTAGGTTTTCGTTAATTCCTTTGTAGTGGCTCACACAAAAAAACACCTTCCATTGTTTCTATTTCTTAAAACAGCTACATAATTAGATTGATTATTTCATGTGTCTCTGCTTGTGTTCGCCGGAGAGAGCACCCCAGATAAATTAGCACTTAGCAGGGCCTACAAAGGCAGATAATATGCCCTTGTGTTTCCTACGAAGCCGTGTTTGACATTTGTCGCTGACTAGCAAACCTGACTTTGCTTTCAGAAATAACAGGTGGCGCGCTGGAGTGTTCTGTCTCAAAAGAAGACGCATCGTGCAGGGCTGTTTGTATCGGTAGTATCTCAGCTTAAGTTCTGATGCTTCCTGTTATCTTTCGCCGCTAACAAAATAGAGCGTTCTCTGAGTCATGAGTTCGAATCCCGCCAAAGCAGAAAAGCTGCGTCATATAAATTGAGAAATATTATCAGGTGTGACATAGAGCGCTTAACAGCAGATGTGCGTTATGTGTGTGTATTAGAGCCCGGCGCAACGATTCTTACTTCACAAATGTTGACTCGTCCTAACAGCGTGCACACGCCTCCTTAAGTGAATCTCAATTTATTTCAATAAGCTCTGGCATTCCGAATAAAGATCAATAGCTCTCCTCCTTTCCGTGGAGTTGTTAAATTGCAGCTGTAACATTACCCTTCCTTCTCGAAATTGGATGTCTTTTCACAATACTAAGGAGATCCTTAATAATCAATGAAGCTGCGCTCTGTTTTTTTTTTATTTAGTCGATGTTTTCTCATAATTGGATACCAGGGTGGATTGGCTGAGCCTGGTGTGTTTACAAAAAAGAACACAACACGTTACAGTCCTTGTAAACTATTTTACTGAGTCCCTGTGAAGCCCGGCCATCTGCTAACCAGAAGTTAAAAGCAAGCGGCACTCCGATCGCAAAAGCGATCGTATTGTAAAAAAAAAAAACATGCCCGCTAGTGGTGCGCACGCGCTCCACTGCGAGCATATGTTTTGAATTATCAAAACATATGGCCTCTGGTGCGCGTAACAGACACCAATAGGCCATGGGCGGAGCTACAAAACAGCACTCACGCGAAGGCCAACGAGAATGGACCTTGGAAATAACACGCACAAATGCGTGGAATTTCCAAGGTCCATTTTCAATTCCCCTCGGAAAAGGACTCGCTGCACGACACTGCTGCGCAGTGTACGGCAGGCCCGAGCCCTAAAAAGTAGGGCAACAGCTTCAAAAAATTTTTTGTCCACCCCCTTAAAAGTGAGTGGTGGAAACACCAAAGAGGCTAGGGTGGGGGAAGAAACCCAAAGGAGAGGGAAAGGAAGAAACACAGATCCTTGGCGTGGAAAGGAAACCACTGTTGAGAATGCAACATGGAGGTGAAGGGCACCGGAGGAGTGCAACCCCGAGAGGGGGCAGAAGGCGGTGTTGTCATGAAGTAACTCGTAAAAAGTGGCGACAGGCCACGCAATGCATGCCCTTTATGTACATGCCCTAAAATGTGGCAACAGGCCACGGAAACTCACAGGGGACTCCTGCTCACTCCGTCACATCCTCAGGACTCTGCATCTTGTCCCGTCACAGACCACTTCCCGGTCTGGTCCTGTCAAGCATTCAACTGTGTCCAACAGGACACAACAGGTGGGAGAGAGCAACACGGAGAGCAGTGGAGGGGGAAGAGAAGTAAACAAGAGCGACAGCTGGAAAACACATTCTCTCTCATGGAGAGCGTAGCCAAAACCAAAAGTAGTGCCTGAAAACTAAGTAATGGAAGGACATGAGTAATGAGGCTATGCTCCAAGCGAGGAACAAACACTAGAAGAGTATGGAAAGCTCACACAAGCTAATAAATAAATAAAACAAACAGGCACATCAATGACAAAGCCAACCAATGGTAAGCAGAGCCTGTGCTCTTAGCCCACTGTAATCTGGCAATAGTTTTTTTCACAAACGGCTTGTGCTGTGTGGTAGGTGATCTAATAAGATAACTGTTAATGTCTGTAAAGTGTTCTCTTTATCCGGGTGCCCTAACAATCTTCTTTAACAGCTCTGATTAGCAGTAGTAATCACAGCGTATTAGGCTGAGCTTTTCTCTTTTTACGGTGCCTGACCTAGAAGTCCTTTAGCAAACTCTGGCCATAAAGCGTGCTGCTCTACACAACCTTAATCTAATTGAAATAATCGGCGGCCATCTTAGAATTACACTGCAACTCTCATTCAGCTAATTGTTGACAGAACGTAACTCGTGAATCCATCTTTTGTCTCCTCCCATGTTTAATCGAATCGAAGACTCGTAACAATAGTTCTACGTATTAACTGGAAGTCAAGGTTGAACACATAAACTTAGGACACGCCTCCTTCCTGCTCTCCTCGTGTGGGGGTCTCATCACGCCCCCGTCTCCACCTCTCAGGAGATGATAATGGAAAGTGGATCCTGCATTTGGAATTTGTTACAGAAGCAAAGAAATTGGATTGGGGAGGTGGGATGGGGAAATCTGTGAAACAAGTGGCCCACCCCTGTCCCTCCTGCCCCCTTGTCAGCATTATCTCCTCTGAAATGGCTTGGGAAAGCTAAATCTTGAATGGTGCAGATTTCTTCAACCTATAAAACGACCTATTTGGATCTTTCTGATGTAACTGGTCGTTTAGGGCTTAATCGTCCAGGTGAGTCCGGCCATCTACCCTTGGTATATGTACCCGCTTTCGGTACATCAGGCATGGTGACCAAGAAAGAACGAACCAAAGCATTCTCATGTGCTGTAATATTAGACCAAAGTACCAAAGGGCGTTTATTTTTTATTTTTCTAATTTTTATATAATTTATTTACATTTGTGACCCCCCCTCAGGATACTGTAAAGTCAAACACATCTTTTGACTGGTGGATGATTGAAAGTGCCCATTGGTACTCCCTCCCACCGTCTATATTTCTGAGCTGAAGAGAGAAAATGCTGTGATATAGGAATATATTGGTGGTAAAGCAAATGAAAACGCTTGGAATCCCCCCTGTGTCCTACACACTGTTATGCGCTGCGGGCCATTGATATGCTTTCATCTAACTGAGGTTAAGAGTTTAGACCCTTCACACTTAGACATGAAAGTGAACAACAGCTGAAATAACTCACTAGTAAATATATACTGTGTATATGGTGCATTGCCTAGCAATTGTTGTGTTCAATATGTCTGGCTAACATCCAAATGTTGTCTTCTTTTAAAGAGGGATTATATACCTTGAGTACTTTTGTGGCGTCGAGCAGGTAGGGCATGGTTCGACTAGTTTGAGTTTCGGAGGTGTGTCCTGCATATCTCCCTAGGGAGTTTTGTATATAGCATTTTACTATGGAGGTTGCGATCAAATCACTTTTCTAGAGTTAGGTTATCTTGACATATTTCTTAACCGTCTGCCGATTTTTGTAACTTTTTTTTAACTTTGGGATACTCCGTAGTCAGTACTTTAGATAAAAATATTCAAAGTTATTTTAATGTTTGTTGTGTTTTTGTTGCCAAAGAAACCATTCCTGGTTCTGAACGCTCTGAAGTTCATCATTGGACAGGATCATTCCTATTTTTATCATGTCCTTTCTCCTTTGCAGTGCTCCAATCAATGCAGCAAAAATTGCAGTTCAAGGTGGTGCACAATGTTGAATTCTTCGTATTTATTCATTTATCTTTTTTTTTAAACTGCATAGGGAATCTTCGCTTCTGCAGTTGAGAAGAGAGTGTTTGTGGGAGACTGCGCTGTCTCTAAGAAACCTGTAGTTTGTAATGTTTTGTTTTTAGGTCTTGCTACAGGCCTCTCTTTAGTTGTTGATTAGCAGACCTATTGTTTCCAATACATACCATGTACCTAGAGTGAGTTTGGGCAACCCCTCGATCATCATTGGAGGCTTTGTTGACTCTCTGGTGTCTGCTTCACTCTCTATCTATCCGTTTGTTGGAGGATCTTCTGCAGTTCCGTAAGGCTATCAAAACCTTCTTATTTTAACTCTGCCCTATGGTTGTTCTCTTGCTCCTGTTGTTAGCGGTGTTGTGTTTTACCTTGTCATGTGCCAGGACGCTCCTTTGCTGGAGCAGCTGTGCGCACGATAAATACCTGTAACATAACATATTGTTTAATTCCCCCCCTACAAGCATTTTGCCCTCAGATTGGATGACCTGTATCCCTTCACTGTTGACTTGATGGGATTTTTTAAAAACTTTTTATTACGCACATGGGAGTGCATGTGTTTCCGGGCTCTCTTTAACTTCTTCCTACACACTTTTCACCCCCCCCCCATCACTTTTTCAGTTTTATAACTTTGAAGGCGGGGGCTGAGCAGATGGCAAGCGTGCCACTGGGCACCTTGCTTCCTTTTTTTTTATATTAATTTTATTCGTACGCACTTAAAAATATTTTTTAACTGTAAATTAAAATTGGCCCCAATGCGTTCGTATTTGTACACACATATGCATCAACTTGAAAATGATGCACAGCACATAAAGTTGGCCCTCCTGTATTGGGTTTTCTTTCATAGAAAACCTATTGCAGAATTGCTGGTAATGTGAATGCCATTAACCAAGCATTGGCAAAGCCAATAGCTCAGGTTTTTGTGCCTACGTTTTGGTATTGCCAATGCTTGTTTGACATGCTGCCTGAGGTCGAGGCATCTTATTCTGTGATACGCATCCCTTTCATGTGCTGTAGAAATCATTCCGGGGTTTGATAATACTCTTAGAACTGCCCTTAATGAACGTCCAGAATGATTTTACCTCAATTGGTTATCTATAGCCTGTCATTTGAACTATCTCATCTGTTAGTTCTTTTGTAATGCTGTAAAAGTGTCCTAAGGTAAATGCCTCTTGACCCTTGCCTTGGCCCTGAACATGCAGGGTCTGGACCTCCTATGCTCGTAAGACTGCCACCCTCCCCCCGCCACCCCTCCGCCGTGTTGTTGTAGTTTTGTTGCTTGTCAGCACGGTAGATGCTCTGTTGCTGCTGTACCATTTGCCATAAAATTGTGGGCGAATAGAGCATTTCACATCCAGCATGTGTTTCGCGCCTTGTTTAAGTGTGTAGGCCCTGGGATTTTTCAGGAATGCAAGTCTTTACCGACTTGGCCCCACACATTGTAGGGTGGGTTCTACAACACGTGTTGCTCGCTTAAGCAGCATATTGTGGGCCATATTATGCTATGGCATAAACGTTTGAGATTGGCTACAGACTGCACATTACATCAGACTGCTAATTGTATTGTCACATACACCTTGTTCTTTAGTGCTCTTGTCCCTCGCACACAATGCTGTTATTTAAAGAAAAAAATGTTTTCAGATAGACTAGGTGCCATTATTGTGGAGTAAATTTAGGAGTATAGCCATAAGTCAATGCTTCTCCTTAATTTAGTTTGAAATAACCGGCCAGTGCATTCTGGCTTCACTTCCTCTTCTTTCAGCTAGAGCATGGACCAAATACTAATTGCTTCAGCTTGATTGCTGTTCCACTGATCGCGCTGTGATTGAGGTACTATTTTAATATTTTCTTTGCCTGTCGGGGTCCGTGTTGCTTCTTTCTCTCCCATATGCCCCATTGTCTGTGTTGCTTCTTTCTATCCCACCTCCCTTTGTCTGTGTTGCTCCTTCCTCCCTCTGTCAGACTAGCACACTAGAATTCCATCGAAGCCGACGATTGCTTCCAATGCCCCACCACCACAGAAACCGCCAGAAATATTAAACTTGGCTACTGCTGAAGCGGCGGGGAAAGGGGAAGTGGACAGAGAGAGAGAGACGGCCAGGTAGAGAATACGCTTCTCTGGTCTTCTATCTTCGCTGGTGTAATACTACTGTACCTGTAGAAAGACAACACTTAACACCTGTACTCTAAATGAGTCTTAATATCTTATAACCCAAAGAGAACTTGTGTACCTGCAAAGCCTGGCTTGTAGCTTCTCTCCCATGTAGTCTAGACTGACTTCTATACACAATTGTGATGATAGTTGGCGTCTGTAAATACACATAAGTGTTATCTAAATGAGCTGTACTACTACGCCACCAAACCCCCGCCCAGAAACCTTGACTTACCAATTTGGTCTAGACTATTGCAGTAAATTAAGTCCAGTAGAAAGCTTCTTCTACTACTGAAAATGTTCAACTGAAAATACTGTTGCTGCGGTCACAAAATGATGAACACACCAGATAGCTAAGATGCATGAAATTGTCTTTGAAATTAAGCTTCTGAATATAGCTTACAAATTAACCAAATCTTATTTCCAGCTAGTAAGGCTCAGAACTAAACACCAACCAACCGGTAACTCACGGTTTCCCAAGTTGCTTCTTGACTCAAAGAAACTCGTTTGCTGCTTGACTGTTCTTGCTCCCTCGTTGCGCATGCGATACTTCTAAGTGGATAAGTTCTTGACTCTGCACGAAAATGTTCCACACTGCTCTGAATTCAAATTGCTCCAAACAGGAACCGCAGACTTCAATAACGCACGCTTCGGGTGCGTAGTTCAGTTGAAGTGCGCAGTTCCTAATTGCTCCTCAGTTCTTAAGCGGAGCGGCAGTCGCGCGACCACTACCGCTAGACTGCGACTCTTGAATAGTGTGTTCAGGACATTTGGCGGCCATGCTGGTGGTGATCACCAGTGACCGCAGACACTGCCTAAACATGAATTTGGACACTATAAACCCTTTCTTCCAGCGTGGCAACACTCTAACACCTCTAGATCTTGTGCGCTTTACTTGTGCCTTACTCTTTAACCCTATAGCTCCTATGAGGTTCCTGACAGTACCTCCCTCCAAAGGGGGCCCTCCCAATTTTGGTTTAGTAGGGTAAGCTTTATGAAAGAGTCTCACTAATCTTGGAGCATGAACGTTTATTGAGGGTTCCCAAGACCTTTCTTCTGGACCGAAACCCTTCCATTCAACCAAATAATACAGCTTTTTCCTAGAAATCTTGGAGTCTAAGATTCTGCTGACCTCAAATTCCTCCTCAGACTCTATTCTAATTGGCGCTGGTTTTCCCTTATATCGGACATGTGGTGGATTTCTTTTTAGCAAGGATATGTGAAAAGCTGGATGAATTTTTAAGCTATTCGGAAGTTGTAGTTTCACTGCCACTGGATTTATTATCTTTTGAATCTTAAACGGCCCAATAAACCTTGGCTGAAACTTACGATTACCTTTCAGCTTCAAATGCTTGGTGGATAACCAAACCTGATCTCCCACTGCAAACTTCCCTCCCACACGTCTCTTTTTGTCTGCCTGCTGTTCATATGATTACTTTGCCTTAGTAAGGTTTGCTTGAGCTTGCTGATAAGACCTTTTAATACCCGCTATCCATTCTACCACCGTGGGGCTCTCCTCCGTCAGTTTTCCTAACATTAAAGTTGGGTGCCTACCATAATTCAAATAAAACGGAGTGTACCCTGTGGATGCGTGTATAGCATTGTTATATGCGAACTCTGCCGACCACAACAGGTCAGACCAATTCCCTTCTTGCTCAATCAAATACAATCTGAGGTATTGTTCAAACTCTTGGTTTACACGTTCAGTCTGCCCATCAGTCTCTGGGTGGAAACTGGTGGAGAGACGAACGTCCACCCCCAAACTTTGCATATAGTTTTTCCAGAATTTGGACACAAACTGAGCTCCTCTGTCAGAAACTATGATTTGTGGAATGCCGTGAACACGAACCACGTGCTGATTAAATAACCTTACCAACTGGGGAGCAGTGGGAATTTTTTCCAAGGGAACGAAATGACTCATCTTAGAGAATGTGTCCACCAATACCAGAATGGCTGTGTACCCTTGACTACTTGGTAAATCCACTATCAAATCTAATGATACTGTGTGCCAGGGACCTGGGGCATTAGGAAGTGGTTGTAATAATCCCTGTGGGGACTGTCTGGTTGGTTTGCTTTTTATGCATAATTCACAGGTTGCGACATACTGCCCCACATGAGCCGCCATGCCAGGCCACCAAAAATATCTTCGTATCAACTGTAAGGTCTTTTTAGTTCCTTTGTGACCCGCCATCGGATCATCATGACAACCTTCCAAAGCCTTTTTTTGCAGTTCACTGGTGGGTAAATACAAAGCATCATCGTAATACGGCAGTGAATTCTTAATGGATTTTCTCTCATCATCCGCAGCCCATTTTTCGAGATCCTGAAAAGGACATTGCTGCCGAACTTCCTTAGTGAAATCTTCCAAATGGATTATTCCCACAATTTTCTCCAATGGAATGATTGGTTCCTCCACTGGAACTCTCTTGTCACCCGAACAATTCATTCGTGACAAAGCATCGGCTTTTCCATTCTTCACACCAGGTTTGTAGGTGATAACGAAATCGAATTCCGAAAAATACAAAGACCACCTCAATTGGCGTGGGGTAAGGGTTTTAGCGGACTTCAAAAATTGTAGGTTCCGATGGTCAGTATACACGGTCACCTTGTGCTTAGCCCCCAGTAAATAGTGACGCCAATCCTGAAAAGCCTCCTTAACCGCCAACAGCTCCTTATCCGCAATAGGGTAATTAAACTCTGTCTCTGATAACTTTCTTGAACGAAACGCCACTGGGTGGAGTTGTCCAGTCAGTTTATTCCTTTGTGACAGAATTCCACCAGTGGCGAAATCGGAAGCATCTGTTTCCACAAAAAACTCCTCCTCAGGATTTGGATGCATCAAAATTGGTGCCGAAACAAATGCCCTCTTCAGAAACTGAAAAGCTTCCTCCGCTTCGTCAGACCAACTGAACACCTTCCCTTTTTTTTAAAAGTTGCGTGATAGGCTGGACCTTGGCCGAGAAATCTGGAATAAATCTCCTGTAGAAATTTGCAAAGCCAAGAAAACTCTGGATGTCTTTTACATTTCTGGGTGACAACCAATCCTGAATTGCCTGCACTTTTGATGGATCCATCGCCAACCCTTCAGCCGACAGAATAAATCCCAAAAATTCCACTTGGTTCACATAAAAAGAACACTTCTCCAACTTGACGTACAGGTGATTCTCTAACAACTTCTGCAAAATAGCTCTCACTTGTGAGATGTGATTCTCAATGCAATCTGAAAAAATCAATATGTCGTCAATATAGACAACTGCCACACGGTCCAAAAATTCCCTTAATACGTCATTTACAAAGTGTTGAAAAGCTGCCGGCGCATTGCTCAAACCAAAAGGCATCACCTGGTATTCGTAGAGGCCATACTTGGTGCGAAACGCCGTCTTCCACTCCTCTCCCTCTGCAACTCTCACCAAATGATAGGCTCCGCGAAGATCCAGCTTCGTATAAACCTTCGCACCCTTCACTTGATCCAACATCTGAGAGATGAGAGGTAGCGGGTAACGATTTTTTATGGTTACAAGGTTCAACGCTCTGTAGTCAATACAGGTGCGCAGGGAGCCGTCCTTCTTAGGCCGGAAAAACAGTGGCGAGGAGACTGGCGATTGCGATGGACGTATGAATCCGATTTTGAGATAATCCTCCAAGTATTTTTTTAAAAACTGATTTTCCGCCTCTGTGAGTGCATAAATTCGGCTACACGGCAGCTTAGCACCGGGTTCTAATTCAATCCTACAATCATACTCCCGGTGAGGCGGAAGTTTCTCAGCATTACCTTTGTCAAAAACACTAGCCAAGTCCTGATACTCCGCTGGAATTTCTTTTGTTTCCAAAACGCACACTTGGCGTGTCAGTTGGGCCAGTTCCCGAGCTGGCGAGCTTACCATTTTTTGTGGACAAGTCGTATAACAGTTCCGACGACAATGTTCTGAGGTCATCTCCACCGATCTGCTAACCCAATCAATCTTTGGGTTGTGCTCAGTAAGCCACGGCAGTCCCAATATTAATTGAAACTGCGGTGCGTCAATTAAATTAAAACGCAGGAACTCATGATGACCCTGAAGTCCCTCTAACTCCAAGGTTTCCGTTTCTTCAGTAATAAGGCCGGACGTGAGGTTGGTACCGTCCACAGCCTTTACTACCTCACTATGTGTTTTCTTTAATGCCTGTATGCCTATTTCCTTTGCATAAGACAGATCGCAAAAATTTCCGGTAGCTCCAGAGTCAATCATTACAGATACTTCTTTAACCTCCCTAGTTCCGAATCTCATGACAAATGATACTGTTAAATGTGGCGCTGGCAATTGAAGAGTGTTTATTAACTGTTGCATTTCAGGAGCCGATTTCCCTTGATTTCCCACCAGAGCAGCTCCCTCTACTGGTGGGATTTGGCTTTTAAACCCACACTGATTTTGGGTTTCTTGAGGCAATCTTTCACAAAATGTCCTGATATACCACAATAAAGACACAGATTATTGGCGCGTCTTTTCTCTTTTTCCTCCTTGGACAGAGGTCCTCTAATTGAGCCAATCTGCATAGGTTCTTCTCCGACGCCATTTTCTTTTTGTGTGACTTCAGATCTGGCTCGGTCAAGCCGTGGAAAGTAGGGCCGGAACTCTTTCTTCTTTTCGGACTTCCTTTCACACAATCTATGTTCTAGCTGCAAGACCAAATCAATAAGCTCCGAGATCTCCCGTGGCCGTTTTGGAATCTGCGCCAGAGCGTCTTTCAGTTCATCTTTTAATCCTCGGTAAAAAATTGCGGAACGTTTACTCTCAGGCCACTCAGTTTCCACAATTAGTTTGTTAAATTGAGCAATATATGCTATCAATTCCCGATTACCTTGTTTAAGATCCAAGAGTTCATTATATGTTGCTTGTTCTGCCGTTCTCCTATCAAAAATACGTAAAAATTCCTTCTTAAACACATCAAAATTGTACAAGGCTGGATCGTCTCTTGAAATCAACGGCATAGACCAAGCAGCGGCATCACCGCTCATGTAAGACAGCATGAACGCAACCTTGACCCTGTCATCCTTGAACACTACAGGTCTGCACAGAAAATGCAGCGAACACTGGGTCATAAATATCTGTGCTTTATGTGGGTCCCCCCCAAACCTTTCAGGATTAGCCAATGGAACAACTGGCGCCACAGAGTGAATCACCTGCGTAGCCGCCTCTGAAGCAGAACTCCTACTGACTCCCGACGAACCTCCCGCCAGAAGCTCCTCCATCTTAGTTTTAATTATATGATTCTCTTGTTGGGACCTTTTTATTTCTTCCCTCAGTGCCCTATTATCCTCTGCGGATTGGGTTAACTGACTTTGCAGTCCATCCAAAATTCCCGCCAGAGTCTTAAGGTCTAACCCCTCTGCCATCGTGGCTCAGACGGAAACAGTGGCACTTCAATCTGTCAGACTAGCACACTAGAATTCCATCGAAGCCGACGATTGCTCCCAATGCCCCACCACCACAGAAACCGCCAGAAATATTAAACTTGGCAACTGCTGAAGCGGCGGGGAAAGGGGAAGGGGACAGAGAGAGAGAGACGGCCAGGTAGAGAATACGCTTCTCTTGTCTTCTATCTTCGCTGGTGTAATACTACTGTACCTGTAGAAAGACAACACTTAACACCTGTACTCTAAATGAGTCTTAATATCTTATAACCCAAAGAGAACTTGTGTACCTGCAAAGCCTGGCTTGTAGCTTCTCTCCCATGTAGTGTAGACTGACTTCTATACACAATTGTGATGATAGTTGGCGTCTGTAAATACACATAAGTGTTATCTAAATGAGCTGTACTACTACGCCACCAAACCCCCGCCCAGAAACCTTGACTTACCAATTTGGTCTAGACTATTGCAGTAAATTAAGTCCAGTAGAAAGCTTCTTCTACTACTGAAAATGTTCAACTGAAAATACTGTTGCTGCGGTCACAAAATGATGAACACACCAGATAGCTAAGATGCATGAAATGGTCTTTGAAATTAAGCTTCTAAATATAGCTTACAAATGAACCAAATCTTATTTCCAGCTAGTAAGGCTCAGAACTAAACACCAACCAGCCGGTAACTCACGGTTTCCCAAGTTGCTTCTTGACTCAAAGAAACTCGTTTGCTGCTTGACTGTTCTTGCTCCCTCGTTGCGCATGCAATACTTCTAAGTGGATAAGTTCTTGAATCTGCACGAAAATGTTCCACACTGCTCTGAATTCAAATTGCTCCAAACAGGAACCGCAGACTTCAATAACGCACGCTCCGGGTGCGTAGTTCAGTTGAAGTGCGCAGTTCCTAATTGCTCCTCAGTTCTTAAGCGGAGCGGCAGTCGCGCGACCACTACCGCTAGACTGCGACTCTTGAATAGTGTGTTCAGGACATTTGGCGGCCATGCTGGTGGTGATCACCAGTGACCGCAGACACTGCCTAAACATGAATTTGAACACTATAAACCCTTTCTTCCAGCGTGGCAACACTCTAACACCTCTAGATCTTGTGCGCTTTACTTGTGCCTTACCCTTTAACCCTATAGCTGCTATGAGGTTCCTGACACCCTCACCCCCTCTTCCAGATTGCTTCTTACCCTCCTGTTGTCTGTTACCCAACCCCGTCTGCCATTAGAAAAATAATATAATTAAAACGGATATGTGTGCTTCTTTCCTTGCGTTGGGGACCCACCCCCAGGTCCACGCTTAGCCCCTCGAGCCCCCCGAGTCTGTAATGTTATTGGGAAAGAAACACTTCGCAAGTTCAAGTTCTCATTAAAGGCCAGATTTCTGGTCACGCTCTGATGGCATCGGGTCCAGGATGGGGCACAGACGGTGCTTTGCAGAACGTAGCTCCTCGCCGGCTCAAGGACAGGGCACAGACAGCACTATGTGGAACATTGTTCCTATAGACGCGTGCCACGATAGGACACAGAGGCTGCACAGACGGCGCTATGTGGAACATTGTTCCTATTGCCGCGTGCCAGGGTAGGGCACAGAGGCTGCACAGACGGCGCTATGTGGAACGTAACTCATCGCCGGCCCAGCATACACACGGCGCTATGTGGAGCATAGCGCCTCTTTGGCCTCAGGATACGGCAGCACTTTAAATGGAAATATAAAAGTGCTGGTAGTCTGTGTGTAGAGTACCTGTTTCCTCCTAAAAAGTAATGGTACTCTTCTTCCACCAAATGTATTGTAACCGAGAAGTGCAGATACTCTCCCATTCCAATTCAAGAAGTGCAGGCACGCAGAACCGGAGAATACCTGCCCATTTAAAGTACTGGGATAGGGCTCACAGGCAGCGCTGTGTTTCGCGCCTTGTTTAAGTGTGTAGGCCCTGGGATTTTTCAGGAATGCAAGTCTTTACCGACTAGGCCCCACACATTGTAGGGTGGGTTCTACAACACGTGTTGCTCGCTTAAGCAGCATATTGTGGGCCATATTATGCTATGGCATAAACGTTTGAGATTGGCTACAGACTGCACATTACATCTGACTGCTAATTGTGTTGTCACATACACCTTGTTCTTTAGTGCTCTTGTCCCTCGCACACAATGCTGTTATTTAAAGAAAACAAATGTTTTCAGATAGACTAGGTGCCATTATTGTGGAGTAAATTTAGGAGTATAGCCATAAGTCAATGCTTCTCCTTAATTTAGTTTGAAATAACCGGCCAGTGCATTCTGGCTTCACTTCCTCTTCTTTCAGCTAGAGCATGGACCAAATACTAATTGCTTCAGCTTGATTGCTGTTTCACTGATCGTGCTGTGATTGAGGTACTATTTTAATTTTTTCTTTGCCTGTCGTGGTCCGTGTTGCTTCTTTCTCTCCCATATGCCCCATTGTCTGTGTTGCTTCTTTCTATCCCACCTCCCTTTGTCTGTGTTGCTCCTTCCTCCCTCACCCCCTCTTCCAGATTGCTTCTTACCCTCCTGTTGTCTGTTACCCAACCCCGTCTGCCATTAGAAAAATAATATAATTAAAACGGATATGTGTGCCTCTTTCCCTGCGTTGGGGACCCACCCCCAGGTCCACGCTTAGCCCCTCGAGCCCCCCGAGTGTGTAATGTTATTGGGAAAGAAACACTTCGCAAGTTCAAGTTCTCATTAAAGGCCAGATTTCTGGTCACGCTCTGATGGCATCGGGTCCAGGATGGGGCACAGACGGTGCTTTGCAGAACGTAGCTCCTCGTCGGCTCAAGGACAGGGCACAGACAGCACTATGTGGAACATTGTTCCTATAGACGCGTGCCACTATAGGACACAGAGGCTGCACAGACGGCGCTATGTGGAACATTGTTCCTATTGCCGCGTGCCAGGGTAGGGCACAGAGGCTGCACAGACGGCGCTATGTGGAACGTAACTCATCGCCGGCCCAGCATACACACGGCGCTATGTGGAGCATAGCGCCTCTTTGGCCTCAGGATACGGCAGCGCTTTAAATGGAAATATAAAAGTGCTGGTAGTCTGTGTGTAGAGTACCTGTTTCCTCCTAAAAAGTAATGGTACTCTTCTTCCACCAAATGTATTGTAACCGGGAAGTGCAGATACTCTCCCATTCCAATTCAAGAAGTGCAGGCACGCAGAACCGGAGAATACCTGCCCATTTAAAGTACTGGGATAGGGCTCACAGGCAGCACTATATGGAACATTGCTCCTACCCAGCCCCGGTGAGGTGCTATGTCGAACATATCACCTCATGGCCCCTGGAATGGGGAGTAGGATGTGCTATGCAGAACATTACTCCTCGTCGGGCCAGTATACGGTGCTATCTGGAACAATGCTCCTGGCCGTCCCCGGATAGGGTATGACGGGTGCTATATGGAATGAAGGCCCTTTCCACCCTTGCAGTCTCCGCATAATGCACAAGGGCCGCTCTATTAAACGCTTCCCCACCTCTGCGGAGCCGGAACCGAACTTCGTTGGGGGCCACGGCCCCTGGCTCCACATCTGCTACAGATTTGAGATGTGATGGGCACAGCGCTTGTGTCTGGAGCTCAGCTCAGTGGGCCACCCCTGCGGATTCCAGTCAGGGTCGTGTCTGACATCAGCAGGCAGACACTAACCCATCTTTAGTGGCGATCGGGGCTTCGGGGCACTTGGGTCGCTCACTGCCTGCTTCACGTAAAAACAAAGACCCACAAGTAAAATGCAAACAAACGTGTCAATAAATAAATCGCAGCTCAAATGAACCATTACCACCTCTGCCCACTGAATAGGTCACTAATCTTTTTAAGCAGTCGGCTACAGATTCTAGCCCAAGCTTGCCAAAAATTATAGCAACCCAAAACCACAAAAGAACAGTTCACTATTCCAGGCTAGATTTCAGGTTTAGAGACTCCTGTTCTACGCCACGCATGATGTATAAAACATAATAATACCAAGTACGCTCTCTGAGAGAGATAGAGGGAAGGGAAACGGATCGCGAAAGCGATAAAAAAAAAAAAAAAGAAGCCCGCGAGTGGTGCGCGCGCGCCACTGCGAGCATATGTTTTGAATTATCGCGGCTACCAAGCCGCGATAATTCAAAACAAATGGCATCTGGTGCGCGTAACAGACACCAATAGGTCATAGGCGGAGCTACGCGACCGCCTATGGCCTAGTGTGTGTTCTGTTTAAAAACAGCACGCACGCAAAGGCCAATGAAAATGGACCTTGGAAATCCACACGCACGAGCGTGTGGAATTTTAAGGTTCATTTTCAAATCACCCGGAATAGGACTCGGAGCTGCGCGACACTGCTGCGCAGTGTACGCAGAGCCCGAGCCCTAAAAAGGCCTGGGAGTCTCTGATGTAACACAAAGGTTTTTAAATAGAGAAGTGGTATAGGAAAGTGAAGAAGTGCAGTAATTCATGTGATAGGTGCACAGCAGAAAAGTGAGAAAATGTGTTGAAAATGACCAGTTTGTAGAATAAAATGACAGTTCAGTAATACCAAAATATTTCCTTGTCAACATTCCGACCCCAATGCAGAATCTTCCTCATGACGTCAGTGACTTACACATTCAGCTCTGAAGCTCGCTTAAAATAGGCGATTTAACAATCATTTATTTAATTTCAGGTAATCATTTGGGAGGACACATATTTTCATTAAATTGGATCCATACAGATGGATTAAATGTATGCAATATGGAGATGATATTGTTATCCTTGAAATTGCACAATAAAGGCCACATCGGCAGATGCATTTTGTTAAAAATTGACTCTGAGTTTTAGGAAGTAGCAGGTTAAATATCACTGACACCTGAAGCAGATTTTCCTACAAGAGGTAAAATTGTAATGTTGTCTAGGACTGTGCATCACAGCTATTTTGTTTTGGAAAGTTCATGTTCAAAATGTGCTTGGTTAAGCGTTAATCTCAATGAGGTGATTGATGAAGTTTAATCTTACGGTTGGTGGAGACATGGTTATGGCCCTAATCCATGTTTATAATGGTATGTTCTATCCTCTATCCCCAAATCATAACAAGCATTGGTAATGCCAATAGTTCTGGCTTTAAAAGAGTTTAAGGAATGTTGTGAGCATTACAAGTAAATAGTATTGAAATTATTATATATTTATGTAGAATAATAATGGTGTAGGTTAGAAGGTTTAGTGACATTTGCACTGCCAGGCCACATCTAAAATCCATGTATGTTATTGACTACCCTCCTCTCATCTGTGCTGCTACCAGACAAAAACAAACACCATAAATTATTTAGTTATCTAATACACTTTACCAGCATTACACTGTCATGTGCGTGCCCATTAAAGTTCAGCTGAATAAATAAACAAAATGATCACAGCTCTATGGCGGACAGGTACTTTTTTGAGGAAACAATTAACTTTTGTCTATTCAAAACATGTACTCTTGGCTCTCAATGTGTAGGTGGAACCAGAGCCCCTCTATAGTGATGCTCACATAATTGTCGGCACAGAGATGCGCTGCCAAGCCAGGGCGTAATAAGCAGTGATTAGGGCATAATCTAAAACTCCATAGATGATGCATGAAAATACAGAAAAACAGATGTGTCAGGTGACATTAGGACCTGGAGCAGGAGTGTCGATGTCAGCTCTCAGGTAGCTGTCAGAATGTGACACTGCAAAATGCTTGTTTATGACATGTTCTGTTACTTGAAAGGAACAACTTAAATGCATTAGACCATTATAACTTTGGTAGTACAATTGATGAATATTTAGTTGCATAGGGTGAAAAATGGCTAGTATAGGTGCTCTGCTCCAAAATTCCAATATAAATCTTTTTGCTTTTTCATCTATAATTTATAATATTATCATTGGCAGCAGATGAAATTTAAAAGTGATGAGGTGTAATCGCTTGTGCAAAAGTTAACAGATTAAGTAGGCCATGTTTTCCAAGCAGGACTTCTTGTGCATGTTTTCCTCCTCCGCGGAAATCTTGAAAATAGTGAAAAATGCAGCAGATTTACAGCACAGCACAAACTGAAACCTATTAGTTTAAATAGCTGCCTTCTCATTGCATCCACTTTACTGCCCTTTGATGACATGAAAATGGTGTAAATTGGCCTTGAGATCCCGCAAAGGAGTAGATAAGTGGGAGAGTGAGGTCAGAAACTTTAATGCATTAAGATTCTAATCTCAGCTTCCCTGCTTAACAAAGTGAATGATCCCCAGAAAATCAGTTCATCAACCTGTACCTTCCTTACATTTTCAGGCAAAATTAGAAACATTCACAGACAATCAGAAACACATTGTTCAATGTAAAAATAAAAAAAAGAAATGCGATTTATTTTAAAGTGGTGAGTTATATTCCATGGTTACTTTTAGCCAAGCAAAGCACTGATCCAGCTTCTTTAAAAAGTTTCCTATAGGCCGTGATGGTGTCTGCTCCATTTAGGAAGGTTACCCAGTTGAACCATGTTTGAAAAGAGGCCTTCCCTGTATCCTTCCAGTTGTTCAGCACTGTCTTGAACGCTGCTGATAGTAAAAGGTCAAACAGGTCTCTGTCTTCTCTGGATTTGATTGTGGGGTCCATGAACCCTGTTGCCAGTCTGTGGAATTCGAACTGGTGTGCGGTGCCTGTTATGTCATTTATCAGTACACCTATCTTGTGCCAGAAATTCTTAACCTTGGGGCAGTAGAAGATCAGGTCGCACAAGCCGCCGTAGCCACCGCAGCAAGCAACGCCGCTGCGGAAAACCCCGACTAGATCACCCGCCAACACAACACCACAACTGAACTGCGTTCTGCTCACACCTCCTATATGGAGCTCCTTCTTCCTCTTTCTTCTTTCCAGCCACGGAGGGGACGAATAACAAAGGTCGAGTGAAGGACAATCGCATAGGCCACAGGACAAAACATAAGAAAGAGGCTAAGCCGACCGCAACCGCATGGAGGGTGGGGGGGACGGAGGGGCAGCCAACCAAGAAGCAACCCACAAGACTATACGAATCACAGGACTCAACGCCAAGACTGAAAATATTAAGTCCCCCCCCCACATCCCCCCCCCCCCCCCCCCCACGGGGCGTTTTGTTTCTTTTCTTCCTCTATTTCTTTCACCCATGTATATGTTCCATGTAAATATAATCTTTCAATAAAAATTTTACAGAAATTAAAAAATACAAGTTTCCTATAGCCTGACTTGTGAAAGTGTGGCATTGCTCTGTGCCTCCCAAACTGTCTGCAGGAGTAGCAGCCTCCTGGTCCTGTTGCCTGCTCCTCTCTAAACTTAAAGTGAAAGTATTGCTTTCCTGTGCATATTATATTTCAAGCTGTTCTGGGGACATTGTTGTGACGATTGAGGAGGGCAGCATTTCAACTAGAGCACGATCGTCCTCTCACAAGAAGCCTAATGTATTACTTCAAATGCAGATTGTAGTTGCATATGCACTGTTCGCCATTAGCTGCACCCGTTTTCTCTTTTTTGGCAATACAGTGCTCATGGGTTAGACCTCCAAGTCTCCAGAAACATGAAAAGCAATATATGGAGGTTCTGTAGCACTGTTCATTTCACAGCGAGTCAATATTGCCTGAGAATCACACCCGCCCCACGTTACATCTGTATTTAAATGATCTCTTCAAACCATCAAACAGAATGGCCATTTACCATTCCATTTTACAGATTAGAGCAAAGGTAATGTGGAGATGGTCACCAGCTGCTTGATTCTATGGCCCTCTAACCTCAGGAGACAGCAAGGTGCATGCAAAGTCTGGTTTTCAGGCCCAGGGAGCTGGTGCATCACTAGCGCCAAGGCCAGCCAGAGGACACGCCTCATGTTTGAAAAGGGAGCTAGGGCCTACTTTTTATTAAAAACAAACGAGTCTGCTTGCTTTAGTTCAAGCTGTTTTGAAAGCTACCAATTATGACTGAAAACAGTGTCCAACAATGCTTCCGGCTTTCATATCCACATTATGTGATTAGGAAGACAGTGGCACACTGTTTTTCAGTCATTAAAAAGACACTTCGGCCCGCTGCACAGCTCGATCTAATAAAAAGAAAAGTAACAGAGACTCGCACTTGTTCTTCACTTGTACTCCGTGATTGCAACAAAATGTAAATAGCAATTAGCATGCTGGGATTGCTGGTGCAATCGCAGACAGTTTACATTCCTTAAATGAACGGAGCTCATTGAAGGCATGTGTGCAGTTACCCAAGACAAAGTTTGGTTTAATAAGATAAATCAGGTTGCAAAAGCACTCATTGGTGAGTCAGCCCAGCCAATGGATGACGAGGGGTACCTCTTTCACAGCAACAAAACACGTGCACTGCAGCACTCGGATGATGGTGACACTCAAGAGTGAAAGCTGACGGACTCCACCTCTTTCTTAGGACGCACCAGTCAGTAAAAGCCACACAAGCATTGAAGGAGCCAGAGCACGCTTTCCATGGTAGACACTCACTCCTACATCCTCCATCTGGGTCTCCTCCACCCTTCCCATTTAGACAAATGGTGCTCTGCCGACCCACCCTGGGGCAGATCAGTCTAATTCCAAATTCATGCCTCGCAGATAAAACTGGTCACGCCTTCCAGAGTGATATCACTGCCCTGGTTGATGCATGTAGGGAGAGAATCACGCTTCCTCTGCACACGTGCAGATACAGTCCCACTCTTCAACTACCACAAAACAAATCAAAATCCTGCTTAACGGAGCATCCATTAGCTTTTTGACAAGAGGTGCTCCTAGTTTTTTTCCCGAATTTAAATAGTATACCATGGACCCAGGGACAGTAAATTAAATGCTGCTAGAGGGCCTGCAGCACTTATTGTTCCACCCACCTATGTAGTCCTTTAGAACATGGCTTAGGCATGCCATTGCACCCTGTGTGCAAGTTTAAATTAGACCTGGCAACATAAACACCTTGCCAGGTCTTAAACTTCCTTTGTAATACGCATTTCACCCCTAAATTATTATTATTATTTTTTTTTTTGCAGAGTTTTATATAGCGCGAACTAGACCCGAACCGAATCAGGTATCAGAGCGCTTTACATAGCACCAGTTACGTTACATGAGGACGGACACACATTCATTTTAGGCACGGGGAGATTAAGTGATTTGCCCAGAATCACAGGAGGTTTTGGCGTCGTTACCGAGACTTGAACCTTGATCCCCAGGTCCGAGGACGAGCGCCCTAGCTGTTAGGCCAACTCCTCGCCCCAATTAGGGCCAAATTAGGCAATAAAAAGCCCATAGGGCAAGGAGAATTCTATTTAAAAGTTGGACATGCCCTTTTAGATTTTACATGTTCAGGTAGTGAAAAACTCACAAATTCATGTTTCACTATTGTGAGACCTACTGCTTTCATTGGATAACATTGGGTTACCTTAATACATGTAAGAAGTGATAACACTGGAAGCAGGTAGAATTTAAAATTCTCTTAAATGGTAAAGTTGGATTTTAAGTGACAGTTCTGAAAATGCCATATTTGAAAAAGTTGGCATTGTCTTGTCCCAACCATTTGGTGATTGCAGCCTGCATCCTGGGTCATATTACTAGGTATGAGTGGATGTTGCGTTTTGTGCTTTCTTCCTAGACACAAAAGGGGACCTGGGCTTGGCAGGATGGGCCATTTTAGCAGGACTGGCGGCAGAGCAGTTCACAGGTTCACTTACACTTCATAGCAGCTGCCTCAGAACACACATGACTCCAGACATCGTGAGACCATAGTAGGGAGGCAGGACATTCCATTCCAGACACTACTGTGGGGGTGATAGTCGAGAAGTGTCTTCCATATCAAAGTTGGCACCAGGTCAAAACTATGACCCTCAGACCACCTCTTCAGTTCACTCTTGGATCTGTGGAGGACTGTCAGGTGACGGTCCTTCTGCATACTTCAGAGGAGTACCCTGCTGCACCAAGAGGTCTGCCCTGCTGCCTGAACCCTGCCATGTGCCCTCAAAAAACTGCCCTGCTGCTTGTGTTGAGACCTGCTTTTCTGTTTGAAATAAGGAATTCCAGAGTACAGGGCTAGTTGATTGGCCTCCTCTCAGAGCCTCAGCGATGGAAAAGGCTCCAACCATCTTGAACGCTCACCAGGACCAAGCCTTAGTGAGCCCTGACACTCCAAGTGGTGCCCATCCAGCCCTTGGAAGTGGTGGTAAATGTGCCCAGATTGATCAAATCCCATATTTGGGACTTCGAAACTTGTCAGCAAAAAACTATACTGAGAACCAAGAGGCAGCTGTAAAGTTACCTGCTCGCCGATCAACCCAAGGTGCATTTCTGGTCGCCCTAACTTTGCTGCAGCTCTCGCTAGGTTCTTCTCCACTGCAGCAAATCATGTTCAGTGGCTCCTCTCCAGAAGGGTATCTGGGCTAGTGAAGCCCTCATTGGCAACAGCCTACAGCTTTGTCCTGATGGAGATTTTCGACTTTCAAAAAAGATACTAATTCCGACCCATTGCACCGAGGTTTAGCATGATTCAGGATGTCGGCTACACACGCCGACACCCAGAACCACAACTCCCATGAGCCTTCACCAGGAAGTGCTGTTGGTTCACAGAGCAGATTGACACAGTGACAACCCCTTATGGAGGTAGCACTGGTTTCAGAAACGACAGCTCCTTCATTACAGGTGCTACCAATCACCTGCTGATTGCGAGTCTCTGCCAGCATAAAAATGAGCTCCCCGCTGCACTCCACACACATTGGGAGGAAGGAGCAGATGCATCTAGGCTTGCTTTAAGGGACGCACCTTGACGAAGTAAGAGTTTGAATGCTCAGATGGATGCAATATCCCTGGAAATGTATATATGTGAATGAATGTGTATGCTGCATACTTAAAAAGCGTGACCTCTCCCTTTTCATTACACTTTAGAGTGTGACTCCAGGGGTCCCTGGGCCCTTCTTCCATGGGGCACAGAAGACCCATCATTGAGGTAAGATCGTAAGCTGGTCTCACAACTGTAATAGTGACATGATTTTACCTCACATGTGAAGTGCCACAAAACCATGAAGCATGCACATTTTACATGCTTTCAAATATACAAGCATTGGGATGCATTCCCTACATGTAGAATCTGGAATGGTAAAGATATTCTTCTTTATCCACTGGTACTAAAAAACAAGATTAGTTAAGAGGTAGACACAGGCCCATTGTTCTGAAGGCAAAGCACATTGCCTCATTAGGATAGCGTATGCCCGTACTGATGAAAGCCACAGACTCAATTGAGCCACACTGTAGAAACATGTCGATGTTAAAAGTGGTGATGGGGTACTAATTCCCCTTCTCTCCACAATTGATTTTAACCACCAAGTGCCATGTCTAGTGAATAAACTGTTTTAGGATGCCACATTGGATTTTAACACACTTATATCACAGATCTATTCTTAATTAGAAGTGCCTCCTCGACTCCAGGTGTAGGCCGGCTCTCCATCAAACAGGGGTTTTGGAGAGAGAGGATTGGTCTATGATGAAGCATGACACCTGGTGGTGTGTGAGGACAATCCGTTACATTTTGCTTTATGCCCAAAACTTGTACTGAGTAGCGTCGAGAGGGATACATCGCATATCTCTATAATTGCAAAATTCTCAGGGAGTTTATTGTTGTGTACATATGTTGTGGAGGAGTGTGGCTCAGTGGTTAGAGTGGCAGACCCTGATGCAGAGTTCTGGCCAGGGACAGGGTTCGATTCCCGCCTCGGCGGGGTCTCGGGCTCAATTTCCTCAGACCTGTTAATTCTCGCTTCGGTGCCTATTCTAATCACAGGCCCCACGCTGCAACTCTGGGCAATAGCTTGCTTAGCCTCCACACCGGCCCCAACAGCGCTAAGGATACCTGGCTTCACCCTGGGGGTGCCCAGGAGTGGACACTTCACAGGGAAAGCCAGGAGGGGTTCCACAGCGGTATGAGTGTCAGCGCCAGGAAGCTGAATAGGCAACACCGCAAGGTGACCGTCTGGAGACAGTGTGCTCTATAAGTACCATGACATTTACATTTACATGTTGTTTGGGAGGCCAGCTCACCCTAGAGCCTCTAGTTCCCTACCCTGGGTTCTTCCCGGGGGAGTGTGTTTATTTGCTGCTAATTGATAGCCAGTCTGTGTTCTTTGATGTATAAACTATGCTGACAGAACAGCATTTTAGTTTCTGATGTACAGCTTTTTTGTTTAGAAAATGCTGCTATTTGGATGTCTTAGCCTGTGATAATGACACAGTTCTAATTACATATTGCCCTTTCAAGCTTATTTGTTTTACTGCTATGGTATTGTTGTAGATTAAGATTTTTTTTATTATCTGAAACAACTAGAACAACTAGGTCAATCCACTAAGTTGCCCAACAAATGCCAAATACTTTGCTTAGCAAATAGCCAGATATATTGGCTTCGCCAATGCTTCCTTGATGATAGATGTCTCGACAGAAATGTGTGCAGTGATAGTTAAGGATCAGATTTAAAGTTTGGTGGACAGGGTTCTCTGTTGCAAACATGACCCAGTAACCTCTCTGCCACGCTTTGATCCAGACATCTCATTTGGAGCCCACTTAGGGAGTTTGTTTTCAAAAAAGAAATGTTTTTAAAGTTTGGAGTATTGTCTTGAAAACCAATGCTGATCGTCCTCCAAACATGTTGTACCTTGAAGGGAACCACCATGATAGAAGTTCCCTTAAAGGTACAGAGATAGCCACTGGGATGGCTGTTATCCCTAAATTTGATGGACGGTAGTCCTTAAGGATGATGGACACAGTATACTCCACCAGCTTGTCGGATGGAGTATTTTCTGTCAAACATAAAATCAGACACGAAATGTGTAGAAGAGCACGGTTACTGTAGGAAAGACTTTCGGCCTCATTTGGATGTTGGCCAGAAAGCCCCCGACCGCTATTTGGAGGCTTTCCGGCCGACATCCATGGTTTAAACTTTGACTGCCTTATTACAAAGAAGGGGGTCAGAGTTTAAACTGGACGGTCAATCCGACTGGCTTCCGACAGACTCAAGGAGCCCGTCAGTCAGTCGGAACCGCCACATAATCCCTTACGGACGGCGCGATTATGATGTTGGTTTACGCCAGGCTTTCCATGTTGGGCTTTCTGACATGGAAAGCCTGTTGAAAAGTGAATCTGGGGGCCCTTAGCAGGGGCCACCTCGGTCTGCGAGGGAGGGCACCGTGAGGTGCGGCCACACGGTGCAGAGATTTACAGTAAGTCCCTTTTCTGTATGGGAGCTTGCGCTGTGGCCAGTTTCCGACTGCCTTACAAGCTCCCATAGGGAAATGGGAGTTTGTGACCGCACCATGTGCAGTCTCTTCGTAATTGCAGTTCCGAACCGCCGTCAAAAACCGCAGAGATGTCAGTCAAAGGTAACTCCGAATGACATCATAATCAGGCTGCAAGTTTTGTTTTGTTCATTTTAAGATCTAGTTTGATAGCTCTGCTGTCTAAAATATATGTAGTTTGTAAAATGGAGTGAGTTTTGGGTCTGCGATCTTCAACTACTATTTTTTGATCAGCCTCCCTAAGAATTAGGCTTGAGACTTTGACATTTCTATTTCCTCACTGCCTAGAGAAAAATGTGTATCTTACCTGATCCTATTGGACATTAGAGTGTATATTTTGCCACCAAATTAGTGCTTGCATTAAACTGCATAAGGGGGATATTTAAACCAGTAGCCACTGTGCAGCTTCTGTGTTTAACAGTGTGCACTTTAATCGGATTAGAAAGTCGACTAAGTACGTTTGAGATAAGTTTTTCCAGAGTGACAGTATCTTTTTTTTTTTTTAAGCAAAGATTTAGTGCAGCACTTCTGCCATTTATAAGCACTGCACATAGTTACTGTTAACCATTTTATGGTATTCACCTTGGCAGGATAGAAGGCTTATTCTGTCTCCTCTGGATTTGAGCTCATGGTCTTCAGTTGCACCAGGTATGCCAGCAGGTAGCGTAAGAGTAAAATAGTCATCCGTTTGAATAGGTTTTTTATAATTTAATGACACATATAGCGGTTGCCTTTCTGCATTTTTAATGGTATATTCCACTCATTAATATGCTGAGGCTGTAAGATCGGAAGAAGTAGTATTTAATGCTTTGACTTGAGTTCCTGAGTTCCAATATAGTGGTTTGAATAAAGGTGTGCAATTCTCCAAATACATTTTCGACCACCTAATATTGATGCGTTGTCTCACTGGCACCAAATAATCGATACATTCCTAATTACAGCTGCTCATATTCTACACAGCCTTTGGTGTCATTTATTGTTACTAGTCATGCTATTTTCAGTTCTGGGGGGAAAACCCGCTCTTTTGATGCTACACTTTTATAGCCTTTCAATGTGCAGAATTTATAACATGAAAGAAAACTATAAAGGCATTCTGACCAAGTAATCGTCACGGGGGGACGCACAACAGGCAAGATAACAAGCAGCCGAATTATTTTGGAAGTGCATTGTGTTTAAGTTGCTCCCTTGACCACCAATCCCGTCTTAAGTGCTGAAAATAAGGAAAAGGACAGAGGCTCAAGCTCTGGAGCCTGTGGTGTTTGGGGTTATTTATTGGTCTCTGGCGATTCTGTAACCTTTTGTTTTGGTGCAGTCTGAAGGCAGGGCAGCGTGATGTGTGCTCCATGGCGTGTCATTAAGTGGCCGCCCCGAGACCTGCGTGTTCGCATCCATGACAGGGTTTCCTAAACGTGTCACATTTCCTCTGGCAGCCATGAAAACATATGACTGCTGTGGCCAGCTTTAATAGCTGCTATTTGTGATATTTTAACCTAATGTGCATCCCCCGAAGGAAAAACAACTGCGACAATGGAGCATCTGCCAGCAGCTCGTTCAAAGGTTCCCTGCGTGTACATGACCCAGGCAAGCACTTTAAGGGCTATTAGGAGGCCAAATTAAAGAGAAAAACTTCCAGCGTCAAATGCCACGGGGTCGGTGCATTTGTTAACTTCACTGGAATCCATGCCTTTATTATCTCCGAGAGCCCGGAGAGAGCACCATTAAGGCCTCGTCTGCGCCGTTAATAGCGCAGGCTGCCTTATAGTTTTAAGGGCCTCAATTTATATATTTTTTGTTTTCAGTGAAACGTGTTCGCTGTGCTCAGGCTCCGCAGCACCCCCACTATGACGCTTAACACTTCAAATCATGCACTCTTCGTGGATGCGCCTGCATGATCCTTAACATAAGGTAAAACATTCCGTGATTAAGGAAATGCTGATTTTAATTTGTGTCATCGAAATATTTCTATGCAACTGCTACCCTTTTTACTTCACATCAGAAGATGTTTTGCATGTGTGATATTTGGCACATGACCTCTGAGGCAGAGTGCTCCAAATCATGGCTTAGATGCAAGCTTTTATAAAGGTTCCTAAAGAAAAAGGAGACAAACTCGGATTGTTCATAACCCGAAGCCATTCCCAAGCAGACTGCTGTTCACTGACCTGTGCTGAATAAGCTACTGGTCTCAGCTCAGTTACCAGCACACCAAAGTTCACATCACTAAAAGCGCCATCGCAACTGACGTTAATTGGAGCCTCGACTCGAAGTCTCAGCGCAGAGGTCAAGCTTTGAAGGAGCAATGGAAGATGAAATACACTCATCCTTAAGAGGGATGTCGATTCTGTAAGATGGGAGCACCCGCAATTGTGGGAAAGTATGTTCAAACTTTTTTCGTGGTAGAACTGTTACTTAGAATATATGAAATTCTTTCAGAAAATTCAAATGGTATTATCTTGACTCAAATGTAGCTTGATCACCTGGGGGAGAGAAAGGAGAGCAGCAGGGTGCAACATTTAGCTTGGGGCTCTTGATTTCGCCAAACAAGATGCTCCGGTGTACAAGTAGCATGGGCTTACCTGAATATAATTTAACTTTAGTTATTTTTTGTCAAGCTGCCCAGAAAATCAACTACCTACAGTAGAGACACAGCAATTGGATCGTAAGTAGCTAGAGCTAAGAATCTTTCTGATTACATTAGTTTTCCAAAGACATCTATTCTCTTAAGAAACATGGCCCATATAAAAAAGGCTTTCCCTGGCAAAAATTGTTTACCTTATTTCTTTCTCTCTAAACATATTTGTTAAGTTAGGGATCAACTTTCAAAGTCAATGTGTTCTCTAATGCTTTCTAGAAAGTCAGTGTATAAACTATAATGCAGCCACTTTAGATGTGAGCATTTCCACCCGAACGCCCCAAACTGTTCTGTGGTGATTTGATTCCAATAATTGACTGGTCACAGTCTAGTACTACTCCGTGGAAAATATCTTTAATCTTCTTCAAACATTCTAACACCTCTGTAAGAGTATCTTTAACTAATGTGTGCACTGCTTTGTTGCTATTTCCACCGCATGCTGGTACAGCTAAATGAATATAGCTGTTTTATAATTCACTACTGTGTTGATTAAAACAAAATTTAATTCCTTTATACATCTTCTCAATTATCCATCAAAAGAATATTTTCTCACATTCTCAAATTCTATTACTAATTGACTTGAACATTCCAGTTTCCTCATTTATGTCCTCCCCCACCCTCCACACTCAAGATAGAATGATATTGTCATGCTGTGCATGAAGCTAGCATTATCCATTGGCAACATGTCTTAAATATTTTTTTTTGCTTTTCTCAGGCAGTATGCATCTTAATAATACATTGATTGAATTTTGTTTCATCATGCAAATAAGATGCAAATCTCACACCAAATGCCAGAAGCCCATTATCTGACATCTTTATATTTTGCCATCTTTTAGCGTTTCTAGAATGTAAATTGTGATATTTAGATAGACATTGAACTTTTCATATGTGAGAGAGGTTCTACCTGTAGCTAAAAATCACAAATGCCTTTCCTCAGTGGAATAAACAAGGCATTCCAAACTGCCAATAGGTTTTTTAATTTTTCAAGTGACATTTTAAGGCCTCTGCTATTGTATTCAGAATAGTATTAGAGTGAACTTTGTGTCCACACTTTGCTCATAATTGGATGGCTTTCTTTTTTTACCTCATTTACCTACTACTGATTTAGTAGCTTGTATCCCTATTCTTGTGTTTGCGCCATGAAGGATATTTTCAGTCTCAATTTGTTTTGATTAAATCAGTTGCATCCTTTCACTGCTGAACTCAGAACTAGGGTGGTGTGAAATTCGTGTAACAATCTCAACATCCTTTATTCGGTTACTAACCATCAAAGGTACAAAATATCTATGTAATGCATTCACCAGTTGTGCTTCATTCAACATTCATAATACACAAATATACTCCCATAAAACATTAAAAATATAATCATAAAACAACCCAGCATCCCATGTCCTGTGCCATTCAAATACAACAGTTTTTTATCGAAATATCAGGAGCGTCCCTTAGATTAATATTGCTATCCCTACATATCTATTTTACAAATTAAAACTAATCCTATTTTCCAAAAATATATAAAATTCATGATAATTTATCAAATCCAAAATTATAACAAGTGCTTTAAAATTGAACTGGCCAACCTATAATAGATGTATAAAAACACAATTTACCTAGACAAATATATTTATAATTAAATTGGTTCCCACGGGACTACCTATGTATTAAACTAGTAGATTTACAATAATTTCAGTAGCTTCTCCCGCTTAATCAAGAAATTGAAAATAGAACGACTCACGGAAAAGACATTCGGGCCAGAGGTAGCAAACGTCAAAATTAGTTTAGCCTCTCTAAAGTAATGTACCTCTAAGTCCAGGCAGATCGGGCGTAACAATGTCTGGCGCACACCACGATTTTATGGACAGACAAACATAATATGGTCAAGAGTCTCAGAATTCATACTAAAAGCTAGACATGACTCAAGCAAGGAAGTATTATTCCAGTTTTTGCTAAACAATCGAAGCTGCAAAGAGCCTGTTCTGCATCTGATAAACTTACTCTTGGCCAGGGGTGGTGTTATATTGTCCATAAAATGTTCAAAAACAGGAATGGATTTATATGCCAGGAACTGCTAGTTAAGAAGGCCCGTATTGCCCCTCAATGTTATTTCTTGCCACACTTGTAACCAGTTGGATGATTTTAAGATCTTCTTCTCCACCTTACAAAGTAATTCAGGGATTCCCGCACCCTACTTAGACCCAATTTTTTAAACCAGTCATTCACAAACCTTAACCAAGGTATCTCCAAAGCACGGTCCATATTCTTTACATCCCTCATGCAAAATCGATAGTCAGATCATTCTGGAGTAGTCCAGATACGGATCCAAAATAATAGTGGCTCTAAAAGCACCAGATACTCTTTTCATCCCTGTGTCAAAATAAAGTGGAACCAGAGGGGTACTTACGGGAACCAAGAGCAGTGATCTAACAAATGTATTTTCCATCACTGTGTGCCTCATCAAATCACTGTAGCTCCAGACTCCTGTGCCATATAATGCAGCACTTTGAGCCTACACTTGATAGGTTTCCCAGGCCGGGGAGATGGAACGCTTTTATGTATTTTTCTGAAAGCGTAGAATGGTCTCAGGCCTATGAGATATCATAAGAGCTTCTTTTTTACCCTGATTAGCCCACCAGGTCTGACAGGGTCACCCCCAGGTAGTGAAAAAGACCCTTACCAAATGATCCTTCCCAGCAATTACTGAACAGCTCTTCTTGACGCATTTACCCAGAACCATACATTTAGGTTTTGCCACCTTCAGTACCAAACCCCTGTTATTGCAGAACTCCAAAAATGTATTTAGCAGATTTTGTAACCCCATAGGGGATTTGGAGATTAATAATGAATCATCTGGAAACAGGAGTATTGGTGTTTTAACCCCATTGAGAATAGGAGAATCGTTAACACACTTTGTCAGTTCCACAACCACATCATTTGTATATAGGGTGAACAAAGTGGGGGCCAGAATACGCCACTGTCAAACCTCCCTTGCGGCTGGAATGCACTTTGTCAACCCACATGACCTGTGCATAGTTATTTTTGTGTAAACTAGCTAGTAGTTCAATTACCCCCCCTGGGACTACCATGTCTACTGGTTCTCTCCAAAGACACTCACTAGGTAACAAGTCGAATGCAGCACACAGGTCTACATGACACACAGAGTTTTTGGTTACCCAGCAAGACATATTTCCAATAGAGGAGGGCAAATTTAAAAACCTGATTTAAAGTACTAACTTTAGCACGAAATCCTGCCCGAAATTAAGACAGAATCCTCTGATCTTCCATCAAATCTTGTAATCTTTTTAAGATCTGCATGGCAATTTTTTTTAAAGGTTATCTACTAGGCTAATAAGCCTAAAGTTAGATGGACAACTGGCATCTCCCTTTTTAAATATTGGGATTATTTCCGCCCCCTTCGAGGTATCTGGGATCTCCCCACCCCTTGCTATTGCATTAGAGAGGATAGTCACGTAACTAGCCCACAGCCCAGGTTCTGATTTGTATAGGTCAGCAGTATAGGTCAGCAGGGATGCGATAAGGCCGGTTGCCTTTAGCGTCTTTAGACAGGTAATACCAGATAGGGTGTCTTCTAGACTTAAGAATGTCTCAGTGGTCTAACCATTTCCCAGCCTAATTGCATCGCCCTTGGGACACTCATCAACCACATTTTAGGGTTGTTTTGTAAATGAGGCTTGAGGGTATAGTTTTGTAAAATGTTCCTCCCATTTTTCTGGCAGGATATTATTCCTCCTGGGATTACAACTTTCAATTGTCCCATTTGGAAAAATGTACCAAAATGTCCACCCATCATTAATTTTAAGGGCATGGAGCATGTCCTGCCAATTAGCATCCTCCCACTTCCTATTTGCATGATCGATAGCATACTTGTAGTCTTGTCGGGCTGCGCTAATCTCAATTCGATTGCTGTCCCTAATAGCGCTTCTCAGCACTTACATGGCTTGCTCATAGTCATGCAAATACCATTTTGGGTCTTTGGGAGGGGCTACCATGTTACCACTAGATTTTTATAAAAATACTTTGTAATTTGCTAAAAAAGCTACAATGAATATCTAGGGGAATTCTCATAATCAGATAAAAAAAGTGTATGAATCACTGATATATCTCAGCAAGAATGTTCTCATTGGCCATAACCCTAGGCCTTGAAACTCTTCTGTAGTTGTTGGCTACAACAGGTTAAGGAACCACTTTGCTTTGTGTAGATAGGGATCACAAGTTTAACAATCAGGACATTATGGTCGCTATCTGTACGTGGTAAAACCACCATATCCTAGAGCAGAGGCCAGAGACTGACCTCAAGAAAAGGGTAGTTTATCACACTATTAGAAGCTCCCCTCTTGAATGTAGCAGCTCTCATTTGGTCAGAGCAGGTTCTCCCATTACACTGCGCCCCACCGTCAGTGATGTAATTTTGAAGGGCAACATTGGAGAGGCAATGATGAGGTTTGCCCTCAAGGCTAAGGATACCCCACTGCTCATTCTCCTTTTCTATTATCATACTAAGAGAATGAGAAGGTTCAAATGAAGAATTAAAATCACCAGATACAATCACTTTAGCATTCTGCTGTAACTGAACGATCAAATCATCTAAAAGAGAAATAATCGGTGATTCACTGGCTAAGGGCATCGACATAGCATATATATTGAATAACACTAATTTCATACCCATTGGGAATTCTAGGATAACCCCCAATAAATTAGGTGAATATACTTTCAGGAATTCATGGATACACAAAATGGCAGTCTTTACCAATATCAGTACGCCCCCCACTGCCCGCCTTGAATTTCTTGGTGTTAGGGCTTCCATGCTGTATGATACAAATCAATCTACAAAGATTTTGTCTATTTCCCAGGTCTACTGAAATAAAGAAACATCATAAATGTCAATAAAGGAGTACCACTCTTGCTCAACAAGTTTAGATTGAACTCCACACAGATCTTCCTTGCAGACAACATTCTTGTGGGACACCATGCCCTCCGTTCCTTCCACCCCAATCTTGGTAGCGTTAAATAAAATGGGGGTAGGTGCAATGGAAGTAATTATAAAATGTGAATTAAGAAGTGGGTCTGACTCAGTGCCAGACTCTCTTGGAGGAAGTGCACTTGCACTAGGCAACAGTAAATTGTTCTCCTGCAGATCTTCCTTGAGGTACTTCTCCAAGTCAATCTATGAGGCTGAGGGGCGAAGCAGGGCCATTGAGGCTATAGAAACTTTAGGTTAAGTATATTTGAACAGTATATTGGATTTGCCTGGCAGACTAGTTCTATGATCTAGGTCTTCTAGATTGTCAGCTATAGCAGAGGAACCCAAAACTAAGTCAAGCACGTCAAGACCAGAATAAGAGCAGCTGGATCTTTTAGCTCTAACTATGTCATCTCTTATAACAGAGTGACACCCCCAAACATAACAAATCCAATGGATTGTCTTATTTGTTAAACTATCTTCTGTCTCTACTATCGAGCATAATGGTAACTTGGGGATATTTATCATTGTAATAAAGCCTTGTACTGGATGATTCCCCTGCTTCATGGTAGATTGGTCTTTGCATAATTACCCTGCATGTTGCTTGAAACATGAGCCCGGTTGTTAATAGAGTTATTTTCTTTGTGTACTGTGGCATGGTGCCAGAGGAGCTGGAGCTGAAACTGGAGCTACTCATGGTCAGGATATCCCCCATAATTCTACAGGACTGCACTTCAGGTGGGGGAAAAATCTATCTATATTGTGATGTCCCTTATTGGTTAATGGGTAATGTGCAGGGTTTTGTACATGGTGTAGGGATCCAGAGGGAAGAGAGGGAGAAGAGGAAGAGCTCGGGCATGGTTTAAGAGTTGCTGTGGGTTTATTAGATGTTAGTTACATATTGACTATTGATGTTAGCAATTTTATCAGCTATTTTAGGGTGCCCGCCTCATCCGTCAGGGATTGAACAAGAGGAATAAGAGATTCTTCTTTAGTATGAGTGTTGGTACTAGTGGGACACACAGAAACTGATAATTCAATAGAACGCTGTTGATAATTTGTACCTTTAATGGCTTCAGTATTAACATTTACCCAAGGAAAATCAGCAACAACAACCACATCAGCCACATTGTGGTCAGTATTTGAGATAGCAGGGGGATAGAGGACACAGGTGATGCAATATTTGAGAGGGAAGAGGAAGGGGAAGAAGAACAGGGCTCTATTTCAGCAAGTCTGGTCATTTTTTCACCCTGACCCCGGGTCTCAGAAACTTCCCCGGAATTGTCCGCTGGGTCCACTGGGTCCACTGAATCCCACTACATCAGGAGTAGGAAGAATAGAGGTGGCAGGAGAAGCGGTCATAGTGGCACCTGAGGTGAGGAGCTGTTCACATTCCACCAAAAGATCATCAATCCTATCAAGTACACAATTGTCATCCACAGATTTACAACTCTTCTTGGTTTTCTTCAGTTTCCCGAACCTCACGTTTCCTCTTTGGCCTTCCGCTTCACCATAGTTAATAGGAAAATCAACAAGCAAGCCAGCAAGGAAAAGAGTTAGGGAACAGGGATGAAGAAGGAAGGAAGCACAGGGCAAGGGAGGAAGCAATATAAACAAAAACATTATGAAGTGAGCATAGCATGAGTATAAAGCAAATGTGGCAGAAAAATAAGAGCAAACAAAAACCAAGAGCTTTGAAACCCCTGAACCCCCCCTCATGGATCACCCGCCTAGTTGATCAGCAATAACAATAGCAATAACAACCAAGGCAACCCCCTCATAACTCCTGAGGAGCCTGTGATTTGATTGACATCAGAGCTCAAGGCTCTGAGATAACGCAGTCAGAGTACAGGGGCAGGCAAGGTCCACTAAAATCATGCTATGCACCAGGGGCTGGAATAGGAGCAGGAGACAGTAACAGGAGACAGTACCAGCATGTTACTTGACAGTATCACTATCCAACACTGCAAGAAGTAAACCTTCCAAGTCCACTAGTCCAAATCCACAGCACAGCGCACAGCAGCAATGCCCATTTACCTCTCCCTGATCTTAAAGCCACCTCCACCCACACAGCTGCCCGGTGATCAGTATCCGCTGTCCGTTGAGTGCATTGGAGAGGAGGCTGTAGAGGCAGTAGAGGCTGTTATGGCTGTAGAAACAGGTGTTTGTAGACTAGGCAGGCTGTAGGGAAGGATAGAGACTAGGCTGCAGCTGCAATAACCTGCAAACCCTTGCGACTGGCCTATCCCAATGGCTACAGACCTGGTTTATGGTTGTTGGTTAATGACCAATTGGCCAATTGGCCAAATTGCACAGGTAATGCCAACTAGCCTGTCAATTAAGACAGCCCTAACTCGAGGACCCCTCGCAGTTCCTAACTGGCTCTCAACTCATCAGAAAGCATAGATAAGAACAAGGCAAGTACGGGCCACTCAGGAGGAAAATGCTGCACCAGGCTCAGTGGGGACCTGTTAAAAGAGCCCTGTTGCCTGTTTCTAGTCACCAGAGATACAAGTGCCTGAAGATGCCTGAAATGCCTGAAATACAAAACGCTTTCAAATGCTGGCCTCCCTCAGGCCGCCCTGCTGCACACCGGATCCCCTCACCTCCACGGGGTAGCACAAGGACCAGGCACAGTGGCAGAATGCGAGTACAATGATGGAAGATACTGGCAGACAAAATGCGTCACGTCACGTCACCTCACCTAAAAGGGGTTTCCAGGATAGCCTAGCCTAGCCTCTACAGCAGAGATTTGTGACTGGCATCACTTCCCTGCTTCCTTGCTCCCTGATCCCAAGGTGTGACGCGTGATGGGCGCTGGACGTGTGTGCGGGCAGGCACAGGGCTGCATCAAGGAGTGGCCAGAGCTCCTCACCATTCGTGTATTTG
Source organism: Lissotriton helveticus (assembly GCF_964261635.1). Classification (NCBI taxonomy): domain Eukaryota; kingdom Metazoa; phylum Chordata; class Amphibia; order Caudata; family Salamandridae; genus Lissotriton; species Lissotriton helveticus. Next base: position 755,815,492 of record NC_136057.1, on the reverse strand, counting down.
TTGTCACGTAAGTATGTGAAATTTCAAAAACAATACACAAAATTATGCATGAACACACAAATTATGTATTTTAGTGCAAAATACCTCCTCACAATAACTTTAATGTGGTGCTGTATTTTGTTTTGAAAAATAGTGCCTTCTTTTTCTCTTTGATCTGCCTATCCCCTTTGCCAACTTCCTTAATCTTTATTTAAAATTTATACCCACTGGCATTTTGTCCCCTCTTCACTCGCAGAAGAGACCAATAATGCTTCATATGTGGCTGAGATGGAGAACAGGACAATGTAAAGTTCAAACATGCAGGACTAATACTTTTAGTATTATAGTTATCTATGCCTCACCAGCCATTAGAGAACCATCAACAGCAAAGAGCCTTTTCAGGTCAATCTAGGCAGAGTAGTATAACAATCTCCCACACACATAAGCAGGTATCTGTCAACAGTGGTTATTAGGACTCTTTCCCTTTACTACAGTTTGCACTTGGGCGTTCTTTCAATCACCTTTATCAGTCTCCTCATTTATGGGTACCAGTCTTTTGTGAACTTGAGCTTTGTTTATATTATTGCTGCTTTCTTTCCATACTTTAACTTCTTGTCAGGGCTGCAAATCCCTCCATTTTACTCCCTGTATTTGGCAAGATTTCTGGTGTACCTGAGGGCTAAACACACGCTACCTGTACACAAAGCTAGGTAAATTCAATTCTTTAAGCCTGCATTAATCACTGTGTATATGTAGGAAGTCTTGCTTACTTACTGTGAGTTTTCCCTTTTGGTAGAGAAGTAGCAGTCCATCTATGTAATCCAAGATGCTGTTCTGTTATAGTTGGCTATTAAATTTCAGGCCAGGTCTTCCACTTGCCAACCAGTTGGAGTCAATCAATCAATCAATCAATCAATCAGTAGGGTATCTAAGCACTGGCAGTGCCCAAATGATTAGCCGAGTAGCTAGGTCTTCACAGACTTTCTAAACTCTGGAAGAGATGGGCTGTTCCATAGATGAAAAGGAAGCTTATTCCATGTCTTCATTGCTAGGTAGGAGAAGGACCGACCTCTGCATCTGCTATTTTGGATGTGGGGTGAGGGATAATGAAAGAGATGTGGAGCGGAGGTGTCAAGTGGGCTTATGGAAATTCTGGCAGTGGTTCAAGTAGGCGGGTCAGCAGTTGTGTAGGTCCTTGTATGCATGGGTCAGGAGGTTTAACTGGCATCCTTTCTGTGCAGGGAGTCAGTGGGGTTCCCTGAGGTCGGAGGTGATGAGGGTTCATTGAGGGAGAACCAGGACAATTCTGGCTGCGGCATTCTGTATGGTCCATAGTCAGAGGAGGAGGTGAGCCGCCATCCCTGCTTAGAGAGAATTGCTGTAGTCCAGTCAGCTGGTTATGAGGGCCTGGGTGATTGTGTATCTTGAGCTTTGGGGTAGCTATTTTAATATCTTACACAGTATGCAGATGATGAAGAAGAAGGAGAAGAAGAAGTTGACCTGAGTCATCATGGTTAGCTTCTTGTCCGGAACGATGCCTAGGTTCCTAGCATGATGATGGTCAGTGGGGATAGAAGTAGGTCAGAACTCTGAGGGCTACCGTCTTGCATTCCAATTGGAGATTTTATTTCTGAAAATCAGAACCTCTTGTCCATGTTGAGCTTCAGGCAGTTGTCCTTCAACCAGTTGAAGACATCTGTCATGCATTTGTGGAAGTTGATTTTGATGTCTTCAGAGAAGGAGAGGATGAGTTGTGTGTCATTGGCATAGGATATGATGTTGAGTCTGTCCATTTTGGTGATGCTGGCCAGAGGTGTCATATAAGTGTTGAAAAGGGTGGGGCTTAGCGAGGATATCATCAGTAGCTCTGTTGAGGGCTGTCTTTTTGCAGTGGTTGCTGCAAATCCAGATTGGGAGGAGTTGAGTATGAGGTTCCGTTCCAGATGTGAGGAGAGTTGTTGCATCATTTTTATAATACTTTAGCCAGGAACGAGAGCAGGAAGATCAGTTGATAGTATTTAAGTACACTGGGGTCGGCCAATGGTTTCTTTAGTGGGGCATTTACTTCTGCATGTTTCCAGTCCTCGTGGAAGGCGGCTGTGGCAATTGAGGTGTTGAACAAGGTGGCAAGTACATAGCTGATTCTGACCGCATAGGTAAAATTAATTTTTTTATGCTTTATTGAAATACATTACAATATGGATGCTGTCATGCACAGTGGCTATCTTGTAATGTTGTTCTCATTCTTAAAAAAAACCCATTACAAGCAGGCATCTTAGAAAGGATTTCAAGATGGCCACCTTGCAAGCACATATGCATGGTGGCACTCTTAAAATGGTTTCATAAATCTTAAGAAAAGAGATTCCCAAATGGCAGGGCAACAAGAAAATTGAGAGAAATTGTTCAGGTCACCATCAAAGACAATTCTAGTTTTTTGATAAATGAAAATCTCCTCACAGCACTTATACTCCCTGAAAATCTCAGAGGTGAAGGCAAGGTACATGATACATCATGATTCCTGGGTTACTTATTTGCAAAAGGTGATGGGAACTGCAAGCATTGCCCTACATAAAAGTAAATCATTCCCCAATGTCTGCATTTAACAGACCTGGGGCACATTTACTATTGGTTCACGAAATATAGTACAGCAAAGAAACTTTCTGTGCTGCATTGTGTGAAAAGGAAAGAGCTGAAATGCTCCATATTTACAAAGAGATGGAGCATTTCAAGTCTCTTCTTGCTTTGTCACGCTGTGTGCTCCCTGGTGTCAATACAGGCACCCTTGTACCATAGTGCGAGGGTGCCTGCATTAGAAGCTGTATGTTTTTGTGCAAGAAGGAAAACCTTCCTGAACCGAATCAATCCTTAGAGATGTATTCCACTTTTACATGGAACTTGTAGATAAAGGGGCCTATTTACAAGCCCCTTGCGCCGCCGGTGCGTCACTTTTTATATATTGACGCACCAGCAGCGCAAGGGGCTTGTAAATAAGCCCCAAAATTTCTTGTCTAAATTCCCACTTCGACCTCATAGGTACATACAGTGCTGATAATTTAGCACTTGTTTTGCACAGTAGGAAACTAAGTAAATATGCTATTGTTTATTATAAATCACTGACTTGAGGGCGTTTATTGCAAGTTTAGGTTATCCTGGTTATTTTCTTCCATTGTTTACTGTGGTATGTACTGTATGGTACGACGTCCATTGTTTCTCTTTTCCCTGGTAATTCTTGGCAAACCTTTTTCTTCTATAATACTTAAGGTCCATCTTACAGAATAGGTGAGTCACACTCAACCTGCACTTATATGTTGCAATGATAGCAAGACTCTAATGGAAAGAGCACCCATTTCAAGTTCTATGACACCACCCAGCAGAACCCAAGGAGTCATGGCCCTGTGTTAAACCGGCTCCCATTCCTTAGGTCTTTGAAGTCATTGAGAGGCAAGAATTTGGCAGAATTTTTTTTTTTTTCCATTGCTCGTAGGAAGACATTGGCACTGATTTTCCATTGTTATTAAGATAAATCCATAGATGCTTGTTTTTCTCTTAGACTGATGTGAAATCATGCTAATTGAAAATGAGGTTCAGAGACCTATCAGATAACTGACGAACCCTATGAGATTAAAGAACGATAACACATGTAATTACTTGAATTGGCATCTTATAAAGCATACAAACACATTCCGTGAAATTTGGAATCAAGGCATGTAGGTTCTGATTTTAAAAGATTCACTCTGGTATTTTAAAGCAATGGGACAGATATAGGATATGAACATGGGATCAAAAGTGTAGTTCAGTTAAGAGAACAAACATGAGGCATCCTGCCTTTCACAACACTGAACTACAGTCCCATCAGATATATTTTTGGCTAAGCCATTCCTTTTGGGATTACTTTTTTGGGGGGTTTCCAATTTATTTTCAGGTTGATATGCTGCATATTTTTTTACAAATTGTTTTTTGGGTGATTATATGGTTGTATAGCATGGGCCTCACTGGAGAACACAATTAGGATCTAAAATACCACCTGTATGTAATCATCAAGACTCACCAATATCCTGGAAAGAAGTTAATATAGCTTAAATGTTTAACCTGGTAAGAACATAACATTTTGTACATAATATAGGTCACATTATTTGCTAACTATGGATAGTAAGGGAATTTCCAGGTTAATCCCCACTTGTCTTCATAGTGGTCTTGGAAACCTGATTCATGAGGATCAACAAGGTTTTTCGCTGTATTTTTGTAAAACAGCATTGTTTCTTCAGCCTGCCCTGTGTTGTTATGTTTATCGAATTTGATGTGGAAAAGGCATTCAACTTAGGGCCCGATCACGATGCGGGTTGGTATGGCTCCAACCGTCGGAGCCCTCCAGCCCGCATCATAATCGCCTGGTCGAATTCCTTTCCGACCGACCCATTTCGATGGGGTCGGTCAGAAAGGAATCTCAATCAGTTTTCTGAATGGCCTCCAATGGGTTCGGAGACCCCGTCCACCATTCGGACTCTCTGCAGTAATCCCTTGCCTGGCTCTTCCCAGCCGAGGGAATACAATGTCTTTCTGTGCCGGCCTTTCTGACACATAAAGGCATTGAGAATCTGTCTTCGGGGGCCCCAGCTGGGGCCCCATGGTTGCAAGGCTGCCAAGTGGCATCCTAGGGGGCACGTATGGTGCTACCCTGTTGATCCCTAGACATGGTGGCAGGCACTTTGAGGAGCCTGCGACGAGGTGCAGGGATTAACTGCACCCCTGCTCTTTGCAATGAGAGCATGCATTCCATTTGGAATGCATGCTCCCATTGTAAAGAATAGGAGTGCAACCAAAAAGGGTTCAGTAGTATCCTACTTCCTGGGCTGGAACGGTTCCAGTTCCAAAGCGATGTCAGATGGACTCAGGTCCGTCCGACATCGGAATTGAACCCTTAGTCTGATGTCTATTTCTGTAGAATTACCTTGTCCCAATTTTGTTTTCCTCTTCACTGATTAATGTTCGTAAGGCATTATATTAGAATGTAATCACAACTGGGTTTTTTTCTGTTTCAAGGTTTTTATTTTTAATGAAGAATATAGGTGAATACATAATCAACTGCCTTACCATAAAAATAATATAGTATACAATGAAACTAGAAACAATATATAATTTTTAAAAAGCAAGTGAAATTATGAAATTAATAAATGGATGGCAATTGAAAAAGGTCAAGCAAATAAAGGATACAACAATAGAAAAGACAGAAAATAAGGGAAAAGAGAAATAAATACACCTTCAAAGTAAATATCTATAGCATACAAAATGTCAAAGAAAAGAAATTCCAACAACAGGTCTGTGAAGCTCAAATCTATACTAATTGGTGTACAAGAACCTTTATACAATGTTAAAAAAAAGAAAAGAAAAACAGGCTTATTCGTGAGCAACCGTACTGAGATAAGGAGTGAGAGGTGACCACAAAATATCTCTTTTAACCAACATTGGGAGAGTCTGTAAATTGCATCTGTCCAGCCTATGGCTATGGCAGACTAAGTTCCACCATTGTTTAATTTTGAGATTTTCTCTAGATTTGCAGTGAGACATAATGACATGTAGACCTATAGCAAGCAGCAAATCTACAAATTTACAATATTTCTTGTAAGTTCTCCATAGTGTATGTAGTCCACCGAGAAGTATATTGTCTAAGCAAAACAGTGCATAAATCCCTGTAATGTATGCAATTCTGTCCCACACCTGAATCCAGACATCAAAAATTACTTGACATTGAAAGAACATATGAACATAAGTCCCAAAAGAAGAGTTACATCGCCAACAAGTTTTTTGCCTCGGAAGTTTGAGTTTACACATGTGAGCAGGTGTATAAAATAATCAATTAGGAAAAATAGTGTAATGTTTGAGTTAAATTAGCAGGACAATCTGTAGAATGTATTTTGACCCATATTTTATCCCATAAAGAAAGAGGCCACCTATGTTGTAAATTGGCTTCCCATAAGATTTTCTTCTCACATTTAGGTCTGTCTTGAGTGGGTGTGATTAGTGCCTTAAAGATGAGAGAAGCAGTGGAAAATGTATGCTATGAGTATTGAGGTATTGGCGTAGCGTAGGTTGTATTTAAGGGTTAAGGGAACAAGTTGAGGGCTTGTACAAGAAGGTCATGTAATATGTTATATTGATTATGGAAGGAAGATGATAAGGTGAATAATCGGGAATGAATTGGAAAGGAAATAATTAAATTATTTTTGATGAGTTGGGAAACAGCAAGTAAGCCTTTGTCAATCCATATCTTCCTAAAGAGTGGTTTCCCTTTATGAATGAGCAATGTGTTACACCAGATGGGGCTTTGGAGAAATTGCTGAAATATGGAAGTATTAGAGATAAGAAGCTGTTGAATCAAGGAAGAACAGTGCAACATTAGAAATATAAACCCAAACGTAGGGGACCGCTACTTATAAATAATCTATTTATGAGAGAAAGGAAAGAACATAGAGGACTCTAATGCATACCATAGTTTAGCTTTTACCATATTGGTATGAAAAATAAAGGATTAAATCTGTTTAATACCAAAGACTAGAAATCAGGAAAGGTAACACCTTCAATCAATTTGGAAAGTTTAAGTCTATATAATGATACTCAAGATCGTTTCCCATTCCATGAGAATTTAGATAACATTATATATATGGAAATGAAATATTTCTTGGCAATCTTAATTGGCAACATCTGAAGAGAAAAATTTATAATGGGTTGAATCATCCTTTTAATTATATCAAGTTGTCACCACCAAGATAAGAAGAAAGGTGACCGACCCTGAGTGACGTGTGTAATTCTAGCAATTATGCTGTCCAGATTGATTTTCAAATGTATACACCTCTGTCTAAGACCTCTTAAATAACCACAGATGGATAACGCCGCTCCGCCCGCGGAGTGTGCAGAGATTTGCCTACTTCGCATTCCGCGGAGAACGCGGAGTAGGCAATCTCTGCACACTCTGCAGCGGAGCGGAGTTGGTCAGCCCCCGCATCCATCCCCCCTAGTAACTATGAATTAGACTTTAATGAAAAGTAAAATACACGATCAAAATCTGGGACGCAGCGCAGAGAGCCTTGGGATGTGAGGGAGTGCTCACGCTCGCCACGCCACTTTGGGACACGCGGCGTCTGGGTACCCTGGCAAACACAAAGGGCTTTCGGCAATGGGGCCTAATTGGTATATCCAAAATAGGGGACTTATGGAAAGGAGGTGAAATAATCTCATTCCCAGCCCTTCAAGAAAAATATGGAATGGCAGACACCGAACGCTATCGCTATGCACAAATAAAACATGCACTACAAGCGACAATCCCGGCAGGCACACAACTGACTGAATCCTCCCCCCTAGAGGACAGGCTCCTTACTGAATGCCTGGACAAAAAGGCGATCTCCCTCACATATCGCAAACTTATCAATAACATGCCCGACCCCACGGCTGTCCTTCGGAGCAAATAGGAAATAGAACTAGGGGACATAGGGGATGAGGAATGGTTCTACGCTCTAGCATCTGCCAGGGAGGCCTCCATCCCATCACGACTCAAGCTAGTGCAACTGAAAATATTACATAGAATATACTATTCCCGCACACTCCTACACCGGCTGGGCCGCATCCCGGAACCTATCTGCCTGCGCGGCTGCGGTCTCCCGTGCACATTTTTTCACATTATGTGGGACTGTCCCAGGATCCAATCATACTGGGGCCGAATACTTTCCGAAATATCGGAAGCCAGTGGAGTTGAACTATTAAGAGAACCTAGATGTTGCTTATTAAATATTTGGTTGCCCACTGACATGAATCGATGAATGCAGACATGGGCAACTTTGGGTTTAGCCCTTGCTAAACGGAACATTGCCAGCAACTGGGGCTCGGGTGTGACACCCACATGTACGCAATGGGGGAAAGATATGGACATAGCGATGTTGGCTGAAAAGGCGGTATATGTGCATCGAGGATGCCCCAAAAAATGGACTAGGATATGGGGGAAATTGAACGAATACAGGGGCCAGCTGTGCGACCCACCACAAGAAATGTCTGATCTTGAAAGTAGCCCATGAAGGGAATGCATTGAAGTGCTAAGCATACGCTGACTCAGGGGGTGTTTACCGAAGGGGGGGATGTGGACACTATATAGCTATTATCTGGAAGAATGGGGAAAGAGCGAATGTACATGATGTGAAGACGTCCCTCCCCCCTTTGAAGTCTGTTTTTCGAAAACACCCGTGATCTGATATGTTGAAATGTCGCTAGCTATGATCTGAGGACAACTGCAGTATGCCTCTTGTATGAAACAGAAATGTGCATAGTAAAGAATATATGACTGTATCCTGTATCTTAACCGAAATGTCGAATGTTGTGTGTAACATTTAAAAGCCAATAAAATATGTTTAAAAAAAAAAAGTAAAATACAACCACTTACCTGTACTGCAGCGTACCTGGCCTGCCCTCCTCCTTTTCCTCGCCGTCTCTGGGTAATCCTGGCCAAAAATGCACATGCACAGGCGCGCATGCATGTGCAGTTTTCCAAACGATTACCCAGAGACAGCAAGGAACAAGAGGAGGGCAGCCAGGGACGCTGCAGTACAGGTAAGTGTTTTTTTAAAAAACTTTTCGTTAATGTCTAATTCATTTTTAATAGGGGGTGGAAGCAGGTGGAGGCGGGTGGCGGAGTGGTGTTCCACTGAGTTTGTTCCCAACTCCCTGGGCCTATGCCAAATATGCCCAGGGTTGTCTGGACTGGTGCAAAGCTCTCTAAATGGTAGTTGTGGAGAGCAGCCTTCAGGCTTAGTCCAGAAGGAGTGTAAAGCAGCTTGTTATACCAGAAAGTTTTACCAGAAAGCAATCTTATAGTATAGATTAAGTGAAAAAGAACCAAACTAGGTATTGAAATGAAAAATTAAATGAGGGTTTTTATAGAGCGCGTGTATGCCGTGGCGTCTTAGCACTTACTACCATGAATACAGAGTGGGGAGATGTACAGCTCATTATGTACAGCTAAACCGCCAGGTTTTAAGATCCCTCCTAAACTGAAGTAGATTGTTTTGGGTTCTAAGATGCAAGGGCATGGAATTCCATAGCTTTGGAGCTAAATGTCGAAAGCTCCTACCGCCCCAATTCACCGTATTGATCTTTGGAACTATAAGCAAGGATGCCGAGGCGGAGCGGAGAACTCGAGGCATAGCGCTCAACATATTGGCTAATCTGTCCTGGTCCCTTTCCGTGCAATGCCTTATGTAAAATACACATAGACTTAAATTGGATCCTAGCCAAAATAGGGAGCCAGTGCAGCTGTTCTCGAATTGCACAACTAATGGAACTGAATTTAGGTAGGTTCAGTAGTAGTCGTGCAGCTGCATTCTGTAAAGGCTGCAGTTTATGTGTCACACTTTTTTTATCGCCAAGGTAGAGTGAGTTACAGTAATTGATTTTTGACAAAATCAGGGCTGTAACTACCCTTTTCCTGAGGGGCATAGGAATGAAAGGTAGGATTTACCTGAGAATTTTCAAAGTATAGAAACAGGAAGAGGTAATGCTGTTGACCTGGTCTGATAGGGAAAGATGATCATCAATTAGAACTCAAAGGTTTTTTACCTTTTTTACGGGTTGGGGCAAAGTCCTGCTGTATCAGGCCACCAATTGGAGTTCCAAAGTTAAGAGTCCCTACCAAACGTTACCACCTCCGTCTTCCCGGTGTTCAATTTTAAGCAATTGCTTTGCATCCAGTTGATGATATGGCTCATGCATGAGTTAAAACGTACTGCCACGTCCTCTGATTTAGCAATCAGTGAGACAACAATTTGCGTGTCGTCAGCGTAGCATATGGCTGTAAAGCCAAAGGAACGGATGAGCTTAGCCAGTGGGGCTACACATATCTTAAACAGGGTGGATGAGAGTGTTGAACCCTGAGGTACCCCACATGGTATAAAGAAGGAAGGAGATTTGTGCTCATCTAACGTCACTGTTTGTTGTCTATTAGTTAGATAGGATCGAAGAACATCTGCGGCCCTATCAGTGATACCTATTTCTGCCAGCCGCTGAAGAAGTATACGATGATCCACCATGTCAAATCAAGCAATATTAATATTGACTTCCTGCCCTGATCTAGTTGCGCATGTAGACTTTCAGTGGCTGCAATCAATGCAGACTCAGTGCTGTGTCGTGGCCTGAAGCCGTGCTGTGCTTGATCTAGTATATCGTTTGACTCTATAAAAGTTAGCAGTTCTTCATTTAGTGCTCTTTCCAGAACTTTTGAAGGGAATTGTAAAGAAGTAATAGGCCGATAGTTGGCCACTTGGAGTTCTTCCAATACGTCGGGAACTGTCCTTGATCTAGAATGTTGTTCAGAAGGGGAGTCAAGATATTAGCAATAACTTCAGAGGCCATATGAAAGACCGTGGCTGGGCAAGGTTCCAAAGGAGAACCTGAATGAATTGCCATAATTAGTTTTTCTACTCTTTCCTGTGTGAGAGGTCTGAACTTTTTTATGAATTCTTGTATGTTTGATGTGTCTGACTTGCATTCAGCTAGTCTAGTCTCATTTATGTCAGTAGAGAATTCGTCATATACTTTTACCACTTTATAGGTAAAGGTTCAATCCTAAAGGCTTGTTACTGTGTAGTATAAGGGAGATAATGTAGGTGAAGGTATATGATATTACCCGGGCCTATATTAGGATACCTATATGGAACATAACACCCACTTCTCTTCCAAACAGTCAACAATAATAAATTGCTAGTGAACTATGCTTTGTACTAGGTAACAGTGCACAAAACTATCAGAAAGTTCCGTAAAATATGTTTAATACCATTTAAAAATAGTCTAATAGGGGAAAACAAAAAAATATTTTGAAAGTTAGTATCGGCAATGTCACATTAAGCCGAAGTCCTAGTTGAGTTTGTTTATATAAGTCAAACCACTACAAGCATCAGAAGGACATGCTTTTCCAGTAAAAGTTTCAATTTTAAGAAATGTTCCAAATGTAGTTGAGTTTTGAAACAAAAAGGAAAAAACTGAATTCTTTCCCAGCACACGATAAGCCAATTATAGATTAAGTGTCCCGGCTGGGAGACGCCACATCGCCGTTGCTCGCCGCTGCAGAGGACGATCCCTGTAACACCTCGCAGAGTATGTGAATTGAGCACAGATGATATTCAGAACGGCCAATACTGGTGCAGAGGCAGCTGGTGCTGTAGTTGAGCCCTGAGTGGTAGTGGAAGAGCTGATGCTCAACCCAGTTGTAGCAAAAGGCACCAGCGGGTTCTCGAGGAATGCAGCCATCAGTATAGGAATACGCTGGGGACATTGCTGAGCAAGGGCCCTCAGGGGTTCCAGCCTAGTATTCATGTCCGTAGGCATGGCCGATGCAAGTGTCAGACAGAGATCCAACATGCATTCTTCTCCGCAAAACAGGTATCGAAGAACAGGTAAGATGAAGTCCATTCAGACTGGTCTAAAGGATAGGAATCAAAAGGCGCTCAGTTCCTGTAGGCGAGGTGTGCCCAGATGGTGTACCATGTGTTCACGGTATTTACGCTCCAGGAGTGCTTTTGCCATCTTGTAGGTGATTGGGCCGTCCATAGTGCGGCACAAAAATAACAATGAGGATACCTGCTATTATTAAGAGCAGGATCAGCGGAAGACCTCCAAAAATGCTTCCCAGGAGTGTATGAGATTTAGAATAACTCAGAGGACTGTCTGAAAGGTGCTTAGAAATCCTAACCCTTTGGTCTTAAATAGGTGTACAATACCACTCGTATCAGACATATTAAATATACGAACCACCATTTCTGTGAAATGAAAGGGGCAGTTTGTGCGTATAAGTGCCTGTATCTCAGCCGAGGTCCTTGCGATATGAAGATCAAAAGTCTCTTGGGCGGAGGTGAAGGGTACGGTTTGCTGTAAAAGCATGGTTTTCATTCTGCTCAAAGTATCAAACTGTATAAAGGAAACATTCAATGAAGGCCATAACGGTGCCTTCCTGACTGTATTCATTGGGCAAATAATACTTGCATACAGCAAGTGACCCTGGAGTTCACAGTGACCAGATAGGCAACACCAGGAAGCATCCCACAGCAACCTTGATCTAGACCTATAAGGCTCAATAAATGTTCATAAAACAAAGTGGGCAAAGTAGGCAATGCAAAACTAAATAAATGTCTGAGTGAGCAACTGAATATCACCCACATCTTGCTGAAGAGCAAGAGATAGCGTTTAACCATTCAAAGGGTATCAATGCATCGTAACTATCCTCATTATTGGAGCTTCTAATGAAACCATATATAGACATTGCCAAACGTTTATCAATTGAAGAGTAGAGCAGTTTAGTCTCCCACTGCTCTGCTGAGGGGCTGAATTGTACCTCAGAGTACAGTGTACAACTAAAATGGTGGCTAAAACTTCTGTAGAGCTTAGTCCCATAATATTAAATACCTTTTTGACTTGAAAAATACTTGCAGCGAATTGAGGAAGGCATGGTTAAAAAGGCCCACCTTCCAACACCAGCATTTGTGCTGCCCGGCAGAAACAGATATGAAAGCCTCTACATCCAGCTGTCAAAGCTGCTCTGGAGCTTCAGTTCCATCTTGTATGGTGTCATCGCATGTCTCCTCCAATTACCTCTGTTATAACCTCTGGTCAATCTAATAATTGTTTAAGATTAGGTGTGGCATCTAGCAAGGTCCCCTGCTCTCTCTGTAATCATTTGCTGTGTTTAGAGAGCCAACGACTGCAAACATACAGGTTTTTATGGTAGTGAGTGCTTTAAGCTTGGACCATTAACTCTAAAAGTCAAAGTTCATGCTGACGATTTACTAATTCTGAATGACTGTGTTGTATCATATTATCGGGCTATACAAACTCTTATGAAAGGCACACTGGGTAGTGCAATATTAATTGCACCTGATAAATAAAAATACTCTGAAGATCATTCTTCATTAGGTGTGATACATGTCTTCCTTTACAAATGTCCCTGGAATAATGGAGAAAAACACGCAGATTTTGGTACTGTTCTCCTAACTATTCATGCCTTGGTAACTAACTGGCATTTTGCCTAGGAAATTTACTTTTTATCTGCCAAAATTGATTCGTAAAATAAATGGAACAGTGGTTATCACATGCAGTTCTCAGTTTTCTCTGCATTATTTTACATTTTAATAAGTGTGGTGGCAGGAGGCACTGAACACATCATAAAGCACAGAACCACTTTTAATGAATAGCTTCAGTACCTCCTCTTGGTTTCAAAATGTACAGCACCAAAACCAAGATCACATTGTGGCATGTTATACAGTAAATAGGTAAATGGTGCCATTAGATTAAAAATAGTAAAATATTTGTGAATGGTTATTCCTAAAAAAGTTGATAATATATTTTGATTAAATTTTCTCAGGACATCATCCATGGTAAAGAAAAACCTCAAATATAATCAAAGCTTAGCACTTTACCTAAGTGGTGGAATAAACTATATTAAAACATTAATCCAAAAGCAACACTTTTATGTACCCAAGTAAAAAAAACTCGAGTACCTAGAACAAAGCTGTTCGCAAGCTCCAGTAAATCAGACACTCCCGCTTGGAGTATGGAGTTTTTGATGGGCCATCAGACTCCATCTTAATTCATTTCTATTTGTTCCTAAAAGGTGCCCATTACCCAGTTTCAGATTTTATCAAAGCTACAATCATTCTATTATGTCCAATGTGTTGATTTAGCAAATTCAGTAATCTATTGGTTTATAAAAAGTTAAACAGAAGAATTATCTATGATGCTGCCCTCAACTGGTGGGATAGGCCTCATTTAGATTTCAGCGGAAAGGTTACTCTATCACAACATTGATGGATATCCTGTCTATCAAAATATAAATTACATAGGATATTTTGGGATTTATATTTCGGTGGGCATGATATCTGTCACCGTTTTGATGGAGTAACCCACCTGCTGAAATCTAAATCAGACCCTATGTCTGCTACCCAAGATTTTCTACTGCACAGCGTTCTGGGGAAGCCCTATTTCTCAGCTTTAAAAAAATATTGGGTCTCAGGGTTATGGAACAGTGTTACATGTTTATCTGATACTATGAATGTTCAAGATAAGCTTACATATTGCAAATTACTTTCCACAGAAAATGGTTGAAAGAGTTTCTATTTTATTATACTGTCAACTGAAACACATTTTTTAGAATTCCATTTATTGGCTGAATTACAGAAATTAGCACTTTTGTCCATCAATGCCATTTACATGTCTACATACTCCTCTTCCTTATATTCCCATTATTATCATAAATTGCACATTGATGCCTTTTGGCTACAAGCAAAATGATATTTATAGATTTATTGATTTATATATTTATTAATTAAACACTACCGGCAAGTGCCCTGATGCTGTGCAAAAGTCCTAAATTAAACGAGGAGGCAGAACAATCTAATATATATATAACAATGTTTTAAGCATCTTCCAAAATAAAAACAGATAGGTTTGGTTTCTCACATTAAGAGATATGAGTTCCATCTAATAGCTAGTAGCTAGGGAAACAATTTTCCACCCTGTGAAGCTTTAATAATCTTGGAAACTTTAAGAAGAGCATGAAGATCAGGAAGGAACATACAGTGTAAATAGCTGTTCAATAATGCAGAACCAATGTCAGGAAGCGCATGTCAGGAAGCGCCTTAAAACCAACACACATACTTTTGAGTATGTGGTTTTATGTGGGGAGTCAGTGTAAAGCATGAAGATGGCTAGAAATGTGAACAAGCCACAGTAAGTTAAGAAGAAGTCAAGTATTGTAGGTCTGAACCACTTGAGGATCACAATTCAGGTAAACTGGTAGCCTGAGTGTTGGAAGGTGTTTTTTTAGTAGGCACAGGCGTGTACCTACAGCTAGTAATAACACCACAATCACAAAGAAGGTCCAGTCAAGTCTCACAAAATTAATCCTTGGTAGCTTGGCAGACGAGCAGTCAGGTTTAACTTAAGAGACAGGTGTGTAAATCACTTAATATCACCAAAACAGTAAATAAGTAAAAGACAGAACACAATAAAATCAAACACCAATTTCTAAAAGCAGTGAATATTTTTATCTTTAAAATGAAACCAAAATGGCAAAAATCCAATGTTGAGAACCGGAGACATGGATTTTCAAAGTTTCAATTAAAAAGTGTGCATTCCAGCACCTAAAAGTGCAAAGCACCAACAGTGGATATCTGTTGGTGATGGACTGGGACAAAGTCAACTTTTCAAGGCAACCGCGATTGAGTTCTGGTCGGATATGAGGGGTTGTTGGGCCTGGTGGGCGACGACCTTTACTACGTGTGAGTTTCACCGTGGTAGGTTTACAACGCGGGTTTTACAAAGCATGTTGTTTCAACGACTTACGCTAGAGGGCGCTGTAAGCTAAGGAATAGTATGATTTACTATCCAACACCTTCCCTACTGTACGTAGACTGGTGTTGGAATAGTAAATCGTACTGTCCCTAAGTCCAGCGCCCTCCAGTGCAAGTAATTGGAACAACTTGCGTTGAAAAAACCAGCGTTGGAAAATACCGCGATCAACATGATCGCATAGTATCATCATACATTCGTAGGAAACAAGTAAGTAAGTCCCTAAAAAACAGTGGTAATAAATCATAGGCTTTTAACAAGTGCTAGTGGTCAGAGAACTCCAAATTTGAGAAAATATAACAATTATTCAATATCGAAAAGTCAAATCAACAATTGTTAAAAAAAACAAAAAATCATACATTGACATTAAATATTTATTAAGCACAGATATATACACAATATCATTTAAAAACATTTAATTAAAAATTACATCTTTGTAAGAAAACAGTTGTCGACACAGTGTTTCGGTGAGTACGTGAATAAACACTTTCTTCAGGCCAGTTTTCTAGATAGCAAAACCATTAAATTATTATCATGTACATGTTGTTGACAATCCTATATATTTAAACAGTTTACAGTCATCGTTTTCTCTTTTCTATTACATGTTTTACACATTTCATAAACCCTCTGCACTGAATTAACTAAATACAATACCAACAATGCTTTCAACAATATATTACGCTGGCCACACGCTCGACCCCATCTTCTCCGCCAGCAACCACGTCTCCTTCAGCCACTCTACCGGACTACACTGGACCGACCACAGATGCAGTACGCAACAAATCCCCCGTAGATGCTGGAGCAAAATCACCACAGACCAGCTCCTCTCATCACTAAGCCAGAACCCGCCAGCCGACACCACTGACACCAACGACGCAGCCCACAACCTCACACAGTGGATCACCAACTGCGCCAATGACCTCGCTCCACTGAGGAACGTCCCAGGCAAGACCAGCAACAGGAAAACCTCATGGTTCACAGACGCCCTAAAACACTCAAAGAAATCCTGCCGAACCCTCGAAAAAACCTGGCGCCACGAATGGACAGCAGAAAACCTGACAGCCCTCAAGAACGCCACTCGCAAACACCACCAGCTAATCCACACCTCCAAAAGGGCATTGTTCAAAGAGCGGATAGACAACAACACCCACAACAGCAGGGAACTCTTCAACATCGTCAAAGAGCTCTCCAACCCCAGCGCCAGCAACAACGACATCACCCCATCGCAAGACCTCTGCAACTCCCTGGCCACGTTTTTCCACCGCAAGATCGCAGATATACACAACAGCTTCAGACCCCAGGTGCCGCCTCCAACCACCGAAGCATCGACCCCTACCACCACCCTCTGCGCCTGGACCCCCATTAGCATGGAAGACACCACCCACGTCATGAACACCATCCACTCCGGCTCCCCCTCTGACCCTTGCCCCCATCATATCTTCAACAAAGCCTCCATCATCATCTCACCCCACCTCCGGATCATCATAAACAACTCCCTCACATCAGCCACCTTCCCTGAGAGCTGGAAGCACGCAGAAATCAACGCCGTGCTGAAGAAACCCACAGCGGACCCCAAAGATCTCAAGAACTTCCGCCCCATCTCTCTCCTTCCCTTCCCGGCTAAAGTTATTGAGAAGACCGTCAATAAACAACTGACTGCTTTCCTCGAGGCAAACAACTCTCTCGACCCGTCCCCGTCCGGATTTCGAGCCAACCACAGCACCGTGACCGCCCTCATCGCAGCCACAGACGACATCAGGACCCTGATGGACAAAGGAGAAACAACCGCCCCTTCCTCCTAGACCTCTCGGCAGCCTTTGACACCGTATGTCACCACACCCTAACAACCCGCCTCCTCAACACTGGAATCCAAGGAAAGGCCCTGGACTGGATCACTTCGTTCCTCTCTGACAGAACCCAGAGAGTCCGCCTCCCCCCTTCCGCTCAGCAGCCACCGAGATCATCTGCGGAGTACCCCAAGGATCCTCGCTCAGCCCCACCCTCTTCAATATCTACATGAGCCCCCGCGCCGCCATCGCACGCAAACACAACATCAACATCATCTTCTACGCCGATGACACCCAACTGATACTCTCCCACACCAAGGACCCAGACACCGCCAAAACCAACCTCCAGGAAGGAATGAAAGAAGTCGCAGAATGGATGAAGCTCAGTCGCTTGAAGCTGAACTCAGACAAAACGGAGGTCCTCATCCTCGGACACTCCCCATCCGCCTGGGATGACTCCTGGTGGCCCACTGCATTGGGCTTCGCACCAACACCCACGGACCACGCACGCAACCTGGGATTCATCTTGGACTCCTCCCTCACGATGACCAAGCAAGTCAATGCCGTCTTGTCGTCTTGCTTCAACACCCTGCGCATGCTCTGAAAAATCTTCTGATGGATCCCCACCAAAACCAGAAAAACCGTCACCCAGGCCCTCGTCAACAACCGACTGGACTACGGAAACGCCCTATACACAGGAACCACAGCCAAACTTCAGACACGACTTCAATGCATACAGAACGCCTCCGCATGACTCATCCTCGACATCCCTCGCCACAGCCACATATCCGCCCACCTGAGAAGCCTGCACTGGCTCCCCGTCTGTAAGAGGATCATGTTCAGGCTCCTCACCCACGCACACAAAGCGCTACACGACAAGGGCCCAGAATACCTCAACAACCACCTCTCGTTCTACATCCCCACCCGCCAGCTCCGCTCCGCCAGCCTCGCCCTCGCCACCGTCCCACGAATTCGCGGAAACACCACCGGAGGAAGATCCTTCTCCTACCTGGCAGCCAAAACATGGAACTCCCTCCCGCACACCTACGACTGACCCAGGACCATCTCACCTTCAAAAGCACCTCAAGACCTGGCTATTCGAGCAGTAGCAACACCCCCCCCCCTCCCTCAGTGCCTTGAGACCCTCATGGGTGAGTAGCGCGCTCTATAAATATAATGATTGATTGATTGATTGAACAATGTTTACAACAGTTCCTTAAGACATAGCTGCTCGACAATGCCATTGTAGCAGCACCGGCAGTGGCATCTAATTGTTATTACAACTCACTAGTATTGTGGCAATAGATAAATCAATACCGCTGCTAACAGAACACCATTCAAAGTGTATTCCGCATACCGGATCGAGTTACCGCGGCCTCCCTGCAACCAATATACAGCTTCCGGGTCAGGATACGCAAGAGTGTACGACCCCGGAGCATTTTTAAACTACGCCTCCTTATCATCACGTGATATTAATCAGCATCACGTTTGATCGGCCCCACGGTGCAAAGTTTCTTTTTTTTATTATTTCTTTTTTTTATAAATAAAACTTTATGGATTGGTGCGACAAAGGTACTCCCGCTTAAAGGAGGGGAAATAATAAGTACCTCCCGTATAGAGCTACAATATTGTGGATTTGCGATCACCCGTCACAAAACACTGTAGAACTGGCGGCCATTTTTAACCAAGAAAAAGTTACATCAAGAACCTCAATGGGCTATGACATGTTAGTGTAAGTAGAGGATAATGCTGTTTATCCAAAGCTAATATCTCTCCTGATTGTCAGTGGATCTTCAGTCTTACTTCCTCCTAATGTCTAATATGTGCACAGAATACACAGAGTACACGATCAATGATAAGTTGTCTGACCACTAGCACTTGTTAAAAGTTTGTGATTTATTATCAATGTTTTTTAGGGACTTACTTGTTTCTTACATATGCTTCCCTTGTCCCTAATTGGATTGTAAGGGTACCTCCCTTGGTTTTGTCCTTGCTTTACATACATCTTGTCAGCTGGGAGGTTTTTTTCCACCTTCCACCTAGATTTCTAATTATGGAAGGTTTAAAAACTTATGGTTTTTCTGAGGACCAATCAAACAAAATTATCAACGGTACCTCTAAAAATATCTCAACGGTAAAATTAGAGAATAGTGACGAGGAAAAATAGAGAACACTATGGAACCTCAAAAGAAAGTAATAAAAATTGAATTACATGCAGACTTTCTTATTGAATATTGTAAGAAGGGGATTATACCCAGGGGTTTACTGGTGAACTATGAACCTGTCACGTTCATTAAAAAACAGACGTTTATTGAAAATTGGACATTCATAGCGAATCGTTGTAGTCGTGATTGGATGTTGCTTATTATTGAAACTGCACATGAAGTATTGATCATTGAAAGAGGTGAGATAGAAGAGTTAGAACAGAGGCTTGAAGACAACCCAGCCCTGGACGAAGCAAAAAGAAGCTGGAGGAAATTCAGGGAGACATTTCTGGTTACACAGATTATTTAGTAAATAAACAGTAAATAAGAAATCTAATAAATTAAGGAAGGACATTTCTAAATACAACCTTAAACATGTCTACCCTTACCTCCAGAAAGATTTTTATGACAGACCTAGGGAAGATTTCTCAAATAGAAGACAATGGCAAAAACATGTAAAAAATTTCCCGAGGAAGAATGTTAGATTTTTTGATACATCCTATACGAGTTCAGACACTGACAGCAATATTCAACCGGACAATCGCAACAACAAGGAGAGAGAACCAATACCTAGCTCCAATAGAGACACTCTATCTTTTTAATACAAAATTCTAGTATTTTACACTCTAAAGTTACATTCTCACTTCACGCTTTCTTTTTCTTTCATTCAGCATTCAACACACTCACACATCCATAAATTACAATCTCCTAACCTAAACTTTTGAATATTATTTGGAAAACCAGCCATAGTGCATAATATAACAACACATAGGTTAACCAATTCAATCCAATTGGACTCAATTTTTAAACTTTCTAGAGATGGTAGAACAACTGGTCTACGCATTTCGAACTCTGTATTAGTTAAGAGTTCTCGTCAGGACCACGCAGCTCTGTACTGTAGTTTCCAATATGAAATTGTAAGATATTTATTCCAACGTGATGACTTGACCGCACTGAAAGCTGAGGTCAAGCGAAATTTGGACATGTTAGGAAAGCGATCCTTACGGAGGCTCCGTATAGTATTCAAAGATCATTTCTGCTGCAAAACATAAAATGAAAAGGAAGCAGCGGACGGCGTTGATAGAAATAACTTCAATTGACACGACTTATGGTGTGATTCAGACGGCTACCTTGTGTTGGAATAAATATCTTCTCCAGGAACAAAATCTCCTCTCACCAAAAGGCTATATTGTTACATCCCCAGGTCTTGTTACGCCTAATCAGGGAGCAGCTTGGCTCTGGCTGTCAAATGCTGTCAATCAGTATAGACAGTTACAGGGCAGCTTTAGGTAATTTGAGGATAGTCAGTTATAAAACTACTTTTCTGCAATAGTTGTAATGAATCCAAACTGGCAAGTTGATTTATTGTAACTATTATTTTGATACTTTGAATTATGGTGCAAGCTCACTCCTGTCAAAAGTTATTTTTGTAATAACAGATCCAGGAAATTTTGAAAAGGAAATGACAAAGGAATCCATAATCACAAAAGTTTTGCTTACCAATGATTAAAGCGGAGACAATAATTTCCTAGGCAGGACTGGATTACTGCCGAGTAGCTCTAGGGCTAGCTCATCCTAACACGTTGGAATTATTGTGTTGGATAAAGGTAAAGAGGTGAATTTGGACAGGTCTTGAAAACAGAAGGGAAACTGCCCGGTTTCTTTAAACAGAAATCTAGGGTAGTGAAGGTAAACAATTTAAACAGACCGTCTTGACTCCCCCGAACACCTTATTATTCACATTCTTCCCGCAATATGAGGTTAAAAAGTTATTTTTGTTTTTAGTTTTTTAAAGTTCAATAAAGTAGTCCCATGTTAGCCTATGGAGCTAACAGAACTTCAGTGGGGAAAATGACTTTGGCTGTTTTTCCAGACCTTAAGCTGGCTTATATATACATAAAAAGGTAGTTTGAGACTTTGGAAGTACTTTTAATTCCAAAGTTGAATTTAGACAGTTTTATTGTAAAGCCAGCCTGCAAGGAAGGACTGATTTTAAATGACACCAGGCACCACAGTAGTACACACTTAATTGCATTAAGTCCACTGGAGTCACTAAGCCTACATGCCCTACCATATACTATGGACTTGAAGGTAGGTTATCTCACCCTATTGTAATTACACCAATTACCATGTACCTTTTAAACAGAACACTAGCCATGGGCCTGGCTAGCAGAGCCAAGGGCACATTCAGAGTTAGTACCCACCAGTATCAGTCAAACAATGGACCTGATCAGGGCAAATCTTTTGACTTTCCTACATCAAGATATAAAGACTTTGCAAAGTCCAGGCATGATCCCACCATACTTCGAAAAATAGCATTGGAGAGAGGATTTAGGAACAGCAGGCAGGACTTTTATCAATATCTGCAGTTGTAAAAAACCAAAGAAAAGAACCTTTTCAATTTGAGTGGCCAGAGTTAGATAACTGTACATAATGAATACCAAGTAGCAAATTGTATGAACAGGGGACAGGCAAGGTCTCAGGTTAGGAGGCCACCAACTGGCTGACCAACAAGAGGAGGGCCTCCAGAAACCCGAACTCTGATTTTATCTGAGGAAAGATTCAGAAAATTTGAGAACATCCAATTGGTAACTGCTTTCATTACATCGCCGAAATTAGAGCAAGCAATATCATCAGTATCGTCAAGTCTTAAGATGATTTTCATGTCATCTACATAACACATACAGGAGAGGTGATGTTACATAAGAAAATTCATTTAAGGGGCCTCATAAATACAAAAGAAGTGTCTGACTTAGGGAAGTAGTACCAGAGGATCTGAAAAGTGCCATAAATCCTGTCAGATTCAGTCAGTTAAAAATAAGCTATGCCAATTGTGGGCAAGCCTGCACACTCTGATATCTGCAGGTTTTTGCAAGAAAAGTGATTCCAAACCATGTCAAAGGCGGAGGCGAAATTGAAGAGAATGAGAGAATGAGGAAACCCAAATGTAGTAAGGAGAGATTGTAAATAGAACCAGAATTTGGGCTCACTGCCCTTTCTCTTAACTCATAAACTCTCACAAGCATCTGATATCATCTAGAGTTCTTTGACCCTTCAACTCATATAGTAAGTTAACCAATCAGCTCCCATATCAATGCCCCACAGGCTGTTGTACCAATTCAAATGGTAATGATTGTGTTATGAGCATTACATGTCATGTAAGCGTGGCAAGAAAATGTACATTTTAGAGACAAGATGGGAGCAAGCACTTCAGTTGGTAACCTCTACTAAGCCAGAATTTCTTTTAACTGAGTCTATAGTGACCAAGTATTTAGTTAAGTTAGCAACCAGTGTTATACCAATGCTGAGTGTAAAAATATTTTAAAACTGCAACTTTGCCATTATGTAATATATAGCTAAAAGACATTTGTTAAGTAGTAATGGAGGAATAGACATGGCAACTCAATCCATACTAATAATATAAAGAGAGAGACCAAACCTTTGAGGCGGGTAAGCTCCAGAATCACTGCGCCAACTGGAACACCGCATACAGCATTGGAAAGGTGAGGCAAAGCAGATGGACATAGGCTATACACCAGGGCACAATGTAGTTTGGAAGGGACAAAGCACCTTGTGGGACAAAGTAGTCCATTGGATGTGGCACCACCTCTGAGGTGGGCGTGTGCGTTCAGCATTGTATGACGTTTGAAGCATGAGAATAGCGTTCTATCACGTAGAAAATGTGTGGCGTCTGAGTACGCCATCGGATGACGTACACACGCTGAACGTCGGCGCCTTAATCAGCAGATGCAGAGGCACATGAGCATCGCTGGGGCACATTATCACATTGAACGGAGACATTTGGAACATGCACAGCATCGCAGAGCCACATTTGTACACTATGCGGCCAAGGGACTTGATAGCAGGGACACACGCTGAACGTTGGCGCCGTAATCAGCGGATGCAGAGGCACATATCGCTGGGGCGAAAGGGGAAGCAAGGACGACTGAGTCACGGGACTGTGAGGTGCGCAGGAGCACAAAAGGGAAAACGTTCCCAGATGAGCCACCAACGGCCACAACTTCAGCTGCAAGGAACACCCAGCAGTATCGTGTCTGCACGGATCAAAAACAAAGGTACCAAACAATTTCTAAAATTGCGACAAATAGCGTGTCATTCTTGAGAACAACTACATGCTTTAGGACCTACTTACCCTACAGCCTTAACGAATGTGGTATACCATGAGGTTTTGAAATAAAATATACATACCTATTCTAACCATTGCAGACATTTTTGTCATACCCGGACAACGTCGGGACGGGCCACTAGTATCAGATATTTGGATGAGCCTAAAAATACGATGACAATAACTGAGTGATTGATATAAAGATTGTAGTAAACTCATGGTACTATGGGATGAACTCCTCTCTAATTGGCTCTTATATTTGCTCACTAACACTTAACTCAGAAACTTTTATTGAACTAATTTACAAATCGTTGCTAAAAACACATTACCTACATTTATTTTATTTTTCTGGTTTTCAGATTTATTTTAGGAATTATTGAAGTAGATATTGGAGAGGGAGAAGCATCTGCTTCAATTCTAGAAACCGACTGAAATATACCCTTGGTAGTGGTGGTAGATTACTGGTCAGTCACTGAGACATGATATTCTCGAAGGGCACCCTGTATTCAGGTTTCTACTTTTTTCCTTGAAGTCTAAGGATTATGAGAGCATTCTGGAGTCTAAGGCTGTGAGGCTCATTTCCAAAACTACACCTCTAATGCTGGAATGAGGACTTTAAAAGCTTTACTTTCTCTCACTCTTACATCTATTGAGTTCTGTGCATGCTCTTTTTCTTGTTTTGTCTCTCCACCTCTGTTTTCTCACCATCTTCACTAACTCATTTGTCTCCCTCTATATGTTTTATGGAAATGCTTCCTTTTGTCTTTAGCTTGACATATATAGCTATATTCCCTTCAGTGCCAGTGCCTATGCCATAATCTTATGATTCACTTTTTAGTTTATAAATTCAGTGCAGAAAGTTCCACCCTTACCATTTTAGTTTCAACATCTTGTCCTTCTCCTTCACCCTTTAAAATCGTATTCGATTAAATTACTCTAGTCCCAACTTTGTATTTCCCATTCTAGATTCCCAAACCTTTTTAATACATTTGTAATTTGTGAAATAGAATAACAGCCACTATTGTCTCCTTTTCTGACTTTGGTAAAGAGAGGGATCTTTGCGCTTGAACCACCAGCGTCCTTGTAATCCTCCATGCCATATAGCTGAGTTTCTCTCAGTCAGACTTTTTAAAGCTTCCTCCTTGCAGGAATCCTTGATATGCAAAGGCATTTGATTAAATGATAATCTCAGATCAAGATGCACGTTTCTCTCACCCGGTTCTTCTCAGATTTGAAGTCTTTAGATCCTCATATGAAGTTTAAAAGACTATATGAAATAGCCCTATTTTGTCCACCATCTTTAATTGTGCATACAGAAACATGATTGTGAAATCACAGGTGCCTTATAGGTCTGCTTAGGAGAATTCAAATTGTTTGAAAAATATTTTTTCACCAAAATACTCTCTTAAAAAATGATTTTGCAGCTTGTTTTTGAGGCAGTTGTTGTAGGAGTTTTCCAACTCTAATTATATTGGCTTTTAGGGCAGCTGTGCTTTTATGAAGATATCTAAATTGTAACATTTACAAAGGAGATAGAAGTCAGTCTGCACAGTCAGAAATATTGCAATTCTGACCATATGATCACTGTATGAAATTGGGTTATTGGTTCAGGGAGTGGAAGCCCCATTCAAGCAACAACCACAATCCTTGTCAGAGTGAGCCACAAAAGTCACTAACTTAACCTGTGCTTACACCTGCGGGAGCTTGGTACAAAGCAGTCAGGCTTGAGTAAAAGATAATGTGTAAAGTATTTTTGAAGTAGAGAATCAGTATTAAAGTGAAAACACAACACAAGAAAAATCCCAAAGGAATTAAAAAAAATAGAGTAACTTTTCATAGATAAAATTGCACCAGAGTGACACAAATCCTGTCAATAGAACCGGAGATATTCAATTTTGAAATGTTAAGTAACTATTGCCCCTAAGAACACAAAGCACAACTCACAGTCGTCTGGTTGTGGTAGACCGGGTGAAATTCGCAAGTTCAGATAAACCGCCATGGAGCATGGGTCAGATACAGGGACAAGATTAGCCCTGATGGAAAATATACCTTCTCAAGGTCCAACGCTAAAAGTACCATTTGCGGTGGAGAAGGCCGTGAGGAGCAGGGAGAGCATTGTAGATGGTCATCGCTATAGCGGGAAGAGCAGGCACAGATGCACAAGCTGCCATCTCTGCAGTGCAATAGCCGGTTGGATGTTACAGATGTTCGTTGGTGGAGCATACAGCAGGCTGTCATTGCTGTAGTGCAAAGTGCAGATCTCATGTTGCCGATTTTTGCTGGCAGCCGATGTAGCCGAAAGAGTTGGCTCCACAGGAGCTTTGCATTGGTGGTCGTCGAGGGCATCAGAGTCTTGACCCAAACTGGTCCATTCCTTGCTGCAAAACGGAGGAACTCAACTGGTGCCATCCAAGGCTCCAGGGCCTGGGGTGTCACCTCTAGGGAACAAGCAAGTCACTCCAGCAGAGGCTCGGCAGGTCAGGTTGCAGGTCCAGAAAGGTCCAGTGCAGCCGATCAGCTGGGCAGTTGCACGGAGGCTTCAATAGCTTGTTGTGAATCTTTCAGGTTAGTGTGGGATGATAGGACCAAGTCCCGCCTTTCTTCTCAGAGAGCAGGCAATCCTCAAGCAGCAGGACAATCCACTGGTATCAGCAGGGCAGTCCTCTGGTGTCAGTGCAGTCATGTAATATCTACAGGTCCAGGTGTGTACTGAAGAGTGGCTATGGAGGTCCAATATTTATACCTGGTTCCAGCCTTTATGTGGGATGGACTCCCTGTCCTACTTCCACAGCAGGTCTGGAAAATACATCTCCTTCCCCTGCCAAGGTGCCAACAAGTCTGGGATGACAATACGGCTGGGTGCAAGTTCCTTTTTAGATGTAGGAGGCAATCCCTTTGAAGTGCCCCAAATTACTCTTAAGTTTTCAGTCTTGAGTAATCGTGTAATTATAGTCATTTCGCAATCACAAGAGTAATGTGTATCTACTGGAATTACTCTAATTACTGCAGCATAATAAAAATTTCGCCTAGTCCTAGTTTAGTCCTGGCAAAAGATTTATTTTGCCAAGTCGAAATGTCAGTTTCAAACTTCACTGCAGGCTGCAGTGGCAGGCCTCAGACATGTTTTAAAAGGCTACTTCAGTGGGTGGCACAATGAGTGCTGCAGGCCCACTTTAATTTATCGGCCGAAGATACACATAGTTCTATTTACTAGGGACCTATAAGTAAATTAAATGTAACAATCAGATGTCAATCAATGTTACTGTGTTTTAGGGAGAGAGCACAAGCACTACACCACTGATTAGCAGGGAAAAAGTGCACATATTCTTAATGACATCAAAAGTGTTCAAAAACAGAGGGCAAACTTCTGTTCGAGACCCTGGAAAAAGGGCCAGGTCTTACAATCACCAGGCCCCTTGCTGTGATAATTGAAGCGTAGCCATGTCTGCAGTTAGCAGTTAATTGGTTCTGTGAGACCCTGGAAAAAGGGCCAGGTCTTACAATCACCAGGCCCCTTGCTGTGATAATTGAAGCGTAGCCATGTCTGCAGTTAGCAGTTAATTGGTTCTGTGAACAGTACGGTGATAAAAGTACTAGAAACACATACTTCAATGAGGCATTTAAATATTGAGTCCAATATAAAGGAAACTGATATAAATAAAAAATATATATAAACGAGGACCTATATGATATAATTATTAGGAGAATTTGCTGGGTTGCAAATATGTGTTTCTCCTTGATCACCAATCTTCTCGGTTTATTTTGCCTAATAGTAACCCAGAAATGTATTTGTCAATCTGGCCGTAGCGGTCACCAGGCGTTTTCCCGCTGGGCTGTAATGGTGTGGGCAGGTTTTCGGCCGGTGAGGGCCATTTTTGGTACCGGGGGCCGGTTTTGCAGCAGCGCTGCTATATCTGACCCCTCTAACAAATTGCAGCAGCAGTGTTTCCCACCATCAACATCCTCCCCTTCCCCCACCACTGCCGTTCCAACTTAATTGCCAGGGCCAGTTTGCCTTCCCAGTCTGGCCCTGGCATGAACCCAACATAGTCACAAAGGCAGGATCTATAGGATTAACGTGTTGGCAAGGTGTGGTTTCCTCTTTAACATGATGTTACTGCTTCTCTGTAGGATACAAAATAAACATTTTTTGTCTGCGCACATTTAATTTATTTCAATGTCTATGTGGGGGTATTTGTACAGCCCGACTGCTACTCCAAGGAGTGTCCTGGCATTGGATCCTGAAAGGTAACAGTGGAACAAAGAGGGGGATTATGGGCTGGAGAAAAGCAACGTTTTCAGCTTCTTCCGGAACAGGGGCGTAGACTTGATGCTTCTGAGGGTCAGGGGCAGTGTATTACAGAGGGATGGTCCGAGGAAGTAGAGGGCCTTACCCCCTGACCTAGCCTTTTTAATACAAGGTGTGTTGGCCAGAAAGAGATTATAAGAGGGGAGATTTCTCGGTGGGACGTAGAACGAGATTCTATGTTTAAGGTAGCCGGGGCCCATCCCAGGTAAGGCTTTCTGCGTCACCAGTAGAGTCTTAAATATGATTATTCTCCTTACTGGAAGCCAACGGAGATTCTTCAGAAGGTTAGATACGTGAGTCTTATGGGGGACCTCAATGATAAGATTGAGCCACTGTATTCTGGACCAGCTACAGCCTGTCCAGCAGATACCTTGGCATGCCCAAATAGAGGCCGTTCCCGTAATCAAGGCGAGGTACGATCAGGGCTTGGATCATCTGTTGTCTGGCAGCCAGAGAAAGAAAGAATAGAAATTTCCGCAAGAGACGCAGGAAGATAAAACCCACTTCTGAATTTTCCTGGGATCCTTATTATATGTCATTTGTGGTTGCAAATGCCACTTGCTGAGCCAGAATCAGGATCCGCAAACATTATTGGCCACAAGGACTAGTTCTAGCACAGAAACCTGAAGAATTCCAGGTTCTCTACATATATCTGATCTAGCGTCAGGTCTTCTGCGTGCCCAGGACAGGGGTAGGCGTGTGGCCTTTGGAAAGATAAATAGCTACCACAAAGTCACTACTTTGCACAACTTGCTTGTACATTTTTTTCTAGTACTCCCATATTTTATGGTGGTACGAGGGAATGGATTTTTCCGACAGAAATATATTTCACTAGTATATATAAAAAATGAAAACATGCTTAATAATCAAATGCACATATCACAGCTTTAACCTCTGTGGTATGTGCCTGCTGCAGAAAATCTTTCAAACCAAGTGGACAGAATAAAAATTATGTAATCTAAAGATTGTATAAACTTCTATGAAACATTCTGTGATGTTAGCTTTTGTGTGAATCTACTGAAAGTCTAGAAATCAATACAAGCATGTGGTGTAAAGCTAGCGTTTGTTCAATTCTGATTTTTGAAAACATTTTTATCTTGATATGGGCCACGCTGATTAGTTGGCTTCCCCGACCTAAATTTGTTCAAGAGTTTATACTACAATAAAACGCTCAGCAATTTTCTCACAGTATTCTTTGAAACAGTGCCTCAACAGACACCCCATCATGCCACAATAGTGTGACCGATCGTTGTATAATCTCAACATATTCTTTTCCGTCCACAGGGTGGTGGGGTGGGAGTGAAGAATGCAGTCTAGTGCCATCCTATCATAGTGCCCGTTGCAGAGTCAGAATTAGTAGCTTACATAACTAATGGATTTCCTCCATGCTCCTTCTCTTGGGGCTATAATGGGATCGGAATGAAATATTCCAACCCATTTCCTATAATTGTAATTGCATTCATGAATACTATTAGGCGAAGCTAATTCATTACATACACAAATGAAGAACAATAGCCTTCTAAAAAATAATTATTCTAGGAACACATACCTCAAAAACACTTAGCTGTGCTCAATGAAAAGTCGAACGCTGATGAGACGAGGCTTGTTAGGCCGCGAAAAGGTCTCGTGTTATAATAAAACTAGCTCATTTCACTGGCATGGTGTTTGATAATTCTGTCGACATTCCCACACCTGCAGCTGACAACAAATAGTCCAACCTTTAGTTTTTCAAGTTGTTGCATCAAGCAAACCAATTAGCAAAGTGTGTATTAGTGTGAGATATTTGGGAAAATGTTGTTTGCAACAGTTAACAGACCTTGTTAGCATACGAGCAGACACTTTATATGTCAGCCATTTGCCTCTGAGGCAGAAGGGTTTGCTCAGCAGTTGTTAATGTTTCAAGAAGCTGAGCATGACCAAGATCAAGGATGTGAAAATGCTACTGAAATTTACAGTCATCAACTACTGAAAATAGAGCTGCTTTTGGTCTCCAACTTCATCCTGCTTGAGAGACTGGAAGGCATGAGTTTTACTGAGCATGCCTTCTCTTGGTTTAAGTCCTTTATCTGTAACCGCCCACATTCGGTCATTCTCCCTCCTTTTTCATCTGCATCTAAGCTTTTAAATTGTAGAGTTCTTCAGGGTTCGGCTCTCAGTCCTACCCTTTTTAGGTCGAGCATTCAAGACCTCTTGTATATACTTTAGTATGTACTTTGTGGGCTCTGGAGATCAGCCCTAGGACTTGTCTGATTCCGCTTAGGAACTTTTTTTTCTGTTCAACTGCCTCTACTTAACTGTCTTGATAGAAAACGAGCAGTAGAGGTCAGTAAAATATCAGAATTGCTTTCTGCTTAGGGACTTTCTTTTTTACATTTTTCTGACAACTGCCTCTATTTAACTTTCTTGGTAGAAAACGACCAGCAGAGGTCAGTAAAATAACAGAATCACTTTAGCAGTCTCTAGATTCCAGTCCATAGAAATTGTCTTTCACAAGCACCCATGGACAATAATATTTATTTCAAATCTTGTATTTTCAATGATATGACCACCAAAGGCCCAGATTTTATATTAACAACAGAGCTTTGGACTATGCCATTTCCTGCTGAAAGGCAACATTTCCCTTGTGTCATGCAGTTTGATGCTTACTTTCCCTCCATGTTAAAGAACAGTAGACGTTTCCGCACCCAGGCTAATGTGCTGTATAGCTCAATACATATATGGTTCCAAAGGCATGACTGATTGCATTGCAAATGCTTGTTAAGTTATACATGTCACACCTGCCCAATACTGTGGAGTCCTTCTGAATTAGAGTTGTCTCATACTCTGGCAATACTGTGTTCCTGGCCTTTCACAAAAATGCTCCTCCAACATTGATTTCTTTTAAAAACTGTCTCAGATCAGTACCTGATTGGATGAATACAAACATTTTGAAATTGAACTCAGACAAGACCGAAGTTCTGTTTTTTGGTTCTAAAATCATACCCTACTACAACTGTTAGTAGCCATCACAGTTGTACAATCCTCCTAGTCCTTCTCCTGTGGTCAGAAACATGGGGGTTAAATTTGATGCTGAGCTCACCTTTGAATCTCATAAAAAATCTCTGTCTAATTACTGTTTCCTGACTATCAGATCTCCGAGACGTATGATGCATTTTATTCCCATGGATCAACAAAAAATCATTGCGCATGCCTTGATCACTTCTAAAGTGATCAACAGTCTACATCTCGGACTCCCTTTTGTTTCTTATACATCATCTGCACATTATTCAAAAACGTCCTCCCTGGTGTTCTATCTATAATCACCTGCCTCAGCTTCACTGGTGGCTGATTGGCAAAAGGATTCAGTTTAAGGCCCTCACTTTTGCTTTCAAGATCTTTATCTCCTGGGGTTCTCGATACCTTAGGAGTTGGTTCAAACTTTCGCCCCAGTTGCGATCCCTTAGTTCTAATAATCTTAAACTCTTTCAAACCCCCTCGTATTAATACATCCAGAAGAGGCGGTTGTTCTTTTGCCTATCTGACAGCCAGACTGTGAATTGGTTTACCTGTGGCTTTCAGAATCTGCCCTTCTGAAACGGACTTCAGGAAAAGGACTAAAGCGCTTCTCTTTGTCTCTTTAATAACCTCCTCCTGAGCTGGTTTCTGACCTTCAACTCAGTGGATACTCTTACCGTTAGCGCGGGGACACCTTTTTAGGTAGCTGTGCTCTCTATAAAATGTATTGTATTGTATAACAATTGGAACATTTGTCAAATTATAGCACTGAATACCCTTGGTATTGCGAGTACATTATAACATGTCACTGTTATTCAACTCGAAGGCACTTCATTGGGATGAGAAAGAGGGTATTCTGAGGGTAGCTGCTTGGCACCATTTCCAAATCCTGACATTGGAGCTCTAATTTACTTTTTTTGTGTGACTATGTTTTTCTAACTACAGATTCAGGTGCAAGTTAACCACTAATATATGGCAGTAAGATATGCTTAATCACAGTTTTTGTAAGAGATGCACACTCATGCATTTCATTAGAAGCCATGTCTTACCACAGTAGGTTGCTCTCATGTTTTACTAATGCAATAAATAGTGGTGCTACCCACACAGGTGGTCATACCCTGGATTCTCTATTCACCAACTGTACTAAAATAAGATGTTTACCCGCCAAAGAAGTCCACTGGTCAGATCATTTTCTGATCGAGTTCCATTTGGCTGGACCGATTAAACAATTGCACAGAACACCGCCCCCGCCAATTCTGCGCCGCCAATGGCACAAAATATCAGTGGAAACATTGCGGGAAAACTGGCAACAACCATCATTTACAGACGAAGATTCAGTAGACACTGCACTGAAAAAATTTAATAATTCACTTAAGCTAGCCATCGACACCTTGGCTCCTTTAAAACTCCATAAGCAGTACTCTCCAACCAAAC
The DNA here is from genome assembly GCF_964261635.1 of Lissotriton helveticus. NCBI lineage: Eukaryota > Metazoa > Chordata > Amphibia > Caudata > Salamandridae > Lissotriton > Lissotriton helveticus. The sequence goes on along the minus strand of NC_136057.1, from coordinate 755,783,284 downwards.
AAGAAAAATGGTACACTCTAGATCTTAGAATAGAAAAACAGAAATGTAGGCGGTTAGAAAAAGCATGGAGGAAATCTAAAAATGAAAAGGAAAGGAAAATCTTCCAAGAGGCCCAGTCAATCTATTATAAAAACATAAAGCAGGCGAGGAAAAACAATCTCTCCTTACAACTTGCAGAGGCAGGCAACTGTCCAAAGGAATTGTTTAAAATCTTACAGAGTTTTGTAAAACCCACAGCTAGTGAGAGCCCCGATGATGCTTCACAAACACTTTGTGATGAGATTTCTATGTTCTTTGAGGACAAAATTAATCTCATCTACAACAAAATTTTAGCCTCTAGGGGTGCAGGAACCACGACTTCCCTCCCCAATGACCCACCCACACAGAATAAAAACTCATTACTTACCTTCCCTCCAGTCAGTGATTTAGACCTGCCAACCCTCATCAACCACATAAAAAACGGTTCTCCCAATGACTACTTCCCTGCAAAAATGGTCGCCCCTCTGATCACCCTCTTGGGACCCTCCATCCAGTCTGTAATGAACATCTCATTGACTGAAGGACAAGTCCCAAGGGAATGGAAGATTGCGGTGGTAAACCCAATAAGGAAAAAAGCGGCCTCCCCCTGGACAGATCTCTCTAACCTTCGGCCCAGCTCCCGCCTACCATACATCGGTAAGATGACAGAGAGGCACGTGAACACCCACCTATCAAATCATATCGAGGCAGCGGAAGGCCTGGACCATTCACAATCTGGGTTCAGGCCTAATCACAGCACCGAATCAGCCCTCCTAGCAGTGACCAACAACATCAGGATGACACTGGATAGTGGGGAGTCTATGATTCTGGTGCTGTTGGATTTATCCGCTGCCTTCGATACGGTGTCTCACGAAGTGCTTCTCGGTCGTCTGAGGGATGTGGGACTGGGAGGTGTAGCTCTGTCCTGGATGGAAAGCTTTCTCTCCTGCCACTCTCAAGAAGTCAGATTGGGCTCCCATAAATCCATCTCTAGGGAGCTCACCAGGGGTGTGCCACAGGGCTCATGCCTAAGCCCCACATTATTTAATGTGTATGTGGCCCCCCTGGCTGACTTAGTGAGGTCCTTTGGGTTTACCCCGGTGTCTTACGCCGACGACACCCAACTTCTGTTCCCTTTTAAAACCTTTACACCTGCTCTACAAAAATCTTTTGCAGAAGGAATGAGGGCTGTGTCAAAGTGGATGGCTAAGAACTGCCTACAATGCAATGTAGGCAAAACAGAAGTACTACTGTTTGGGGAAGCGGTCACACTATGGTCTGATGAGTGGTGGCCCCTAGAACTGGGACCTGTTCCCATCCCAAAACAGACCGTGAAAAACTTGGGAGTGCTATTCGACCAAGCCCTGACATTTAAAGACCATGTCAACCAAGTTGCCGGTACATGTTTTAGGGCCATTGGACTGTTGAGAAGGGTGTTTCCCTACCTGCCTGACAACCATAGGAAGACCTTAGTCCAGGCATTAGTTATTAGTAGATTGGACTACTGCAATGGCCTTCTTTTATCAACCAACGAAGGCCAATTTAACAAACTGCAAGTAGTCCAAAACACGGCGGCGAGGCTAGTCCTAAACGCTCCATCCAGGACCCCCTCCCGACCTCTACTGACTAAACTCCACTGGCTGCCAGTGCGGCAACGCACTAAGTTTAAACTTTTGTGCACTATCCACAAATGTCTGATAGGAAAGGGGCCCAAATATCTAACAAAGGCCTTCCAACCCTATGTCCCAGGTCGCTCCTTACGATCCAGCAACCTCCAACTGTTACAGGTTCCCAGAATTAAAAAATCTCGCCAAGGAGGCCGTGCTCTGGCACACACTGGACCTGCTCTCTGGAAGTCTCTTCCACAAACACTAAAACTTATCACTAATCACCTATCCTTCCGAAAAACCCTCAAAACCCATCTTTTTACAAGTAGTTAAACATTCTTCATTCCCTCAGTTACTTTCTAACATGAACTGGGAAAATCTATGTTCCTTCTGTTGGCAAAAGCGCGGAGATACCCCTTCGGGGGTCTATTCAGGCGCTATATAGGCATATAAAATAAATAAATAAAATAAAAATACTACTGTAAACTACTCACAGAAAATGTTCTGCAAATCAGGCCTGGATTTTCAGGTGTTATTCACAGCAAAGCTTGAACTAGGACACATCTTTACCTGCATTTCAGGAGGTAATCAATATAATGCACTGAGCTACTTGAACTATAGTTCAGAAAAAAAGATGGAAGACAATATTATCACCTTAAACTTAAACCAGAAGCAGTGAAAATCTGAGCTCTTATTAAAATGGATTTTTTAAATGATATGTTCCTCTGCTTTGCTAACTACAATCCTACAGTACATGAACGGAGTGAGTCATGCAGTCAATAGTCTTTATTCTGTCATAAGAAGGACCATAAAAACACAGATCAAAAAATAAATTTTACATCATAGAGTGTTTCAGAGTCAGAAAATATGGCACACACATCACACATCAATTTAAAAACACCATACAAATATTATTTTTATTTACATTTAGCAAAAGGCAAAATAAATTGCTTATTGGGCACCCGTAGAGGCTAATATTAATTTAAACACTATTAACAATGTTATCAGGGCTAAAATAAATATAATAAAACATATCTCCTCCTCAATTTTATTGCAGACAAAATGTAATTAAGGACAGAAAAACAAATTGTAGAAGTATTTAAGCATTTTCAAAAGTTCAACCCCACTTGGTGTGATATAAAGTGCTTGTGCTCTAAAATTGGCTGTAAGAAGCATCTTCTCAAGCTGCTATATAAAGTGCAAACAAGAATGAAATGCACATTTGGGGTATGGAATTATTACATGGGCAGTCTGGAAGATATTCAAACCAGGAGCCAGAATTGGGGAAAGCAACCAAATAGTGAATTGAATGTCACCTGAGTGTCTTGAGATAAAACCTGTTCTGGTTTTCCCACTCACACGAGCTACTGCTCTATCCCAGGCGTATGTGGACATTGGCAAATAGTTAAGAACTGAAGGTAAATGGCTTGATCATGCGATTCTAATCTCTTCATTCATCATGAAATTATTTTTTTCTGTGACCTTAGTTTGGGGCCCAACACTTTCTGGAAATTCAAAAAGGTTAGTTAGGCTCATGTCATTAAAGTTTTTCCTGAGATAGGTGAGCCAAGGGATAGAGTATCTGTTGTTCAAATTCAGACAATCACTCAAAATGTCTCTCAAAAAACCTGCTCGTGGGATACACCAAATTTTAACCAAGCATAAAAGAAAGGGCCTTTTTAGCTTGATCTTCCAAATAACCTGTACCCAATTCACTGTGGAAGATAACGTTTCGGGGAAATTTAGGGATGGACAGTATCCAGCAGAGGAACCAAGTAAGTCATCTCAGTCACAATGGCATTATTGAGAACAAACACCAAAGCAGCTCAGAAACTGTGGGCATAAGGAAGCGTGGTTAAACAAGACCCCTGAGCAGAACGTGTAACCTAAATTGTATATACTCCGCTATGGTAGAGAGGCGAAACTTTAAATTTTGCAAAGCCACTGCTCATGAATGAATGAATGAATGAATGAATGAATGATTACGTACTTGTAACGCGCATGGCTACCCGAAGGCATCCCAGCGCTTTAGACAACGTTCATTCAACCAAGACTAGACGAACAGCAAAGTTTTCAGCATCTTCCTGAATCTAAGATTGTTGCTTTCCATTCTGATGTAGGGTGGAAGATCGTTCCAAAGTCTTGAGGCCTGTAGGGAGAAGCGTCGGCCACTCATACGGACTCTCCTTATTTTAGGGATTGTCAGAAGATTTTTATTAGAGGATCTTAATTCTCGACCAGGGACATATGGGCAGAATAATGATTGCATCAGTGTAGGTGCTGTTTTATGAACTACTTTATGGACCGTGACCAGAGCTTTAAATTCGATCCTCTGTTGCACTGGAAGCCAGTGCAACTGACGGAGTGCTGGTTTAGCCGATGTTCTACGTGGGACGGTCAACAGCATACGAGCAGCACAATTCTGCGCAGTCTGAAGTATCTTGATTGTCCCTTGAGGGGCACCTAGATATAATGCATTAGAATAATCTAGGCGAGACAGGATCAGTGCCTGAACTAGGATCCTTCTGGCTTCGAAGGGGAGGAGAATGATAATTTTCCTCAGAAGTCTCAAAAGTGCATAGCATGTGGCAGCTACCTTCCGGGCCTGTACTAAGAAATTCAGAGCTGGGTCCATCCACACTCCAAGGCTCTTACTTTGGGTCGTGGGCTTAGGTGGTTGGCCAGGCTGTCCAGCCACCAATCCTCCACCGTGGTGGGTGCCTTGTATCCCAGCATCATCACCTCAGTTTTTGCCCCATTAAGTTTTAGGAAGGATTCCTCCATCCATTCCCAGACTTTATTGAGGCAAGTGGAGAGGTTCTCAAAGGGGGCATCATGCGTGGTTAATGAGATAATCAATTGTGTGTCATCAGCGTATGTAACAAGTTGTACTCCCCAGGGCAACACCACCTCAACCAACGGCCTCATATAGATATTAAATAGGGTAGGGCTGAGGGACGAACCCTGGGGAACACCGCAATACAGACACATTTGGGGGGAGGAAGCCTCGTTTTCAAATACCACAAAGATCCTATCAGACAGGAAAGAATGCACCCACTGTAGAGCGCGGCCCGAGACACCAACTTACTCAAGCCTGTGAAGCAGGATGGAGTGGTTCACGGTGTCGAAGGCCGCGCTCAGGTCTAATAGTAGTATGGCTGCATGGTTACCATTGTCTACGATCCTCCTTGCTTCCTCAACCACTGCGATGAGAGCTGTTTCCGTGCCCTGGTTTCTCCTAAACCCTGTCTGAGTGGCATGAAAAGAATTGTTAACCTCCAGAAAAGTAGCCAAAAGAGAATTTACATATTTCTCCGTGAGTTTGCTGATGGTGGGCAAAAGAGAGATTGGACGATAATTAGTCCAATCTTCAGGGTTAAGGTTGGGTTTCTTCAACAGGGCCTTAACTTTTGCCTTTTGCCTGTTTCCAGGTAGACGGAACCAGGCCTGAGGCCAGGGAGGCATTGATTACCTCCTGAATGACTGGGGACACAGTGTCTGATACAAGATTTAAAATAGTAGGGGGTGCAGGATCATTCCGGGAGCCTGATTTCAGATTACTTAGAAGACGCTGAGTGGTAGGAAGGTCTATGGGGTCAAATTCCTTCAGATGGATCAGAGCCCTATCAGATGGCAAGGGAGATTTGATAGGGGTATTATGGAAGGGTGAATATATGATAGCCACTTTAGTGAAGAAGAATTTAGCCAGTTCCTCACAACGCACCTGTGCGAGTCCTGGGTCTTCAATAGGGGGAGGGGGGTAACCAAAGATTTAAAAATTAAAAAAATTTCTCTCTGGGAGTTGGCGGCTGTGCTAATTTTTGTCTGAAAGTAATTAGATTGAGTGATTTTAATCTCATTTTTATAATTTTTCAAGGCAAGTTTGTAATTAGCCTTATCGGTTTCAGAATAGTATTTTCTCCACTGTCTTTCCTTTTGTTTACATACTAACTTCAGTAGTTTCAAGTCAGGCGTGTACCAGGCTTTCTTGTTCTCCCTACTTCTATGAGACAATTCAATCTTAGGAAGGGAGAGATCCAAGGAGGCCTCCACCCACTGAGTAAAAGACATATCAGCTTGCAGAGGGTCATTGGAAATTTTGGGTAAGGAGTTCTTGAGGTTAGAGTCCCAAGATTCTATTGGGAGTTTAGACCAGACCCGACAAAACTTTTTCGCGAGTATAGTGTGTTCAGCTTGCTTCTGGGAGGGCATAGAAAAAAGTACTAATGAATGGTCCGACCAAGGGACCCTAATAGCATTGTCATAGCTAAGGGTATCTACATTAGTGTAACAATGATCCAGGATATGTCCTGCCGTATGTGTAGAGTCTTTAACTAGCTGTTTCAGATGAAGGACTTCCAGACCGGTAGTCAGACTTATACAAGCTGGCGCGTCAGATTCATCTGCATAGATGTTAAAATCTCCCAAGATGGTAAAATTGGAGACAGTGCTAGAGAAGTTAATAGCTGAACAAGAAAGATCTTCACAAAATTGAGCATACGGGCCCGGGGGTCTATAGAGCAAGACTCCAGAGAAGGTACAAGTGGGAGAAAAGGAGATAGCAAATTTAAAGCTTTCAGCTCCTGAAATAACGAGGTTTTCTATTCGACATCTTAGGGTATTCCTAAATATGATAGCAATCCCTCCCCCCCGACCATCAGGTCGATCTTGTCTATGTATGGCATAGTTGGGGGGTAGGGCGAGTATAATATCAGATTGGGAGCTATCATTTAACCAAGTTTCCGTAAGGAAAAGTGCATCTAAGTCACGTTCCTCCACAAGCAGAGCGAGCTCAGTCGCATGTTTTGGTAAGGAACAGCAATTAAGTAAAGCCAGTCGGTATTTGTCAGCACCAGCCTCCAAGCGGCATGGTTTATCAGGGAAGAGTTTATATCTGCATCCAGTACAGGAATTAGGAGCGCAAGTATGAGCACCCAGTGTGATACAGTTAGGAGATACACCTTTGTTCAGATTAAACAGGTCATTACGACTATACGTGAGAACAGGTCTCATCTGTGGCCCAGATGTTACGTCCGTGGCCCCTGGGCCCGGTCTGGCCCGGACGGGCACAGACGGGCTTTCCTTAGGCGCTCCTTTGGCACGATGTTGGCGCGTCCCCATAGCGCATCCGCTGCGCGGAGGCAAGGACGTATGATTAAATACTAGCGCCGAGTGCCTTGCGCATGAGCAGCTAGACTGCACCCAACCTGGGAGATACCTCCCTAAGATGGCCGCCGCGTTCCTTGCACTTCGCCTCCCAAGATCGAGGCCGGACTGAGCCCTAAATCGGCACAGTCCCTCGAGTGAGGAATGAGTGAATTAAAAATGCCACAAAGGCTATAGAAATAGTATAACACAAATTTTTAAACACAGTTTTAAAAACGAAGCTGAAATTGCGTTCAGAGTGTGCAGGGGCAGTGTGTGTCTCCCGGCTTCCGCCTCAGGAGAATAAGCGTGTCTCGCGAGCAGATTAGGTTCCCTGATTAAATACTAGCGCTGAGTGCCTTGCGCATGAGCAGCTAGACTGCACCCAACCTGGGAGATACCTCCCTAAGAGGGCCGCCGCGTTCCTTGCACTTCGCCTCCCAAGATCGAGGCCGGACTGAGCCCTAAATCAGCACAGTCCCTCGAGTGAGGAATGAGTGAATTAAAAATGCCACAAAGGCTAAAGAACTAGTATAACACAAATTTTTAAACACAGTTTTAAAAACGAAGCTGAAATTGCGTTCAGAGTGTGCAGGGGCAGTGTGTGTCTCCCGGCTTCCGCCTCAGGCGAATAAGCGTGTCTCGCGAGCAGATTAGGTTCCCTGATTAAATACTAGCGCCGAGTGCCTTGCGCATGAGCAGCTAGACTGCACCCAACCTGGGAGATACCTCCCTAAGATGGCCGCCGCGTTCCTTGCACTTCGCCTCCCAAGATCGAGGCCGGACTGAGCCCTAAATCAGCACAGTCCCTCGAGTGAGGAATGAGATGAACATTTAAACAGCAGTAAAGTGATAAATAAGTACCATTTGTAATTATGCTAAGCTTATTGTGTACCTTTGTTTTTTGCTTGTCAGTGCCATTATTGATTGTTACCAACTATTTGCCAATCACCCATGATCCTCACCCAAAAGGAGCTGTCCAACAGGAACTGAAAAGTCACATCTGCTCTAAGTGAGAATACTAGCAAGTCTAGAGATATTTCAGAATTGTTAGGCCTCATTAGTTAGGTGCAGCATATGACCATATGTCACAACAAACAAAGGTCCCACTCATGGTCATATCCACCCACCTAAGATCACTCACTTACAAAAAACAAGTGATGGATGGAAAAATACGTACAATATTCTGAATCTTGGCACGATTTATTCTAGTATTTTCTATTTTGTCTACCCCATTACAGAAAGGGACCAACAAGATGCAAGACAATTTTATTCCTGCCCCAAAAAGAGCAGTCCTGCACAAACTGTTATACCATTTGCCTCTGAATGGGAGCACAAGGAGCACAAGGAAGTCCAGGAATGTTTCCGCTTTAGACTTCACATGCAGAGTGCAGCTTGAGACCCCATTGCACACGATGCAAGAGACCCATGTATGGGCATACCAACACTGCTTACTATTGTCAGCTCTTTTATGACATCACTCACTCTCAATCACTCAGGGGTGTTTAAAGCGCACTACTCACCCGTGAGGGTCTCAAGGCTCTGGGGGGGGAAGCACACAGATCTGTTCAGCCGAAGAGCCACATCACAGACGTCGGACAACCATATGTAACTAAGTAAAGACATAAAATGGCATGGGAGTTCTAAGGACAAAACTGCCCAACAACCTGTGCAGCTGTGCAACCCAGCTACTTTAATTTTAGCTCTGAAATTTCCTCCGTCTTTTTTACTTTTGGCTACAGTTTATACAGTTTATGAGGACCCTAATTCTGAGGAGCCCCTCAAACTACACACTGGTGTTCCTCAGGGACATCCTTTTAGTGTGCCTGGAGAGGGTCAATTGTTCACTTGTTCCATGCTCTGTCATCTTTAGGGGAACTCCCCCCAGCCCCTTTTAAACGAGTTTAGTACAAGCTATGACTAGTGATAGCATATTTTAGCTTTTGCAGTGCATTATTGGCTCCAAGAGGAGCTGCTCCTGACCTCCCTACATACATTAGGTCCATATGTTTAGGGCAGACAGGAAGCCCTTTGTGTTTATTATCTGTTATGTTTGAAATGTTCCTGAACTTTATGAACCTAACATTCTGCCCAACTGGTTGGATAATTAGACCCTGTGCATGGTAATTACTGTGTACACCTTATTGTTGAACAGGCTTTTAGGGTTAATCTTAGCTATCTGTGAACATTTTTGTAAAAATGGAAATTGCAAGGTGGAAACACACATAAAAACTGCATGATCAATTCTTCCTTTCTGCTTTTTGTTACGAGAGCCCCCAGAGGGCACACACACGTCTTTCTGCAGACCAGCTCCCTCTTTAAGGTGCACAATTTCAGCTACATGTGAGCAGTGGGCACTGTGGTGCACTCTGGGAAAAGAATCCTCCTCAAGGCTTCTCAGAGTAGGAAAGCTATATCCCTGCCTGATTGGCTAGACCCTTTAAAACTAGACGATGCATTGACTATGATTATCATTAACACCCAAATGAATGAACCTGGACTATTAAACTGGAGCTTCTCTACTGTTTTTTTCAACTGAATTCGACTTACACCTGCATTTGCTTTGATGAAGTTTAGATTGCAAAATATGGAGCTGAGTGCTATCCACCACCCCCAGCTCAGGAAGACAGCCAAGAGGCCCCACCTAATTCTCTGCTGGCCTGCTTCTGGCCTTGCCTCTAGGGAAGCCTCTAGCCAGCCTGAGGAATTCAGAATAATTGACACTATTCTTAAATCCCTCTCTACACCTGAGCCTGGAAGAGAAGAGGGTTGTTCAAGAAATCTTCTTCTGCAAGTGCATGACTAGGCCTGGTAAGCCCTCTCCCTCTCATCGCCATTCCTTATTTGTTTTCGTTTTTTCATTTGATACTGCTGTTGTGCTGATCCAGAATGAAGCTTGTTTGTCAGCTAGTCAGATCAAGAGAGCCTTCTGTATTCTAAAACAAGTCTTGGACCTGTGATAATTTTTTCCGTCAGACTTCTGTCTCCTTGAATTCATCATGAAGATTTAGCCCACCCTGGTTATCTGTTGATCCGGAGCCCCCAAGGCCCGTATTGAGGAAGAAAACCCCATTTTAGGTAACACACACTACTAACCTCAAGCCCATGAGGTAACATTTACAGTTTTACATATGTAGCTTTAGTTAAATCGCAGTTTACATTAACAGTTATTTTTTAATTTACAACTAATAACTTTGGCACCATTACAGGAATCTTTACAAGTATTAGAAGACAATGAGTGCATTCAGCTTAGTTTTGGTATGTCAAGTTTCATTCATATTTTTCAAGGGTCAAAGTGTTTTGCATTTTAATTTCATAGTTGTTGTAAGGCTTTGCCTAGGCAGCGCATGTGCACTGTCTCTTTGAGACAAACTATATCTACAATATGGACTTCAAGCACCACCCATCTTTTTCATTGTTTGCAATTACTGTCCTTTGTAAATGCCGGCATTTGTTTGGTGAATACGCTTAGTAGTCCCTTCTTTTTTGCTTTTGCATCCACCCATGAGGACTGCCCCTTTTACATGGTTTCTTACTCTTCATTTTATTTAGGATCCTTTGGAGCGAACTTTTTTTTGTTGGCCTGCCTCTGCTCATGTTAGGTGTTTGTGATTTATTTACTTCTCACCGGTTTGACGAAAGGTTCACACCTGCCTCATTTGCAGTGCTTGTTTTTTAATGTTGGCTTTTCTTCCAGTAGCATTTACCCAATCGCACGTTCACCCGATACTGTACACTTAATTCTAAGAAAGTTTATCTATTACCGGATCTGCATTTAGGTACTTGTAATTTTTTTTTATTCTAGATTTTGTTTCAAGTCACCATTGTTTACTTTTTTTGTGTAGTAGACACCGGAGAGCCAATGCCGCAACTCGATCCCTACTCCTCAGTTCCTCAGACGGCATCTCTGTATGTTATGCCACATCCCCTCTCGCTTGAGGACTCAAGAAGAGTAAATTTGTTATTGCACTAAATTCCTCATGCACATCTCTACCCCTGTGTTGCTCTCTGTTACCTGCCACTTCCACGTCAACGCCCTTAAAAAAGCTGGTGCGAGCTGAGCAGTGACCTCGCATTTACACCTAAGCTCAGCTCGGCATGCAACTATTTTTGCCTGGCTGAGACACAGCTCTCCGATACAGCGCAGGGCTAAGAGAGAGCTCTCCGTGATCAGCATATTCTGCACTTCAAACGCAAACCTGTATGCTTTGTCAGTGTTCCTTGTGTGTTTTACTATCCTGCTTATTATATGTCCCAAGTGGTGGTAAGGAAACACAACAATGATGTGTTTGTCCACAGAGCATGCATCTCAGACATGTTGGGTTTCTTCAATGCAAAAATATTTTGGGGCAAGATGTGCTTGTGGAACTGAAAAGAGTTTATTTTTCTCCACAAAGAATGTCCACGCCACTCCCCTAAAAACAACCACACATTCTCTCTCACTCACAATCCCCAGTCATGGCCACGTTATCCCACAGAGCTATTTTTTTTATAGGACAGTCTGACAAGCCCTTGCACCCAGCAGGTGTCTTGGCCAGAGGCTATTAACATGCATTTCATGACTTTTCCTGGTTTTAGCATGTTTTTCGGTCCTTCAATGGTCAGGGTTTTCCTTTGCAAGCTCTGGGCTGAGATGTGAATTTGCTCCAGAGGTGATAACAGGCAGCTCTGAGTAGGCCCTGCTCATGCTTCAATTCAAGCGGTATTTATGTAAATGCACCTTCAAGCATTTTCTTTTATTATCCACAAGGCATACACCACCGCCTTTAATAACAAATGTTACTGACGCCTCTGAGCCATTTGCCCCTCGGGCATTGCAAAGTTTTCCGTTTCAGTGGGATTGATCCTTAACCAAACCTGTGAGATTTCCTTAGACCCTTTTTTCCACCATTTCTTAGCTAAGTTTTAACTAGGAGGATCGAACTTGACTGGTAAGGTCAGCAAGCTACTACTTGAATTTGTGCTTTTGAGGAGTTCTTTATATAACTATGCATTGTCATGTCACCATTGGCACGTGAAAAAACAGCAGATGTTGTAGCACCTCGAAAAATGTACTGCATGGATAAAACTCATAAGGACCCAAAGGTGAGACCTACTGACTTTGCCAATGCTTATTCTTTCTCTTGCAGCAAATACTACTGTATGTAATTACTCTCAATTTTGCATGATGATATAACTTTAATCACAATTGCGCCTTTTTGGTATTTTAGACCTTCAATCTTCTAGCATAATAAAGAAATCTAAGTATCACATTGAACAGCAGAAACTACCTAATAGTTATAAATCTTTATGCAATCACTGGCTTGTTCTGTGTTAGGGAGGTCTTGACTCCTCAGACATAGGATGTAGAGGCTCCAAACAATAGCACTAAATGGTGTCTCCTACGGTTTCCATTTCTTAGTACTCTATTTCTACGATGTCCAGATAGTATTAATAAGTGTCTCACAAGGCATTGTTATTGGGGTAATTGTCCTTCAGCCTAGCAAGGAGTCTTTTATCATGTTTCATTATTATTAGCTCCTCTCGAAGGTTCATTGGTGCTTTAATAACATGCTTCAAATCAAGCGAACAGTTGAACTTATTAGGACCTTTACCAAGCATTTTGTACTAATGATAATGTTATTATAGTCATTTAAGTTTTTCATTATCCTTTCTGAGGCTGTAGGCCATAACGACTGCGCTATTGAAACTATTATAACTCAATCAATCATGTAAAAAATGAATCCACTGAAGATCTTGGAACGGTATACTTTATTTAATTTTGAGGTTATTTATCTTTTCCTATTTGTGAAAACCACAGTTTAAACGTGGTAATATTATCATGCTTTTAGGTAATTCTTATTACTGTAAGAGGTCTACTCCAATACACAAAATTTAATTCTACTAATATACCCGCAGAACCTGACATCACTCATTTAAAACAGATACTAGGAACAGTGGAAAAATGGCAGTGAGAGAAAAGGCTCTTTTGTGCATTAGTGGGGCAGTTTCCATGCACAGCTTCTTTATCTCTTTTATCTTTGGAACTCATGAAAGTGCTGTAGTGAAATTATTGTGTTGATGACGTGATTGGCTGTAAGTGTGAAATTCTAAAACAAGAAACTGAGGGGCAGATTTTTCAATCCTTCACGCAGTGCAATGCAGCAAGCCACCTCGCTGCGCTGTGCTGCGCTGCGTGAAAGGGCAAGAATGTCCCTGTTCCTTATCGGCACTCTTTATTTTTCTGAGTCCTGGTCTTTCCTGACAGTCCTTACAGGTGAGATACAGCTCTAAACTTGACAATATATTCACTAGCCAAGAAAAAAATATTCCTCTAAGATGGCTGCCAGTAATTCTGCCATCTCATAAAGGGGAAGCACTTCCTGCTGATTTAAAAAGCAGAATACAATCCCAAAAGAAAGCTAAATGTAATCTATCCCACCTCCTGGAGGGAGGGCGGGAAGCCAGGAACCAAGACTGTGTCAGGGAAGTCCAGGACTCGGAGTAATGAAGATTACAGGTAAGTAACTGGTCAGGGAAGTCCAGGACTCGGACTAATGAAGATTACAGGTAAGTAACTGGGACATTACCTCCTCGTCCGTCTTCCCTGACCCACTCCTTACACGTGAGATCATGCCCAAGCATCAAGGTTGATTATACAAAGCAACAATAGAAGGAGCACACTGCATCGAAGTAAGCAAATGAACATGAAATGCTGATCCAGGGCGCCGGGAAACCCTCAGGGTAGCTGTTGCGCCATAGAAATGCAATAAATAAATAAATAAATAAATAAATAAACATTTAATATATGCCTGAAATCAAGGCTGGAAACAGAATACAGAACATGTTCACCAAACGTAGAAGAAAAACAACCCCCTAATTGGACCCGGTAATGGTCAAGGAGAGTATGTGCTCCAGGTCGCTGCGGCACACACATTCATTAAAGAAGCTCCCTGAAAAGAGGCCCACGAAGCAGACACAACATGAATTGCCTGACCCTGAACCAGAAGAGGAACCTGAAGCTGAGCAATCTCATAAGCTTTCACAATCACACAATGAATTCACCCACAAATAGAAGAGATGGACAGCCAGTAACCCTTATTGGGTAATCCAAACGTAACCCCTTCCGTGCTCATGACGAGCTGAGCTCGTCATGAGTTGCGCCGCTCGCATGCTCATGATGAGCTCAGCTCGTCATGTAACGCGGCTTTTGGAAAAAAGCTGCACAGCGCGAAAATAGCGGCCGCACGCATGCGGTTAACAAAGAAAGCATCTACCTTCCGAAAGAAAGATGTCCAGTCAAGGTAAATTGACAAAGCTCTATGCAAATGCAAATTGTGCAAGTACACTTCCTCAGGGGAAGGGGAAGGAAAAAACACAGTGAGGATAATATCTGAATTGATGTGAAAACTAGACACAACCTTAGGCTAAAAAGGAGCACTAGGCCGATTGTGTAAAAACCTATAAAACAGAGCAACAGACAATAAGGCATCAATCTCAGAAACCCTTCTGCCTCAGCAAATAGCCACCAGAAAAGCCACCCTTTTTAGTGAGAAACTTCAAGTCCGCCGACAACAAAGGTTCAAAAGGTTGGAATGTAAAAGCCTTAAGGACCAACAACAAATCCCAAGGAGGGACAGGGATCCTAAAAAAACTATGCAGCAGCTTAGAAGTAAAAGGAGCCAGCCCAGCCTCCCCTGTCCCCCTAACCGCCTGGTTAGCAGCCCACTGGGCTCTGATGGTAGATGCCACAAGGACCAACACAAAATCTTCACACAAGAAATCAAGAACCTTTATGGGATCACCAAGGATAGGATTCAAATCAAGTATCTCACACACATACGCAACTTCTCAAAATTGCCCCAATGCCGGGCATAAGACTTCTGAGTAGCAGGACGATGGTCCAAGTGATTTGCATCCTTCACCTCCACAGTGGAAGAAGAGCTAACCTTTTAGCAACCACGCTGCCAGGTTCAGACATGTAAGTGCAGCTGGTGAAAGCAAGGGAAGGGACGACAGAGTGGATTGTTAGGGGAAAAACCCAGGCAGGAGTGACCACTAGAATTATGATCTGAAAGAACCAAGGCCTCATCACCCATCTCAGAACTACCAGAATGGTTTTCAGTAGGACCGCCAGAAGAAGAGGAATTGGTGGAAAACAATACAGGAGACCAGACTGCCAACAGAGCATCCCCCACACCAATGTTGAGGGCACCAGGGAACAGAACTGGGGCAGCCATGAATTCTTCTCTGCCACAAATGGGTGCAACCATGGAACCCCAAACCTGAGAATCAGCTCCGGAAAAACCACAGGACTCAGACACAGGGACACTAATGATGGAAAGCTTCTGCTCAATTGGTACTCAGGCCCATTCACCCTCTCCAGAAGATAAACAGCCTTCAGGGACCGGAGTTAGACCTCTGACTGCAAGCAAATCTTCTGTGCCAGAAATAACAGAGCAGGAACCACTCTCCTCTGTTGATTCAAGTAGGACCTCACCACCTGATTGTCCATCTCGACACAGACAGCCTATCCCAATATCAAAGGAGAAAAAAAACATCAAAGCCCTCTGAACAGCTGCTCATTCGCCCAGTTGGAGGGCCGGTGGACCCCTCCAAGCCCCATCTCCCCTGTGCTGAAGCACTGCCTAAAACTCTCCCCAGCCCTATTTACTGGCATCCATAAACAGTGCCACTGAGACCGGAGGATCCAAGACAACCCATTTGAGCAGTGAGTCTGGTTGCAATCACCATTGGAGAGCCAGTTAGATCTCTGCCATCACAGGAATTAATGTCTCAAACACTCTAGGATTAGGGGAGCCAATGTGCCAAGAAAATACAAATGCACCCTTCTCCAAGGCACAATATACAAGACAGACACCATTTCCCCTGACTCCTGAACCACAGCCTGCCAGAAGCCGATGTCAAGGCCAAAAGATCCTGTAGATGCTGAATTAATAGGATGCACCTCTACTCTGAGAGGAACACCTCCCCACTTTCCATGCAAAATCTGGCACCCAGAAATTGCAAAGTCTGAGTAGGGCGCAGATGTGACTTTGCATAATTCAACAGGAACCCAAAAGTCCTACGCAAAGTCCACACCTCCTCCACATCTGTGAGTGCCTTGGAAAAACAAGAAGATTTAATTAGCCAATCATTGAAGTAGGGGGAAATGTTAATACCTCTACCATGCAAATTACCCACCGGTGGAACCAGCAACTTGGTGAATACCCTCAGAGCTGAGGAAAGGCCAAAGGGAAGGACCATGAATTGGAAATGCCTGTTGGCTACAGCAAATTGAAGGCAACAATGGTGAGTGAGAAAAATCGGCAGATGTAGATAAGCATCCATCATGTCCAGAGAGGCTAGAAAATCCCCCTGAATTAGGAAAGAAAAGCTGGATTGCAGCATGACCATCTTGAATGGTCGTTGAACAAGGAACTGATTTCAGGCTTTCAAATCCAACACTGGACGAAAACCGCCTGATGGCTTCTACACCAAAAGGAGAATAAAATAAAATCTTTCTCCTCTTTCTGGTGCAGGAGCTGGAATTATCATTAACTTTGCACCAAAGTTTGCACAATGTTCAACAAGGCCTTTTGCCTCACCGGATCCCTCGTAAGAGGTGTGGACTTGAAGAAACTGGGAGGCAGAACTGAAAACTATTGGTGGTAACCCTCTGAAACCACCTTAACCACCCACTGATCTGGTAAGGAATGCTGCCAAACATCTATGGGGTGGAAGCACTACTTCCTGGCTAATACTGGGTTTATTCAGCAATTGGGGCACCCCGGCCATGAACCCTGACTTCGAAAGGGCCCACCACCATCGAACTGCGTTTTTTTAACCACCTTATTCCTATGGCAGGCTAAAACGTGGTGGTCGGAAAGACCGACTGCCACAGTTCCATCAAGCGGTCAGTTTCCGACTGACTGTTGGAGCAGCCATATTGCACAGCATGGCGGAGGTGCCTGTCTGGCCCCGCCGTCAGGATAATGATATACTTTTCTGCTGGTCACCACAAAAAAGCACTTCCACTTTGGTCCCGAATTATTTAAGAAGCTCTCGTGCATGGCAGGATTCCTGATTGCCTCAAGATGGGGCAAGTCACTCCCATCCCAGAGAAGCCTAATGTTGACTCAGCTGATCCTAACAATTTCCGTCCGATTGCCAACATTGTGACTTTAGCTAAATTGCTTGAGAAATGCGCTCACAAAGAGCTCTGCCACCACATCGAGAAATTTCGGTTCCTTTACCTCTACCAGTCAAGTTTCAGAGGGGGTCACAGTACTGAAACAGATCTAACTCACATTGTCGATGACTCCTTGAGATCTCTGGACCAAAATGTTCCTTGTCTACGTATCCTTCTTGATTTGTCCTCCGCATTTGACACCGTCAAACATGAGAACCTGATTGCTCTTCTTCAAAATAGGATGGGGTTATCGGGCTCTGTCTTAAACTGGTTTGCCTCTTTTCTACATAACCGTATGCAAAGAATCAAAGTTAACCAATCCCTTGCAACTAGTACCCCCGTCACTTTCGCACACGCTTTTCAACCTTTTCAAAGAACCACTCTCCGATATTCTGAACCGCTCTAACATTCAGTACCATATGTATGCTGATGACACTCAACTGTACTTGAAAATCTCCTCACCAGATGACATTCAAACTCTAAAACTCCTAAAAATTCAACAACAGCTAACTCATAATCATCTGTTGTTAAATACCTTCAAAACAGAATTCCTACTGATTGCCCCCCGCAATCACTGTGCACCTGCTCAAGAATGCCTGAAACAACTTACTGATCATAACTGCACCCCTCATGCTGTTGCTAGATCTTTAGGTATAACTCTGGACAAATACCTAAATATGCAAGATCACATCAGTGCTACTATTAGGGGAGCTCAACCCTCTAACGAAAATCAAGCCATTCCTATCTTCTGAGGACATCCAGTCAGCAGTCCAATCCTTAGTTATCTCACTCCTGGAATAGGGATTAGTGACCTTAGCTTGGTTACTTATAACTAGATTGGCTCCTCTTAGAGCCGCTCAGAACTCTTTGGCCAGACTAATCACAGGCACCAGAAAACATGACCACATCAATCAAGACCTAATTCAACGAAACTTGCTGTCCATCGAAGCAAGGATCTGTTTCAAGATAGCTTGCCTGACACACAAACCTACTTATTAGAACACCCCCATTTACCTGGCAATAAAATTGAGCTATTGGACTCTAGTCGGAACTTAAGACACTCTAATACTTTACTGTTGAAACCTCCAAAATTCAATAAGAAAAGAACATACAATTGTGCTTTCTTTGGTCTTGCTTCAAGAATATGGAATGCTCTTCTTCCCGAGATCAATTCAACCCCTCTACTGCCTCATTCAAAAAACATGTCAAATGGCTACTCCTGAATGACCATCTACAGCAATAGCCCTGTTGCCATCTTAATCTACTTCCATCTCCTGTTTGACATTCTCTTATACCTTTTGGCCAAAAGTGCTATAGATGTCCCCTTACATGCACTTTGGATTTATTGCTCTGCTGGAAGTTTACATGTCCCACAAGATGAACTGATTACCCTGGGTCACCATTATTGTTTTGTTTTTCTCCATGCTCCCCTATGACTTTGTTGCTTTTCATGTACTTCCGATTTTCCATATTGATGTTGTACTCATACTTTTACGTCATTCCCCTTCCGCTCCTTTGTACAGCGCTCTGATACCCGTTCAGGTCATGTTCCCATTTTATAAACATTTTCAAAATGAATAAATAAAACTGTTACTGAGCACAATAAAACTAATATTTCTGTACACATGACTACAAAACGCTTTGGCCAAAAAGAACAATTGTACATGCAGAAAGATCAAAGAAACTGATCACAACAAGTCATAGTTCTAAAATAAGTTTTCCATCATAACACCTTAACCACAGTCTATGAATGCTCTTCATACTATTAAGGTAGTCACTGTATAGAATGGTGTCTCAACTGACCCAGAAGTAGTACCCACCACAACTTGGAAAGTGCTTATAATCTGCTGTGCCTGGTCAGTGATAAGGACTCATGTCCGTCTGAGATTATCTGCAGGTCAAAATTCCTAGTGAAAGTGGAAAAGATTGATAGTGTCATGAAACCTAACAATCATGTTAGAAGCCCGTGCCCTTCCAACCCTTTAAAAACAAGGTCCACCTGTTATAGCCAATATCTAATGTCTTCAACTGCTACTTTTTGAATGATATTCCCCTTGGTTGTCTCTAACAATCCTTTAACAAGCCTGAATCTCTCCTGTATTGAAGACATCAGCATTAAGTGTATTGGATGGGACAAACTACTGCAGTATTGCTGGTGCAGCTTTCTTACTAAGAACCTGGCAAAGGCAATAACCATCCAGCCTTCACAAAATCTAGAACCGTGTTACTTGCTTGGGGGCAGGCAATCTGGTTTGTGGCTTGGCCACACTACCAAGTCAGCCCTGACAGGTTATGGCAACAACAATATAGCCACAAAAGTTTAATGTTAACAACACATGGTGCTTTAGGGTCCTTCTCCCTGTCGTCAAACGTATTTAACATTACCTAGACAGCCAGTAGGCTTTTTTGATATTGGAAGTAGGAGATAAGACAATTTAACACAATATATCTACAGTGATGATTTCCAAACATTCTTTCCTCCTTTGGGCTCTTATACCAAATAATCAGAAATTGCTTCATATTCAGTTGTGAATGGATATCTAACTGATTGGCCTGAAATAGCAGCAAAATGGAACTCATGGAAGGTGGGTTCTATCATGTACTTACAACACCCACTCGACTTTGGTATGAACAAAGTTACTAAATCCTAAACATATTAAACATCTAAAAAGAGAGTATTGCATGATTTGCTAAAAACATGCCCAAAAACATATTTCTAAAAAATGCATTTAAAAGTGTTGCTATACGCATTAAAGCAATGCTTCATTCTAAGCAAATGTAGATGTTTGAATGCTACATGAATGCATCATAAACACATATACATGATGAAATGGCTCGTAAATAAATACAGAAGAAAAAAGGCCGAAACCATTTCATGTCAAGTTACATAAACCAATTGTTATTGACAAGGTGACATATTGTCCCTGAAAGTGTTTCAAAGAATTGTGTTCTCTATGAATAGTTCTACTACACGCAGATTACTTTGCCCAAAAAAGAAAAATACAAATTTGGAGAAAAAAAATTATTCATAGGAAAAAGTTACAAGTGTAGTCTTTGTTTTGAAAAAATTAAGGCCAAATTCAGAGTCTCTCCGGAACGCTGTGTGCTTGAATCAAAAGTCAGTGTTTGGGGATGGAGAAAACATGACATTGTCTAATCCTGTAGACAAAAAATTGTCTACCGTTGTAGGTGAAAGTTGGATTACCTCGTTTAGAAGACTAACCGCACATAGATGAGAAGCATCGCTGTCAGCATTAGTCGCATCAGCAATGTTTGTATCGGATGTTACCTGCACGCCTGTTGTTTCCTCTCGTACCTCAGTAGTAGCAATTGGCGTCTGTGAGATCTCGTTGAATGCCGTCATCAAGATTGGTAGCCGCTGGGGACAGCACAGAGCATGGGCCGTTACCGGGTCCAGCAGAGTATTGATATCCGTCGGCATGACTGATGGGAGTGTAAGACAGATGTCTAGCATGCATTCTTTACCGCAGAGCAGGCAGAGTAAGACAGGTAAGATGCAATCTTGCCAGATTGGTCTGAATGACAGACACCATGTGGTATTTAATTCTCGTAGACGAGGTAAGCCTAAAATTTGGATGATGTGCTCACGACACTTCATCTCCAATAGAGCTCTCTCTATGGTGCTTGGAGTGACGCTGGTGATTTGGCTTGCCATATCGGAGCTGTAGGAGCAAAAATAGGATCCCTGCAACGAGTCCAAAAAGTACTGGCAGTCCACCAAACACAGAGTGCACGAAGTTGTGAAATATTCTGGGGACTGCTTGAAAAGGTGCTAACAGTCCAGAACACACAGTCTTAAATACATGTACAATACCGCGATATCAGACATGTTTAGGATACGTTCCAACATTTATTAGAAATATATAGGGCAGTTTGTATTCAAAAGGTCATGTATCTCAGCAGAAGTCCATGCTACTTGCAGAACATAGGTTTCTTTGGCCGAGGTCAATGGCAAAGTTTGTTGTAAAATAATAGCTTTCATTCTGCTTAAAGTATCAATTCATATAGAAGAGATGTTCAGTGAAGGCCATAAAGGCGACTCCCTGGCTGTCTTAGTTTGTGGAAACAATACTTGCATACAGCAAGTGACCCTGGATGAAACAGTCACTAGATATGGGATGCCTGGCAACATGCCACAGCAGATGTGATCATTCAACATGAGGTAACTTCCATTAGAAAGTAGTCCAAAAATTGGATTAATCACTGCAACTGGTGAGCCTTGCAGGTGACATGATAAGTTTGTAGAGGAACCATCGCAGGCCCCGTGTAAATTAATACCCTGACAAAGGAGAGAACCGCTTAGTGCATTTTCACAGTTAGAACCGCTAAGAAACAGTTCACGCCCCCCACTCCAACATCTGTGTGTGTATGGTAAATCCCAGGATGTATTCTTTACCCAACCTTTCATATTTGCCTGCGGATATATTTTTAGGCAATACTGAAAATGGAAAATTGTAACAGGTAGAGTAATTTTACCATGTATGTGTCACGGTTGCACTCCGCAGGATCCACATGCAGCAGAAATGCTCCACCTCCGGACCTCCCAAACACCCTGAACGTAATATACACAGGGTGTTTAGGGGATACGGTGAGGGAAAACCCCAAAAGGGGAAAAAACCCAAAAGAAAAGAATAGAAGGGAGGGACAGCAGGGGAAATGAAGCTGTAACAGAAAGGCACAATGTATTAATAAAGTTATTAATGCTACTCTCATTTCATTCTCGCTAATAATGCCCAAGCAGATTCACCTTGTACATTTACAGCATGTGCCTCTTCATATGTAGTGTCTTCACATAGCACTCCTGTCCCCCTGTACAACGCAAGAAGCACATAAATGGTAATGTCACCACAAACAAAGAGCGTCCTATGTATTGGTAGCGAATGTACACATACCCATTGAAAAGAAAACTAACTCCTGAAGTGGGAAGCTCCAAAGACAAAATACGTAATCTACCATGTGCAGTCCTTTGCCTATGTATTGCAAACATAAGGCATAACAGATAGATCAATAGCAGACTCCTCCTCTGCTAGAGAAACAAAACCAGGTTCCAGATAATCTCTCTAGATCCAGAAAGTCACTAAGCACGGTATGCTGTAGTTAATCCTCACTACCAGCATCCGCTTTAGCATTTGTAATCCAAAATAAGAATGAGCCCTTATTCAGACGAATATCCTTTCATGCCGGCATAGCGGAGACTCCTCCCCCTGCTATCCGTCACTTGCATAAATGAAGTACAACCCCCAGCCGGGAATCGCAATAGACACAATCACTAACTCCCTTGATAGAGAGCCGATACCAAAGAGTAATCTCCTCGCAGCCGCGATGCTCTTCAATTAAGAGGCGCTCACAAGAAAGCTTCTATTCAAAAGGTCAATGGACAAACGATAAATAGCGCGCGCTTACAACGATACCCTTCTGTTTCTTGCAGCGCTGAATGTCAGAACTTCTCAGGGAATGCCTACGAAGGGCGAGAGCCACAGGTGCCATGGAGAAAGAGGAGCCGAACAGGCTCCTTACCAAACACAGCCAAAATCACGAGCACCATTTCCTGGTTCTTGCCTGACTATATCCTGATGAACAAAGGATTATGGGAATCGTAGTTCTAAGCCCGCTGCCCATGGGAATTGTAGTTTAGGCAGGCGCTGACCTGTTCAGATCCTGACAGTTTGATCCACTCAGTAGCTGTTTTTTTGCCACTGTGAATGGTAATTTTTCCAGTTTTTCAATGCTCAGCACCGTATAGTCTGCTCCCCTTTGTGCCAGTTTGATCAGTTTATCAGTGAGATTGAATTCTGAAAACAGTGACGTTGTGTTGATTAAATGCCAAGGCACATAGCCTGCACGCACGTTTTGTAGCGTCCAGCCTAATAGCATGATAGAACGTAATTGAGACTGACCATGTTGCACCATGACTAAGTCTTGTTCCATGATGCCTATGGCAGAAGACACAATGCTGTCCAATGAATATATCCTGGACGAAAGAGTCGTTAACCCATTGTCTACTAGAGAGAGAGATTCCTCTAAACTAATATGATCAATTTCTCGTATTCGTTCAGCAGTCTCTGCTTGGGTAATCTTCCATATTTCATTATAAGCAGGGTAGATACCGGCATATATGAAACGTTTTCGACACAGTTTCCTTGGTCTTGGCAAGAATTCCCTACGGTCTGCACCATCTTTAAGTAAAGATAAGTGTTGTTTTACATCCTCAAGTGTAGATGTCTGTAGCCAATCAAGGCATAGTTTCCCTACACTGTATGTTGTTAGTACCCCTACTACACTGTATGTTGTTACTACTATGTCTTTGAACATATCTTGGGTCTGGCCTATTGATAGTGAAACCCTGTGTTTTGTACAGGAATCAATTTTGACAGTTGTTTGTGTCTGTGGGCCAGAGCAACCATTTTTTCCATTCTGGATCTGATCTGTTGTGATGCAAAATGTTATGTACGTTGAGCTCCCCCCATGTAGTGCTATTACTTGTAGGTATAGGTATGGTCGGTGTGTTCATGTCTTTGATCTTGGATAACCCAAGGCAAGGCATTTGTTGGACAGTGTCATTCAAAAACATTATTTTCTCAGGGATGATACAGGCTCTAAACAAAGCTTCTACCCCCTGCACTTGCCAATCTTTTGAACCCCAGACAGTTTTTGTCTCAATGTTGTCTTTCCAAAAGTCGAAACCATGTCTAGACAGTTGGGCAATAAAGGCTGCAGAATAAATCTGTTTCGTATTTGTTAGCATATTTTTTGTTCCTGTCATGTTCATATTCTTAAAATAAAATGATTCAGCATTGGATACATTGAACCCTGAAAAATATGGAAATTTCATTGCAAAAGTGTTTGAACTACCCTTTGGAGGTGTAGGACAATGTTCCCATTGATTATACATATATTTATTTCTTGGCATTGCAGATTTGTGCAAACAATTATGACCATAATGGTTATAACAATGCATTTGTTCATAGTCTGATGAACCCTCTAAATATTCATGACTTGTGAATACTGCAGTCATTTCTAGATCAGAAATCCTATTATTAACAGTCTTGAAGTCCCAATCATCAGAAAAGGTACTCGAGGTAATAAAATCACTTAATGAAATCTTGAATAAGTGTAGAATCTTTAAAAGCTCTGACGGGCCAAAATTGTCATTATCAATTCTGTCCCAAACTATACCATCTGGTATAGGAACGGCTGTGATGTTCACTGCTGACAACTCTCTTTGTTCACGATGGGATGATTTGTGTGGCTTGCTGAAGTAAGTTCACTTTTTTTACTTGCTGTGTCCATTTGAATATATCTTCCATTTATCAACAAACCCAGAGTAATCACCAGAGCTAACCAAAGTAGAAAGAAGAATATTCCCAAAACAATCCATAGATCAATCCATGGTGAAACCAGATAAGTCTTTTTCAGGAGATGAAAAAAATCTGTTGCTTGTCCTTTGAAAGTTCTTTGTGCTGGCGTCGTTTCAGGTTCGCTGGGATCGTCAGAAAACATATCAAAGTTAATGAAATAGCCTGAGGCAGTTCTGTCAATGGTTGGAATTGAATCCGGATTTGTTGAAATCACTGGAACCACTTGTTCACTTGTTACTTTGTTGTAGACAGGTGTATTAGGACGAACTGTTATTTGGGTTTCAAGAGGAACGAGTGCCATAGCGTTTTGCTTAGCCCTTCTTTTCTCACTGTAGAATCATCCAAGGTGATGAGTCTCCAGGTTTGAACCTCTTGGTTTGTAGCTAGAGGAGTGCGTCTGCTACATTGTCGGAGTCCACTTGGCCTACTGCTTAGTATCGGCCACATAGTGTGGTTTGATCAGGTCGATGGACACAAATCATTTCTCCTTTTTACCAAATTTCTTGTTTTCTACCACTTTTCCATGACAATCAAGGTCCGGAACCAACATGCTCATCCCAAATAGCACCTCATATGGAGTGACACCCCCTAGAGAACTTCTTGGCAAATTGTTTATTGCACGTTGAACCCATAAAGATGTTTGACCCACCCATCACCCGAACCTAACACCCTAGCTATTTTAGACTGCTTTATGTCCCTGTTTTTTCTTTCCATAACAGAA
The DNA here is from genome assembly GCF_964261635.1 of Lissotriton helveticus. Classification (NCBI taxonomy): domain Eukaryota; kingdom Metazoa; phylum Chordata; class Amphibia; order Caudata; family Salamandridae; genus Lissotriton; species Lissotriton helveticus. The sequence goes on along the minus strand of NC_136057.1, from coordinate 755,758,243 downwards.
TTTCCCTCCGGATGGAATGGAGAAGAATACCGCAATGCTACGCCCAAACTGGCCGTGGGTTTTTTGTAAGCTCAAGAGCTAAACACAGGGCCCTGGTCAGAGTGTAGTGTGCCAATTGCGTATGTGCCGATAAAGACTTGCAAATCTTTTATAACAATTCGAGCATCAGCCGAGTGCTGAGGCCACATCCATAGGAACCTTGAACACGAATCCACTGCAACCATGATCTATTTATAGTTACCATCCCTTTGTAAGGGATCGCAGTGGTCCAGGTAAACACACGCTAATGGTTTATCTGAAACTAACAGGGTCGTCTGCGCAGGACGTTTCACAGAAGAGACTTTCATCTTTTGGCATATTTCACAGTCCAGGACATAGTTTCTGGTCTGTTTCCTAATGCCGGGCCACCACTATCATTGCTTTAATAACGACACTGTGGCGGAAACACCTGCATCAGCAGAGGAGAGCCCTTCATGCGCTGCTAGGATTAGTCCTAATCTATGTTCCATATTTGGTATTACCCTATTTCCCACACCAGGGTTTCAAGTAAACGGAACATTGTTCGCATCAATTGTACATGAGTATTTGAGTGGAAACTTTTTAGATAACGCTGCACCGTTGCCTTTGCTTGAGCATTGACAGCCAGTATTATTTCACTGTCTATTTTCCATTTTGAACGAGCGATTGCAGCTACGGAAGCAGTTTGCACAGTCCCCTTTACGGCTTCATCAGCCAAGAATTCCCTTCAACATGAACGCCATCACGTTGATGACTCAGTGTGTGTACTACATGAGTGTTTGTTTCTTAACTGAACTACTTGCTCCCAAAGCGTTTTGTGCTTGATTGGGCCACCTTTTTCATCTTTGAAACTATTTTGAAGCCAATTCTGTAAATATTCACTGTATGAATGAACATAGTAAAAAGAATCGCACACCATTAGTGTGGGGAATTCGCGATCCGTATTCTCAAGTGCCATTATGAATGCTTGTAGTTCAGCTCTCTGAGCTGTACAATCTCCTAGAGAATGCGTTTTTTGTGACCATAGGTCTGAATTTGCCATCGCGCATACAACCTTTAACGATCGCGCATGCTGCACTATAAGCTTGCTTACCCCTGTAGCGGGTTGTGTAGATCTGTCAGTATAAATTATACATTCATACTAGTCTAGAGGTAGAATTTCAGTAGGCAGAGAACATTCGTGTTCGTATTGCAGGAATGCTAGTGTTTTCAAATAAGGATCAAAAACATGTTCAACACCAGTTGCGCAAGAGAATTAACCCATTGTATCCATCTTGAATGTAAGGCTTTTGCATTCGGAATGCTAGCTTTTGTAAATGCCTCTAAGGCTGCTACAGGAGTTACAACCATCATGTGTTTTCCCTGTGCTAGGGCTCTTTCTTTTGCTACAGCGGTTTGAACTGCTGTCAGAATTTTTTCTGTTGATGTCAATTTCATTTCTGCATGCGTGTGCAAATGTGATTTGTATGCAATTGGTACTTTTTCACCTTCATTAAATGTTAAGTAGGTGAATCTGGATTGACCCGGAATAATTCAGATCACTAAGTTGCATATGTTCACGCGTGTTTGTAAATGTTTGTTGCTAACATGTCTGTTTGAAGTGAAAGCAACATTTCTCTGTGTTCTTTTGTCCAATTTGTGATTTTAAAATCAGGTTTGAATAATTGTAGAGAGGTTTAACCCTTTCTGCGTAGTTTAAAATATATGTTCCTTCAAAATCCAGGAAACCTAAAATCGACTGTAAGTTTTTCAGCGTTTTTGGTGGTTGGAGCAGCGCACACTTTTTTAAAAAGTTGGCAGCCAAACTTTTGCCTTCACTTGATAGTTCATATCCTAGAAAAAGGACATCGAGATGGACAATTCTTAATTTTTCCAAATTGAATTTATAACCCTCAGAGGCAAAGCCCAGTATAATGGTGTTCATCCTGTTCAAGTGCCTGTTCAGGTCATCGTCTGTCAGATAGATATCATCGACATATGACAATGCCTTGTGATCATAAGTTTGTAGTAACTCTGTTATCCTTACTGAGAATAACCCCGGACTATTCTTAAATCCTTAAGGGAGATGACAGTATTGACGCTGGGTCCTCATTATTGAGAAAGCAGTCAAATACCTACTATCCGGTGCAATGTTTTGACAAAAGAAACCATTTGAAATATCTAATGTGGTTTTATATTTTTTACGCACAATGTTATTCATAAATTCTGTACCGTGCGCATTTAGCACTGCAACTGTTTTACAACAAGAGTTTAGGTGTGTGTAATCCAAAACTAGACAATATGTATTGTTCGGTTTGGAAACAGGAAACAAAGGATTGTTCATTCATGAGGTGCATGTTTCAATCACCCCTTGGTATTCAAGTTGATCTAAGATATCCCTGACCTGTATTTTAGCTTGTTGCTTAATTGGATACTTCCTTTGTGCAGTTGGTTGATTTTGTACCTGGTTGTGTAGTGAGGTGAGTCCTCATCCCATCCTACATGATTTTTGTAGAATGCTGGAGCTTGGGCGACAGCCCATTTCCTGGCATGATTATATTTGAAATGTACTGGAACATGGCTGGAGAAGGCTGTCATAATGATGTCGTCGCCATGTGGACACTCCCTGACAAATTCTGGTGGCCAGTCCCGTTCTGCTAGAAGTATATCATAAGCCTTTGAAAGTCGCTCCCAAAAGAGTGCTTTCACTTTTCTTGATATGTCTCCCTCCATCTGGAGGGTTATTTCATATAACCTTTGCGGAGAACTAACCCTGGTGTCTGCAGTCTCAACTTTAATTTCTTCATTCAGGTCCACTGTCTCCAAAAGTCCCTTCAGGCTCTGGCAAGCTATTGATACTTCTGCTGCACTGTCCAACATTGTCTGAGCTCATTCTCCGTTCTTGAGTTGTGTTCTCAGAACCTTCGGCATGTCTGATCTTTAGACCTGCTCCTTTCTTCTGAGAGAATTTAAGGTTTGGTCTTTTTTTTTTAACGTGTTGCTCGTCTTTGGACTTCATGCGTTCTTCTTTTTGATCTGACTGTCCTTTTCTTTTGGATGTCTGTGACGATATCTGAAAGGTACGAGAGTAACGTGTATCAGTATCTTGATACCTGTCAGGTTTTCTCAAATGATCCCTATTCCTGAGGTTATACCTCCTTTCAGAGGGCTCCTTTTGAGGAGACCTACCTCGGGATTGAGAATCTTTCTCTTTTGAATGTTGTTTATTATTTTCCCACTTCTTTTTAGAAGGGGTTGGATTGTTTTTTGTAAAGGCTTTTTCAGGATGTTCAGACAATTGTGGTTTAACTGGTTTCCCACCCAAACTGTCTCTGCCTAATTCTTCATAGGATTTTTCAATTATTCTGGGTAGTTCTTTTTGTTGTTCTATTACATCAAATTCCCTTAATGTCTGGCGGATTGCCACTGATGCTACTTCTCCTTTAATATTAGATAATATTATTGTTGAGACCTGCTTATAATTTTTCAGTAATTTCATACCTAAATTCAGAGCAGGCTCTGCCCCATATTCATTTTGAATCTGTTTCAGGACGTCAGGTATTACCGCCATAGACAGAACACCATGTATTTTAGTGTAGATAGCAGCAAAGACTGTGCCCCAAGTGGTGCAGTCTTCTAGATGTTGTGTTATCCCCATTGTTAAACAGATTGTTAGAATTCTGTTTCTCATAAGGGGTGGTATTAGGAAATACTGCTTCGATTTGAGTGATTTTTTGAGCTATGCAGAATTGATTTTGTTTACGTTTTGTGGGCATTTTACCCATGACTGCATATAAAGTCTGTGGTGTGATTTTTAGTGCATTCCGCTTGTGAGAGGTTTGTCTTGGAATGGCTTTTGTTGGTTGGACTGTCAAAGTTTGCATGACATATTGAACCAATTGTCTATACATTATGATTAACTCTTTGAGTTGAGCAAGTAATTCTACATCTGTTATTTCTTCAATGTCAGGATGAGGTGTATAGCCGGCTAAAATCGGCCATGATGCTCCTGGTCTACCTAGTCAACCAAGCCTGGTACTATGATTGTAATGTTTTAGGGCGCCTTTAAACCAGAGATCATGCTCCTGGTATGTGAGTGGAATATCAACATCCTCGAAAGGAATATATTCCTCAGGTGGGTCATCTTCTTTGTGGAAGTGAAAAGTTTTAGTTATTGGATTTGATTTAGGGAATCCTATCCATGAATAGAATACCTCTGTCATGGGCCTCTATCACAAAAACTGCTCTACAACCTCTTGGTGTTAGGCCAAGTTTTATAAGTTTTAAAGTGATGGCTCTCCTTAAATTTGGAGGAATGATTATAGCATTCTCATCGATTTCATTAAAATCTGTATAGTTTATAGCTACTTCGGCTTGGTCAGCAGCAGCTCCACTGGTTTCGGTGTTAATATCCCAGTTTAGAGACATTTTGTTTAATGAAAATTGCAGAGCAAGTTTCAAGGGGACAAAGACAAGGTGTACAATATTTTGGAACACTGTATCCTTCAACGTTGAACTAACCAAAAAGCTAATACATAGGATTTTCGTCCCACTCAGCTATGGCGGACATTATCCCTACCCACTCCAGACGTCTTATGGAGTTTTATGAGTAGAGGTCTCTGAGAAAAGCACGACTGAGTTACTTCAGTATCTCGCGTTAAATTAGTGCCTTACCAAACCATTGGGCGCCATGTAGTGTGGTTCCTATATCCCTGATAGGCTCTGTCCATTGGAATAATATACACTATAGTTTTGACATAGGACTGAGGTCAGTATGTCTCTATCGAGTACATTAAACTTAATTACTTGTGTGTGCCAGCTAACTCGACAGTCACTAGAAACTTCTCGAAGAACAAGAAGGGATTAGTTTCTGACAACCGCATAAACATGACAAGGTTATTTCCCTTGGATTAGGAACAATCTCAGAATCGTGGAAACAATAGATAACCATTTCACTCAGTGAATCGCGTATGCTTCGTTTCTACAGAGTTACACAGAAATAGATAGACGGGCGTTTTAATAAAAAGGGTTTATTGAACAGTCTTATTTCTCGTGCAAGAGATATGAACTGCTACAATCGTAAGACAGAATTCGAAATATAATGCGTACAGCGTTAGCAGTAAGATGAAATAATACTGCAAAAGCATGGCTTGTAGCTATGACATATATTCATAAAAATACATGCATAAATAAAACAGGCTAAATAACTCATCTGGTGCCAAGATTTGCCAAAAATCCCTCTAAGTTCTAGTCCGCTCCATATCTTAGAATGAGTGAGGTTGGAATCTCTTTCCGGGTCACGATCTATAACACCCCGCAAGGGGAGTCAGAAACAATGGAGCTGGATTCTCTATGAGGAGGATGGCAGCGTCTGGTCAGTGCGTCAGTTGGGGACTTGACTTCCTTCCAAACTTGCCGTGGCGAGCCGCGTCGTGCAAGCAGGCAGCCGAACCGTGGACCGTGATTCGCCATGGCAAGTGAAGGTATATTTATACCTTGAAGGTGTTTAGAAATGCCTGTATAGACGTACAAGTTGGGAATAAGAACGTCATGAATGAACCCCTAAGGAATAGATGTTCATGCATAACAAATGAGTTCTTGGAGAAATCAATATCCAAGCAAGGGGAAGTCCTAAAGGCTTAAGAGTCTGGTTTGCCAAGAACTCATTGTGACGTAGATGAATGAATGTAGGTGGCCATGCCTGTATTTGGTTAGCATGGAGAATGCCTAAATAAGGGCTGGATTTCTATGCCTAAATGAGGGCAATGTGAATTGTACCTATACTAGGGCATACATCAGGAAATCTATATACGGAAACTAAAACGACACACAACAAGTGGAAGGATTGTCATTTGACAAATTCCAAGAGACACTAGTCACGTTGGATGTCGAGTCCCTATATAGCAAAATACCGCAGGAAGGGGCTCTTCAGGCAGTTCTCTGGTTCATAGAACACTACCAAATAGATTGTTGCCCTGATTTTATCAACAACATCTTAAAGATAGTGTTACAAGAAAACACTTTTGAATTCAATGGCAATTTATATCGACAAGTAAAGGGAGTAAGCATGGGAGCGTCATGCGCTCCCACTGTAGCTAACATCTACATGGCTCACTTCGAAAGTATTTACATATATAACGAAATAGCCCCCTTCTATGAGTCAATAAGAAACTGTGCTTGTTACATAGATTATATATTTTTCATCTGGACCAATAAACCCAAAATACTATATGAATTTTTACTATGGATCAGTCTATGGGACCAGAATTTAAAATGTACTGCTCACACTAGCCATAACAGCTTTGAATTCTTAGATATTGAAATTAAAGAACAAGATCATGTTTTAGAGGTGGACCTATACGTTAAGCCAACAGTGAGGAACAATCTATTACATTTCAATAGTTTTCATCTGAACAAACAAAAAGAAAGTATCCCCTTTGGTCAATTTCTCCACCTCCGGAGAAATTGTACCAACATAGTAGATTATGAAATTAAATCAGAAATGATGAAATCTAAATCCATTTCACAGGGGTACCCCAAAAGACTAGTACGAGAAGCATACAAACGTGCTAGACAACATTACAGAGACCATCTTCTTGGTAATCATTCCCCCAAAACTGTACCACAACTGTTATGTGTCACACAACACTCGTCTGCCAATGAAAAAGTACAACAAGCAATATGTGCAAACTGGCACATTCTGAATGTCAACTCGAATGAACATAACATATTATCACGCCCAATGTTTGCTCACAGACGGAATAGGAACCTAAAAGATCAGATTGTAGGGGGCGCTAGAGGGCGCGCAAGCGGAATGGCTGCCTAGGCTGGTAGCTCCCGTGCCTCGACAAGAGATCCTCCATGTATCCTGCGCCATAAGGTGTTATTGCAGACTACGAAGCCGGCAAAAGGTGTGGGACGGCGACCTCCGCGCTCGACCCGAGTTTGCTGCTGCTGTGACCTGCGGGGCCAGAGATATCGCCGCCTCTGTCTGCACCGGAGCTCGCCTGGTCCCTGAGAGCGCCTGGACCCGGCTGCAGTGCTCCACGCAACACCGCGGCTGGCCACGAGGGGCTGGGCCGCGTATTGCATCATCCGCCCAGAGCTGCGGCTGTGCCCGGACGAAGGACCAACAGTTGGGGACAGGGTGCGGATGCCTCGTCTGCCCCCCCTCTCCTGCCGTCACGGACTACCGGCCCTCGGCGCCTGGACCGCGGGTAAGCCGGCTCTCCCGCCGGTAGCGGGTTGAGCAGTGCAGCGCTTCTCGTGTGTTTAGGGGGCGGGTGGCGCTCCGGGCCTCACGGCGGGGGGGCGGAAGCCGAGCGGCACTTTAGTACTCACCCTCGCTCCCCGGGCAGAGGGAACCACACAGCCCAGACTCACCGGGAGACGCCTGGACTTCACCGGCTGCACCCGGTGTGCTGCTCGACCATCGGCCCGCCTCCTGGCTGACTTGCAGCTTGCACAGGCTCCCTCGTGCTGATATTTCCTGGCCGTCCGGATTCTCACTGCTTGTTGCGCCCCTGCATCACAGAGTGGACACTGAGGGACCGGAGAGGGGCTGGAGCACTGTGCCCTTCCCCCGACGGCGGCTGCAATCTATCCTCGACGTCCTCATCGGGGGCCTTCCTCACTCTCAGTGTCTGGCTAGCCCACCGGCTGTCTATCCACTTACCTGCCTGGACATCCTGTTTATATACCCCACTGAAGGTGATAGCGACGGCTGGATACCGCGACCATCATGGGGCGCCCGGATAACCGCCAAGCAAAATTGAGTTTTGAGGGCGCCAAAAAAGGCGCCAAAACAGTACCCACTGGTCCTGGTCCTAGCGGGGCCCCTTCGAGGGCCGTTACACCCCCGTCAGCTGACTTGGATCTCCACAGCCTTTTTCGGGAGATGAGGCAAGGGTTCGCTACTGTTGTTGAAAAAGTGGACGGTGTCACTGCACGGCTGGACGCGCTAGTCCACAAAGTGGATCGCCATGAGGAGCGACTGACGGCCGTGGAACAACGTGTCTCTGATGGTGCGGACGTTTCCGCGACACACACGACGCAACTAGCCCGCATGGACAATCTGCTTCGCATAATAGCGGCTAAAAATGAGGACTTAGAAGCCCGCAGCCGCCGGAACAACGTACGTATTACGAATGTGCCAGAGTCCACAGACACAGGCAGAATGGAGCTATACGTCGAGAAGATGCTTAAAGGGGCAATCGGTGACGAAGCTTTCTCCCCCCAATTCATTGTTGAGCGAGCACACCGGTCTTTAGCGCCTGTGCCGAAACCTGGATTGCCACCCCGGCCCATCATAGCAAGGCTATTGAACTATCGAGACCGAGACACCGCATTGAGGGCGGCCCGTACTCAGCGCTCGTTGAATTATAATGGTGTTGCGTTTTCCATATATCCGGACTTTACCCCGATGGTGCAGGAGGAGCGGCGCAAATTTCTCCCAGTGAAAAAGAAATTGCGTGAGGCACAGGTAGATTATGCCCTCCTGTATCCGGCAAAATTGCGGATCACGCATCAGGGCACGCAGCGCTTCTTCACGAATCCACAGAAGGCTGAGGACTTCTTAAAATCGCTCAGGAGAGCACGCAGAGAAGAACGAGAAGCTGAGGCGGAGGTGTCCGATGAGGAATTGCCGCCGGCACAGAATGCTCCTTGAATACCCGTGCAGACTATGTTAAATATTTCCTTTCTACGTACTGTATGACGCCCATCATCCTACCTGCGGATGCTGCGCTGAATACCTGCTTCGGACCCGCGAGGATGCGACGCACCTGTGGTAACGTACATCGAGGCCCACTCTCTAGGCCCTATGCTCCGCCGAGGGCGGTACAGATGGGAGCTGGGGACCGAGAGGGTGCTGTGCACACTCTATGCCTTACCCCTACAGGGTGTTCCCCCTGAGACTACTACTGTTTTTGTTGTTGTTGTTGCAGAGACTGGGAGGGGTTGGATGGGGGGAGGGGAGGTGGGGGGGGCTCATCGGCCACTGGCATGATTGGGATGCTGGGGTGGGAGGGGGGGTTGGTTGTTTTAAGACGAGGCAACTATTGCTCAGACTGGGTATGCAGATTGTGCGCCTGATTATGCATCTGGCTTGGTGGAATGCTTTGGAACCGCACTTATTGCGTTGGCTGGTACTGTCATTTTTGTTATTGAACTGCTTATGGCTACTCTGAATGTTGACTCTCAATTGACGATTATGTCCTGGAATGTTCGTGGTCTAAATAATGCTAAGAAATGTCGCAGTGTACTAGCCTATCTGGATAGACATCATGTACAGGTCGCCATGATACAGGAAACCCACTTGCCGCCACGTACTAAACCTACTTTTGCGAGTAGATGGGCTGGAGACCGAGTATTCTCCTCGTATTCCACATATGCGAGAGGGGTAGCTATTATTGTGGCCCGCAATGTTCCGTTTTCTAAATGTGGGGATCTGACGGATGGGGAGGGGCGGTATGCCTTAATGTGGGGCAGGCTGGGGCGAGATACCTTCACATTTGCTGTTGCATATGCACCGAATACGGATGACCCTGCCTTCTTCTCTGCACTATGGGGCAAGATCATGGCTATAGGATCACGCCACGTCATCTGGGGAGGTGATTTCAATCTGGCGATAGTGCCTCACCTGGATAGGGCGGATGGGATATGCACTTATAAACCTAGAGCGCGTGAGACGTTGGAGGGGGTGCTCACAGAGGGCGGGCTTCTTGATGCTTGGAGACTCTTACACCCAATCCGGAGGGAGGGCACACACTTTACGTCTCACACGGGAACGTGGGCACGCCTGGATTATATTCTTGTCACCAAAGAGATAGCATCAACATTAAAAGGGGGAATGCACTTACCCAGGACATACTCTGACCACAGCCCTGTCATGCTTCAACTCCATATACCGGGGTGGGATAACCCTAACATATTGCTTGACACTGTATTCCGAACTGAACTAGGTGAAGAAATAGCTGCTTTTTCCCCTAGAAATAAGGATTCTGTAGACTCGGTAGAACACATATGGGAAGCTTTTAAGGTCACCATCAGGGGCTACTGCATTTCTAAGAGTTGTGGAGTCCTACGCGACATACTCCGCACTATTGGCACATTGGAGGGAGAGCTGAGGGACCTGGAATGCCGGATGGTGGAGGACAATGACACTGCACTACATGCAACTTTCAGAGAGACACTTTCTAGGTATGAGGAAGAGGTCTCCAGGGAGACCAATTTTCGTGGTAAACACTGGCAGGCCAGGAAATACTGCGAGGGGGATCGACCTGGGAAGGTACTTGCAATGCTCACCCAGACTCCTAAGGATCGCAATATTATTCTTGAACTCAAGGATACATCCGGCGCCACACTTAGGGACTCCGATGAAATCCTCCACTCTTTCACTACACACTATCACGCGTTATACACCTCTGTCACGGGCTCCGAAGTGTCCTATACCAGTTATTTAAAGGATGTGGCGCTCTGCTGGCTCAGCGATGGGGATAGAGCGTTCCTGGCGGCACCTTTCGAACTTGACGAGATCCATGAAGCCATTATGTCCCTTCAGAATGGTAAGGCCCCTGGGCTAGATGGCATCCCTGCCGAGTTTTACAAAGCCTATATTGATATAATGGCTCCCGTGTTACGCGAGGTATACACGGAGTCCCTTAGTGATGGCGTTCTTCCTGGCTCCATGCGTGAAGTGGTTATCACTTCCCTTCTGAAACCCGGTAAGGACCCCTGCTCATGCGACTCTTATCGCCCACTTTCCCTCCTGAATTGCGATGTAAAAATTCTCGCTAAGGTTCTGGCCACCCGGTTGTCCTTACTGATGACTCGAATCGTGCTACCGGATCAATCTGGCTTTGTGGCTGGCCGGTCTACTTCACACAATCTTCGCACCCTGTTTTCTCTTCTGCGCACGGTTCATCCTGACATACCTATCGCAGCCATCTTCCTGGATGCGACTAAAGCCTTCGACTCTGTCGAATGGCCCTACCTTTTTTCGGTATTGGCTAGCATGGGGTTCCCACCTTTGTTCTTATCTTGGGTTCGTCTGCTTTATACTCATCCCACGGCGAGAATATTGATCAACGGTCGCCTGTCGCAACCTATTGATATCACCAGAGGCACGCGTCAGGGATGTCCACTCTCTCCCTTACTATTTGCCATAGCGGTTGAGCCTCTCGCCTGTCGCCTGCGTCAACTACATCGAGACGGGGCGGTACAGTGCCTACAGCGACAAATTGACGTGTCCCTTTATGCCGACGACATTACCATATATGTTAAACACCCCGAGATACACCTGAATCCCTTACTCAGAGAATTCATCATGTTTGGCGGGATGTCTGGGGTGCACATCAATTGGGCTAAATCCCAACTCTTCCCCTTGACGGCTGCGGTGGAGGACTTTCCTCTTGACTACCCATTGGAGTGGTGCCGGACGGATCTCCGATACTTGGGAATCCGTATATCCCGGGATAGGGAGGAGACACTGCGATCTAATTATGGAGTGGCTATCACCAAGCTGACCTCCACTGTGGATCGTTGGATTACCCTACCGCTTTCCATGGCTGGCCGGGCGTCCCTTATCAAAATGGTTATTCTTCCCCGTTTTCTCTACCTCTTCCTTAACATTCCCTATTTTCCGGGCGCTTTTTTCTTTAAGACGCTGAAGATGGAAGTGGGTAGGCTTTTTTGGGGAGGCAAGCAACCCCGGCTTAAATGGTCCACGCTTACCCTACCTTATGATAAAGGGGGCTTCGATATCCCTGATTTTTTGGAGTATTATCTATGTGCGCAGGCGCACTACGCTTACCACTGGATGACTCCCACGCCTTTTATGCCACACATAGCGGTTGAAGACTGGATAGTACACCCCCTTCCATTAAGTGGCTTGCTCCATTGTCCGGAATCGTCCATCACCACGCCGAACACCTCGGTATCATGCACAATGGATGCTTGGCGCCGGATAGCGAAACGCTTGTCCTGTCCCCTATCTTACTCACCAAAGCTGCCGCTTACCTACCACCCTACTCTCACCCTACTGTGGGAACAGGGCTTTCGTAACCTCTGTGCAAAGATAAATGTCTCCTGCTGGGGCGACCTGTTTGCTGACGGGAGCTTCAAAACGGCGGACCTTTTCTTCACGGACCATGCCCGCACCCCCTTAGACTTGTTTTATTACGTGCGATTACGTGCAGGGATGAGGGACATCTTACCTTCTTTCCCAAATGAACCTGAGGCTCTACCTCCCCTTCATTTCTTGTTATGCTCCCAAGATGGGACTCATTTGGTCTCTGGCCTCTATCGCCAACTCAGGAGCGCGGCCATAACACCAGACTCTAGTACTCGTTCGCGCTGGTCCGCTGAGCTGGCCACCGACGTCACGGACGAACAATGGTTATACTGTTGTGCGCTCACCTCTCGCATATCTGCCAGCAGCAGATTGAAAATTATACATTACAAATTTCTACAGCGGATGTACTATACACCAGTTAAAAAACATAGATTTGGTCTGGCAGAGGATGATCGCTGCGCGCGTTGTCATGCTGCTCAGGCGGATATGTTGCATCTTGCCTGGGAGTGCCCTCCGGTGGCACTATACTGGCAGCAAGTGTCGGGAGCCCTCGAGGACATGACTGGCGCCAGGGTGCCCATAGACCCCTTGGTGACAATTCTCGGATATACACCGCAGGTCCCTAGCACATACCGAAAATTCATCGACACTGCACTGTTGCTGGCCAAACGGCGCGTGGCATGTCGGTGGGGCCGAGGCAGGGCGCCCAAGTTCAAGGAATGGCTGGCAGATCTGACCCATTGTCAAGACCAATACACCACGTTTACTGAACTCTTACCTATATCCAGCCGACCTAAAGATATATGGGGTCCTCTGGTGACATATCTTCTAACACGGTCAAATGAGGATGGCGCCTCTGACGATACCCCTGGTGTTGACCGGCGGTGTGTCCTCCGACCCTAACGTTGGCCATTGATCCTGACGCCCTATACACTGCTCATGTTGGGCACTGGTAATCGGGACCCACTGTCCTCGTGCTGAGATACACTGTTCTGCATCTAGTCCACCGCCTGACTCTAGGTACTGGATCCCCTCTTCCTGCAGGTGGCTGTCCCCCCTCTTCCCTTCACCGCCGGCTAGGCCGCCCTCCCCTGACATCTCAACAGGCACACCCACACAACTCTACCATTCTGTCCCACATTCGCATTCCACGTCACTGCGCTCATCACTATTGACGGCTTCCTTGGCCTGAAAATTGACTGTACCACAATGCTGCTGTTATGTCATAAGAGTCTCTGCCTCTCGCTGATGCTTTATTGATTTCATACCTGCCGACTTCTGTTGTTGTCTGAAATGCCTCTGAGTTTCTTCCTGGTTGGGGAGTTCTTTTTGTTTTTTTAATGTTACAATACTGAATGTTACTTCCGAAAACACTGTTCTACTGCGGCCCATCCTTCAAGTGCCGCGCAACACTGCCTGTGCTGTACCCCTTGTTTATACGTACGCTACGCCTCCGGGCCTCAGGGATGCCGGCTACAAGGCTGTGTGTTGATTTGTGGGCTACGCTGCCGGCCTCCGGGTTGTAGGCACAAACAGCTGTGTACTCTTTATCATCTTACCCAATAAAGCAGTGTTGAACTCAAAAAAAAAAAAAAAAAAAAAAAAAAAAGATCAGATTGTACATTCTCGCATGACCAACACAAAATGTTCTGTAGAATTTACCTTGGACAACTCTACTCCGCTTTTAGGCAACAACAAATGTTCACAATGTAAAGCATGTGAAAATGCGATAATAACAAAGACTTTTGACTATAACTCTCACAACATAACTATGAAATCATTTACCAATTGCAAGTCAAAAAACATCATTTATCTTCTACTATGCCCTTGTAAATTAGATATGTAGGTAAAAGGTCAAGGACCTCAGCCACTAGGCTGACCGAACACCGTTCAGCCATTTGCACCCAAAAAAACTAGTGCCCCACTAGTCAAGCACTATATGGAAGCAGGGCACAGCCATGAACAGATAGATTGGCTTATTCTGGAAAAAATCCTTGATAAACCAGGCATAAATTCTGAAGGGGTAAGAAAAAGGAGAGTAGTATTTTGGATTTTTACATTAGACACATTCCCGCAGGGATTAAATCAAGAAATACCTTGGGAACAAGTGATACGCTACAATACGGGTTAATCTCCCGTTTTTTCTTATTTCCATTGTAATTCTAGTAACCTTCCATGATTTTTAACTGCCACAAATGTACTCACTTAATATATGTCATCAGTATCTCCACATCTGATGCATTTAATTTCCAACTGGCTGACAGGTAGCCCCTGAAAATATGCAGCTATGCTGGCTGACCAATATAACTATTTTTCGTGGATCATTCTAATAACTTCTCCTGCTACATCATTGCTGTTCAGATAACGTACCTTAATTTACGCTGTTCTCATTGTATTGATGTCTACATACAGTTTTAATTTCCCTTACATATTCATTTTATTGTTCTATTTAGAACTCCCATCTGCACATTTTATATTTTTCACCTGGCATTTCTTCCATTCCTTTCCATCATGGAATTTTGAGCCATACATGATGTATCTTCTCTCTACATCGGCGGCGTTCAACATAACATCGGCGGCAATCAACATAACATCTCCGGCATTTCCATATTCCCATGCTAACAGTAGTCTATGTATGATGCCTTCATGGCTCAGATATCTTGGTGATTCCTGTGTTTTGAGGGTGTGTTTGTATACATGAACCATCGAGGGTCACACATAATGTACCGTGCACTCTCTTCATTTTCACATGCTCTTGGTGTTCGCCAATAAGGAAACATTAAAGTTTTTGTTGATATTCCCCTGATTGGCCCTGATTTAGGGTGACCAGGCGTCCCCATTTTACCAGGACGGTCCCTGTTTTTAACCAGCTGTCCCAGCAAATTTCAAGAAATTTAGTTCATGACCCCGTTTTTGGAGAGGGTCGACTGAAAACGGTGGGAGGTGTTTTTTTATGTTTTACAAAGCAGGGATAGTTAGCAGTTGTTTCAAGAAAGCATTTCAATTAACTGGCAAGCTACTGGGCTTAAAAATTGCATTTTATGTATGTTCTCACTGCCTGTCTGTAATTCTCTGCTGAGTGAATGAATGAATGAATGAGTACGCTCTTGTATAGCGCATCGCTACCCGGAGGCATCCCAGCGCTCCGAGACCATGGACAGAAGAAGACACTTAGCGAAACAAAAATGTCTTCAATCGCTTCCTGTATACGAGATGGTTCATTTCCAGCCTGATGCTATCTGGGAGTTTGTTCCAGCCCTTGGCTACATGGAAGGAAAGCTGGCGGCCACCCATGCGGGCTCGCTTCACCCTGGGTACCGCCAGCAGATTTAGCTGATTAGATCTCAAGGATCTAGAGGCATGATGCCGGCAAAACAAGGGCTGGAGGATGGTAGGGCCAACATTACTCTTAGACTTGTGCGCCATACAGAATGTTTTAAACAAAATTCTTTCCTTGATCGGAAGCCAGTGAAGTGACCGAAGTGCCGCCTTTGCCGAGCAGCGTCTGGGAAGATTCATAAGCAGCCGAGCTGCACAGTTTTGTACTGATTGGAGAATCTGGATAGAACCAACTGGAGCTCCCAGATAAACGGCATTTGCATAATCCAGACGCGATAAGATCAGCGACTGGACCAGCACGCGTCTGGCCTCAAAAGGTAGGAGGGACAGGACTTTCCTGAGGACCCTAAGCAGTCTATAACAAGTCGCTGCCACCTTCTTGGCCTGAATCTGAAACCCCAAGGTGGTATCTAGCCAGACTCCCAAGCTCTTTATGTGGGTCTTTGGGGTTGGAGGGGGGCTCAGACACTGCGGCCACCAAGGGTCGAGGTTAATAGCAGCTTTATACCGCAGGAGCATGATGTCAGTTTTTGCCCCGTTTAGCTTTAAAAATGACGTCGTCATCCACTCCAAGACCTTGGTGAGACAGGGGGTCAAGTTGTTACTCCCCTGATCTCCGGCGTCATCTCTTGCCAGAGAGACGACCAACTGCGTATCATCGGCGTAGGTGATAAGCTGAATTCCGCAGGGAAGCACCACCTCAGCCAATGGACTCATGTAGATGTTAAATAAGGTTGGACTGAGAGAGGAGCCCTGGGGAACGCCGTGATAAAGTTGCAGTTGGTCTGATGATACCTCCTCCTCAAAAACGGAGAAAAATCTCTCCGCCAGAAGGGATTGGAGCCATTTAAGGGCCATTCCTGAGATCCCTGCACTATGAGGTGCTGAAGCAAAAGTGGGTGATTAACCGTGTCGAAGGCTGCGCTGAGGTCCAACAGGACCACCGCAGCGCAGCCCCGGCATCCACAACACTCCTAGTCGCCTCCACCACTGCCACCAGGGCAGTCTCCGTACCCTGTTTGGCTCTAAAACCCGTCTGAGAGGAATGGAGGGTGCCCGAGGTCTCAGCA
This sequence comes from Lissotriton helveticus, assembly GCF_964261635.1. Taxonomy (NCBI): domain Eukaryota; kingdom Metazoa; phylum Chordata; class Amphibia; order Caudata; family Salamandridae; genus Lissotriton; species Lissotriton helveticus. Next base: position 755,741,764 of record NC_136057.1, on the reverse strand, counting down.
AATGAGGAGAGGATCTGGTTGACGTATTTTTCAGCAATCTTACTCAGGCCCGGTAGCAACGAAATGGGTCTATAATTAGCTAGATCTTCTGGGTCCAAGTTATTTTTTTTAGGAGGGCTTTCATTTTCGCCATCTTCCAGATAGGGGGTACCACACCTGACTCCAGGGATGAATTAATGACCTGCATAATAACAGGGCACACCGTCCCTGAAACCTGTTTAAGAGCTGCATGAGGCGCAGCATCCAGGGGTGAGCCCGATTTGAGGTCATCGAGAAGTCTTTCCACAGTAGCCAGGTCGAGTGGTGGAAAGGCATCGAGACTTTCAGAGGCATCAGAAGGAACCTCTTCTAGAATCCCAGCCCAACTTTTCGTGTAGTCAGAGGTCAGTCTGGAGGACTCAAAGCCTGCATAGATAACAGACACCTTGGCAGCAAAAAAAGCGGCCAAATCGTCACATCTTTTCTGGGGATCTGGAGAGGCCATAGTGGCCGAGGGGGGAGTAACCAGGGCTTGAAGTATTTTAGAGATATCTCTTGGCCTATTAGCTGCTTCGGTATTTTTAACCTGATAGTACGCCGACTGGGCAATTTTTAGTTGTTTTTTATATGCCCCTAACTCTAGTAGCTCTCTCATCGCTTGAAGTAAAATTGTAGTCCTTCTTCTATTTTTGTGAAATGTCCCAGTTTTTTACTTCAAAATTCTGGTCACCCTACCCTGATTGGAAGCATCTTAAAATGTGACAAACAGGATGATGTCATATTGAAGAAGCCGCTTCAGTTCCATTTAGTTTGCACGCACTATCGAAGCATGAGGAGGATCGTTTCATCCGGTGCACACGTTGCATCTCTAAAGTAAGTAACCGTTACATAATCACTCCGCTACTGTTTCCCGTGTAATAATGGAGCCACCCGGCCCGTTCACACATGCACGCACATCCCGAGGGCGGGTTCGCCCGAGGGAATAAATAAAGGGGCGTGAGACCGCTCGGGGTCTTCGGCCCAGAATAGTTAACAGAGTCAGTGTGTGGCATTTTAATTAGTGAAGGCCCAAACCTGCGGCCTAGGCTATCCCCTGCCCCGGTTACCTACATCCCCACACTGGCGACAAGGTGGGTCTGCCTCAACCCAGTGGACACAGGCCGGTTCCCAGACACCGTGTCCGCGGTGCTGAGCTGCCGCCGTGACACAACCGCGGGTGCCTACCCCATTGCAGCCGCTGCCGCGCCCCGCTGGGTGCGAGATTGAAGAGACGCGTGGCCCATCGCCCCATGACCGTCGCTGAGGTGAGGCCTCCACAATCGGAGGCGGTCGGCCATGCGCGCTGCTCTCCCTGCACTAAACCGCATCAGGCTGTGGGACCCGCTCTGCTCCGCTGCCCGATCGCCCTCCCGCCCCCACGTGGTGGAGCCGGCGGACGGGACCACGTGCTCCATGCAGTGCGCTCGCACGGGGGAGGAGTCGGCCCCCGTGAGCTGGGGCCTACCTGAAGACACGCGCCCCCACCATCCCTATCGAGGAGCTCCTTGCTGGCCAGAGTCAATCGCCTCAATGCAGGAGTGGGGCATCTCATGCTGCAGCTCTTTTGGCTTCCCCCATCTGCAGGTGGGCCCACGCCACTGGGATAGTTGTGCCCCAATCTCAAGGCACTGGACACTGTGCCACAGCCCTTCTGGCCCAAGGACTCGTGAGTCCCTAGGTGTACAGAAAGTCCTGCTCTGGCAGCCTCACCTGTCTAGAGCCCAGACACACCGGGAGCTGCGCACAGCCACGTGGCCCAAGCCCAGGGGTGACCACTGAGGGGAGAAGGTCACATGTGCCCACGCCTGCACCTGGTACTCCCACGCGCAGCCAACGCCCGCAACATAGTGGGGACTGCGCCAGCACCGCCTGCACCCTGGAACAATGACTTATCCGGCCGCCGCCAGCGGAGGTGCCCCCTCGACGGCACCAGCGACTCCACAGGCCACGCTCCAGGCCCCCTGGTGGGTCAGAACATGCAGCCCACCAGGCTCCTGCTCCAGGTCAGGCTGCCCAGCACAATCCCGCCCCCCCCGGCCTCGGGATAGCCGCCCCGCTGCCGCCATTTAGTGAGCTCTTGGACCCGTCCACCCCTGCGGCAAGATGGCGCTCCTGGATCGGTCACCTCGATCACTATTTTGTAGGCGTAAGGGAGACGGATGGAAGGGTGAAGAGGTTGCTCCTCATGTGCTATGGAGGAGCAGAACTGTACGATCTATTTAAGACCTTGCCGGACAGAGGCAGTGATGACGACCAAGCCGGGGCGGTTGCAGCTCTGAACCGCCACTTTGATCCCCAGATCAACCCGGACTACGATTGGTTTAAACTGCGGCAAGCGCGGCAGGGGGAAGCGGAAATCGTGGACGTCTACTATGCCCGCTTAAGGAAACTTGCCACCTCATGTACACTGCCCGATCTGAGGCTAGAAATTCGCGCACAGCTCATTCAAGGCTGACACTCAGTCCCGCTGAGGCACCTCATCCTCCGGCAACCAGGCATTTCCCTAGACGAAATACTGGTCCTCGCCAGTACGCACGAACTGTCCAACACCCGGGCTGACAAGATGAAAGCTGCACTGAATTGTCCTACAGCGGAGCAGCGGACACCCACGGTCAAGAAGGAAAGGGTGGATTCAATCCGCAGACGGCCACAACAATCCAGAGGCGGCGCCAGGGCTCCACAGACCTCCATGTGCGACAACTGCAGCATGGACCACCCCCCAGGAGGCAAATGTCTTGCGAAAGGAAAAACGCGCTTGCAGTGCTGCAAACTCAACCACTTCACTGAAGTCTGTCAGAGTGGTGGTGGGCGGCGCATTGCTCCAGGCCCGCGCGGACTTGCACAAGGGGTGCGACAATTGACTTTGGAGGATCTCGGCCCCTGTAGTGACGTCTCACGAACAAACTTCGACCTTGAAGGGGAAGATGATGAAGTGTTCTTCGTGTCGTTCATTGGCAGAGAAGGCACCAGGAGAAGACCACCGCCCATGTGCGACATCACCGTAGCCGGATCCCCAGTACACGCCCTGATAGACACTGGCGCGTCAGTCAATGTGATGGACAGTATCTAATACGAGAAGCTGGCGCCTCGCCCGCCCCTCCTACCGTCCAGAGCGGAGATATACACGTATGACAGTCATGAGCCACTCCCTCTGCGAGGGGTCATGGAGGTGGAGGTCACCAGTAATGGCCAGAGCCGGAACACGAGATTCCATGTCATGGAGGGGTAGAGAGGGACCTTCCTCAGTTGCCACATGGTATAAGTACTAGAGCTGGTGTTTTGCCCCAACCAAGTACACAAGCAACACGCATGCAAAATGCTCAAGGATTTCCCAATGCTGTTCAAAGGCTTAGGCTGCCTGTTAGAACTGGGGGTCTCTAGTTGGCAGGGGTAGGCACCACTCTCCTTATAGGGACCCTTGCTTCTAGTCAGGGTAAGGAGGAAACATTCTGAGATAACCCCTGCTCACCCTCTAGGTAGCTTGGCAGGAGCAGTCAAGGCTAATCAGAAGGCAATGTATTTGTACCAACACTCACAGTAACACAGTGAAAACACCACAAACTGACTCCACAACAGTTTAGAAAAATAAAGGTATTTAATCTAAACGACACAAGACCAAAATGACAAAAATCCAACATACACAGTTCGAGAATATGGTTGCAAAAGTGTTCTTAATGTTCTTAATGTTAGCGATAACTTTATCCACAGTTGCGTCACGTTTTAGCCACAGTACCTTTGTTAGCGATAAAATGTTCCAAGCACAGAAGCTGTAGCGGTGAAAAACAAGCGATGCGTTGCTCCTGAGACCCTGGGGAGGCGTTAGCGACAGCCCCGCTGCAGCAGCGAGCGTGTTGCGACAAATCCGGTCTGTATGGGGAGGAAGGCCACTTGTATGGATTCCGGTGCGTAGGTTCTGTAGGAAGTCTTCTCCCGCAAAGGCACGATGCGACGATTCTCGGGTGTTGCGACGGTCTCCGGGGCGACGATGCGCGGTCCAGCGGCGATCTTTCGCTCACAGCTCCTCGTTGCGATGGCTCTGCGACGATTCTCACAGCGACGTGATGCGATGCTTTCACCCAGCAGCAGCAGGCTCTGAGACGATGTTCGCAGCGGAGGAAATCTTCCCGCTAACGAAGGAGGCGGCGTCTTTGGGCAGCACGGCAGGCGCTGCGACGATCTCGAACTTCATATCGGCGGGAATTTTCACGCTCGGCCGGGTTTGCGATAGATTTTCCGTAGAAAAGTCTTTAAAAGCGTGATTTCCAGCTCCCCTCCACAGGTACAACTTCCAGAGGCGCCACACATGGGCCAAGAACTCCAGGAAGGACAGAGCTCTCTCAGCAGAGCTCAGGGAAGCAGGGGAAGAAGTCCTTTTGTTCCTGGGACTTCAAAAACAGGGAGCCAGCTCTTTTCAGGCCCTTGGAGATTCCTTCAAGACAGGGGACACAGCACAACAGCAAAGTCCTTCCCCTCTCCTTGGCAGCAAAGCAACAGTAGGTCAGTCCATCAGAGCAACAGCAGGACAGTCTTCCTTCTTCAGATTCAGCTTTCTCCTTGGCAGAGGTTCCTTCTTGATTCCAGGATGATCTAATTTTCTGTTGTCAGGGGTCCTGTACTTATACCCCTAAAAGTCTTTGTTCCATTTGTTCAGGAGGGCTCTGAGCCTGGTCTGAACCAGTTCTGGGTGTTCCTTGAGCACTTTGTTTTCCTGGCTTCTCCTTTCCTTCCAGAGTGAGGGGCAGGGTCGTCAGCCGCCCAGCAGGATGTGGAGCCAGCATTGTGGAAGGCAGGCACAGCCCTATTCATGCCCAGGTGCTATCTCCTCCCACCACTCAAGTTGCAAATGCAATCATTCAGCCTAGGGCTGACTCAGCCAGCCTACTGGGGAATCCCCAGCCCCTGTCACTCTCAAACCAGACAGTCAATACACGAACAGGCCAAGGCACACAGAAAGGTCAGACAAGAGAACAGCAATTTTCTAAAAGTGCTATTGTCAAACACAGGAGTTAAAAAACACCTTTCCTAAAAGATCTGTTGTTAAATTCTGAGTTCAAGGATACCAGACTTATGTCCTATCTTGCTCCTGTGGGAAGATATGCTGGTAGCCGCTGTAGCCAGCATCCCCCATGATAGCCTATGAAGCAAGATAGCCTTGCATCAGTGAAAAACTAAAATGGCTGTAATTCACTACCAGAGCATGTCACCTGCACAAGTACATGCTCTACCTTTCACATACACTGCACCCTGCCCAGGGGGGTACCCTGGGCCTTCCATAGGGGTGACCAATGTGCACAAAAAGGGAAGGGTTAGGTCTGGTCAGTGGGGACACTGATCAGGCGGACATGGCAGTTCACAGACTGCACACAGGCACTGCGGTGGCAGGCCTGAGTGGCCATTTTAGGGCTATTAATGTAGGTGGCACAATTAGTGCTGCAGGCCCACTAGTAGCATTTGTCATCAACAGACCTGGCACACCCAGTGCACTTTACTAGGGACTTCATGGTGATACAAATATGCCAATCATATGCCAATCATGTATATCCAATCATAATACAATTTACACAGGGAGCACTTACACTCTGACACTGATCAGCAGTGGCAGAGTGTCCAAAGCATCTAAACCAGCAAAAACAAAATCCAGCACAGCATCAAAAATACAGGAGGTAGAGGCAAAAAGATAGGGGGAAACCACTCTAGAGATGCCAGGTCTAACACTGCCTCAAGGGAAAAATTTTCAAGTTGCACGTGGACCACACGATCAGGCCCATGGCGCTGTGGCACCGGAGGGTGCCATTCCACCTGCGGCTGCAGATGGAGATAGAACTCTGAAAGCTTGAAGAATAGGGGTGATTGAAAAAGTGTCGGGCCCAACCCCGTGGGTCTCACCCCTCGTTGTCGCTCCAAAGCCGAAACAACCAGGGGCCATTCGACTGTGCGTCGACATGCGCCTACCGAACAAGGCCGTGAAACGGGAGCGTCATCTCACACCCACGATGAATGACATAGTTGCTGACTTGAATGGTGCCAGATGGTTCACTAAGTTGGACCTCAATGCGGGATACCACCAACTAGAGCTCCACCCGGACAGCCGAAACATTACCACGTTTTCCACACACGTTGGTCTACGTCGCTACAAAAGGCTAAGTTTCCGCGTCTCGTCAGTGGCGGAGGTATTCCAAAATGCCATAAGGGAGACGCTCTCCGGTCTATCTGGGGTAAGCGAGAACATACTCGTATTCTCGAAGACCCTCGAGGACCACCACACACACCTCAGGGCCACCCTGCAACGTCTGGCAAACAATGGACTCACCCTGCACTAGCGAAGTACTCCTTTTTCCAGGAGTCAGTAGACTTCTTCGGCTACATCTTCTCCAAGGATGGGTTGTGTGTAGACCCAAGGTAGGCGGAGGCCTTCCGATCAGCACCGAGACCTACGACAGCCACTGAAGTCTGAAGTTTCTTGGGGATGGCCACTGGCCGGTTCATCCCCAACCTCGTGTCCCTCTCCGAACCACTTCGGTTCCTAACAAAGGCAGGACAACCATGGACCTGGTCAGCCAAGGAAGATGTGGTGTTTCAGGCGGTCAAAGATGCCCTCATCGACAATCGAGTTATGGCATACTTCCGCCCGAACAGGTGCACAGAGGTCGTGGTGGATGCTAACCCCGTCGGCCTGGGAGCTGTCCTCATGCAAGAAACGGAGTAGAGAGACTGGGTACCCACCGCTTATGCCAATCGGGCGCTGACTGCCACAGAGATGCGGTATGCTCAAATAGAACGGGAGACACTGGCTATAAAGTGGGCGGGCCAGCACTTCCATCTATACCCCAACGAGTTTCGGGTGATCACGGACCACAAGCCCCTTGTCCCGCTATTCGCTGGAACTGCCAGGCTTGCACCTCCACGGATTGAGAGATGGGCTGTGCAGCTGCAGACTTACCGCTTCGAGGTACATTTACGACCAGGGGCCGCCAATCCGGCTGATTTCCTGTCGACCCATCCGGGCACGCCCTACCATCTCTCATGCAGGGGGATGTCAACAATGTCAATGAGTTTGTGCAGATGATCTCACAGGAAGCCTGTCCTGTCGCGCTCACACTGGAAGACGTGGGGAAGGCCACAGAGTCCGATGAATGCCTCACGAGTGTGAAGAGTACGCTTACCAATTGAAAATGGAGACACTTTCTGGATGGCATCAGCTCCCTCACAGCAGAGGAACAATGCTTTCGACAGCAATTCTGGAGAGCTCAGAGCGAACTTCGCGAAGGCCCTCATGGGGTGATACTCCGAGGAACCTCCCTCGTGATCCCGACAAGCTTGCAGAAAGTGAGCCGTCTGGCGCATCAAGGCCAACAAGGTGCATCCAAAACCAAGGCCAGACTCAGAAGCAAAGTGTGGTTCCCAGGGATGGACACTATGGTGGAGGAGGTGGTGCGCAACTGCCACTCATGCACCATCACGAGCGGAGACCCAGTGCCACACCCGGTACTCACCAAAGACCCATGTCCGGATCCATGGTCCAAACTGAGCATTGATTTCAGATCATTTCCAGATGGATGTAATACCCTGGTGCTCATCGACTCGCATTCACCATTTCCCGTAGTAGAGGTGGTGCCCTCGACGGCATTTCCCCATGTCAAAGCGATACTGGATCACACATTCGCAATGATGGGTCTGCCCGAAGAAATCCGGTCAGATAACGGACCACCCTTCCAGGGTAGAGACTTCCAGGCCTATCTGGCCTCCTGTGACATCAAGCACAGGAAAATTACCCCACAGTGGCCCGAGGCAAGTGGGGAGGTGGAGCGGTTTATGCGAACTCTGAACCGGGCCCTCCGGATCGGGGTAGAAAAGGGAGATGATGCCGAACAATGTCTCTCACAATTCCTCAGTGCCTATCGCCAAACTACACACTGCACAACCCGGTGTGCCCCGGCACACCTGCTGTTCCGAAAGGTCCCCAGAGACTGCGTACCGGCTGACCTGTCCTGGAGTCCCCCTGAACTGGACCATAACGCCACACAGAGAAGAAGGAAGTTGTCTAACTACAAAGCGAGCCAAGCTCGAAGAGCCCGATCAATGAACGTTGTAGTTGGGGACAGAGTGATAATAAAAGACCGTCACCCGAACTGGAAATATCGCACTGCATATGAGCCTGAAGTGTGGGAAGTGGTCAACACCCAAGGGACCATGGTGTCGATGATGCGAGGCACCCGGGAGGTCACACGAAACACATCCTGGTTTAAGAGAGTCCCCAGGGAGCTGTTGATCCGCCGACCGAAGAGATGGGGTGGGGAGAAGGAACGGTCTTCACAGAGACCTCACAGAACCAACAGGAAGAAACGCAAACACAACCGTTGAGAGAGCCAGAAGCGACAGAAGTCAGCAAGGGTCCCGCGAAGTATGAGACCGTCCCTGCGGAGGATCCCGAAGGGTCGGAAGCAAGTAAGAACTCCCGGAGCCAGAAGTATGGTCTCTGGCCGAATCTGACCGCCCTGCCAGAGACTGAAAGACTATGCGTGGTGCGCACACAAGACCTGAGTGCTCCCCAGAGAAGAGCCTATGTATCCGAAAGATTGGAGGGATGTAATAACGGAGCCACCCGGCCCGTTCACACACGCACGCATGCACACATCCCAAGGGCGGGCTCGTCCGAGGGAATAAATAAAGGGGCGCGAGACCGCTCGGGGTCTTAGGCCCAGAATAGTTAACCTAGTCAGTGTGTGTCATTTTAATTAGTCAAGGCCCAAACCTGCGGCCTAGGTAATCCCCTGCCCCAGTGACCTACGTCACCACACCCCGCAGATTCGGAACGTTAAAAAGTATTATTGGACGGCTCCTGCTTCCGGGAAAGGGTCCCTTAATACCAGCCGCTTACATGTTCCATTGTAATTTAGCATACTTTGGAGCTTTAATATTGTAGGTTGTTTTAATTACATTTATATTCTCTGACTCTACATCTCGGAGCTTTTAATATTGTAGGTTGTTTTAATTACATTCCATAACTCTGACTGACGAGGGCAAGAGATCGGGCACTAATACTCACCATTCTTTTGTCACTCCATCGCACCCCCGCTTCGTTTTAAATATACTTTTCAGCGTCACTATACATTTTCTAGACATCGGAGGCACTCACACATTTCTCTCATTAGTAGTTTAGAGAACTTGGCCTCTGAACCCTCTTTTTGCCACTTCCGAGTAGACCATACATGATTTAAAGAACTGTGTCTGAGAACCAGTTAATTTTTATATATCCTGCTTTTAGATATCGCACACTGTCTAGCCAGCCCATCTGTAAGCCAATTTTTATTTAGGTCTGTACTCATTATATAAAATACACACGGGGCATATCGTGGTGGCTATTAATATCATTGAATCTGCGCCAACTGTTCCAACATAGATTTTGGCTCACTGCCTCATTGAGTTACGCAGCAGTATGTCACAGTTATCTTCTGTGTATTTCTTTATCCTTCAGAATCACCCAATTCAACACACATTGGTTGGACTGTGATGTAAGTATTAGAGGACCCTATCACTTTTCTCTCCCTTTGAAAATAAGTGGGACTTTTTGCCTAAATTTAAATACATCCATAGTAAATCATGTATCCCCTCCATGTATAACGCACTATGAAGGAAGCATTGAGTGGCCTTCTTTTCTACTGCAGTGTCACTTCATTTCCAGCATCTTTATTATTACAAAACATTACGTTGATTTTACTCATTAAGGTACACATAAGAGCCTACCATTTAAGTATTATCGGCCTTTTTTCTTTTACCTCTTCTTTTCGGGACAAATTGTGACTTCTGTTCATAATTCAATACAGAATCATTGCATAGCAAATCATGAAGTCTCCTTCAAAGCATTAAGCGGCTTTCTTTTCTTTTGCAGTATCCTTTATTAACGGCCTTACCTTTTTACAAAACATCACTACACCTATTTTGCATTACGTGTGGCGTATCTACAACTCAGATTTCTGCATTTGATGAATTTTTATCAAGGTACATATAATAACATACGAAACATATAACATTATCATCATCATCATCATAAACTTTATTCGATAATTAAATCATAAAAGCAGTACATAAAATACACATTTCCCAATATATAAAACATCATTAAAAATATTGTACACTAAATATTTAAAAAGAGATTAAACTACTAAAGACTATTGTCGAATATCATATATCCATATATTCATAAAATCCATAAAACTCATCAAATATATAGTCCAGGGTGATATTTCACAGGGCTCAGCTAACTAATACATCCCCTATATTTACAATGTTAAGCAGGTGGAATTGGGTTCACAACTCATTGCCGTAATTCTTTTGCCCGAATTACCCTTGCCCGTTTAAAAAACCTTGGCCACAGCTATGGCAATTTGGGGGCTAGGCTCTGTGCAGAAGATTCTTAGTGCCTCTTCATGTCTGCGAGTGCCAATTAGTTTACAAATCGGTTTCACCCACATCGCTCTAGGAGCCACATAAAGGGGACAAAAAAAAGAAGGTGACTTATAGTCTCTTGTTCATCCCTGCACCTGGGGCATTTATCATGGTTGTTTTCTCCTGCCCGTTTAGCTGTAAATGACCTTGTTGGAAGGGAGCCTACTCTAAGTTGAAAATAGAGTTTACGGTCATACTGCTTTTCTATGGCCTTGAATTACAGAAAGCGACCTGTAAGATGCAGAGAAAGACCCTTCGTATATGTTTTTAGATTAACCAACTCCCAATATTTTGCCCTCATAATTTTTTGGGAGGGGAATACAGCATTTGCAAGGTCATCCCAGAGTTCCCTCATTCCCAGGCTAAATAACAGGGACCTTATAGCCTTTAGCCAGTGTATTTTGTGGGAGGAATCTTTGGCTATTATTTCCTTAAGGCCCTTCGCATAATGCTGGAGTTCTTCTGTGGTCCATATCCTACGCCAATACAGAAGCGGGCTTAGGAAGGCAAGGTCTTGGACGGATTTTTTCCCAAGATCCCACAATAATGGTGTCAGCGGGGTACTTAGCGGAACGCTAGTGGCTTTTCTCAAGAATTCATTTTCTGCTAGCGTCAAATGTCTTAAATTTTCGAACCCCCAAAGTTCAGCTCCATAAAGAGCCGAACTTAGCACCTTCATTCCGTATATTTCTAATAATGGGCAAATGGGTTTTGATACAGAAGACTTAAACCTTTTGAGAAGGACACTGCTAGATCTAATTGGCTAGTCCATCCCAGATCTTTCTGGAGGGTAACCCCCAGATAAGTAAAGGCGTCAACCTGCTCTAGCGGGGAGTTGTTCATGTATATCCTCCCTCTGAAAGGTTTGGCAGACCCAAGGGGCTTACGGTCAGTAAGGACCATATAGTTCGTTTTCGCTGTATTTATTTCCAGACCCCGGCCCAAGCAAAAGTCCTCAAAGCGCTTTAGGGCACCCTGAAGCCCACTTGGAGTTTTTGAAATTATCAAAGTGTCGTACGCGAACATGATGATCGGGACCTGCTCACCAGACATCGCGGGGGCATCAGTCGGGACCATGGAGAGGAAACTCGCCACCCCGTTCACAAAGAGAGAGAACAGGGTAGGCGCCATAACGCAACCCTGCCTCACTCCACTCTCAACAGGGAAGGGTTCCGTAACCTCTCCATGGCGCCCCCACCGAACCCGAGCAAACTTACCCTCATGTAACCGAACAACCAAACTCAACAACTCAGGCGCCATCCCTAGCTCCTCCAAAACTCGCCACAGTTTGTTACGAGGAACTAGGTGAAAAGCCGCCCTTAAATCTACAAAAACGGCATATAGAGTACCTTCATCCAAGACCACAGTGCGCCAATATAGGATAATGAAGCGGAAGACCTGGTCTATAGTACTGGTCTTGGGTCGAAAGCCAGCCTGGAGGTGACTCAAGATGTTATCATCATCCATCCAGGTCTGGATTTTCCCCGATACTAGCCGGCCCATGATTTTTTGGATGGAGTCAATCAGGCTAATAGGCCTGTAATTGCCTGCTAACGACTTGTCCCCTTTTTTATAGACCGGCACAATTTCTGCACCTTTCCACGAATGGGGAACTTCCATCCCTTGGGCAATAGCATTTGCCAGGTGCATGATATAAAACCGCCATCTATTTTTATTGGTTAAGAATAGGTCGGCGGGGACACAATCCATACCCGGAGCACGGCCCTCGATCACTAGATCTAACGCTCTGTCAACGTCTCCTACTGTGAAGGCTGCTTCATTATAGAAAATGTGGACATAAGTCCCCTCGCTATTACCTGCTTCACTACAAGCATATTGTGGCTAAAAATAGTCAACCCATGAGCTTTGGGCAACGTTGTTTTGAGGGTGCTCATGTTGCCCGCCCCTGTCCCATTTAAAAAGATTCCCAAAAAATTTTGGGTTCGTGGACTCGCATGCAGCTTTAAGGTCCTGCCACCTACTCTCTTCCCAGGCTTTTTTAGCAGTGAACTGTTTACACCTGTAATTATCTCTAGCCGCCTTTATTTTACTAAGGTCTTTTGTTTTTAGTGCTTGGGACAACTCCCCCCTGGCTCCTCGGCAGGTGCCATCATACCAACTCTCCACTTTTCGATTTTGAGCTCTTTTACCTTGACAAGGTTTACAAAAGTAAGTTTTTAATTTGGTAAAGAAGCTATCATGGGCATCCATAAAAGGTTTATGCATAGGCCCATGCGTTGTATCTACCTCCATAGTCGCCAAGACACCTTCCAGACCCAACTCAATGTCAGTAATGCTGTTCTTATGCCCTACAACCTGACACCACTTAAGGTGGCGCTCATCATTAGTTAAAACTAAGTCAGGCTGAGTGGGTCCCCTGGACATTTCGTCCACCTTCTTTAAAACCAAATTGAACACCGCGGCAATGGGATTATGGTCACTCTCAATGCGGGCCACTACCTCCATATCAACAAGAGTGTACCACAGCTTGATCGGAACAAGTAAGTAATCAATATTACTTGCTCTAACACCATTGTCGAATGTTTTCTTCCCCATCCTATCTGACAGTGTTCGGCCATTGGCAGCCCTCAACTGGTGCCCCATACAGAGGCCCTTCAGTTGAATTGCAGCCTCTGTCCATTTTCTTATAGGGTTAATATCTAGTTGGGGGACTCCCCATCTACAATCCTCTTCATCTGTTAGGTGCATGTCATCGAGGCCAAGTGGCTCGAAAGTGGTATTGAAATCTCCTGCTATTATTGGCAACACATTTATGGGGGTGGCCTGGAGCATTGTATCCAGGGCTGTTACAACCTCGGATTTCTTACCTCCTGGGAGGCCCCTGGCATAAACATTAAAGATGTCAATTTTTAAGTTCGATGGGAAGCTAAGCCTAACAGTAAGAATGTCACTACTTGTCACAGCGAGCAGATGGCTATGGCACTTAATGCTCTGCCTAACCCGAATCACTAAACCACACATAGGGCGGCCCGGTTGTTTTTTAACTGCAGGAATAAAAAAATTCAAATAACCCACTTTAAACACGGGTCCAACCTCCCAAGTCTCCTGCAGCAGACAAATATCAAATTTATCAATAAAATCCATCCAAGCGGGTGAATTAAGTTTGGACCCCACACCCGCCACATTCCATGAAATGATCGAGGTCTGACATACTGTCCTATCAGGTCCGCAAGCAAATTCTCCCAGCACAGGGGGTACCATGGGGGCTTGGTATACATTACTCTGCTTGGCCAATAGGCATACTCCTATTACCTCCTCTACATTACCAGGACATGTCTTAATTTGTCTGCAACCACTATTCCCTTCGTGCCTACAGCCCTGAACGGTCACTTGCCCTACCCTCTTATCTACATCTTCCTCCCCATTTCCTAGGGCTATGCCACTCAAAACGGGACTTTGGGCCACATACTGTCAATCACAATCACCCAACCCCAACAAAGCATCAAACCTATTAAACAGCCTTATATTCCCCAAAGGACAAGCATTAGTTGCCTCTCCCAGTGTAAAAATGTCCCTCTCAAAGGGAACCGTAGGGCCGTAAAAATAGGATAGGGGGAGTGCTTGTATCCCAGGGGTCCGGTCATTTTGAGGCCAGTTACAAATGTGATTAACACATCTCCAGTCTCTGAAGTTAATGATGACACAGTCCCCCGCAGCCGGCTTGGGGCTCCTTTATAACCAGTTCACTCTCCTGGCGAACAGAATTTCTGCATAGATGTTAGTTGGCAGTGGTCGATACTTATTAAGCCAGAATGTGCACTTATTTCTAAGGTCCGCATATGTCTCCCGCTTCTGCTGGACCAGTGAGGGTGCCCCCACCAGGACTACCACAAATGGAGCTGATTCAGGTGGGAGATCAATGGTAGGTAATGTAGCCACATTACGTGTTACAGGCAGCGAAGACGGTTTTTGGAATATAGCTGCCGGTCTACTCTCAACAACCTGGGCACCCTCTCATTCCCAGCCCCTGTCAATATAGGGGGCGGGGGTACCACAGAAGACACCATTGTAGCCGACTCAGTAGAACTGGCCCCTCCCATAACTACACCAGCATTAGTAGATTCGGTTGAACTTTGTGGACTAATGGTGTTTTCTGCTGACAGATTGGTGCACTATAACGTGTTCCAACCTTCTTCTAGACTGATGATAACGAGAGTTCCAGACACACCAGTCTGTTTTCAACAGAGTCCAACTGATCATATATTGGGTGACATAACTTCTTAAAGGTTCCCTCCAGTCTATTCCAAAACGATGGTCCCGGATCAAAGTGTACTTCCTCCCTCACAGTTACTTGTTGTCCGCTATGCCCTTCATTATCAAGTGGTACAGTCCGAGTAGGGCAGGTAAAAGACGTAACCACTGGGTCCTCAGTCAATGCGACATTTTTAGCAATTTTCACTTTCCTCCCCCCAGCCTGGATTGGTACCCCGGGACGTTTTCTTTTTACTAGCGCCCCCCCCCCCTCCTGCTGAGCAAACCCAGATTTAGCATTGCAAGCTGAGCGAGTTTTGATGTTAGGGGAGGGGGCTCTTCTTGCAACAGTGTGAGAGGCCATACCCCTTGGGGAGATCGCACTTGCTTCGTGGATAGGCACTGGTTGTGGTGATAAACTTCTCTCCACCACCCCCGAAGGAGGAGGTGTTCCCTGGGAATCAGTCTGTCGGTGTAATGGTGATCTGGCCCTTGCCAGATTTCCCAGAGACGATCTCTTATCAAAGGGGGTGTCCAGGGATAGTCTTTTTTCTGCAAGTTCAATATCCTTGGCCAGGGCTGACGATACCCTAATGAGAAAGTTGTCTAGGGTTCCCATTAGTGAACCCCCGTAGACTTCCTGACAATTAGGGCTACATCTGGTGAGGTCGCCATACTTGCTGTAATAGAGTAATAGGGTTGCTGCTTTGTACTCTTAACTTCAAGATGTACCACACCAAAACTCTTATTGTAATCACTGACCATGGGCGGCTGGAGCACATGTAAGTGGGGTGGCCCGTCCCGTCCTTGTCCGGTCTTGAACGGGCTTAAACGGACCCGCCCTTGGCCCGGGCTTCGCCCGGCGCGTCCCCGACGCGGGGCTGTGCGCTCGTTAAATGCGCCTCCTGGCGCTGGTGGGACGTGTCAAATACGCGCTGCCGCTGAGCCTGCCGGGAAATGTAGTCCCGGGGCGGCGGCGCGAGTGGATGTGTCCGGTGACTCCTGGCGGTGGCGGCAAGTTGACCTGGGCTCTCGCTGCCCTAATGGTGCTGCTGCTGCTGCTCGTTACTCTCCCATTATCACATCACTACATGACAGCCTCTAAAGAAGGCCTTATTTTTACTTTCCAGTTGCAAATGATGCAGCTTACCTCAGAGACTATGCTACAACATTAAGAGACAGATCAGGGCGATCACTAACGTCAAAATAGGGTATAATTCCATTATATTTCATTTTCCCTTTTCCCTTTTATTCATCTTTCTATCTGGTATCCACAAGTATACGCATGGTAGGTTTCAGTTGGGTGTAGTTTTGATTTATACCTTTGAGGTTGTGGCATTTCTATTAATCCCTCAGCACATTATTAAACCCCTCCATTCAATTCTTTTAAGATCCTTTCCAGACTATTAAAATCTATCTCATTTACAAATAAGAGTAACAATTTCCTTTTTCCACCTTTTGATGCTTTTTTATTTCACCGCCTTACTTTAGCTAATTGCAAACATATAAAAAGTAATTCTGCACACTATTCTAACGGCCTAATATCAATATATAGAAAGATCCAACTATATGAAATATTGTTTTTTCAGATATCATTGTTGTCTGATTGTGGCCTTTCCTGATGAAGGCACTCTTCCAGTGCCGAAACGCGCATAGAATACCACAGTGAAACATTATTGTGCCACATTGTTTGTTCATATAAACGTATACTAAATATCAAAATCTTTGTACGATTGCTTGTCAATTATATGTTGTTTTTAAATGTAAATTTGGATCATATGAGAGTGTGATTGTAGATATGACTGGAACTGTATGATTGAATTTCTTTATTATTGAATTGACCATTAATAAAATATAGTTTGTACTTTTTGTAAATAATTTAGTTGGTCCTTTCTTTCAATCAATTCCGCGTTCTTTGTTGATTGATTGTCCTTTACCCTTTGCTCATTGTTATCATTGTTTGCTTAATAATTGACATTGACGTTGGCATATGATATGATGTTGAGCCTGTGTGATACGACAATGTCGGCCAGTGAGGTCATGTAGGAGTTGAAGAGGGTGAGGCTGAGCGATGAGCTTTGGGGTGCAAAATGTATTAAATAATAGTAAAAGATTTTGGGCCAGATGTATCAAGCATTTTTCCAGTCTCAAACGGCCAGGTTCACAGAATCGCAAATACATACCGATTCGGTATTAGGAAGGGGCATGTTTAGGGTGTCCCTTTCTAATGCCGAATCGCCGTGCTATGTAAGAATGTTTAATGACTGAAATCCTGTCGCTAAACAGTCGCATTTTACCGCGTATTTCAAGTTGTTGATAACCCATTCGCAAATGGGAAGAGGTCCCCAAGGGACCCCTTCCACCTTTGTGAATGGTTACGAAAACATTTTTTAAGAGAAGGCAGTGCTCCCATGGACCACTGCCTACCCATAAAAAATGAAAAGTAAACTTTCCTTTTTTTTAAAAAAAAATGCATCCCATTTTCCTTTAAGGAAAATGGGCAGCAGTTAAAAATTATATATAGTGGTTTATTTAGAAGCAATCACAGCCATGATGGTCTGCTGACCCCAGGAGGCTACAATCTCTGTGATTTTTAGCGATTCCAAATGAGTTGCAAATTGAGACCTACTTCATTAATATTCATGGGTTATGTCGATTTGCTACTCACTAGGAATCTCTAAATGAAACTCTATGGGGCACATGCATCAACCTATTTAGGAAGTGCAAACGGTGCGAATCAGTAAATTCGGCCGTTTGCGCTTCCTAAATACGTTTTTGGGATGCATGAAACAATTTTTCAAAACACGCTTTTTTTTTGCATTTCCTAAAAATGCGAATGCATTTAAGGAATCGCGTTTGTGCGATTCCTTAAATGCAATGCATCAATTTTTTTTAAAATGCGAATTTTGAAATAGGAAGTGCAAATTAACACGAGGTTGACCCTCGTGTTAATTTTAAAAAAGCACAAAAATGCATTTTGGAAAGTGTCATGTTACACACACACATGTCCTTAGGACTTTAAAATACATTTCAGGGATGCAGGGGGGGGGTCCTTTGGACCCCCCTCTGCACACTTGCAATGCATCAACAAATTGCGAATTCCAAAAAAAAGAAATGCAAAACGGCATTGATTCCTATGGGCCTCTAGGCCCATAGGAATCAATGTAATGCTATTCCTTAATTGCGATTCACAATTAAGGAATCGCAATTTCCGAAAATTAAGAAATCCTAAAAACTTTTAGGATTTCTTGATGCATAGGATTTTGCACTTCCTAAATTGCGATTCCTTAATTTTCGTAATTTAGGAAGTGCAAAATCCTACAATGATGCATGTGCCCCTATGAGTTTTATACATTAGAAATAGCGATTTCCTAATTATGATTCTCAGAAAATGCAATTAGGTAATCGTCATTCCTAACATTGATACAGCTGATACAGCTGACACTTTGTTGTGTCTGTGATTCCAATGAGCCTTACAACTGATATGAAAATATAATAAATAGTGAAATATTCACCGAAATATTGCATTAATTGTGTTGCCCTGCTGCTCTCCTCCAGGGTGCTGGCAGTGACTAGTGGGTTGCTCTTCATGCTTATGTGGAAGTGGAAAGGATAGGGTCAACCTCATTATCCTGTTTAACAACTTGTAGCCCCAAAATGAAAAGAAAATAATAATATTCACTGTTAGAATTCAAGCCACAATATCTGAACATTAAGAAGAGTCAAAATAAAAAATGTTAGAACTGAAATGAATGATGAATCACTTCGACGGTTGCATATCTCCAAAGGTTTCATAGAAATATGAGCAAATTACAAAGAATGACCAGTAAAGAGAGGGGTGAGGCTGAAGGAAAGACGGGACGTTTGGTGAATAGAATGAAAGGCAAAAAGGAGAGAAAGATTCTGCTCACCATGCTCTATTCGGGCCTGTGTTATAATGTATTGTCTTGCTTCTGCTACTCTCTCATTCTGTGTGGTGTGCTGGTGGTGGCTCCTCAGGGCGGCCTTCTGTTTGGAAACTACTTGAAAACGCCATTGTTACAAATATATAGCCCTGGGCACCGCCTGCAACGAAGAGTTGCAGCATTTCTCACTGGGTTGAGATAGTGCAGCTATAGGATATGGGGCAAATATTTCCTTTAAGCAAAAGCGGACAATTTTCAGCTTACCATTCCGTGCAATATTCACCCTACACTCAATACCAGTGTTCTCAAAATTATCATGAGCAAAGTATCTTCTATTAAGTGTCTCTTATCCCGAATAATGACCAACAAAAACAGCCTTCACAAAAACTTCTCCCATCATTACATTCCCATGGAAACAATGCATTATCAAAATTACACTTCTCCAGACTAAATTCACAGACAGTACTTTGAGCTATTGTGATAATATGCACGAGCAGTTCAACAATTAATTTGCCACACCCTAAATTGGCAGAAAAAAATATAGTTATATAAGCACAAAAAAGACAGAATAATGTATTGTGGTGAGGGTCCAATGACCAATGAAAAGATCATCGAGTTAAGTGCGGCCACACGTTTTTAGATGGTTGAAATGTCTGATACTTTATTCTGCTCTGGACACAATTCGAAAGATTCTCGGATCGCTTCAGAGGCCAAAGAGATTTCCCTGCATCCATCGTTCCTGCTCACATAACCAGAGCAAACGAGTTCAGGGGAAGTGAATAAAAAAAAAAAGACACAACCTTTTCGATATGAATCATCTTTTGATATTCCTGCGATGAAAACAATTTCAGAATAGCCAGGGGCATGTAGGAGCTATTATTGAGCATCGTGAAAGAATTGGGTGTATGGAAGAAAGAGGCAAGGAAAGTAATCTTCGAATCGATGGTACACTAAAATTAGCAGCTTTAAAAGCATGTTTGCGTTCTATTATTCACTACTGTTTGCATTTTTTCTTCCGAGATAAAAACGCTTTTTATGCAGATTAGGAATTTGGAAAGAAGGAAACGTGTTCAGGGTGGATGCAGCCTTCAAGTAGCTGCACCTGGGCTCCCCGCTGCTCAACGTGCAGAAAAGAAATGTCAAGCGCTAACATAACCTTTGTATGCGCAGTCTGTGCTGTCTGCTGTCCTGACACCAGTGACGTAAGGGAAGCTTGGGGGGGGGCAGCCGACCCCTGGGAGGTCCCCATTCCCGGGCTGTTTGGGAGGGGCGGGTGGGGTCCATTTTGGAGCAGGCTGGCGTTTGGGCTGGTTTTGGGCTATTTCTAGTTTATGGAGGAGCCCAACCTATAAGTGCCTTGGGCTCCTCCCCCCGGCCACCATTTTAGGCTTAGGTGACCTGGTGGGCGGGTGGTATCTTAGTCAGTTTTTGTCTTGTTTTTTTTGGTAGGCATTTTGTGCAGGTTTGCTAATTTTTGAGGCAATTTTTGTCATGGCTGGTGAGGATTATCGCGTTCTTGAAGCGATACGCCTGCTTAGCGAGGCGGGCCGCTTGGATTTGGTCATAGGTGACCGGGAGCAGGCTGGACCGCAGCGCCCTCAGCGTTCCGCGTCTGCGGAAGTGTCGGCGGTGGTGGCGGCGTGCGTTTCCCCGAAGCGCCGACATCGTGAGGGCGTAAGTGACCGAGGCCGCTCTAGGTCTAGGCAAGCGGCCCCGGGTGTGAGGGCTCGGCGGGGGTGTGGTTCTGGGCTCCCTGAGCCGCGGAGTGCAGCGGGATTTCATTTGGGCGGGCCCGCGAGTGCTGGAGGTTTACAGGCTGCGCCGGCTCCGGTACCGGTGGCAGCCTTACATGACAGAGCCGCTTCGGCTCCAGTCCTTAGAGGTCGTCGGGTTTCTAGGCAGCGTGGCTGCACTCGGCGCTCCGCCTTGGCCTCCGCGGTGACGGTTAGTGACGTCACTGGCGGGGGAGGGGTGGAGGCCTTATCGGAGCGTGAGGCATTGGTTTTCACGCCGATGCAGGGCGGGCGAGAGGAGCCTGGTATTGGAGTGGTTTTTTCTTCGCAGGGCATGGGGAAACAGACTGCTTTGTCAGCGCCGGTCTCAGAGAGTTGTTGGTTACTCCTTCTCGCACGCATGGTGCGTCTTTTCCAGCAGATAACGACAATCTTTCTTTGTCAAGGGGGGTTGTTATGACTGGTGGAGAAGGGGTGCCTGTTAGCCCTTTGTTGTTTTCTCCCCCTTTTTCTACTAGGGGTGAGGTGGTCTCTGTGTACAGTGGTTCTGTGGGGGAAGGTGAGTGGGCGCAGATAGGGGGCATGATGGGTCTTCCCTTTTACAGGCAGGTATGGGGGATGAGGCGTTGGCTTTTTATCAGGTTCCTTCTTTTTCTGGAGCAGCAGACAAGGGGATGGTGGGGTCTTCTACGGTGGGGGGACATTTGGGTGGGGCTCACCCGGGGGTTAGGGTTCAGTCTTGGGGGGATCTGGATATTTTTCCCTCTTGGGCTGAAGGGCTGAGTGAGGCCACACAGTTTCAAACAGGTGAGGGTCAAGGGGATGAGGTTTTGAGGCCTGGTGTGGTGCATTTTCCGGGTCTACAGGTTGTTGGGCGGAATAGAGTGTCAGGTGCTTTGGCAGGGGTGCATCAGGAGGGCGTGGGTCTGGATTCTCAGGTGCAGGGTCCGGCGTCGGCTATAATTCAAGCGATGTTGGACTGCAGTAGTGATGAAGAGGTTTGTGCCCCTTCCCCCCCTCCTCTTCGTTTGAGCGCTGTTCTTAAGGGAAAAGCTCCTGTTGATTCGGTTGATTTTCAGGAGGGCGGTCAGGGTTTTGGTGGGGCGGCAGTAGAAGTGTCTTCAGCTTCTGGTTATCTATGTAGTAAGGGACCCGGCACATCAGTCCGGCCTTTTTCTTTTCAGGATAGGGAGCGGTCTGGAGCAGCGGACTTGGTAGGGCGGCAGGCAGCCCATTTGCGCCAAGGTGAAAAGAGGGTGGAGCCTTGCGCGGCACGTCCCGTAACAACGAGGGAGCCCGTCGTGGCCAGTAAAAGCAGGTTCAGTGTGACCTCGGTGGCCCCAACAAGGGAAGTCAGCGCAGTCGGTGTAGGTAGGTCAAGCGTGACCTCGCTGGCTCCATCGAGGGATTACAGCGCAGTTTCCAGGAGCAGGTCTGGCGCGACTTCTCTTGTTCCGCAAGGTCTTCAATTTTTGCCAGTAGAGAAAGGTGTTGTGAGTGGTAATAGTGGTGGGGTGTACCGGCGAGTACAGTCGGCTTCCCCTCCTCGCTCACAGTTAAGGGTTGGTAAGGCCCGTGATCATTTGCAGACCCTGGAACGGGTCCGCAAGGATGTGGTGTTGCCTGCTCCTCCCCAGTTGGATGAATCGTTAATTCTGGACTATGATGAGGATAGCCCTGAAGAGGGTGAAGTGCGTGACACTGTGTCTGGGGGGGGGGCATTTTCATGTATCTCTTAGTTCTTCACAGGCACCGGTGGTGCATGCTGGAGCGGCGTTGTCCAGACCACGAGAGCTCGGCCCCTTAGTGAGGGCTCCTCGGACGGCAGATGACGTTTCACATGTGGCATGGAGAGCGGAGCCGAGTCAGCCTCCTTTGTTACGTCCAGGTGAGATTGTGGAGCCTCGGGCTAAAATGGTATCTGTTGGGATTGGGGAGGATTTAGTTTCTAAGGGGTCTGACGGTAGGTTATACAAGGGTCGCTATGTGAAGGATCAGAGTGTGGGGACTGAAGGGGTTGATACGGTGGTGACTGCTAAGGTTGACAGTGGGACTTCTACAGTCGGAGTGGAAACTGGAAAGGTTTTACATAGTAAAGAGCTGAAAATTAAAAAGTTGCCCTATATGGGCGTCACTAAGCCATTGGGGGCTCATTTAATGTTGAGCACTAAGGAGAAAATATGGAATGGTGAGTATGTGGAACTCTTAAAGTTATTACATAGGGAGGTGCGTGCTAAAGAGGGTTCCAAAGAGGAGGATTACGAATTGGCTAAGCGCCCTAAAGTCCCATTGACCATCGAAAATTGGACAGCGGCCTTTTTGATATATGCCAGTGTATACTGTGAGAAGTTCCCTGAGCGCTGCGTTTCACTGTTTAAGTACATGGATGTGACCCGTAAAGCGCAACTCACAAGGAATGACTTTGCATGGGTGCAATATGATGAAGAGTTTAGGGCGCGTATGGCTTGGGATCCTGAGGTGAAATGGGGGGAATTGGACACAGACCTTTGGCAACACACTATGGGTGCTTCAGCTAGTGGTAAAACAATCTTTACGGCCAGCGGTTTGCCTTTACTCTATCGCCCCTTTCAGGCGCGACCCACCCGGGGAGGGGTGGGGACAGTTACATCAGCGCAGCCTAGTGTGGGGACCTGTTGGTATTTCAATCGAGGGACATGCAATAGAGAGTTTTGTAAGTTCCGACATGAATGTTCCCAGTGTGGGAAGAAGAGCCACCCTTTGTCAAGATGTTGGGGGGTTAGGCCTCCAGGCGGGCAACAGTGGTCACAGCAGGGTTCGGGACATCACGCCACGCCACAGCCACCTCAAGCTCCCAGGGGAGGGAAATCTTCATCAGATTTTGGGCCCAAAGGCTCATACACCTGTTAATGTAATTCATTTGTCGGAAGCGTTACAAGGTTATGGGTCAGCTGAGTTGCGAGAGTTTTTGGTGTCAGGTTTTAGAGACGGTTTTCATCTAGGTTATGTGGGGCCTCGTTTGAGGCGGTGGTCGAAGAATCTTAAATCAGCAGGTGAGCATAAGGCTGTAGTCCAGGAGAAATTGAATAAAGAAGTGTGTGAAGGCAGAATGGCAGGTCCGTTTGATGATTGGCCTTTGGAGAACTTAATAATTTCACCCATTGGAGTGGTCCCAAAAAAGAACCGGGGCAGTTTAGGCTCATCCAATATTTGTCGTGGCCAGAGGGTGAGTCAGTGAATGACTTTATTGATGATGAAGCGGCTTCTGTTTCTTATTCTTCTGTTGATGTGGCCATGTCATTGGTAGTAGCTGCGGGCCCTTCTGCGTTAATGGCAAAATGCGATATTAAATCTGCATTCAGATTGCTTCCAGTCCATCCTGAAGATTGGAATCTTCTGGGTATCCATTTCCTTGGGAAGTGGTACGTGGACAAAGCATTGCCAATTGGCTGTTCCATGTCATGTGCGTTGTTTGAAACGTTCAGTACGTTTTTGCAATGGTTCTTCACACAGAAATCTGGTCACACTTTGGTCACACACTATCTGGACGATTTCTTTTTTGTGGGTGCTGCTGATTCTTTGGACTGCCAGAATGCTTTGGTTACGTTTCAAAAACTTATGGTTCATTTGGGCGTGCCATTGGCTCCGGAGAAGACCATGGGTCCTTGCGCGACCATGTCTTTTTTGGGAATAGAAATTGATTCTCAGTCCATGCAAGCTCGTTTACCCCTTGACAAGAAAATGAACATGTTGGAGTTGGTGGAGAAGATGTTAACTAAAGACAAAGTCATGGTGCGGGAGGTTCAGGTCTTGCTGGGTCACCTTAACTTTGCATGTAGGGTGGTCAGGGCGGGCAGGACTTTCTGTAGGCGTCTGGGCAGGGCTCTGTCTGGTCGTTACTTACCACATCACCGGGTTCGTCTGTCTGCAGGAGTCAAGGAGGATTTGCGTATGTGGGTCACCTTTTTGCATTCCTTCAATGGTGTTCCACTATACAGGGAGGTTGATTGGATCTGGGATGTGCAGATTTTTTCTGATGCGGCTGGTAGCGAGGATTTTGGATTGTACTGGCAAGGAAAATGGTGTGCGCAACAGTGGCCTGAGACTTGGAAGAATGGTGGCCGGAGCATTGCCTTTTTGGAACTGTTTCCAGTTGTTGTAGCAGTTACGTTGTGGGGCCGGGATTTGGCTCACAAGAAGGTTCTTTTCAGGATTGATAATCTGGCTGTGGTGCAGGTAATCAATAGACAATCTGCGAAGGATGTGCAAGTTCTGAAACTGCTCAGGGTCTTTGTGTTGGGATGCCTTAGATTTGACATTTGTTTTAGAGCCCTGCACATTCCTGGTGTGGACAATGACATTGCGGATGCTTTGTCTCGTTCACAGCGGGAGAGTTTCCGTGGGCTAGCTTTGGAGGCAGACGAGACGCCGACTCCCATGCCGGAGCATCTGTGGACGGTAGGCAACACAGGGTCTTTCAGCTGGTGGTAGGTTCATTGGCACCTTCTACTAGAACAGCTTATCAGTTGGCGTGGAAAGAGTTTTTGTCTTCTGGAGCTAGTAAGAGAGAACTGCAGTGGCAGAGGTCAGAGGATGTGGTTCAGTTTATTTTGTGTTTGATTGATAGGGGTTTGTCCAGAGTTACTATTGCTGGGAAGTTAGCGGGCGTTTCGTTTATGGGTAAGTTGTTCTGGGGTTACTCGCCGTCTGCGGGGGAGTTGGGTAGGAGAATGTTGGAAGGGTGGGCTCGGGAGCGGGGAGGTGTTCAGGCGGCGAGGTCTCCTTTGTCGTGGCAGAAGTTGGCGAGTATAGTGTCGATTTTGCCGGTGGTTTGCAGGGAGAGGTCGGAAGCTTGCCTTTTTGCCACTTTGATGGTGTGGATGTTTTTTGGAGCCTCTAGGGTGTCGGAGTTGTTGGGTAACAGGTCTACCAAAGGAGTTTTGTGGGGGGATGTTCGTTTGTCGAGTAGAGGAGTTCATATCTGGCTTTCTCATTCAAAGACGGATCAGAGGCAAAAAGGCAAGGGTATTTGGTTAGAAGCTGTTTCCTCATTGGAGACTTGCCCATTGCGCTGGGCGCGGCGCTGGTGGGAGTTTTCGGGTGGGGTTTTGGAACATAATGTTTTTCAACACTTGGATGGTTCTGTGGTTACTACATATCAATTGCGTATGGTGTTGCGGAAAGCGCTGCGTCAGCTTGGCTTTGATGAGTCACTTTATGGCACGCATTCTTTTAGGATTGGAGCTGCGACAGAGGCTTTTACCAGGGGTTGGTCGAGGGAGGACATAATGCGTTTGGGGCGCTGGACTTCAAACTGTTTTCAGCGCTATGTAAGGCGTGAAGTTAGGGATGCGCCTGCGTCTTCTTCTGTTTTGCCTATCTGATACTTCTTTTTCTTGCAGGTTCTGTGGCTGGTCCTCGTTCCGCCTTCCTGACTATTTGGATTGTGGGACACTCCTTCGTTAAAAGAGCTCATCTTCAAGCTCGTTTGAGTTATTTTGGCGCTATGCTTGGCTTCAATGACCATTTATTCAATGTGGTTTGGAAGGGTAGGGGGGGTATGTTATGGAAGGATCTTATCCCAGCTCTTAACTCTTGGTTAGTGGGTGGGGTTTGTCCGGATGTTTTGGTTTTACATCTTGGGGAGAATGATTTGTGTTCGGTTAAAGGTGTTGTTCTTCTTAGAACCATGAAGAAGGATCTTTCTTTGTTGCATCAGCAATGGGCTGGGTGTCACGTCCTTTGGACGGAATTGCTTCCTAGGAGGTGTTGGCGGAATGCGCTTAAACCTAAAGCTGTTGACAAGTCTCGCAGGAAGGTTAATCTTGAAGTGTCTAGGTTTTGTAGAGATTTGGGGTTTGGACGGGTTGTTCATAGTGACATCCGTTACGATGCTGTAGCCTTTTTTCACAGTGACGGGGTTCATCTGTCCCGGATGGGGATGGACTTATATCTCTTGGAACTGCGGGAGGTGCTGTCCCACTGTTTGAAGGTCCAAAGTTTATTGGGTTAGGCAGTTTTTTCTTCCTTCAGCCTGTTTTGCTTTGGCTGCAGCCCCCACCCCCCAATTCTCAGGCGTGGTTTGGGGGGGCAGAAAGGTGGGGTTCGGGGTTCCTCCCCCACTGCTTTCTGGGTGGCGGATTAATTTGATTTGCCAGTTTTGGGCATGATGGGAGTTGATAGTTTGGAATTTGGATTTTGTCAGGGGAAGTTGTTCAGGTGGAATTCGGGTTTAGAGGCATAGGTTGGGGGATCTGGACTGGCTTTGGCTGTAAGTGGGGTTTTGAGATATGGTTTTGGGGCCTGTTGAAGTTATAATGTTTTAATGGGGCTGTTGTATGGTTTTAATATGTGATGGGGTATGTACGGGTGGGGGTGGGTTTGACGAAGGGTGAGGGGCGGGGCGGGTGTTTTGGGGGTTGGAAAAACAATACAATCATTTGGTAAAGGTTTAGATTGTTAGGCATTTGCCGAGGTTATGTTATGTAAATGTGCACCTGTTTCATTAAAGCGGCCTTTTTCACACTCTACTTGGTTTCTTGGTCTGCTCACTCTCCCCGACCCCACCCTCCCAAGAGAGTTCAAGAGAGCCACGGCCTCCGAGGGACCACAGCTGCCTGCTGCTGCCCTGATGACGTGGGCTGAAAAGCGTTTCGGGAAGCCTCTGCCCTCGAGGTGCAGCCGCGGTGCTTGCTGCTGCTATCACCGCTTTTGATGAGACAGTTGTGCTGAGGGTGGTCACTGTGCGCAGGATCCCGCGGCCGTGCTGTTCTGCGACCCTGCCCAAAAGAAATGGTTTGAGAGAGTGGTACCAAAATGGAGACAGGCATTCAAAGACTGTGAGATGGGGAGGAGCCAAGATGGCGAGGGGCAGAGATGTAGGTTGCTGTTGTGGGCTGCACTGTTTAATGGGGGGGGGCCTTAAATATACATTACAACTGCAAGGAAAGTCAGAGAAAAATAGGACCTTCATGGTGTTGTTATAGAAATGAAGGGGCATATTATCAAGTGCTAGTGATATTTTTATCGCTGCGTTTGTGTCCGTTTTCGGACGAAATGAGACGATAAAAATATTGCTTTGTTTACAAGAGCACGCTAACGCGTGCTCAGTGGGATTAGCGCTGCCTTCCACATTGCATCGCCTTGCATCGCTAATGAGATGCAAGGGAGGCGTGTCCCGTGAAACAACATGGAATATTATTACTAACCCTGATTCTATTTTCAAGTGTATCGCTAACACGCATAGCGATATTAAAATCAGCACTAACCGGGTTTTTCGCCGGTGTGTAACGCCTGCTATTTTCCTTACTAAGCCATAGGTATAATGGGAGGTGAATTGTTTTCCTGAGTCCACATCTCCCTATCCATATGGTTTTTCCTTAACGCGGTTTTCTATCGCTGGAATTCCGGCGATTTCGACTCTTTCTGCTGCTTTTGCCAGGGATTCTATTGCCTCAGTGATCAGCGTTGCTGATAGTGCGCTCACCAGGCGATAGAATCTGGCGATATGCAGTGTTAATTTTTTGCAGGCTACACACGGCCAGCGATAATTATCGCTGGCCGTTGATGATATGCCCCGAAGTTACCAAGCATTTCTGTGACGCAGCCGTTGCAAAACTCTCCAACATCATCAGAAAGCATAGCACTAATTATCAAGCCAAGTAAATGGTGTGGCATTTCATGGCAGTGCTTAATATGTAAAAGAGTACATGCCTGGGCCCAAAGTTTAGCTCTTGTTCCTGTGTAAGCAGTATAAATAATTTTAGGTTTAACCTTCAATTAACTGCTTACTCTTTTGTCTGTATAACTGTACCGGGCCCCCTACAGCTAGTTGGATCACAACATTATTCTTACTTTTTCTAGTCTTAGAGACAAAATCTTTGCTTAGATTTTACAGTCTAAGTTAATGAGTGACATTGGTCTTTAACTTCTTGTGAACTATGATTGATATGACTAAATATCTCACAGTAGTATCATTGAGCACCTCTCTGTTCATTCTCACATTCTATCAGTACCTATTGAGCAATTCATGTCTAACTCTAAAGAAATACAAGCATGGTCTGAAATAAATTAAATGAAGCTATCTTACGGGGTTAATGGCTTTTTCTGTCAATCAGTTATTTGTAAGAATCCAATCTATCCTAGATAGGGTAGTGTTTGGATGTAAATAGAATGAAAACTCAGCACCAGTACAATTATGAAGATGCCAAGGGTCTCTGAGGCTATGAGATTTAAGTATGTGTTAAATTTGTCTATGTGATCGCACTGGTATGGTTGCACCACCCTTCTCCCTGGCTTGGCAGACTTTACACTGTCCCCCCTAAGTCCATCCTACTTGCCACAGCACGTCTCATCCAGGGCCTGTAAACTGAAATGATACATTAACATATAAAACTATGCACCAACTAAAATAACTGGTTAAAATAATAAATTCTTATTAAAAATAATTATAATAATTATGTTTTGTATATGATGTTCCTTGTGTAAACACAAGCAACTCAGTTCCAATCAAGCTAGCATTACTATCCACTTTATTCCAACCTTCAAGGATGCCCTGCTTGTATCAAAAAGTCAGGTAACACAACTTTTCTCTAGTGCACACATTCTGCTCTCCTCCGGTCTACTATTGGCTCCTTCTACAACTATATTTAAGATGGCTGCTCAGAGCTGTCATTAGAGCTGGGACAGAATGTACTGTGCTCTGCAGCATTGCAGGCACAGCACTATAAAGCACTGTACCGCCTCTACTATACCCCAGCAAAACTTGCGCAATGGGGGGCGGTTACTGGAGTTAATTGTCCAAGATGTGGAAGTAATCAGGCCGATATAGTGCATATATTTGCAACTTGCCCGCACCTATCACTAATACTGGAAGATATTAAAAAAAAATTGCAGGGAGCTTTAAAATTAACAGTTACCTTAACCCCCTCAGTAATATTACTTGGGGTGAACTTAGATGGTATTATGGGAGAAGGATGTTATTTTATTTTTGTTGCAATGGCTATATTGAGATTAAGTATTGCTTCAGCGTGGCTCGATCAGGTACCACCCACATTTCAACAGTGGTTAGCCAGGATTCTAAATATATATAATTTGGAAAAGGCAATCTATGCTAGAAAAGGAAAAAAGGGGAGGAAACTGGGACTGAAAATATGGGAGCCAATATCAATTTGGAAGGAGGAAGCATAAGCCATTATTTGGAAATAAGTGGGTGGATTGATTAGAGGCATATGAGGATTGGCCTCTCGGGCTTGTACCAAACATAAGTGCTTTTTCTCTTTTCTCTGCTTCTTTTCTTTTTTACAGGTTAGTTATAACTGTATATTAGACAATATCCATTACTCTATTTTCCCTGTATGTATTGTATATCTGTTTTTTTTTTCTTTTTTGTTTGTTTAGAAAATTTAACTGTAAATAATGATGTGCTCCACACCCCTGGGTTAGGGGGTAAAAAAATGATGTCAAAAACTTAATAAAAATATTTTTTTTTTAAAAGAGAAAAAAAAAAAGATGGCTGCTCACATGTGCTTTAAAATGTCAGTTCCTTACCTTTTAAGATAGGTGCCATCATGCCCACATTGCACTGTGGTTTAATCTGACATCCTTGGGGTGCTGGTAGGAGATCAAACGCAAGGATTCTTCCACTCTGCAACAAACGGTTACCTACAAAAGAGCTCAGAGATGGGAGTTCATTGGTGCACAATGAAGAAAATACAAGGGAGGTCACTCAAATTATAATGTAACATGAGGGAGGCACATGGCTCACACCATTAGAATGCAGCTTTATCATACTTAAATGATAGATTGCACAGAAGAAAATGGCTAAAAAGAATATTATAATTATTGGCTCCTCTTGAGTCTCAACAAAACTGAGAGGTGTGTGGATTCTTCACCACTTCCCATGTAGAAAGACACAAAGCTCCTTATTAGAGTCTGTCGTGAGCCACAGGGAATGTGGTAGTCAGGTAAGCAATATTTCAGGGCTGCTCCTTGCTGATTAGTGCCAATTAGCACAAAACACGTGACAAGGAAATCTAATACTTGCTCTGCCAGCACTGGTGGCCTCCAATTGATTGATTGTGAGTAAAAAGCACTATTGAGGACGGAATTGACCACAATGCATTGGGAGAAGTGGTGCAGACAAACAAGGTGCTCCCCTCCCTCTGTTTACATTTCCTAAAGGATGTTGGGTTGACCCTAGGGTTGTATCAGCATACTTGGAGTGATACAGATAGTCCCTGATATACTGAGAGCGGTTTGCCAGGCTCCTCCAAGCAACATAATTGCTCGGAGGAGCATTAATCAGCACTTGATGTACCAACACTTTTGACAATTGCATCTACCAGAATGCATTGGGGGAAATGGTGCATGCAGGCAGTGTGCTTGTCTTCTTAGCTGTTTAATATATCTGGGGTGATGATTCTGTGCCTCTTGACTAAATGCACATGTGGCTAAAGTTATAGCATAGTCCTAAGTCTACAGTGTTTGACTGTGTTTCAAAACACGTGGTGTGTATACACAATTGGTTATAGATGCAGTAGACTGAGTGAAAGCACAGCGAGTAATAATGTACTCCAGGTTGGATATGTGCTGTGTTTGCTAATCTTCCTTCAACATTACAAAGTACATTTCTTTATATTAAAGGTCTTTAAACATTTTTTTTCTGAATCTCCCCCCATGCAAAAGGTTTTTAAATAGGGCCATCCTTGAAAACTTTTGGCCAAGGATTGTGTGGAGCGGAAGGGACAGGGCTGAGCACAGGGGATGATGCTTATGAGATTATTTCATGTGTCCTTTTTCCGTAGCTTCCAATCCACACTTAAGTTATAATGACTTATAAAATAGAAAATGCATCAAATAAAACCAGTAATTGACCCACAAATGCAGCTCCCCATAATCGTGGTTTCGTGCGTGCTTCACACCCATGGGCCCTAATGCAACTGCACCTCCTTTACTAATGATAGCTGAGACTCTGAGTAGAAGACTATCACCACTGCCTCTTTCGCCCCTTCACCACCATGACTGACCATCACTTTTCAATCTTCAAATAGACACTGTTTCTTTTAAGAAAACAAAATGAGCTCCCACATGATGTCTCCCTTTTATCTACAAGGGTGCCATTATCCCTAATGCTAGAAAGAAAAATAAATCTATGCCACTTTTTTAAAGTGAGACAGTCTTAATTGTGATGCAGTGGGTCCGTCAGACACCTGGGCCCCAGAAAAGAGTCAACTCACAGTGCCCCCTCTTTTTGGTCATATCTTTTACATTATCCATGGATCTTGCTACTTTCCTCTTTCTCCTGGTTCATTATCCTGAGGCCTCAGTGGTCCAGAAGATTAGTCTCAATGCAACCCTGCTGGCTCCTCCCTGCCACCCCAAGGCTCATCTTTTACAAAATCAGCTGTCGCTAAATAGTTGCTGCTGACCTTGAATGCATCTGCCCCAATGGAGGGAGGAGGATGCATAGAGTTAAAGGAGAAACAGACAATCTCATCAGCTTTTATCCGATGAAATCACTTAAAGCTTCATGGTGACAAAGATTTATTCTTTTTAAGAGGTAATGTAAGCGTGTTATCAACAGAATTATGGAGTAATAGAGACATTCACAAACATTTTGCACTGAGTACACTTTGATTACTTATTGCTAAAGTATATATTTTGAAAGCCCTTGCTTTACCTCACACATGAAATCACAGTGCGGCATCCCAGCTTATGTTGCTTGTAATACCATTTTAAAACATTGTATTACATACTCACAGTGCTTTCTGTCACAGTCTGAACCTCGTAACACTATAAATACACAAATCACTATTCCATACTGCGGCCAGTTAGGATTCCATTTGGTTAGGATTCCATTTTGCGTCTCTCACACACAAACATCTGTAGTAATACCATTAAGCAACTGAGTTTTCGTAACTATAGGAATACATTTACCACAGATTAGTTTAACTTGCATTTTTTTTCATTTAAGCGGTGTGCACCTTATTTTATGGGAAACATCCTTTACAGCGCAACTTTTACCACGCAGTGCCTTTACGACGCAACTGTTACAACGCATGTCATTACAACGCATAGCGCTAGGGGGCGCTCTAAGATAGGGAATAGATTTAATTTACTATCCAACACCTTCCCTACTATCCACGGGGACTGGAGTTGGAATAGTAAATTAAACTATTCACTATCCAGCAGCCCTTAACGCTATGCGTTGTAACAGCATGCATTGTAAAAACTGCGATGTAAAGGCATCCGTGGTAAAAGCATGCGTTGTAACGTCGTACAACCTTATTTTATATGCAGTTACCTGAAGGCAAAAAAAAAAACATAATGCCAACAGAATATTTTGTCCTTGTCAGACACCTCTTTGACCATGACACCACACTCACTGACACCCCCACCCATGGCCCTTAGGAACACAGTTCCCATTCTTTTGTATGCACTTCTAGGTCTGTGTGTAAATAAAGACAACATGGAAAGTGCCAAACAAACAAAAGCTTCCTTCAATACAATCCTCATTTACGAATACTTGCAGAGGTATTTGAGTCCCTCTGGGAATACAGCCATGGGCCCCCGGGGTGGAGAGTGCACCCCACAGTTTGAAGACCTCTGCTTTATATTATATTAATTTAAGTGTATCATATCTTCTGTGTACTTCAGAATGCAGTAAATAATTATGTTGTGACATATGCTTGAAAGCAATCAGACTATTTTTTTTTCCACATGGAAAACATAGCTAAGCAATATGTGGCTCAAAATGCAGTATAGTATTGCATTAGACAGGTTTACTGTTGTGCAGCATTTCTACTTTTTCACTGGAAACGTGTGCATCAGTGCCATTGCAATAACTGCTGAACAAGAACAAACATAGCAAATGCATTACTATATTGTTTCACCTCCTTATGCCCCTAATACTTTTCATTATGAAAACAATAGAAAACCCCAACTGTTACAAACTCATTTGGTACTGCAAACATGCCATCTGTGTTTCAGGGTAGTTTAATGTATGTGCCAAGGTTTGGCAGTTTGTTGTTGCGTAATAATTCGAAGCACATTCGACACCCAAAGTCCCCAGCTTGCATCATGTGGATTAAAAAGCTGTCAGGTCTAGCATTTCGAAAACATTGTCAAACTAACACACTGAAACAGCTCAGAATTCTTAACCTAACATAGCAATCAAACCATTGCTTCAGGCACCCATTTTATATTTGTTGCACTGAACCTTGTTAAGCATCAGTGAATGACTGCCGTGTGTCGTGTCGCTGTGTCGTGTGTAGGCCCCACAAAGTCTGTGAGAAGTAAGCTGATATCAAAGGACACTGTGCAACATTTCCACAATTAAAAAAACAAGCACAATTTGTGACCTTGGTCTTTTTCAGTGCAACAATGTGTGCTCAAAACCATGAATACCATAAGAAAGAGTAAAAGTGGCAAAAGATTATTGCCAAGCACACTTATTTTTCTAGCGTCCTCTCTCATCATCAAATAAAAACAAGTGTCATGTTTAAACAACTTAACTCTACAAGGTCTTTATCCAGAAAAAAACATGTTTTAGATATATATCAAATCAAGGTTAAGTGGTCAGCGTTACTTACATGACAACATGTTACAAGTGGAAGATATTGAAAAAGAATTCGGAGGAATGTATTTTTCCATTGACATACATTGAAGGCGGGAGACAGTAAGCTAAAGGCATTTTTGGCTTAAACATCGGGAGTCTCCTGTATGAATCAGGTCTGTTGACATGTGTAGCATTATGTAGGAACGTTTACTTGTGTAAGAAATATAACCACTCCCGATTGCTCAACTCATTCCATCACTCACTAATTGTCATCTCAAAGATTTTTGAAGCACTGGGCAGAACATATTTTTGGAATCTCTATTCAGAAGAACTTTGAATGTCAGTACAATTTTCTGTTAATTCAAGCCCATATAAAGCCACAATGTTTGAATTATATTTTACATTTTATGACATGGGGTGACACAAAAACAGCTGAAATAGGTCTTGCCCAGGATACCGAAAGTCCTTACGATGACGGTGGGTAGAGAGACAGAGATAAGCAGAGACATAGGTAGAAGTAGGCAAAGAGAGGAGAAGAGGTTGAAATAGAAAGCTAAACAGAGGTGAGACAGACAAAAGATCACCTTCCCATGGGGTCCCAGGGAGGGTTGAGTCCTGTACAATTGCCCACTTTTCCCATTCCTTAAAACGTCTAGGCACCCATTGGCTTCCATGTTGATGAGCATGAACATATCCCAACTGTAGAGGTTGAATTTACTTCACTCAGTTGCAGGAAAATATTCAATGTAGTGGCGAGTGTACTTCTTCTTCAGAAAATTCAGCAGTACAGTCTCAGGCTCTTTGCACGTGCTGATGGCACAAGGAAAGTCCTGCTGTTACACAATTTCGATTCAGATAAATACTTTTGTTTATGTGCTAATGTACTTTATGCAGAATCTTTACATAGAGTGCTAACACCAAACAGAACATCTGTTGTGATACTGTATAACTCCATCTTAATTTCTTATTCAGTAAATCATTAAAGAACTATTATATGCCTTTAAGGCTGCATCAAAAGACTTGTGAGAAAGTGGATTATTAGTTGGAGGGGATGGGAGTCCTCACCAAGTACTAGTTCCACAATTCCGTACCAGGTTCAGTTCGGTCTCATTAATTTAAACCTGATGTCAATCCTTGTTAGCTGTAGCACAAAGTAGACGGGCATAAGTTAGGAGAACTGCACAAAGCATCTACCAGTACCAAAACTGTTAAAAAGAAGAAAAAAAACACAACACAAAAAAAATCTCACTTCAATTTATAACAATAGAGTAAAGGTTAATGAACAAATAGACAACAAAAAGCCCAAAATTGTATTTAGATGGAATGAACCAGAAATATGATTTTTAGAATTTTTTTGTCAAAATAGTATCTAAAAGAACAAAGTGCTATTTGCTCACACTAGACTAAATCCAAGTTAAAATTAAGGCTGACCACAAGATCCAGCCTGCCGAGCATAAGGACCTGGTTTGTCCCTATGGAAACTTTTCCTTTGACTTTCTGGAGAAACGTTCTCAGCAAAAGGTCTTCACAGGCCAGGCTTGAGGCTAGGTCTGAAGGAGGGTTTGATGATGGCAGATTGGTGAATCTTTGTGTGACCCTCTGTTCTTGCAGGCAACTTGGCATGGTTGACATTGACTGCAAGAAGCCTCAAAGCACGAGCGGTCAGGCATCTATACCCAGAAAGGTCTTGTCAATGGTCGAATGCTGTTCAACATCGGCTTGGGTTAAGTCAAAATCCTTTCAGCAGAAGAAACTAGCAACTTCAGCATTGGTCCGAGTCTCCGTCGGTGTTCTGAAGGAAAAGTTCTGAAAAAGTTTCTAAGTGTCCAGTATTGCAGATTTTAGGGTCATTGGAGTACACCCTAACACCAGGTTCCGGGACCTGGTGGGCATAACTCACTCTCCCAGAAGTCACCAGCTGGGTCCAGGGCTCATCCAGTTGGAACTAGTCAGCTGGACTCCTGGAAAAAAAAGTAGTCTTGTCACAGTATTCATGGCCCTGTGGCTGAACAGGGGGTCAAACGATTGACCCTTGGAGTCCATTTCTCCATCCTGGGTACATGTGGAAGAAAGTCCAGCCTTTGGCACTTCGCTCAACAAGTTCAAAAGCAGTTGCAGTCCTTCTTCTGTCTTCCATAGGTCCATTTGTGTCCTGTAGAAGATACCACTGGGTGTCACATTTATACCTGGCTCTAGCTTGTGGGTGTGGATGACTCTCTAATCAATGGGGAAAAAGTTCCCAGGGGCAATCCTTTTGTTGGAAGGTGGTTTATTAGTAGGTGCAGAAAGATCTCAATAAACAAATCCTTGTTCAACCCTTGGTTGCTTGGCAGATGAGTAGTCAGGCTCAATTTAGGAGACAGGTGTGTAAAGTGTTCAATATCACCAAAACAGTAAATAAATAAAAGACACAAAACAATAAAAATCCCAAAACAATTTATAAACATAGAGACTATTTGTATCATTAAATTGACACCCAAATGATAAACATCCAATGTAGGGAGCCGGCGATATGAATTTTTAAAATTTAAATAAATAAATATGTGCTTTCTAGCGCCAAAAAATGTAAAGTGCGAACCCCAGCTACATGGTTGAGTTGGACCGGAACAAAGTCAAAGTTTCAGGATGACCGCAATGGAGCGCGGGTCAGATGTGATGAGCAGTTAAGCCAAGTCAAGGTTTTACCTTCTGGCTTAATCACTTTTTTGGAGCTTTTTCTCTTGACTTCGAGCGATCGGGTATCCAGTACCTGATTTTGAGTCAATGGTGACAGCAGCTGCACCGCAATGCCTCGTTATGTCCTGGAGGTCTTGGACTTTGTCCTAGATTGTAAAGAGCTCCTGATCTTTCAAGGGTCAAATCTGAGCAGTTAGGCCAAGTCGCGGTTTGATGTCACTGGCTTGACTCTCATCGTCAATATTAGTCTTCCTTTGGAGCTTTTTCACAAAACTTGGTCAAAAGTTTCCAAACTTTCAGAAGTTCTTCTCTCAAGGTTCCTTGAGGTATGAAACGGTCCAACAGCCCCATCCAAGGAATCAGAAGGTCTGGTTTGCTTCTTGGGGTCTAATACTCAACCTCTCACAATGCACCTGGTCAATCCAGGAAAACCCAGGTAAAGCTGGTCTGCTGGAGTTGTCCTTTCAATGGATGCTGCAGTTGCCTTTTCTACCTGTTGCTCCTCAGTGAGTCAACTTGTTATCCTTTAAGACAGGCATAGTACTTCTTGTGTGGAGTCTTTAGAGTGCAGCAGGTGCAATCCTTCTGAGTGAAGTCCTCTGTGGTGCAGTCCAAGAGACCAGCAGGGTAGTTCTTCTTCTCCAGGTGTTTCAGGTAGGGATCTGAGGTGTTCTTGCAGCTCTCCCATATCTCCCATATTTATTCCCCATACTGGGCTGGCAAAGGGGAGGCACCCCAACCAATGATGTTCAAGTTGCCACCCTCTGCCATCACACCTCCCTGGGAAGGGTGGCATATGTTTATTCCAGAATTCCATTTATCCAAAAATCAAAATGCAGAAAATCTCTCCTTGGAGTTCAGGCCTGGCTAACCCAACCCACAATTGTGGCTAACTTTTCCCTACACTCCCCTTCCAGTCCCACTGAAGGACTGGACTTTTTAACAGTACCAGCGGTGCCAGGGAACAACACCTATAACCTTCATGGGATACCTGTTTCGGCGCACAAACTACAGAGACACGGGACACTTCCTTCGGCGTCAAAGATTCAGGGTTTATTTACTGCAGGGAACACAGAAGTCACAACAAGTACAACCCGTGCAACTTGGGGAGACTGCTTCAAATTGGTTCTGTGGAGCGCTCCTTTTATACAGAATTTACTCATAGGACAACATGGTACACAAAAGTTTACAACCTGGTTCCCATAATTATCCCCCAGAGGGGTCGCTTTGGTCACTTTGGTACACATAAGGTCCGGAACATAAGTGCGGAAACATTTGGCGGTTCTCAACTGTAAAAACCCATCTTCCCAACATTAGTGAATTCCAATCGGCAGTAAAACAGATCGAAATAGGGACAAAGACAGGTGCAGAGGAAGATGGAGACAGTGGGAGATTGAGAAGGGTGAAAAAAGGGGAGGTATCGGGAAACACGAGATACAGGCATCAAAGGGACGTGCCTAATGAGATGCACGGCTGAGACAATAAACCGGCACGGCAGAAGCGGGGCCATCTGCCTTACAGTATCATCCCCCTCATCGTAAAAGATACTTACAAAGAACATGTGTCTTCCACAAATATCTTGAAAGTCCCAGGGTAACGAAGCGGACAGTGTCCGTTCGCTGGCTACTTGAGGGCAAGAGACAAAATGGATGCCGTATCTAAGATGGAACCCGTGGGTACAGATGAAAAACCCACATATCAAACGAACGGTTTAAGTTAGCACAGCGAAACTGCGCATACTTACTAAACTCGTCATTTGCGGTTCTTAGATACCAGACTCGACCATATTCGTGCGAGTCGAAAACATCACTTACAATTGTCACGGAACCTCACCCACTCCATATCTAATTACAGGGTCTCCCGTCTGGCTGGGGATCAAGGGAGTGGGGGCTGACCTGACATCTGTGCTTCTAACTTTGAAGTTCAGTTTATCTCCACAGACCCCTTCCTGTACCTGGATTCTACGGGAAGCTAATCTCCTCCCACCAAATGGCTGCATTGTTTCAGCCCCAGGCCTCTTCACACCTACTCAGGGAGCTGCTTGGCTCAGGCGGTCAGCAGCTGGCCAACGAGAAGCGACTGCTACATTGCTCTTTTAGGTAACTTCGGGAAAGTAATTCCTAAAACTACTTTCCTGCAACAGTTATAATAAATCTAACTTTGGCAAGTTGTTGGATGTATTGAAATTATTATTTTGACACTCTGAATTAAGATGCAAGTTATCTCCGCAGCGGTGGTTCTTGTGAGTTGCAGGTGGTGATGCGAGGTCCATCACTGAGTATATGTTATGCAGCAGCAGTTCTGATGAAACCATTGGCTTGCAATACGAGGTCCTGTGTCGTTGTTGAGGATGCTGTTGATGGAAACCTGCAATGTGAAGTTCTGCATTGGGGATGCTTTGAGCATCAGCAGTTCAGAGAAGATGTGGGATGCAATTTCAGGTCCTGCATCAAGGATGTATTAGGTTTCAATGTGGAGTTGCAAGGAGATACTTTGAGCAGCACCAGTTCTGCCCAGGAGATCACAGCTGTGCTGGCAGAGCACCTTGGGGCCATTTTCCAAGGCTCCAGGACTGGGGTGGCACCACTTTAGTGGCAAGACTCACAGCAGAGTCCAGGTGCTGGGTGCAAGGTGGTGGGAACCTTTTCTGTCCCTGAGGCTTAAATCAGAAGGCCAGCCTACTAGCTCCTGAAGTCACTCTGATGATCCCTGGTTCAAGATGCAGGGCTAGTCCTTTTCACTCAGAAAGAAGGGCAACAGGGCAGAAGAGTAGCAGTCCTTCTTGCAGCAGAGCACAAAGCAGTCCTTCTGAGTCTACCATAGAAAAAGAGGTGTACTGAAGAGTTGGGTCTGAGGGTCCAATATGAATTCCTCGTTCCAGCTTTGAAATAGGGGAAGGTTCTGGAGGTTTCCACTCCCAGAGGTATTTGGACTTTCCTGCCTCCCCACCCTGGCTCCGCCTTGTCTGTGGGGTGCAGAGGACAAGTATGAAACCCTTTGTGAGTGTGCTGAGGTAGAGCATTTGTGAGGTGTAAGTAGGGTAGGTGACAGCTCCTTCCCACATGAAATCAGAGATGACCCATCCTGCCAACTCCTATTTCCTATTTGTGTCACTATCGGATAGCAATACACAAAGGCTAGCTGTTAGAAATGGGATCTCTGGTTATCAGTGCTTTGCACCCTGTCCAAGTAGGGACCCTCACTCTGGTCAGGGTAAGGGAGTCACACAGCTAAGGTAACCCCTGCTCACCCCCTTGGTAGCTTGGCACAAGCAGCCAGGCTTATCTCAGAGACTATGTGTAAAGCATTTGTACATACACCCACAATAACACAATGAAAACACTACAAAAGGAGTCCACACCAGTTTCGACAAATTGCCAATATTTGTCTGAATAAAACAGGACCAAAATGGCAAAAATCCAACATACATAAGTAAAGATATCACCTTCCAAAGAATAAGCAAGTATATTCCATAGAAACCACTGGATGCATCACTTTTAGCACAAAGTTCCTTAGATGCATCAAAATTAAAATAGAAAACGGGCGTAGGGGAGGTGAGGTGCAGGAAAAGCAAAGCAATGCATCGGTTCCTTACTCCCGGGAGAGGTGACGCATCAGTTCTTTACTGGAAGAGGAGGTGATCCCTTTATTTCCTGACACACGGCCTCGGTTCCTTACTGCTGGGCAACATCGATGAAAAAATCGGCCCCCAGGGATGATTTGACGAAAATCCAGGCATGCAGCGTCAGTTTCAAAGCAATGAAGCAGGTGCTGTGTCTGAGTTGGATCGGATTGTCACGGACTTCGCTCATGTGGTGCTGGAAACTCACACTGCTGTGGTGCTTCTGAAATGCTGCAATGGAAAAGTAGGGCCTGCGGTTAATGCCGCGGATGATGCACTGATCGGGAACCACGCTCTGGTGATGGCAGCAGCGATGTGTTGAAGTTTGTAGTGATGTGTCAATAAAAATAGCTCTGGGAATTTATGTGTGGATTTTCTCCTTCACTTTCCCAGATTCTACTTTCAAGGGCCCAGGAACTGGATTTGGCACCACTAGGCAAGTCAGAACAAAGCCCAGGCACTGGTAGGTGAAGTCTATGATGGCCCTGAGACTTCTTAAAAGGAGGCAGGCACATGCAAGCCCTTGAAAAACCTTCGAAGCAGGATGTAGAAAGCAGAGTCCAGTCTTTTCACTCCCAGGACAGAAGCAGCAATCAGCAGGCCAGCACAACATAGCAACAGGCAGGGATGTAAGTTCCTGCTACTGCATCCAGCTCTTCTTCCTGGCAGAATGTCCTTTAGTCCAGAAGTGTTCTGATTTGAGAGTGTCAGAGGTCCCCTACTCATGCCCCTTTCTGACTTTGTAGTAGGCAAACTCCATAGTAGAGACTTTTTTTTATCTTTTATAAAACTTTTTATTTACAAAGAAACTTAGTGGTCAATACGCACAGAGATTGCATTTGGTACGGTTAGTTTATACATTATAGTAATAACATACATAGTTTCTGGCTCAATAGCATATGAGATGGTCTCAATACAGTACAATACATAGGTCGGTCAAGGCGTTATCCGAACATCCGGGGCGGGGACAAAGGTGGGTTCACATATATCTCCTCGATAATCATTCCAATTAGACCATACCGCTACCCATTTCTGGGACAGCCCGGGGCAACATAGTCTGTCTTCTCCTGCAGCATGCACCAGTCCATATCTTTCTTCCATGCCGTGAGCTTTGGAAGCGTATATCTGCTTCCCACAGACGTGCAATATTTCGCTTTGCAATCGTTAGTCCAAGTGACACCCACAGCCTGCCCTTGGTTGAGAGATCTGTGGGTTTCCATATATTTAAATGACACCTTTTCACTTCGGGCTGCAATCCCTCCTCCCATACCTCACGCATGCAAGTGTGCACTTTCCGCCAGTATGCTTGTATCAGGGGGCACTCTCATATTATATGAAGGAAGGTCCCCACCTCCCCACACCGCCATCTACAAAGCCCGTCCTCACTCCTGCCCATCAGCACCAATAGGGTGCCTGAGATATAAACACGGTGTAGCACCTTCAAATGCACCAGTCTCAACTTTGCAGATATTGCTATTTCCTTGGGAGATGCAAGTGCTACCCTCCACTCTTTGTCATCGATTTCAAGACCATCCGCCTCCCATAGTAGAGACGATTTAAGGCATGGGCAAAGTGGACTCTGGCCCTGGGCTCCAGCCTTCCAGGGGGCCCCCTGATAAAAACAGCTCTGTTCTTGCCCTGATGACCATGAATAATTCATAAACAGATTGTTTTAAATACCTGTTTTTAACTTAATTTTAACGTGATTTATGTATGAGAGTCTATTACAGATGTTTTGCAGAGAAATGTTTTTATGTTTCATGCAAAACCCATTTAAAAAGTTTCTTTTACATCAAAACAGGATCTCACATATGAGACATGGAAGGATTTCATAACAATGATCTGCTGTAAAATTTGTGAAAACACTGTCACTATCCCTGAAAATTGGATTGAAACACATTTAGAATTTGGACCAGAGTACCTGTGCACCACCAGTAATCTTGTCTAACGAGGGTATAAAAGAGCGGAAATTGAATCATAAACTCAAAGCTGTTCTGAACATGGACCCCCAAAATAAGTTTGGCCCAGTGTCACAAAAATTCTTAAGATGTTCCAGCTTCAAAATAAAGTGTTTGTAGTGCACAAAGCCCTGCTTTTACCTGACCTGGCCACAGACACACTACTGGGGGGGGGAGCCAGATTTGTGTGAGGACAGGCACTGCCCTATTCGGGAGTCAGTGACAACTCCTCCCACAACTCCAGCTCAGGAAGGCCCATCAGCCTGGTGATGGCCCATCAGGCACACCTCAGCTTCCTTTGTGTGACTGTCTGAAGTGAATGAACAAGAGCCCAACTGTCATCCTATCCCAGATATAGATTCTACAGACAGGCAGTAGCACAGAATGGTTAAGCAAGGTAACGCCCAGTTTCTGAAGGGGGTATTTTCAAATTGCAATTTAAAAGCCAACTTCATTAAAAAACGTACTTTTAAATTGTGAGTTCAGAGACCCCAAATTCCAAATCTCTGTCATCTCCCAATTGGAAATGACACTCTAATGATATTTCAAGTCAACCCCCAAGTTATTCTAAGGGAGCGATAGGCCCTGCAATAGTGAAAAATGAAATTAGCAGTATTTCACTATCAGGACATGTAAAACACATGCCTTTTAAATATATCGCACCCTGCCCATGGGCCTGCCTTGCTCCTACATTAGGTGTGATTTACATGTAATAAGAGTGAAGATTTGGGTCTGGCAAATGGGTGCACTTGTCAGGTTGAAATTACATTTTCAAACTGCACACACAGGCATTTCATTGGCAGGTCTGAGACATGTTTGTAGAGCTACACATGTTGGTGGCATAATCAGTGCTGCCGGCCCACTGGTAGCATTTAATTTACAGGGCCTGGGTACACCTGGTGAACTTTACTAGGGATTTACTAGTAAATCAAATATGCCAATCATGGATAAACCAATCACCAATACATTTTAGGCAGAGAGTATATGCACTTTTGCACTGGTTATCAGAGTTAAAGTGTCCAGAGTCCTAAAGCCAACAAAAACAGGTTTTACGAAATAGGAGGAAGAAGGCAAAAAGTGTGAGGATAAACCAGCAAAAAGATCAAGGTCCAACACCAACTTCCAGCTACATCTAGTCATATGACCCAGGATACAGGCTGCAGGTACCAAATAGGTGGGACAAGAAAATGGCAACATTCTATAAGTGACAACAAGGTGATGGATGGCTTCCTTGAATTAATCTTAGCCACTGGCCGCATACCAATTCATCATTTTTTGCTGACCATGCCACCTCAGTTTGAACCCAGCTATATGCAAATCAGTATTGGCTGTGCTTCAATGGGAACAGTCCAGCTCAAACTGTAAAGTCAGGTCTTCCCTGAACCAGAATGCAAGCAACATCGGACTGGTTTAACCTTAATTATGGGCTCTTCAGCTTTCTTAAAGTGGTATTTTTAGAATTGTGAATGAAAAGCCCACTGTGCCATTAAAGAGGTCTTAAAATTACACTTCTTTAGACACCAAAGTCAACATGTCTCCCTACTGCGAACTGAAGGTTAGCACTTAATATATGCAATGAGGTAACCCACTACTATCCTAAGGAAGAGGTAGGTATTGCAGTTGTGAAAAATGAATTTAAGAGTTTTTCACCACCAGGACATGTAAAACTTACAAGTACATGCCTAACTTTGTAAATACACTGCACCTTGCCCTGTGGGATGTTTAGGGCCTACCCTAGGGGTAATATATGCATTAAAAAGGAAAGTTTAGGCCTGGCAAAAGGATTATTTTGCAAGGTCGAAATGGCAGTTTAAAACTGCACTTACAGACTGTAATGTCAGACCTGAGACTAGCTTAATAGGCTACTTAAGTGGGTGGCACAATCAGTGCTGAAGGCCTACTAGTACCATTTAGTTGACAGATTCCGTATACATGTAGTACCTCTTTACTAGGGATGTATAAGTACATAATATGTGCCAATTGGGTGTAAGCCAATGTTACCATGTTTAGGGAGTGAGTACACACACTTTAGCACTGGTTAGCAGTGGTAGAGTGCACAGAGTCCTAAAGCTAACAAGAAGAAGGTCTGTGAAAATGGAAGAGCAAGGTAACAAACTGGGGGGGAACACCCTAATGCTGAGAGGTCTGATAATGTGTAACACAGTTACCAAGTTTTTAAACTGACACCGTCCGTTTTGCTACAGTGGAAAACGACTTTGAAGATTATTCGATGTCAGTTTATGTAAAACATAAGTACACATGCTCTACTTTTTAAATACCATGCACCCTGCCCTGCAGGCATGTAGGGCCTACTTTAGGGGTTTCTTATACTTATTAAAAAGGAAGGTTTAGGCTTGGCAAAAGGTTTATTTTGCAAGCCAAATCCAAAGTTTTAAAACTGCCTACCGAGGCTTCAGGGGTAGGTCTGGAGACATATTTTGCATTGTCACTTTAGTAGTGGCACAATATGATGTAAAGTCCACTAGTGACATTTAACTTACACATCCTGGGTACTCCATTGGTACCACATGCTATGGATCTATAGGTAAGTTATGTATGCCAATCAAGGGGGCAGTCAATTTTAAATATTGTAGGGATCAGAGCCCACCTGCTGGGCACTGGACAGCAGTATCCCAGTGTGCAGAGTCAAGACACTAGCAGCAAGAGCTAGCCAAAGAATAGGAGTGAACATGCAAAAAAGGCATTTCCTACATGTTACATTCAGACTGCCTGCCTTCTTGAAAGTT
Organism: Lissotriton helveticus; assembly: GCF_964261635.1. Classification (NCBI taxonomy): domain Eukaryota; kingdom Metazoa; phylum Chordata; class Amphibia; order Caudata; family Salamandridae; genus Lissotriton; species Lissotriton helveticus. The sequence continues at coordinate 755,696,910 of NC_136057.1, read as the reverse complement.
GCTTCTCATCCAGAGTATGTAAATGCTGCTATCTTTGAATATAACACTGCTTGAGCTAATTAAAGAAAATGATTATTATTCATTAGAAAATAATCGTATGACCAAATTGACTGTTTTAGTCTGCATATTCTTGGATAAAATCTCTTGATCAAAGATACATGTCAGAGATTTGTTCTATGTCCACATGTATGACATATGACTTGAAGATTATGGAGTGGAGAGGTCATGTTCTTGCTGTGAGCTTGATTTTGCTTTTCCACCCTACTCAAACAGACAGTACAATGGTATACTAAATAATTGTAACATACAGGTTATAAATGTCTCGACTTTGGAAGCTTATCATGTTCAGAGAGGGAATAATTGAGAGAACTGTAACTGAGGTATGGTGGCCAACTGAATAAGTAAGGAACAATACAGCAACAGTACAGTTCTTAATGTTTTGAGAAATGTCTGGAGAATAGATAATGTGCTAATACTTAAAATGGGTTACCATGCAACAATGTGTATTATTATAAATCAAATTTTAAATGTAAAGCATTGACTATCGAGAGGTCATAAGCATAGCTAGCAAGCTCTGAATTGTGCTCCCAACCACAACTTGCAAATGTTAGTGGCTCTCTAATGTAATGGCTATCAGTGACCTATTGCAACTGTTCTGAAAGCAAAAAAAACTTCATAAGTGGTCCCCGCCCCCCCTCCATCCCCCCCCCCAAATTTTAAATTACCAAATCATTAATGCCCCTTTTAGATTAGAATAGAAACAAAGACTGACTTCTTGAGGGGTAGTTAAAGCCCCATATGAAGAACACTATATCTATCCGGCCAGTACAAAGACAAGATACAAGGGTGGTCATGGTTGATAATTGATGGGCGAGTAGAATTTAGGCCCCTATTTTGGCCTCTCTCTTGGGGCAGCCATCACTCTCTTTGATACAGTTCCCATCGTTAACCAGTAAAGAAACTAGCAGCAAGATCTATCAAAAAAATGAGTGAACATGTACAAAATTGCATTTTCCTACAAATAGAGCATCACTCTCTTTGCTACAGTTGCCACCATCAACCAGTCAACCAGATTTCTTCCTGTCACTGAGAATCCACATTTCCGTCAGGAATTAACTTAAAATAAATGTCTTCTGTGGGTTATCGTTTTGGTTTGATTCTACAGAGCCAGGTGGACTAATATCTGAACATAGTGATTTATAAGTGGAATGCTCAAGAACGAAAAAGTGTTTTCATGGTTCAATGTTTTTTATGTGCTCAGCTTATTTGGGCTTGCTACATTGTCACGCATTAAGAAGCCTGAGACGTGTACATTTGATTTTTGCTCCTATGTATACTAGCAAATCATTTGATAGTAGTACCCTGTGCACATGTACTATCTCGTTTTAAACAATGTTAGTGATGCCTGTTATAATCACTTGAGTTATGATTAAAGACAAAGGAACAACTTTGAGCCAGAATGGAATATTTCTTACTTGTAAAATGACTTTAAAACATGCCCATTCCATTTATAAGGCAACCAGCCCCAGCTGCCTTCCCTGCGTTGCGCCATTGGAGCGACTCATGTTCCTGCAGGCAGCCCTTGATGAAGGCCAGGGCCCCTTTGTGTCTTCACAAAGGCCCGGTTTATTCCATGCGTTCAGCAGCTGTGACTTTATGGTAGCACAAAGATTGACGAGGCTCTATTCCTTGACTGTTGTTAATGCAAAAGTTCACAACCTCAATCCAGATGCGGTCTTAGTCGGAAAGAAGATTACACACACCATTAAAGTTACAATTCTCTCGCCCATCTCTTACCTGACTTTATTGGCCACTGCAGATATCCCAGGACCGCAAGCAATATTTTATTTATTGTGAGTGTCAGCGATCAGGCCGCAGCAAGTAGACACAATTGACATTAATTGCGCATGAATTGAGAGCCCTTGCTCTGCATGTCTTTCCCATATGGATGAAAGTTAAACACTCGAAAGATTTAGAACTGTCATCAAACGAGTCCCATTCTGTTCCTTACAAAAGAGTCCTAGTGAGCATACTTTCGCAGCCCCAGAAGGCCATTGGGCAGTGCTTCCCACAGCAGAGCAGATTTCAGCTGTGACATCCTTATAGAATGTTTTTGGTATCATAACTAAAGTGAATTAAAAGTTAGTATAACAATGCTGATTGGATGTGCAGTACCTTGAATTAGTGTCGCTTGCTCTTCACTGCATCGTCTGCTCCTGACATCATGCCTGGAGATGCCAGGAGCAATTTACAGAGCAGCCGTGACTGTCTGGGTAATTTGCTGTAAACTGTTGCGACTTGCATCTGTAAATAACACTCTGCCAATTTATGCTCATCAAAATGCTGTCCAATCAATAGATGTTTGTGTTATGTCTTTGGCTGGGAAGAAAAATAGGTCATTCGTCTTATCTGGCGTCGCCTTCCCGACAAGATGGCTTTGTAAATTGAAGGTGGTCTGCACGCTGAACAGATCTTTGCTAGAGCCAAGTTTAAGGCACAGACGTTGAAAGAGACAGACGCGCTTGAGACGGAAGAGATACCTTATCGCAGTGAGGTGGCAAATTTATAGTCATGCTGACGCATTAGTTCCTAGTAGTACAGAACCAAAGATAAGACAACATTAAACAGAGAAATGAATGTTAAAATCAACAGAACAGAACACTTAAACTTTTCATTTGACATAAAGAGGGTTAGCAAGGAAACAATAACGTGAAAGGTGTGGATGAATGTGGTTTATTTAAAGAAGTGCACATTTCTGCGGAACCGCTTTTTCAAATAATATTTTTTTAAGTACCTAAATACTGACATGCATGAAAATATCAAGCTGTTAAATATCTTCATGTCATTGAAATGTGCATCGTTTTTAAGCTGACATATTTTATTAGGAAAATGAATGCAAACAAAACCACATTCTAAATGTGGCAAACATATCAACATTAATAAAAAAAAAAGAAATGAATACATATTTACAAAACTTTTATAACCAAAAGTCTTCTAACTCATGTTAAGTGCAGCTTAAAATTGAGCACACCTGAATGAAAAATAGTGAAGGCTACACAGGGCCCGAATGTAAATGTTCCAATAGGAAACACAACATAGATATTTATGAAGATCAAGCAAATGTGTCTCCAAGGCCCATTGTTGAATTTTATACGGTATTTAGGATGAGATTTTCTTTTCTCACTTTTCAGCTGACACGATATAGGCGGGGGAGTGATAGAGTGCAGGTTCACCTGCCCAGAATTTTACCATACTCACCTAGGCCCATAAACACATACACACTTTGAACAGGTAAACCTACGCTTTAAACCAGTTATGTTTACATTAACTTTTTAGGACCTATACCTTGACTTACCAATCCTAGTCACCGGTACCTAGAGTACTAAGGGATCGAGGGAGTTAGCAAGCAAATAGGTAGTAAATATACATTTGCACTCATAAAATAACCACAGACTCGGGAACGATTTAAACGCTTTATCTAAATATTTTCTTAAATGTCAATGTCCATACTAAATTAATCAGGGTTTGTTCAATTAAGAAAAGTATAATCAAAGCAGTATGATTCGGAAATATCATGAAACTTTCTTTAAGCATTGACACATAGGAAGGGTAAGAAAAGGGAAACAGCACAATGACATACCCTCGCAACTTTTATATTTACCTAGAATGGTGTGAAGACCAACCCTGGCCACGGGCTGGAATAAAGGGACAGGACCCCCCGATAGTGGAGGTGCCAACAGGATAGAACAGGTGCAGACCAGAAGCAGGATAAGTACGGACCAAATTGGATCAGGACAGGACCACCGCAGGTCAGGACCGGCACCCACAGCTAAAATGCAACGCCAGCGTCACACCCCTCTCTGCAGCTAACAGTTGGACCCGATTGAGTTAGCGAATCTTCTCCCTTAGGAACCCCGATTGGGTTATCAAACTCCTTCCCAGAACCTCGATTGGGTTATCAAATCTTCTGACAGAGGTCTCCGCCAGCACCTCTGCTCTCGATCGCCTATTGAGTGTGTTGGGTCAGTGACAGGTCAGCTATTCGGACAACTCGGACAATCTAACTAGCTAAGCCTACCTTAGATATACCAATTTCCAGGGCAGTGTACCACCCCCCAATGTTGCAAATGTGCATATTCCCTCAATTTGATTTGTCAAAAGACGAGGCGAGGTCAGCACACCATACCAGTTATGAAGTCATGCTCTTCAATATTCAGATCAATGTTCCCGCTCAAATATTTTATTTTCCCATGCACTTTTATTCCACCCGACAATGGATATTTCAATAACAAATACATTGTATGTAAAATGTTCAATTTGACTTCCTCTCAAGAGGTCGAAGGGTGAGTTTCCCTGGCGCATCTTTAGGCAAGACAGTCACTGGCACAGGTTCAATGCCATGACTCGAGGATTCTTGGAGTCTTGTGCGCAGACTCAAGTCTTTCAAAATGGAGTGCACCAAGATTACATCAGGCCCAAATACGAGCTAATAGCAAAGTAGAAGAGAAACAGTTTTAGAACAAAGAATAAATGAATGCCCTGCATACTCTATTCCCATTACTTTATTTTAACTACAGCATTAGGAATTAGGCAGAACGAACAATTTAGCAAAACCAGCAATGCAAGCGTTAGCTAATGAGAACATAGAGCAGCCATCTTTAGTGTTAGTGCGCAGAAGCAAAGTTTTCCCACCAAGCAGTAAGCACGTCATGTCACGTGAGTGTGACAGACGCATGCGCAGAAAAGTTCCCGCGTTGCGGCCGCCATTTTAATGCATTTCAGTTACAGTTAGTAAAAGCACATTGAAAAGCTTCCCCTAGATACTAGAAATGCCGCGTGGTGCATTGTTAGTAAGACGAAACATGTTGGTTAATACATTACTCATTATTTTGAGAGGGCTGAGTCCAAGCAAGTCGCTTTACGTGCGAAAACATGCTTCTTCAGGAGGACAGTAGTATGTAAAAGACTGTGTCCTGAGGCAAAATGATGGGGCCCCCCTGCAGAATGTGATGAGGGGCCCCTTAGTTTCCCATATCTCACAGATATTCCTTGACCTTGGGCTGAATACCTGGAGGGTTGGGTCCCCATGCGCTGAGAGGGCTGCAGGGGGCTGCATTACGCCCCTGATAAAAGACCAGAATTTGCAGCTTTTTAAAATTATAACACATTAGCCATGGCCTTCATCATATCGTCCGATATCTCTTCTGAATGCGGCCGGAAAAATATATTCGAAAATCTTGGCAATTAGGTTGGCAGAAATTATAACACCACTTGTGTCGACTAGACAACATGGATTCATCTCTAAACGCGGAACAACGAATCACGTCAATAGAGTCATAACGCTTTTTGATCATGCTAACTGTAGTGGGTACGCGCTCTGCCTTATTTTATTAGATGCCGAGAAGGCTTTTGATCGTGTTATATGGGGATTTCTGTGGGCAGTGATGCGGCGATGTGGGTTTAGGCAACAGTTCATAGCTGTTTCACAGACGTTACATCGTCACCCACTTGCAAAGATCTGTACAATGGGGCTCGAATCTAAACTTGTGCCAATTACGCGTGGTACAAGACAGGGGTGTCCCTGCTCCCCATTTTTATTTTCCTTATACATAGATCCGTTTTTAAAAATGTTAGAAAACTGTTCCCGGATTCAGTCTGTAATTTTACAGCAGAATCAATATCGCGTCTTCGCGTATGCTGATGATGTGGCCATAGTAACGACAAAGCGATCAGCTGCGATGTCTGAAATAGAGCGATTCGCAGCACAGTACGGGGCAGTATCGGGTTATAGGTTAAATACATCCAAAACACAAATTTTATATGTCAATAGAGGGCCATATACGGATCAAAGGGTCTTAAATGAGGTGACTTACTTGGGGATTAGGATACGGGCCTCTTTGAGTGAGTTGGTTAAGTCTAACTGGGGGAGGTTAGTGGCGGGGGTCCGTAAACAATTTGATCAATGTGAATGTTTACATCTCTCCATGGTGGGAAGATGTAACGTTCTTAAGATGTTGATCCTGCCGAAAATGTTATACTTTTTTAGATCTGTGCCCTTGGAGGTAACACAAGCCAATCTCGCTTTATTACAGTCATTATGTGCTAGATTTATATGGGCGAGAGGAAAAGCGCGAAGAGCAATCCGATACATGGTCTTGCCGAGCAATCAAGGGGTTGGGCCGTCCCCGACTTACATTATACTATTACGTATGTATGTTGCAACATATGAATATATTGCTTACTGCGGTTGGATCAACGGATATGGCTGAGTCTCCCTCTATTTATCAAATGCTGCTGGGCAGCGATGCAAAAAATCGATTGTTTGTTAATGTGGATTGGAACTACTACAAGCGCACAAGCTTTAAAATCCTTATCGCTGCCTACATAGGTCGGACAGCTGTCAAGAAGATATATGTGGTGGAAAGGGTTTCTTGGTAGACAATTGGCGGGCTAAAGGGGTGTGCATGGTTGGTGATCTATTCGTGGATGGTGGGCTAAAGTCGTTTGAGCAGCTTAGGGATCAATATCATTTGCCTCTGCCGGACTTCTTTAAATACTTACAAGTTCGTGATTATTTGTTGAAAGCCCGATGGAAAATTCAAGTCAATCCTCTCATTGAGGCAGTGAGGAAAGATGCACAAATTGGTACACTTTATACTTTAATGCTGGGCACAAAGGCCAATGGTTTGGAAGTTCATAGTCTCAAATGAGACAACAGATTAGGATGTCAGGGTATGAGGATGGAGACTTCCATAGATTTGGCAGGTCGACTGTTTATGTCTGCTAACCTTTATGCCCAACATTATAAAACTATTTTAATCTATATGACACACCAGATAAAATTTCCAAATGGGGGGTGGTAAGGAGGGAAAGTGTTTCCGCTGTGGGGCTGAAGCTGCTGACGTGGTTCATGTGGGCACTTAAGCACATTGTTTGGGCATATGGAATTTTTTTTAGCCGAAATCCTGGTGGGGCCTATACAACTGTCTGCCACTCAGATCTTGTTGGGGGTAGAGATGGGACTAGCAGCGGACAAAGTACCTAGTAAATCTCTAAATCTGATATTTTTGGCCACAGCGGTGACTAGGCTTTGCATTGCATCAATGTGGCTACTAAAAGACGCCTCAACATTCAAGGCATGGAGGGCAAGGTTCTTGGCAATGTTTAATATGGAATATAGTTTATACGCTTTTAAAGGCAGACGGAAAATGAAACTCGGTCGTCAAATTTGGGGGGCTGTTGCGACTTATATGGAGTTATAAATGTATGACCAGGGTATGGTTTGTTCGGTTATTTATTATACATATATATCTTTTTTATTAGCCTTTCACCGGTAAACTCATGGTTATATTGGTATGGTATATTATCCCCTACTAAGATGATGTGAATTTATGTTTCAATTTGTAATTCTTTTTCTTTCTGTTTTTGATCTCTGTCTCCTATTATATATGTGCCTTTTCCTTTTTTTCTTGTGTACTCAGGAATTTTCAATAAAAAAAAAAAGAAAAGCTTCCCCTAGATACTAGAAATGTTGTGTGGTGCATTGTTAGAGAGACGAAACATGTTGGTTAATACATTACTCATTATTTTGTGAGGGCTGAGTCCAAGCAAGTCGCTTTACGTGCGAAAACTTGCTCCATCAATCTCCTCTTTGATATTATTTTATATCATCACATATTAAAGAAACAGATGCCAACTTTCAACATTTACTCATTTCTATTTCTTCAAACACTCTTTTAGGATTTTCCCCATTATTCATGTGGAAATTTTTCATCTTCTTGTACAAATCCCCATTTAATTCTTCAAGCTCAATTTCACTGAAGTTTCTTTTCTTCCCTCTCTGATTTACTTTATATGTCTTCTTGTGTTTGCGACATTTGCAACAAATTATTATCCATAACATCAGTAGGGCTACTCACACCATTGGCTCAGTATTTTACCTACACAACTCTTTCCTACGTTCCTACAACTACCTATTGAGGAGAGACCACTAATTAGTCTCTTCCATGCACTGTCAACCTCCAGTGGTTTCAATTCTTCTCTCAAATTGGAAATATTTCTCGCGTACCTTTTAATATCTACACTTTCGTCTGGAATGTAAGTGCAACAATGTTGCATCTTCAGCATTCTACAGACTCCGCCCTCTTTTCCCAATAATATAATATAATAATAATATATCAAGAGCACGTCGATTTGGTAAAACCATTGATCTTACCGCAACTAGTTCGGTATTGATCATCACGAATCCACTAGCAGTGTCAGTCGATAAGCGATCCACCACTGTTGACAATTTGCAAATTCTTTGAGTATTCAGAACCACTCCCACTGAAGGTATTATTGCACTAAATATGTCCCTACAATTTCAGCAAATGATGCTCTTTTACTACGGGTTAGTCCATTAGTTTCCTCATTGCTTCCAGTGATTTTCTCTATGTGGTACACTTTTGGGAATACTATTCCAAAATCGCAACTCCCGTACCAATGATCAGGCAATTTAAAATAGGCCTTGTTCCCACAAATGTAATAAATTCCAGGATAAACTGGTTCAGTTCCATCTTTGAAACCTCAACCCCCAATGACTCTGAAATTATGTTCACATTCACTGGAACCAATGAATATATTGTTCTAGTAATCTGTTTTCTCTCTATGGAGACAGAGTTTCCCTTTCTTTTCGAAATCCAGCAACATAGCAGCTTGAGTCTTACCATTAGAGGTAAACTCTTTATTTTCAGCCCATTAAGAAATCTTTCGTTTATGATCAGTGGCTTTTCCATGGAAATCCTGTCTCCTTTTTTCAACTAAATCTAAAAACATCTTTCTCTTGTAATATGCATGTTAGATTTTCTTTGTGAGCCTTAGCTATATCTATTGATACTATTGTTAGAAAATAATCTCCCATAAAGTGTGTAGAGTCTCTAGTACTAGAAATACGATTTAAATTTCTACATAAAGGAACCTCAGAAATAACAACATCAAAATTACAATAATAATATTGTAATTTTCCAGTTCTATAAACAGACTAGCTAAAATGCTACATGAAATACCATTGGTCAGTGGCAAGTGATGGTAAGTGACCCCTTCAGCTACTGATGTGGGCAACTTTATGCATACGTAGCAGTCACTGATTTTCATAGCTTCTACATAATGTACTAACAAATTAGCAAATACATTTAAATGAGTTCTATTTCTAGCTCTTCTATAATGTAAGTCTCCCTCATCTGGTGCTTCTAAATCTACTCCATTTTGCTTAAGACTAACTGCTTTCTCGTGTATATGTGTATCTATTGTCTTAGGTGAACCTTCAAGCTCAGGTATATAAGTGTTATTCTGCATTTCTTTGCTCATTAGGTAAGGCATAGCTAATGTCAATCCAAACCATATTATAACTACTATTGCTATACTACATGTGCATATTCTACAACATGTCTTTAGACAATTTCTTTTCGGTCTTCCATTAACATTATAATCAGCCATTTCTGACTAAGGAGATTTTTATCCCCTCTTTGTAACTTTTCCACAGACTTTAACCTGTGTTTCTTTTCTCAAGTTGGTCTAGCTTCTTCGTCAGTCTGATCAACAATCAGTTTGTCATGACTCAATTCTAGATTTTCGAAATCTTCAAGTACGACGTAGGTCCACTCAGGTCCTTTAAATTTGTTATTCAGTCTTTTCAAACGTGGATTTTTCTCCTTCTGGGTTGCTCTGTGGATTGTCCAGCTTGGCTTGATATTTCGTTTACTTGCTCTGGTTCTTCATTTATTGTTTTAAGGCAAAATTTAAGTCTTTTGATAAACCCAGGCCACTTATCTTCTTTTCCGAGTCTTTTAGCTGGCCCTGTGCTTTGACTTTCTTTAAATGCTCTTTTATTTTTGTTCAGTTGTGGCACTACTTGTTCTCTGTCAACTTCTGAATTCCTCTCTATCTGACTTGGTCTAGGTCTTATCTTTATTTCTTCTGCCTGGATACTAATCTGGCCTTGTTCATATGTTTGCTGTACTTGACTTTGACTTTGACTTTGTTCGCCTTCTTCTTCCTGAACACGTTTTTCTACACCTATCTGGTCGTTCTCAGGTCTTAGGATTTCTTGATGGTCTTAAGCCTGAGCTTTTACCCTAATACCTATCTTACCCTCCTCAGACTCTGGAGTACTGGCTGGAGTTTCAAATGTCTGAGTATACTGATCTTTCCTTATCTGGTCCTCCTCAGAATTACTTTTGACTTGGATTATTGTAATCTGAGTACCTTCTTCTATTCCTGACTCATCCTCACTATCACTCTGTCTATCAAGATAGGTTTGACTTCTGGTTTTCACTAAATCTGCAGGTATGTCGACTACTGGAATCCATTCATCCTGACTGGTGCTTGGTTGTTCTTCATCAACTACTTCGGGATCAACTTCTTGAGACCCTTCAGCTGCGCAACCTTCAGCCTCTATTTCATCAGGTTCAGTCACCCTCTTAGTGTAACTCGCGTTGATCCAGTTTGGAATTCCCCTGCACTTTACAGCTGTGGTAGTAACCAATATCACTTGATGTGGCTCTCCCCACCTTGGTGCTAGGCAAGATTCTTGAGTATGTTCCTTTATCACTACCCAGTCACCTGGATTCAGGTCACGTGCTGGAGTTGATTGTCTGGCGACAGCATCTTCCCTAACCTGGTGAGAGATAGAATGCACTTGGTCAGCCAGTTCTTTGAAGTACTCGAGCACTAAATCATCAGATATATTTATCAGCTTGTGTCCTGGTACCCATGCCTGCCTCATTGCTCTTCCCATGAGTATCTCATGAATTTTGAATTTTGAATTTTGAGTTATTTTTAAAGCGCACGTTCACTAGCAGTTTCATGGCGCTATAGGATTTCGATCTGAGGGAGGGGGGAGATTTATGAGCTGAACGCTTGCTGGAACAGCAGAGTCTTAAGGTTTTTTCGGAATTCGGTGTAGGATGACAGGGATCTTAGGGAAAAGGGAAGAGAGTTCCAGAAGGTGGGGGCCTGCACCGAGAATTTCTGACCGCCGGAGCGGCTCTTCTTAAACCGAGGAGTGACTAGCAGAGATTCGGAGGAAGAGCGCAACTCTCTTGCGGGAATGTAGTTGGTTATAGTCGCATTAATGAAAGTAGGGGCCGTGCCGGCCCGAGCCTGAAAGGTAAGGCAGCCAAGTTTAAAGAGGGCTCTTTGCTTAATTGGGAGCCAGTGAAGGGCAATAAGAAGAGGGGAGGAGTGGTGGAATTTTGGAAGGCCATGTACCAGGCGAGCTGCCTGGTTCTGCACCAGCTGAAGGCGTTGAAGTGCATAGGCCGGGGCTCCGTTATAAATGATGTTGCCATAATCGAGTTTCGATAGGATCATGGCCATAACAATCATTTTTAGTGCAGAGGGAGAAAAAAAGCGAGATACTTTCCTAATAGTACGTAAAGCAAAAAAGGAAGAGGAAACAACAGAACTAATGTGGGTGTGGAGTGTCAGCTGGTTATTGAGCATAATGCCCAGGGTTTTGACAGAGTGAGAGGGAGTGGGAGAGGGACCGAAAGAGACAGGCCAAAAGGATGGTGACCAAAGATTGCCGCTCCCCCCAGTCAAGATCAGTTCTGTCTTATCCGGGTTGAGCTTTAGATGGTTAGCGTTCATCCAACCTCGGATAAACAGAAGGACCGACTGGAAGTTAGTGGCAGCTGATGAAGCAGAGGAAAAATTAAATATAAGCTGGAGGTCATCAGCGTAATTATAGACTGTGACCTCCATTTGTTGAAGTGCAAAAATAAGGGGGAAAATGTAAAGATTAAACAAAAGAGGGGAAAGGGAGGAGCCCTGGGGGACGCCACAGTTCACCTTGCTGGGTGAAGCTGAGAATTCGGCCAAATGAACCGCCTGAGTTCGTCCCTTCAGGAAAGAGCCTATCCAGGTGAGGGCCTGGTCCCCTATGCCCGCCGCCTTGACACGGGACAGAAGGATGGGATGATCTACCGTGTCAAAGGCGGCGGAAAGGTCCAGAAGGACCAAGGCTTGGGGAATGTTGGTGTCTAGGCCCTCCCTAAGTTGGTCCATGACTGAGATAACCACCTTCTCAGTAGAGTGCCGGGGGCGAAAGCCCGCCTGGCAAGGTGCAAGATAGCTGCTGCTTTCAATAAAGGAGCTAAGCACCTGGGAAACATGGGACTCTGCTATTTTACCCAAATAAGGGAGGAGGGATATGGGGCGGTAATTTGCAGGGGAGGAGGGGTCCACTCCGGGTTTTTTTAATATTGGGAGAATTATGGCGGTCTTGAGGGAGGCCGGGACCTGTCCGGACGTGAAACAGCTATTCAAGAAGGCCAGGACTGGTGAAGGGCAAGCCGTAAAAAACTGGCTAAGGATACGTGCCGGGGCAATGTCGGTCGGAGAGCCCGACTTAACTCGATTGAGTAGGGAGAACAGTGATTCTCTGACAAGTGGAGGAATTGAGGTCAGGGAGTAGTGATTTTCAGGAGGTTGAGGGGGAAAGAAATCTCATGGGGACTCAAACCTGTGTTTCTGTCTGGAATGCTTCTGAGTCCCTTCAGAACAAGAGGTAAAGCATCAGGCCACTCCAATCGGGTAGATTCCTACATCTTTCCCAATCGTGACTTGATTGTGCCATTCAGTTGTTCTACCACTCCAGAAGCCTCTGGTCGTATGCACAGTGCAGCTTTTGCTCAATTTGAAATGCTTCGCAGATCAGACAAATTATTTAATTATTAAAATGAGACCCTCGGTCTGATTCAATCGTTACTGGAAAACCGAAACGTGGTATGAGTTCCCTCAGTAGTAACTTAGCTACAGTGATGCTATCATTTCTGCGTGTAGGGTAGGCTTCCACCCATTTTGAAAACAGGCAGACAATGAGTAGGACGTATTTCAGCCCTCGGCAAGGGAGTAATTGGATGAAATCAATCTGGAGTCGTATGAAGGGACCTTCTGCCTTTCCAATCTTTCCAGGCAACACTACAGATCTCTTATCATGATTCATTAATTGGCAAGTTATACACCTCTGGCAAAAACTCTCTGGTACATTCCTGAATCTCACATTGATCCATCTCTCTGTCAGAATTGTCTTATAATCGCGTCTCTACCTATGTGTGAAATTCCATGGTATATTCTAGACATAGGAGCAAGCATACAATCTGGTAACACAGGTCTCCCATCAAGGTAAACAATAACACCATCCTCAGCCCTTCTTCGACACCTTTTTTTCTCCCGCTCTTCCTTTTCCTTAATTTCTGCCTCATTTTGCAAATCTCTCACTTCTTCCCATGTTTTCAATCTTTCAAGCAACATAAGTTGGCAGCTGTTTCCACGTGCATCGATTTTCTTATTTATTACCATCTTATGTTTGGCACAATGCTGGGTTAATTGGTCAGTATATTGGTTACCGGCTGTCACTCGGTCATTTCCAGATTGGTGAGCAGCACACTTGACCACAGCCACTTCTTTTGGTAATTGAATTGATTCCAGTAAGTCTTTTACATAATGTCCATTTTTAATAGTAGTACCTGAAGAAGTCAGAAACTCCGTTTGCATCTATAGTTGGCTAAAATCATGCACAACCCCGTAACCATACTGACTGTAAGTGTATATGGTTACTTTCAAATTTTTCCCAAATTTGCAGGCTCTTGTCAATGCAACAAATTTGGCTACTTGTGCAGACTTGACTCCAGGTAAATAGGATGCTTCCACTGGACCCCACAAAGTACACATAGCATAAGCAGCCCTTAATCCTCCTTCCTCATGTCTCATGCATGAGCCACCTACAAACAGCTCATATTCAAATGTCAACAATGGTTCTTCTTTTAAGTCTGGTCGGGGCTTTGTACTGTATTCTGTGAGGTCGATGCAATCATGCTAGACTTCTCCTTTCACTTCTATGAAGTGTGAATCAGGTTACAGTGCAGCTGGGTTTAAAACAGTGCATCTGGCAATGGTCACATTCCCTGCACCTAGAAGAATTCGCTCATACTTAGTCAGCCGACTAGGAGTCAAATACTGAGTACGTGTTCTGGTTAACAGAATCACCACTGAATTTGGAACATACACAGTTACAGGGTGTCCCATAATGATGGATTCACTTTGCTCAAGACTCATGCAGGTTGCAGCTACTGCTTTGAGACATCCTGGCAAAGCAGATGCCACTAGATCTAGTGTGGATGAAAAATATGCCACAGGACGTCTCATTAAACCATGAGTTTGGGTCAGAACAGACAATGCACAATTGTCGCGTGCATCACAGAATAATGCAAATTCTTTTGAATAATCAGGCATTCCTAAGGCTGGAGCTGAGCAGAGACAGTCTCTAAGTATGGGCGAATTTGGCGGATTCGCGGTACGCGAATTCGCACAAAATTGCAAAAAAATCCGCAAGTTTGCAGATTTTCCTGTGAACTTGCGGATTTTCTTGCCATTTTGTGACACGTGTGTCTGTAACTTTGCCACCGCGCCGAAAGGCACAGCGGTCCCTCGAGTGAGCTGTCCATCATAGAGAGGAAAGGGCGGGAAAACGTTGCATACCCTAGTGTGTGTGTGGCGGGGCAAAACGGGTGGGGCTTCCATGCGAGTTCACATGCCTCTTGTAAGGGTCAGAGACCGATCAGAGCAGCAGATGAGAAGAAAGCAGCCTCCTGGTCACAGCATTACACGGGGATTGCGCTCGAGAAACTCATGGATGCAAAGACCTCCATCAAGGATTACATCCAATTGTAGGCGGTAGATATGGGGAGGAAGCACACCTGCCTCGCCTCGACCGTGCTCACTAGTTGTTTGGGCTGATTATAATGCGTGACTAAATTTGAGCTTCAACTCGGGCACCTGCTTTCCTTATATCTGTAAGTGCTTCCTGTTGAGGTTTAATTTTTGTGACAGGAGCATCGTGCCAGAATGAATCCTGCCTGCATATATTTATCCACGAAGATGCCACCCTCTACTACAAAAAAATGCGGATTTTTGGCAACTTCGCGCGATTCGCTGAACGGATTTTGTGTCCACCCTTAAGTCTCGCAGCTTCAAGAAAGCAGTCATGCTTTCGTCATCCCACTCTACTGGGTCTTTTGCTCTTTTCGTTGTCATCTGTATCAGAGGTTTAGCTAGGACTGCAAATCCCACAATCATCTGTCTGCAGTAACCTACAACTCCAAGAATCATTCTGATTTCTTTCTGTGTCTGAGGTAGATTCATGTTTCTGATTATTTTGATTCTTTCAGAGGTAACTCGTCTGACACCTCTTTCTATCTGGTGCCCCAGATACTTTACCGATGTGGTGCTGAATTGCAACTTCTCAGGTGACACTTCTTCTGCCAAATGATTCAGCAATGCAATGGTATCAACAATAGAGTCCTTTTGAGTCTTAGACGCCACCAACAGGTCGTCTATATATTGCACCAGGACAGACTGTCCGGGCAAGACCAGAGATTCAGGGTATATTTTCAATATCTGAATGAAAATCTATTGACTTTCTGTGTATCCCTGAGGAACACGGTTCCAAATGTAGACATGGTCGTCGAATTTGAATGAGAAAAGGTATTTGCTATCTGGATGTAATGGAATGGAGAAACATGCATGGTACTGATCAATTACCGTGAACCATCCGGCTCCCCACGGTATCTGATACAGAATCACTGCAGGATTTGGCACAACTGGACAACATCGGACAACAATTTTATGAATTTTGCGAAGGTCTTAAACGACCCTAAATTTCCCGCTCAGTTTCTTTATGCCAATTATGGGTGAATTATAGGGACTGCTCGTTATTTCCTGTAAAATGCCCTGCTCAACCAATCGTTTTATTTCTACTGCAACACCTGCTTTTATTTTCTGGGCTCATTTTGTATTGTCGAATGTTTGGGTAAACTGCACCTTCTTTTACTGTCACTTTTACCGGGTCAACATTTGCCATTAATCCTACATCTTTTCCAGTGAAATCCCACACTTCAGGATTCACCTTATGCTGCAACTCTTTTGGGAGGTCTTCCACTAGCATCTTTTTATTTTCAGTATCTTGTTTGGCCAACATATAAACTCCATCCTCATCTGGGGTTTGAATTTCAACACCACTTGGGGTACAAAAGATTGTGCAATTCATTTTGCACAGCAAGTCCCTACCTAATAGGTTCACTGGACTGAAGTCGCACACTAAAAACTTGTGCATTTCTTTGAAATTACCTATTCTGATTTCCATAGCTTCTATAACAGAGGTACTAATTTGTTTATTAGAAACGCCCACTACTTGGATCGCTTCTCCCAAGATGGGTAGGTTTGGAAGGTCTGCTGTTCTCACAGTAGAACGGGTAGCGCCAGGATCCAACAAAAAGGTAACATTTTTTCCCTCAACGTTTCCCTCAATGTATGGACCTGACTGATCTACCGGCAAGGATGCGCCAAGTATGCACTCCTCATCCTCCCCTCTCAGGCACCGTCAGTAACTATCTGTCACAATCCGACTCACCTGAAAATCCTATTGGTTCGGTTGGGAAGCTGAAGACAGTTCGACCCACCCTCAAACCTCTATTCCTGCCTCACTGAACAGGGACACAGTGCGCAAGAAGAGAAGCTCAAGGGTAGGGGGAAGTGGAGAAAATAACAAAAGAGAGAGAGAACACTGCTTCGTAACTTGCATCAGCTGAGAAGTGCAGCGAACTGGTTACCAAACCTAATAAAACATGAACACAAATAACATTACTATTCTCTACTTTGTTATCTTTTAGAACATTAAGTTTCACATTAAGTTTCACCTTAAAACTCTTTTTAATACCTCTCTTATTCTGGTTCTATGTCCACCAGATTTAAGATTCTTGATACCAAAGCGTATTCCTATTTAGAAATAAAATGAATGCTCGTTAGATTATGCCCCCTAAACTAGAACCCCCCAATTGTCGACAAAAAAGAGGTTTGAATTCTCACTCACTTTCTTTACGTATTTCAAAAAATGCACCATGAAATATTAACCATGATAATAATATTCTTTTGAATTTCAGAAGTGTCTTTGCACCAAAAGTTCGTTTTCACTCTTGGTTCCGAAATAATAGTCTGTTCCTTTCAAACACTAAAGTTCAACAAAAGTTCCATCACTTCTGTAAAGTCCTGCACAGGTTTCTTTTAAAGCGTAAAGTTCCCAAAAGCTTTGGCTTGACAAATAAGACTTGACACTTACTTGTATGCGTTGCTAGGCGGTAGCGCGCTAACCTTATGGTTTATTTGTTTTGCAGGTCGGAGAGTTCTGCGAGGGACCAGGAACTGGATCGCCGGAAATGATGGGGACCGAGATCAAAGTCAGACCAGAGCCGAGGACAGGACTGAGGCCGGAAGCCAATCGAAGAATGGAAGATGCGGTGGAGCGGGAGCAGGATAAACAGGTAAGCGGGATTCTTCTGATGAGCACAAGCGCTGGTGGAAGTTCCAAGGAGGCTTTTATAGAGGGATCAGACGCGCTGCACGTTAAGGAAATGTTCGTTGAAACACGTGCATCGCTTCATTATATATACAGTATTCTTTAGCTCAGAACGATCGGAGCAATTTTAAAAGAATAAACAAACCTTGGTCAAAGCATTTCTCATGTTGATGACAATACATAAAAGGCACATTATTTCTGTTGGCTATACAGTCATCTATTATTGAATCATGCATTTAAAAAGTCTAATCATGTTTATAGACCCAGCCTAATTAGTGTAAAGAATGAGGGCAAGCTCTTTGTTTCCCACAAATCCTAACAGTTGCCCCTCCCAAAGGCCCCCTTATAGGTCGCGGTTTCTTTGGAATCTTTAAATAAAATGATCTAAGTAATTGTGGGGCATGTACAAAGGATGCTGGTTCCCATGAATTTTCTGTACAATCATAGCCTTTCCAGGCTACTAAATAAAACAAACGGCCATGAATTCTTTTTGCATCTAAGATACTACGAACTTCATACTCTAGATGTCCATTAATGGGAATAGGTGGAGGTGGGGGCTCAAATCGAGTGTGGGGATTATAAGGTTTTAGCAGGGAGACATGAAATGTGGGATGTACTGGATAATCTTCTGGGAGGTCTAATTTCACAGTCACAGGATTTATGATTGCTGAGATACTAAAGGGACCAATGTACCGTGGTTGTAATTTCTTAGACCCCTCTATGTTTAGGTTCTTAGTAGAAAGCCAAACTTTATCTCCAATATGATAAAGTGGTGCTTCAGTCCTATGTTTATCTGCCTGTATTTTCATTAGTTCTTTGTATGTGATTAGATGTTTTGTTGCTTTTTCTTGAATTTCAAGTAGATGGGTTAATCTTTCGGTCACAGTGGGAAGAAGAGAGTCTTCCACATTAACCGGTAAAGCTTTTGGATGATATCCTTGCATAAAATAAAAGGGAGTGCAATGAGTTGCCGAATGTTCTGAATTATTATATACAAATTCTACAATTGGTAAAGCTTCTAACCAAATACTAGTGTATTCGGCTAAGAGGCATCTTAACGTTTGAAGCAATGTCTGATTTAATCGTTCTGTTTGTCCATCTGTTTCGGGATGGAAAGCTGAGGACAATGCTACTTCTATCTTTAATTTCTGACAGAGTGTTTTACAAAAACGAGAGTTGAACTGACTACCTCGGTCTGAAATGACCTTGCTTGGTAATCCATGTAAACGTACCACTTCCTTTAAGAATATTGTTGCAAACTCCCCTGCTGTAGGCAACTTTGCTAAGGGTACAAAATGTGCCATTTTGGACAGATAATCCACTATAACAAGTACTGTAGTATATTTCTGTGAAGAAGGTAAGTTTACTAAAAAATCTACACTTATGGTGTGCCAATGAGAATTAGGAGGTGGCATTGAGACAAGTAATCCAGCAGGTGCCCTGTGAGACGTTTTCTGACGGGCACATATGGGACAAGTTTCAACATAATGTTTTACATCTGCACCTATAGTGGACCACCAAAAGTGTTTTTGAATATTTTCCAAAGTTTTTAGCCAACCAGGATGCCCTGCTAAGAGTGAAGCATGATGCCATGCTAAAAGTTGTTCTTGTAAACCTCCAGTTGGTACATACAATAAGGAATTGTGATATAATAAGCCTTGATGAATTGTATTTGCTGAATCTTTTAGCCAATCTTGTGGAGCGACCTGTAAATGAGCTTCATAAATTTCCTTCATAAAATACTTCTGTTGTACAGGGGCTAGAATGTTTTTTGGTTTTATGATTGATTGACATTTCTTTTCTTGCTTAGAGTCTTCAGTGTGCCCATACCTAGATAAGATATCTGACGGAATTTGTTGTGTACCTGGTCTATAGGTGATAACAAAATCAAAGGTGCTAAAGAAATTTAACCATCTCATTTGCCGTGGTGTCAAGGCCTTAATAGAAGTAAAGAACTGCAAGTTCTTGTGATCACTAAAAATAGTGACAGAGAACTTAGCACCCATTAAATGATGAGGCCATTCGGAAAAAGCTAACTGGATGGCCAGCAATTCTCTTCCAGCTACAGTGTAATTACGTTCTGCTGGAAGTAATTTTTTAGAATAATATGCTATGGGATGTAACTGGCCATCCACTGAATTTCTCTGTGAAAGGACCCCCCCAAGAGCCATCTGTGAAGCATCAGTTTCAACATAAAATGGGAGACTTGGATCTGGATGTTGCAATACAGGAGCTGAAGTGAACATTTGCTTTAAAAGCTGAAAAGCTTGAGAAGCATGTTGATCCCAAATAAAGCGTTGATTTTTTTGCAACAGTTTGGTAATAGAAGCCGCTAATTCTGCAAAATGAGAAATGAACCTCCTATAAAATTTAGCAAAACCTAAAAAAAATGTGTACTTCCTTAACAGAAGTAGGTTCAGGCCAATCATTAATAGCACTAACTTTTTTAGAGTCCATGGTGATACATTGAGGAGATAAACAGTATCCCAAAAAGTCTACAGAGGTGGCATTGAAGATACAGTTTTCTAATTTAGTGAATAAATGATGTTCCTGCAATCTGGCTAAAACTGCTCTTACTTGCTAAGTATGCTCTTCCGGATTCGGTTTTGGTATAAAAAAAGCGGAGAAGAAACAGGAGAAGTAGAGTGTTGAATGAAACCTGATTGTAGTAGGTCATCCAAATAGGTTCTTAAGTATTTAGTTTCCTCTTCTGTGAGAGCATACACTCTGCTGTTTGGCAAAGGAGCCCCAGGGATTAAATCTATGCGACAGTCATATGTACGATGTGGGGGTAACACAGTTGCTTTTACAGGATTAAAGACATCTTTGAAATCTAAGTACTCATGCGGAATAGTACACTCTTCTTTTGATATATTAGCACAATGTATCACAGAGTAATGATCATGCCCTGCTTCCTTGTAACAATGAGACCTACAATAGGAAGAATCCAGAGTTACAGTACGAGAAGCCCAATCAATCTTTGGGTTATGAGAAGAAAGCCAGGGCACTCCTAATATCAGACCAAAGTTCAGTGTGTCTATTAAATCAAAACTAAGGTCTTCAGTATGACCATTTTGGCACACCGTGGTGATGGGTTCTGTTTGTTTTATAATGAGACCTGAGGTCAATTCTGACCCATCTACAGCACAGACTGCCTCTAGATGATTTTTTTGAATGATGGGCAAACCTAATTTTGTAGCCAAAGAATTGTCTATGAAATTACCGGTTGCTCCTGAATCCAAAAGCACAGGTAAAGTATATTGTACTTGTGCACTAATGATTAAGATGACATGAATCAAAAAATTTTTAGGAACCTGTGGCACAGTATATGCTGCTGCACTTGAGGTCTGAGAAAAAACTTTTCTCGAACAAGTGACCTCCACCCTTGTCGAGTTTACTCGTTTCCTGACTCCAAAGAGTGTGTATCTACAAGAGTTACTTTGGTGTCTTAGGCTTGATGGGACATTCCTTGGCGAAATGACCTGCATTGCCACAATACAAACATAAATGTAATTTTCTTCTTCTTTCTTTTTCTTCTGTAGATAAAGGGCCTTTGAGAGTTCCTATTTGCATGGGTTCTGGTTCCGTTAATTTTGTATTAAGATCTTTTTTTTTCCTGTCTGACAAAAGTCAACCTAGATTCTAACTTGGCCTTACCTCCCTTCCGTTCTCCTAGGCGGTGGTCTAACTTAACCACCAAATCCACAAACTCAGAGTATTCTTCCGGTAAATCAACTATATGTGCTAAGGCGTCTTTCAAATCATCTCTCAAGCCTTTATAAAAAGAGAAATTCGTTTTTCTTCTGGCCACTGTGTTTCAGTAGGCAAACGATTAAAATTAGTAAGGTAAGTTCGCTGGACCTTGATCCCTTGTTTAAGGTTCAATAATTCGTTATCGCTTGCCTGCATATATGTATGCTTAGCAAATAAACGTGTCATAGTTCTTTTAAAAAGATTCCAGTTGTGCAACATAGGATCATCTCTATCCACATAAGGAATAGACCAATTTGCCGCTGTCCCTCCTAAATAAGAGAGTACAAAAGCTACTTTAGTAGCATCTGAAGGGAATTGTTGTGGCTTACAGACGAAATGTAGTTGGCATTGGTTTAAGAAAACTTGAAATTTGTTGCTATCTCCATGAAAGCGTTCAGGGGCAGCTAAAGGCACTGGATTCGGGACATTAACTGTTAATTCTACAGGGGAGGGATTAGTAGTCGTGGTTCTGGACCTTGCACCAGTTTCAAAGGAATCTTTTTTGCAAAGGTGAAAAAGTGGTTCCCCATAAGTTATCTCGAGGTTTGTACCGAACTAGATCCTGTTTTAAAGCTGCATTTACTATTTTAGTTTTTCTAATTCCATTTGCATTTGATGCAAAAGCATGGAATCTGATTTCTTTTCAGCTAAATCTTCCTGTAAAGCCTGTGTTAATTCAGTAGTATCAATTACATCCATTTCTTCCTATGTATTCATCTTTCCAACAGAACCAGAGTGGTAGGCTTGTGCTTCTGTCACAATCCGACTCACCTGGAAATCCTGTTGGTTCGGTTGGGAAGCTGAAGACAGTTCGACCCACCCTCAAACCTCTATTCCTGCCTCACTGAACAGGGACACAGTGCGCAAGAAGAGAAGCTCAAGGGAAGGGGGAAGCGGAAAAAATAACAAAAGAGAGAGAGAACATTGCTTCGTAACTGGCATCAGCTGAGAAGTGCAGCGTAAAGAGTACAGTTCCCAAAAGCTGTGGCTTAACAAATAAGACTTGACACAGGAGGTTTAGGACAGGACTGTTTTTCTCCATATAATTGAACCACTGGACCTATGGTCACCGGAATGGTCAGGGCTTCAGGACTCATATTTAACTGTGAAATTGTCTGAATTAATTCACTTCTCTGTTTATTTATGGCTTCTCGTTCTCTTTCCTGTAACACCTTTTCTAACGAGGTTTCATGCACTACTTGCGGAACCAAAGGTCGGTTTAAGAACGGGGCGCTAGGGTTAACTCTATTTGCTTCTTCATGATACGGTGGCAGACGTTTCATTAACAAATCCTTCAAATAGTCATCATCTGATTCACCACTAATCATTAAGTTTTTTGTTTTCTCTGTGCATTTGCTTCCTGACGCTTCCGCTAAAGTCCTTACAGGATATAATCCTTCTACTAATATAGACTGTCTCCATTTCTTCATTTGTTTATCTCTTGTCTCTTTTGGAAATCTGGGATAAAATTTACTCCAATTTCGGTCGCTTCTAGGTCTATCTCGCTTGAAAGCCTCAGTCTCCCATTCTTCTAATGCTTCGCACTGAGTTAATCTAGGTCTAGGATCTAATTCATTCATGCGTGTTCTCAGATTGTACAAAACTCTACAATTAAAGGTACCATGTTCTGGAAATGCCAAAACACCATCATCTTTTGTGTACTCTGTCCAATTTTCTAACCACACCGTGTGGTAGCCCCATTCTACCATCATATATGATGCGGGCATATTTGGTGGAGGAATAATAATCCCTTTTCTAGTTTCAATCGTTTTGTCCTTTTTAAAGAAATTCTTAATCTTTCTAAATAGCGACATTTTTCTCTCTCCTCCGTACATGATATGAGGTCTTCCCCTTATGTATTGCTTGTACGCAAAACCTAGGTACCTCCTATCAGGTCTATTTCCTATAACTGTTGGATCTAAATGCCACATATACTGTACACCAATAAATTCAATATGCAGCTACACTCAATTGTTTACTTAAATGCTTCACCAATACCAGCGCGTTTCTTATTTCAAGAACCAATCAGTGATTTGAATTCAAATTATTTTCGACCAATGATTGCGCGGCTTTTCTCTTGTGATAAGTTCCCACACCCCTGCACTCACACCTCCTTTACAATTACACACCCGCTGTCCCAACCAATAGCAGCATGGATCTGAGTGACATCAGCGCAGCTCTGCAACTGACTCACTCCTTTGCAAGGTAATACTTAAACTTGTTTCTTTTCACTTTTTAATACAATATTTATTGATTTACAAAGTAAAAACATTCGCCACTGTGCCTAAGTGACTAAATTCAAAGGAAAGGTGATTTATTTTACTGCGAGTAAATCCCTTCTGCTTACTCTTCATACAAGCATTAGAGAACCTGTTACTCCCTCGGACTTACCCTTTCTAGGTGATATAAGGCCACAGTTTCACCAGCAAACTCCTTTGCTATCATTTATTCACACAGTTATACAGAAAAATTCCCTAATCAGTGCTTCCAGTTTTACCTAACCATGCAATTACTTCCTTAGGCAAGTGACCTCAATGCAAAGTGGCTTCCATTTACCACCCGCTATTCTGCCCCCGGGGATTCCAAAACAAACATAGAACAATACAAACAGGTTTTGGTTAATACATAAAATCAATGCAATTTCAAAAATACTCAATACACGACTAACTACCTATCTTGACTAAACCCTAACCATAACTCAGCTACCAAAAATACTGATAGAGCGCGGGTTCACCTGCCCAGAATTTTACCATACTCCCCTGTGCCCATAAACACATACACACTTTGAACAGGTAAACCTACGCTTTAAACCAGTTATGTTTACTTTAACTTTTTAGGACCTACACCTTGACTTACCAATCCTAGTCACCGGTACCTAGAGTCCTAAGGGATCAAGGGAGTTAGGAAGAAAATAGGTAGTAAATAAACATTTGCACTCATAAAATAACCACAGACTCGGGAACGATTGAAACGCTTTATCTAAATATTTTCTTAAATTTCAATGTCCATACTAAATTAATCAGGGTTTGTTCAATTAAGAAAAGTATAATCAAAGCAATATGATGCGGAAATATCATGAAACTTTCTTTAAGCATTGAAACATAGGAAGGGTAAGAAAAAGGAAACAGCACAATGACATACCCACGCAACTTTTATATTTACCTAGAATGGTGTGAAGATCAACCCTGGCCACGGGCTGGGATAAAAGGACAGGACCCCCGACAGTGCAGGTGCCAACAGGATAGAACAGGTGCAGACCAGAATCAGGATAAGTACGGACCAAATTGGATCAGGACAGGACCACCGCAGGTCAGGACCGGCACCCACAGCTAAAGTGCAACGCCAGCGTCACACTCCTCTCTACAGCTAACAGTCGGACCCCGATTGGGTTAGCGCATCTCTCCCTTAGGAACCCCGATTGGGTTTTCAAACTCCTTCCCAGAAGCCCAATTGGGTTATCGAATCTTCTGATAGAGTGCTCCGCCAGCAACTCTGCTCTCGATCGCCTATTGAGAGCGTTGGGTCAGTGACAGGTCAGCTAATCGGACAAGCCGGACAATCTAACTAACTAAGCCTACCTTAGATATACCATTTTCCAGGGCAGTGTACCACCCCGTAATGAGGCAAATGTGTATATTCCCTCAATTTGATTGGTCAAATGACGAGGAGAGGTCATCACACCATACCAGTTATGAAGTCATGCTCTTCAATATTCAGATCAATGTTCCCGCCCAAATATTTTATTTTCAAAATGCACTTTTATTCCACCCGACAATGGATATTTCAATAACAAACACATTGTATGTAAAATATTCAATTTGACTTCCTCACGAGAGGTTGAAGGGTGAGTTTCCCTGGCACATCTTCAGGCAAGACAGTCACTGGCACAGGTTCAATGCTATGACTCAAGGATTCTTGGAGTCTTGTTAGCGCATGAGAACATATAGCAGCCATCTTTAGTGCTAGTGCGCAGAAGCAAAGTTTTCCCACCAAGCAGTAAGTATGTCATGTCACGTGAGTGTGACAGACGCATGCCCAGAAAAGTTCCCGCATTGTGGTGGCCATTTTAATGCATTTGAGTTACGGTTAGTAAAAGCACATTGAAAAGCTTCCCCTAGATACTAGAAATATCGTGTGGTGCATTGTTAGTAAGACGAAACATGTTGGTTAATACATTACTCATTATTTTGAGAGGGCTGAGTCCAAACAAGTCGCTTTACGTGCGAAAACAGGCTCCATCAGGAGGACAGTATTATGTAAAAGACAGTGTCCTGAGGCAAAATGATGGGGCCCCCCTGCAGAATGTGATGAGGGGCCCCTTAGTTTCCCATATCTCACAGATATTCCTTGACCTTGGGCTGAATACCTGGAGGGTTGCGTCCACATGCGCTGAAAGGGCTGCAGGGGGCTGCGTTACGCCCCTGATAAAAGACCAGAATTTGTAGCTTTTTAAAATTATAACACATTAGCCATAGCCTTCAACTTAAGCCTCTTGAGAGAAGGATGTGATTGGAACGATTCATCATCCTCTTTTTCTTATGTGCAGGACGAACAGGTGGGGCCAGATATTTGAATGTAAATGGAAGGCAGGCAGGGGCGCTAATGAACCTGGCTGCAAGATGGGTGCCATTTAGGGAGGATCTGTCAGAGCGTTTTATCAGGTAGTTATCCTGCTTTATTCAGGCATCAGATTGCAGAAACCTTCGAAATATGCCTCGCCCCCCCCCCCCGCTGCACGATTGAGCCGAAATTGGATTCTGACGTCTGGAGAGTCTGCCTGGCGGGGTGAGTCAGAAGGGCCCATTCCTGAGTCTAAGGTGCCATGGCTGAATCACTGGAGCAGACTGCGGCTTTGTAACCCTGGCAGTTGCTGCTAAGTACGACACTGCTGGCCTTCCCTGTGCCCTCTGCTGTATCTACATCTTGGACTGCAGTGATTTTTGCAAACATCACCCGAGAATTTGGGAGCCGGTGGCTGATGTGTGCAGGGTAGCACAAAGGCCCACCGGTGCCTCGTGGGCAACACCGAACTTGCTGAGGCCCTCCTTCCCCTACTGCTCCAGGTTGGACTGCAAATTTTGGAGGCAAATCTTGACTGCACCTGGGACCTGATGTGTGCACGGGGTCTCCCTGGCAGACTTGCACCATGCTGCCTGCTCTGTGTCAGACATTACTTTGGGGAGAAGGGAGAAGCACCCGAGAGTACAAGTGGATCGCTACACCGCCCTGCTTCTTGAGTTTGTACGTACAGGCGGCAGAGAGCTCCTGTCCCTGGCAGGCAGACTGTGGTCCCGTGATGAAATGCACTGCTTTGCATGTTACTCTAGAGGGGGTCTCAACTGCATCTCAGAGATTTCCCTAGACTAGCCATTGCTTATATGTTGTCAGGTATGCTTTAATTTCCTCCGGGTGTCAGAGGGTACCTGCTGCTGCATTAAGAGATGCTCACATTTCCCACCTTTCACCGCGCTTGTGCAGGACACACATTGATCCCTGTGACCTATTTGATTAGCAGACCTGGCTTACCCCTGAGCTGACTGTGGCATGTTACCAATGCAGCCTTGATCTATTTGCTA
Source organism: Lissotriton helveticus (assembly GCF_964261635.1). Taxonomy (NCBI): domain Eukaryota; kingdom Metazoa; phylum Chordata; class Amphibia; order Caudata; family Salamandridae; genus Lissotriton; species Lissotriton helveticus. Next base: position 755,670,189 of record NC_136057.1, on the reverse strand, counting down.
ATTGTGCTTGGCTCTGTACATGTCTGTCCACCCTGCTAGTTCCATTGTCCTGAGCATTGCTGTGGGTTCTAAGCACCTACTGTGCACTGATGGTGGCCTGCACCTTACATTTACGGAGCGAGAAATTCCTAGCTTGCTCATGCCTCCCGAGAGCAGAGGTGAGGAAGGGTCAGCTGCATGGAGAGTCATTCGCTCAGCGGTGCTGCCCTGGCTGAATTCCTGGTTTGCAGAGATATATCACATCTGGGGTCAGACTGTGAACAGTGTGGTGCCTGTGCCCAGCCTGTGTCCTACTAGTGATAGGCAACTGAGTGGACTGCATCTGCAGCCAGAACCTAATAGCGACTGAATATTAAGTTGTGAGGTGGACCCGGTGGAGACACACATGTGAACTGTCCCCTTAGATGATGGGAATTGCAGATGAAAGGCAAGCTAAGCTCTCCTTTGAGCATCGAAGACAGACACACATGATGGATCACACAGTGACACCCTTTCCACAGGACCGAGGAAGTGACCGCCATTAGCCCTTGAGCCAGACATCAGATTTATGTTCATGGACATAAAATAAAGCCTTATGGCGATTTATGTGGATATTGACCTCCTGACAAACATGAAGATCGTATATAGCAGTTAGAACACAGAACCTCCAATATAGGAGATTTACTGCCCGTGGACTGTGAAAAACTGCTGCATATAGAGTAGATACCAGAGGTCATAAGAAGCAAGAATGAAGACCTTGAGACGAGATTGAGAAGAAACAACCTCTCAATCCTTGGAGTACCCAAATCCATGGCCATGGACAGAATAGTGGACTATGTGGAGGGAATGCTGCACGACCTGTTTGGTGAACGAGCCCACCTCTCCCTTGGCCAGAAGCCCCCACCTGGGTCGAATTCCCCCAGCCTAACCTCGCCAGATTATTAAATTCTAGGGATGGAGACGTGGTCTTGTGCATGGCTAGTGAGAGGTGCCCAGTAATGTATCAGGGGAAGAAACTATCAATGTATCCAGACTTTGCAATGACAGTGAAGGCCACAAGGAGAGACCTTCTGTCAGTGAAATGCACCCTTAAGTGAATGGATGCTAAATACTCCTTGTTGTACCTCACCAGGTTGCAAATCCTTCATCAAGGGAAGGCCCACTACTTCACGGACTCCAAGATGGCGGAGAAGTTCTTAAAACTACTCCAACAACAAAGAAAGATACCCCACCTGCCTCCCAAGCGCCTTCTGGGGCCATCTTAGTGATAATGATCAACTCTCTGTTCACTGTCAAAATGATCTTTTGCCACTGACCTAGAGCTGACCCCGAGGTGACGTTGACTCTGGGTGCTGGGTCGGCCCTGGCCTAAATGTCTGTCTCTATGATGACGAAGCACTGGTGGTAAATTGTCTTGCTGTCATTATTGTTGGATGAGAGTGTAATTCTGAGATAAATGTTGCTTTATAGCCTGCAGTCTAAATCAACATAGGAAGGGTGAGACAGTGATCACTACGATATGTTTGGTATCTTGCTGGTCCAATGTTTTCATGCCCTTTTGACTTTAACTTTCTGTCCCCCAGTTATCATTGGCTGGGAGCCCAGAGGCCTCCGGTTCGCCCCTATCGGATAAGTCCCAGTACACCTGCTATAATGTTTTTTTGGGTGTTATTAAACGAGTGGGTTAGTAATATTTGGCCCATTTGGGGGTCAAAGTGGATTGTGGGGTGGAATGTTTATGAGGCAGTTGGGGCCCTCTGGCTGCTGTATTTCCTTTCTCTCCCCCTTTTAGCCCTTAGATTACTCAGTGCACTCCCCCTTGTGTGGCATGATGCTGGTTGCCTCTGAGATTGAGGCCTCTGATTGTTTATGTAGCTCCAAATGTAGTCAGTTAAGTTTGTCACCAGGATTATACGTGGACTCAACTATCGCCGTAAAGCGGGACAAGTATTAGCGTTTCTGCAGAGACCCTTAGTAGATATTGGTTATTTGCAGGAACTGCACCTCACAGGCACGTTTAAGAGCTGGATGGGTGGGCGAGCAGCACACGGGGCACTGTTCCAATTTTTCTCAAGGCATAGCCATGCTCATTCACAAAGGAGTGGCGTGGCAGCTGAGACACGCAATCCACAAAAACAGGGCAGGTATGTTGCCGTAATATTGCTCCTTGCTGTCTATGGACCTAATACGGACGAGTCCCAATTTTTTACTGAGGTATGGGGACTCGCTGGCTCGTGGGGCCTGGTGTGACACTATGGGGATGGGATTTCAATGTAGTTCTTGATCAAGAGACAGATAGGTCGAGTGACTCCAGACGCCCTCACCCGAGAGTGGTGGCCCAACTGCGCTTATTCATGACTCACTGTGCTCTTGTGGATCTTTGGCACGCTAGACATCCCAACGCTGCTGATGCAATCTGTGTCACTGTTGCGCACACCACCTGGTCGAGAATTGATTACTGACTGGCCTTGCGTGATGTATACACATGTCCCAGTTCTCTTGGAACTTGGGCTCCCGGGAAGCCCTCCATGGGCAATTACATGCAAACTACCAGTAGGAGCCCTACGTGACCAAGTGTTTAGAGAAGAAATCAGAACCGCAATCGTAGAATACTTTGCACATAACATAAGACCTGAAATGTCGCAAAGCAGAGTTAGAACTGCAGTATTATGATAGCTGCAACTCAGCAGTGTTGGTGACCATTAGAGATCATTTGGTGAAGTATGTTGAAGCCAAACAGCAGGAGACTGATTAACTTGACAAGGCGGTTCACGCCAGGTGCTATGATGAGGGAGAGAGAGCAGGTAGGACCTTAGTGCATATGCTTCGCAAGCCCAGGGCAAGTGATTATATCATGGAACTGCTTGATGGCAATAATGGTAAGTGGGCAGGCGATGACGCTGTTCAAAGTCGTACGGTCAACTTTTTTTCATTGATGTATCAGTCCACGCAGAGAACTCTTTCTCCAGATTCAGACAACTACTTTGACTCCGTACAGCTCTTGTGGCTGGAAGAAGGGCATAGGAAACATTTCTACGGTCCCTTCTCAGTGGAGGAGATCATCCAGTTCAAAGCTACTATGCCCGCTGGTAAGGCACCGGGCCTGGAAGGACTCACAGCCGCTCTATGCAAAGAATATGTACATACGCTAGAAACTCCTCTTCTCGTGATGTACGAGGAGTCCCTGCCTAGGGGAGTCTGGCCCCCATCGCTGCATGAGGCGCTTATAGTAACAACTCTTAAGCCTGGCAAAGACCCCGTACGCTGTGAATCTTATCGCCTTCCCCCCATCCATGATCAACATGGACTATAAGATCCTGTCCAAACTCCTTGCTACGGATCTATTGCCACTCCTACAAATTATTGTGAGCCCCGATCAATCAGGATTTGTTCCTGGACGGCCCACCTCTCACAACCTACGTCCTTTATTTGTTCTTCTCCATATCATAAAGCCTTCCCCGACGCAACTAAAGTATTTAACTCACTAGAATGGTCACATGTCTTTGCCCTCCTGATGCACATAGGAATTAGTCATTGCTTTATCTGTCTGATAATTTTTGTACAGTCAGCCTGTTACTCGTTTGCAGGTCAGTGGTAGAATCACAGCCCCCTTGTGGAGATGAGATGAACCTAGCAGGGCTGCCCTCTCCCCCCCATTTTGTTTACTGTTGCTATGGAACTGCTTACAGTCCAACTGCATCAGCACCAGGCACATCACGGCTTATCGTTTCGACGCAGCGAAATCATAGTGTCAATGTATGCAGATGATGTCACTTTCTATGTTAGAGATCCCCAAACCAATCTGACCCTTGCTCCATGAATTAACACGATTTGGTGGCCCTTATGGAATCTGGATTAATTGTAGTGAGTCAGTCTTGCTTCCTTTAACGGAGGTGATGATCACTCAGAGCACCCACTCGAGTGGGCGACTGGCCTGATCAAATATCTTGGGGTCTGGCTTAGCTCAGCAATTAATCGTCCATAATTTTGATTTGTTATGGAGAGACAATTATGGGTGATTCATGGAGTGGCTTGATGAGCTTTTTGCAAGCTGGCGAAGATTACCACTCTCCCTGACAATCACTGACTTTTTCCAACACAATTTTAGGCCGACACAACACTTGAACATGACCATTCCCTCCCTTGCCCACTTCAAATGGCACTCGTTCTGCCAACGCGGCATCCACGTGCATAAATTGACACTGTGGCCTGTACTGTGTGGACACAGTTGGAGCTTCAGCGACATAGTCGCCTGAACTATTTGTATGCTCCCTCGCTGAAGATCATTGTCACTCTGGCTACCGCATTACAGCTAAAGCTGGTACTCATGCCCGGCTGCATTCCCTGGGCTTGGCCTCAATGGGCGCGATTTATCTGGATGACCCCTTCATGCAGCCACAGCGAGACCTGCAGGGCATCTTCTCAAACTACCAGCTCTGAGCCGCTGTCCAGGTGACACACCGCTCTTTTCCAGACCTGCCGCTTGTTTTTCTGTATTAGAGATGATTCTCACCACTCCCTCATTGCTCTACCTAATTACTAAATTATACATGGCAAAGCAGGACACTGCACCAGTTCTAAAACCCAGAGGCCGTGGCGCGTGGGATGTGGATCTTGATCCTCCATGGACTGATGATCAGTGGAGATATTGCTGTTCTCAATCTTGCGCGCTCTTTCCAAACTACAGGCTGCACCTGATACTCTTTAAGCATCTATACAGGCTTGATTGCACCCCCTTTACACACTACACTGGATGGGCTTCCTTGAGGATGCACTTTGTGTGCCCTGTCATGCACCCGGTGAGCCCTTCTTGCATCTGTCCTGGGAATGTACTGCTGTGCAGAATATCTGGAGCAAGGTATTTGTGGTGTTAGATGTGATGCTTGACTGTGCACTGGAGTGCATCTCTTGAGTTGCATTGTTGGGATATGTGAAGGACGCACCATCAAAAGGCTATTGGCTGGGAGCACTCCCACTTCTGCTAGCTATGCGCTGAGTAGCAATATGTTGGGGGCGCCGCATGACCCCACGTCCTAGGGAATTTCTTAAAGATGCAGCATATTGCCAAGAGCAATTGAATGCGTATTGGGAACTAATGCAACTGCCTGCCCGCGCTAAAAACATTTGGCATAGGTTAGTAATGCACTGCGCTGCCTCCCCATCAGTTGGCGACACAGGGGGGACCTAGGCGCTGGCCCTCTGTGTATATGCCAAAGTGAGGAACCTGACCACGTGAGAAGACATATTGGCATTGAGTGCACTGCATTTGGCTAACGCACCATAGCTCCTACTATATAAACTACTATGATAACAATTTCATTGTGTGCTGATTATGTAGTCCCCCTTCCTTTCCCTCTGTCACCATCATGTTTCATTCACATGTACTATTCAAAGTGACACAACTTTGCTGGATCGATAAAAAATGGGGTTATATGATAGCATTAAAGAAGCTGACAATGTATTGCCCATGTACATGATGTTTAAATGCAAATAAAATGAATTAATATTAAAAACCAAAGGAAAGGCAGGCAAGGAACATTCAGGGAGTGACTTCAGATACTTTATTAGATATGACAACAATTGCCGAACCAAAGGAAGAAACACATGAGAAAGAGGTGCCAAACACATACACATGGAAGGTTGGAGGGAGAGTAGTCAACAGAGAGCAAGACATGCATATCAGAGGAGCAAGACCAGGAACTCAAGGATAGAAGAAGAGGCACACAGAATTAGAATTCTTGCCTGGTCACTAATGTTGATTGGTCTCCATGAACAAGCACGTTCATTCTTTGAACAGTGGTGTGAAATTCAATAGAACAACCTTATCCTTGTCGCTGGTGAACCCTGTTGGCTAATTATATTGTACCGAGGTTTGCGCACCTTGGCATATTATTGTACTAATCCCTTAAGTTGTTGTGTTTCGATTTAGATTCCGTATACATTTCCTAATTCATGCCCTTATATAGGTACAATTCACATCGCCCTTATAGAGGCATAGAAACCCAGTCCTTATTTAGGCATAGTCCATGTTAACCAAATACAGGCATGGCTACTTACATCCGTTCATCTATGTCACAATGACTTCTTGGAAAACCAGACTCTTAAGCCGTTAGGGACTTCCCCTTGCTTTCTCCAAGAACTGATTTATTATGCATGCACTTCCCCTTGATTTCTCCAAGAACTGATTTATTATGCATGTCGATTCCTTAGGGGTTCATTCATGATGTTCATTTGCCCGACATTTATGTCAATACTGGCATTCCTAAACACTTTCAAGGTATAAATATACCTTCACTTGCTATGGCAAGGCACGGTACGGTTCGATTACCTACTTGCACGCAGCTCGCCACAGCAAGTCCCGAAGGAAGTCATCTCCCCAACTGACGCGCTGAACAGACCCTGTAATCCTCCTCGCCGAGAATCCAGCTTCAGTGTTTCTGACTCCCCTTGCGGGGTGTCCCGGGAAAGAGAATCGAGTCCCGGGAAAGAGATACCAACCTCTCTCATTCTAAGATATGGAGCTGATTAGAACCTAGAGGAAATTTTGGCAACTCTTGGCATAACTAAACCAGACTAAGACAACACCTACTTCTTCCCTCATACTAGACTTAGGTTAGGTACACTGGGGTAGGATTATTTAGAAGCACCAGATGAGTATTTTAGCCTGTGTTATTTATGTATGTATTTTTAACGAATATATGTCATAGCTACATAACATGCTATTACAGTATTCTTTTATCTTACTGCTTATTCTGTAAATATTATACTTCGCATTTTGTCTTACGATTGTATTAGTTCATATCTCTTGCATGAGAAAGAAGACTGTTCAATAAACCTTTTTATTGAAACGCCCATCCCTCGAGGTCTGTGCAACTCTGTAGAAACGATGTATGCACGATTGACTGAGTGAAACGGGTAACTATTGTTTCCACGACTATGGAGATATTGTTCCAACTCTCGGGGAAACAAAGTTGTCATGTTTATGCAGTTGTCAGAGACTAATCCCTTCCTGTTCATTCGAGAAAGTTTCTATTGACCACGAGTTAGCTGGCACACACAAGTAATTAAGTTTAATGTACTCAATAGAGACATACTGACCTCAATCCTATGTCAAATCTCTAGTGTATATTATTCCAATGCGCAGAGCTTATTAGGGATATAGGAACTACACTACATGGTGCGCAACTGTTTGGTAAGGCATTAATTTACTCTTGATACTGAAGTAACTAAGTTGTGCTTTTCTCAGAGACCCCTACTCATAATACTCCAATAGACGTCTGGAGTGGGTAGGGATAATATCTGCCATAGCTGAGTAGGACGAAAATCCTATGTATTAGCTTTTTGGTTTGTTCAACTTGAAGGATACAGTGTTCCAAAATATTGTGCACCTTATCTTTCTTCCCTTGAATATTGCTCTGCAATTTTCACTAAACAAAATGTCTGTAAACAGGGAGAATAACACCGAAACCGGTGGAACTGCAGCTGACCAAGTCAAAGAAGCTTTAAACTACACAGGTTTTAATGAACCGATGAAAAGGCTATAATCATTCCTCCAAATTTAAGGAGAGCCATCACTTTAAAAGTTATAAAACATGGCCTAACACCAAGAGGTGGTAGAGCATGTTTTTGTGATAGAGGCACATGAATATCACCAGACAGAGGTAATTCATGGATAATATTCCCCGAATCAAATCCATTAGCTAAAATGTTTCACTTCTACAAAGAAGATAATCCACCAGAGGAATATATTCCTTTCGAGGATATTGAAATTCCACTCACATACCAGGAGCATGAGCTCTGATTTAAAGGTGCCTTAAAACATTTAAATCACATTACCAGGCTTGGTCCACTAGGTAGACCAGGAGCAACATGGCCGATTTTAGCCAGTTATGCACCTCATCCTGACATTGAAGAAATACAGACAATTTGTACAATATGTCATGCGGACTTTCACAGTCCAACCTCCAGTAGTTATTCCACAATAAACTTCTAACTAGGGGAATACACTGAAAATTACACCACAGAATTTACACGCAGTCATTGGTAAACTACCAACAAAACGTGAACAAATTGCGTTCTGGATAGCTCAAAAAATTACACAAATCGAGCGGTATTTCCCAATACCAGCCCTTATGAGAAACATAGAATTCTAACAATCTGTTTACCGATGGGGATCACACCACACCTGGAAGACTGCACCACTTGGGGTACTGTCTTTGCTGCTATTTACACTAAAACACATGGTTTTCCGTCTATGGCGGTAATACCTGACATCCTGAAACAGATTCAAAATGAATACGGGGCAGAGCTAGCTCTCAATTTAGGTATGAAATAACTGAAAAATTTCACCCAGGTCTAGACAATAATATTATCTAATATTAAAGGAGAAGCAGCATCATTGGCAATCCGCCAGAAAATAAGGGAATTTGAAGTGACAGAACAACCACAAGAACTAGCCAGAATAATTGAAAAATCCGATGAAGAATTAGGCAGAGACAGTTTGGGTGGGAAACCAGTGAAACCACAACTGTCTAAAAGTCCTGAAACACTCCTACATCTCCTAAAAAGAAGTTGGAGAATAGCAAACAAACTTCTAAAGAGAAGCGTTCTCATTCCTGAGATAGGTCTCCCCAAAAGGACCCTCTGAAAGGAGGTATAACCTCAGGAATAGCGATAATTTGAGAAGACCTGACAGGTATCAAGATACTGATACACGTTCCTCTCGTACCTTTCAGATATCGTCACAGACATCCAAAAGAAGAGGACGGTCAGAACAAAAAGAGGAATGTGTGAAGTCCAAAGACGATCAACACGTTCAGAAAAGCAAACAAAAACCTCAATTCACTAAAAAGAAGGTAGCTGGTCTAATTATCAGGCATGCCGAGGATCCTAAGAACACAACTCAAGAACGGAAAATAGGCTCGACAATGTTGGAAAGCGCAGCAGAAGTAACAATAGCTTGCCAGAGCCTGAAGGGACTTCTGGAGACAGTGGACTTGAATGAAGACATTCAAGTTGAAACTGCAGACATCAGGGTTAGCTCTCCATATTGGTTATATGAAATAGCACTCCGGATGGAGGGAGACATACCAAGAAAAGTGAAAGCACTCTTTTGGGAGCGACCTTCGAAGGGTTATGATATACTTCTAGCAGAACAAGACTGGCCACCAGAATTTGTCAGGGAGTGCCCTCATGGACATCTCTAACCATGTTCCAGTACATTTAAAATATACTTATGCCAGGAAATGGGCAGTTGCCCAAGCCCCAGCATTATATAAAAATCATGTAGGATGGGATGAGGATTCACCTCACCACAAAATCCAGTTAAAAAATCAACCAACTGCACAAAGGCAGTATCCTGTTAAGCAAGAAGCTAACAAACAGGTCAGGGAGATCTTAGATCAACTAGAATACCAAGAGGTGATTGAAACGTGCACCTCATCAATGAACAATCCTTTGTTTCCTGTTTCCAAACCAGACAATACATATCATCTAGTTTTGGATTACAGACACCTAAACTCATGTTGTAAAACATTTGCTGTGCAAAATGCACACAGTACAGCATTAATGAATAACATTGTGCGTGAAAAAAATATAAAACCACATTAGATATTTCAAGTGGTTTCTTTTGTCAAAACATTGCAACTGAAAGCAGGTATTTGACCGCTTTCTCAATCATGGTGACACAGAGTCAATTCTGTCGTCTCCCTCAAGGATTCAAGAATAGTCCGGGGTTATTCTCAGCAAGAGTAACAGAGTTACTAAAAACTTATGATGACGAGGCATTGTCATATTTCAATGATCTCTAACTGACAGACGATGACCTGAACAGGCACTTGAACTGGGTGAACATCATTATACTGGGCTTTGCCTCTGGAGGGTTTTAATTTAAATTTTAAAAACTCAAGAATTGCCCATCTCAACGTCCTTTTTCTAGGATATGACCTTTCAAGTGAAGGCAAAAGCCTGGCAGCCAACTTTTTAGAAAAGTGTGTGCTGCTCCAACCTCCAAAAACACTGAAGAATTTACAATCGATTCTAGGTTTCCTGACTTTTGGAAGAACTTACATTCTAAACTACGCAGAAAGGGTTAAACCTCTCTACAAATTAATCACACCTGAACAATAAATTGGACACAAAAACAAGCAGACATGTTAGCAACAAAACATTTACAAACACGCGTGAACATACACAAATTAGTGATCCGAATCATTCCGGGTTAATGTGGATTTACCTAATTAACTTTTAACAAAGGTGAAAAAATACCAATCGCATACAAATCACATTTGTATACACAAGCAGAAATGAAATTTACATCAACAAAAAAAATTGTGACAGCAGTTAAAACCGCTGTAGCAAAAGAAAGAGCCCTAGCACAGGGAAAACATATTATGGTCATAACACCTGTACCAGCCTTAGAGGCAGTGACAAAAGCGAGCATTTCGAATGCTAAAGCTTTACATCCGAGATGGATACAAAGGGTTAATTCTCTTGCTGCAACTGATGTTGAATACGTTTTTGATCCTTATTTGAAAACACAAGCATTCCTGCAATTCGACCAAGAGTGTCCTCTGCCTACTGAAATTCTGCCTCTAGAAGAGTATGAATGTATAATTTATACTGACGGATCTGCACAACTCGCTACAGAGAGAAACAAGCTTATAGTGCAGCATGCGTGATCATTAAAAATCGTATGAGCGATGGCAAATTTAGATCTATGGTCATGAAAATGCAATCTCTAGGAGATTGTACAGCTTAGCGAGCTGAACTACAAGCATTCAAAATGGCACTTGAAAATACAGATCACGAATTCCCCACACTCATAGTGTGCGATTCCTTTTACTGTGTTCAATCTTACAATGAATATTTGCAGAACTGGCTTCAAATTGGTTTCAAAGATGCAAAAGGTGGCACAATCCAGCATTAAATGCTTTGGGAACAAGTAGTTGAGTCATCAACGTGATGGCGTTCACATTGAAGGAAATTCATTGGCTGATGAAGCCACGAAGGGGGCTGTGCAATCGGCTTCCGTAGCTACAATCACTCGTTCAAAAAACGAAAATAGACAGTGAAATAATGCTGGCTGTCAATTCGACAAGCAAGGGTAACGGTGCAGCGTTACCTAAAAAGTTTCCACTCAAATACTCATACATAATTAATGCGAACAACTTTCCGTTTGCTCGATTTCTTGGAGTGAGGGAAAGGGAAATTCCAAACATGGAATGTAGGACAGCTTTGATTTACAAAGCATATCTGTCATGAATCACTGGCCCTGCACTCATCCAACTCACGTATGAGTAGTTTTGCCCAAGTAAGAAACCCACCCCTGTCCCGTGCTTCCAGCACTCCAAGTGTATCATGAGTGATTATATGTATGGTGTTATTATTGTACATCTGCTGTTTATCATACTTTTGGTGTTCTTGTACATTTCCTGGGATCGTTTGGTTTTGCCAAGTGCTGTTTAATGATGTTGTTGTCAGGGTCCGAGGAATGCTGAATAAGCCTGGTGGGGAGGTTTGGTTGGATTCGCTGGCAAGCGAGTGAGTTTGTGGAGAGAGGCAGTCAGACTGGGAAGCTTCGGGAAGACGCTGTGCAGTGCACGCTGAAACCGGCACGCAGGTATTTGGTGCGCGATGCGTCAACGTTCCCTGGGTGTGGCTCTGCTATAAAAGACCACACCCAACGACGTTCAGCGCTTTGCCTTCTGCCACCGCCCTCCTGAGGTTCGACTAGGAGAGTCCTGGATCCTGAAGACGACGGTCAACGCCCTGGAAGCTTCGAAGGTCTTCATCCTGCCTTCGCACATCGGACATGCAACCCTGAAAAAGAAGGACACAGGACGTTTAAGCTAAGTGGAATTTCCTTCTTTTGTTTGCATCACCAGGCGCCCACCGCAAGCAAGCTACAATTGATCCACAGAACTGAAAGACTTACCTGGATATCTTTTAAGAACCTGTTGATAGAGACATTATTTAAAACAATTTGAATGCAAGAACTTTAAGGCTTTGAGAAGTATCAAAGCGATCTTTTGGGGCAATCATTGTTTATAAATGTGATTTTTAGCAAATCGTCTCTCGTTAAATATTGTTTTACCTAGGGTGTGAAGGAGAAGAACGGAACGCTGAGAATACTGAGTAAGTGGCTAACTAATGGTTAGGTATAGAGTGTAATGCAAGCGCTTGAAGGGAAGTAACTCATTCGCCTGTTCTTCATTATTTACTTTACAGTGGAGAGTCTTTTTACCTGACATCCCTTCCGCATGATAACAACCCTGCTCAGCTTCTACCCTTCACGACGACAACTCGGACGCGACGCCGAACTCTTACTAGTCGCAGGTAGGCTTTTGCTTAACAGTTAGATAACAGACCCTTAAGATTAGTTATAGGATACACAATTAGAAATACAGGAATTGGTTTTACAAAAGTTTTCCTTATTGCCTCGCAGGTCGACAATAAGGAAGCAGGTAGCGTCCATGATCCGGCCTACCTCCCTGATTTCTATTTGATTACCTCAGTGTTATTAATCAATCACTAGGTATTGCCTAGAATTTGGGGAAGTTGGTCCATAACGTCTCTGCGAAAACCCACTACAAGCGACCTACAGGTAAGGGTGCTTGTAACCTTGACAGAAGGCAAAGCCCACGAAGATATTTTCGCCCAGACGTTATGGATTCTTCCATTGCAAATTCTTTGCAAGACATTGCAAATATGTTGACGGCAATACAGGCTGAAAATGCAGCCCTTCGAAGGGATGTTACCGATATTCAAAGCAGTATACAATCCGGTTCTAGAAATTGGGATTTTTCCCAAACTCAGAAATCTGTATTGAAACCAGCCACATTTCAGCCAGGGTTTCAAACTTTGCATTCCAGTTCTAGTTCATCTACAACACCAACTCAGATTCAGGTTGTGACTCCAGTGACAGTTCCTTTAGCACCACCTGAAAGGTTTCTTGGGGATTGTAACAAATTCTCAATCTTTTTAAATCAATGTCATCTGCATTTTATAGCTAAACCCGCAGCCTTTCCTGATGATTCCTCTAAAGTAGCTTTCATTCTGTCGTACTTAGGAGGTGATGCAGCTTTGTGGTCAGTACCAATTGTGGAACGAGATGACCCAATGCTTTACAATCTTTGACAATTTAAGAACACTATGAAGAAATTGTTTGCCAAACATGTCTTTGTCCAATCTGCAGATCACGAACTATTACATCTAAAGCAAGGTTCATCGGATTTATTACACTACATATCCCAGTTTAATAGGCTAGTTATTGAAGCCCGCTGGCCTGAGGAAAAAAGAGTTTCCCTCTTTTACAAGGGTCTTAAAGACGAGTTAAAAGATATGGTCACACAGATTTTAGATCCACCGGATACTATCGAAGACTTCATAGATTTAGTGGTAAAATTGAATCATCGTCTATTAGAACGCAGAGGGGAGAAAGGTAAGACCGAAACTAGAGTGTTCTCCTTTAAAGAGAGATACAACAGTGTAAAAACTGAAAGCACACCCAAGGTGGATTCTGGAGTAGAACCCATGCAGATAGGCTCAATTAAAGGACCCCTGAGTAAAGAAGAGAAGGACAAAAGAAGGAAATTAAATCAATGTTTATATTGTGGCAAGTCTGGCCATTTCGTTAAGGAATGCCCTGTACGCCCAAATAAACCTAAGAGTAAGAATTCTGAGGTAGCTCTAGTACAGCAGTCGGAAAACTAACTGGCTCGACAAATGAAGAGGTCAGCTTGTCGAGTAAGTTATCTAGTTTGGCCTCAATTACTCCTGAAATAACTTCCCATCATCTTAGTATAAAAGTGACTTTACAATCTTTTACTGAAAAGGGGAAGGACTGGACGGTTGACGCTTTAATCGATTCAGGGGCTACAGGTAATTTTATCGATACCATGTTTTTGAAAGAATTAGATTTTAAAACCAAGTCTAAACTACATCCAGAGGTGGTTAAAGCGGTAGATGGTAAGGAATTATCGTCTGGACTGATTCAATTCCACACTGAAACTCTTTCGATGAGTTGCTTAAATAAATATAAAGAGAACATAACCTTTGACATTATTGATGCCCCTCAATTTCGTTTAATTCTAGGCATACCCTGGCTAGTTAAGCATAATCCTAGGATCGATTGGGTAGAAAGAACCTTGTTATTTGACTCAGATTATTGTGTATCATCTTGTCTAATGACACATGATTCTAAATTATTGATCCAAGGTAGTAATTTCCCCTTGACCTCAAAAAGTGTATTACTATTGGAAGGAGTTCCTAAAGAGTATTCTGACCTTCACGATGTATTTGACAAAAAAAAGGCCAACACTCTACCACCTCATCGAGATTTCGATTGTCGAATAGATTTAGTGCCAGGGGCTACCTTGCCGTGTAGTAGAATATATGCTCTCACCGAGAAAGAAAACGAGCATCTAAGAGAATATTTAGATGAATATCTGGCCAATGGATTTATTCGACATTCTAAATCTCCTGTATCCTCCCCTCTCTTTTTCATCCCAAAAAAGGGAGGTGAGTTACGTACCTGCATCGACTATAGAGCTTTAAACAATGTTACCATCAAGAATAGATATCCACTTCCCTTGATTCCTACACTATTAGACCAGTTAAAAGACGCCACCATTTATACTAAATTGGATTTGCGAGGAGCTTACCATTTGGTCAGGGTTCGCAGTGGAGACGAATGGAAAACAGCATTTCGTACCAAGTTTGGTTTGTACGAATACCAGGTCATGCCATTCGGGCTCTGTAACGCTCCCGCAGCTTTTCAATTTTTTATAAACGAAGTTTTAAGAGAATTTTTAGATATCTGTTGCATTGTGTACATAGATGATATTCTCATCTATTCTAAGAACACCATAGAACATGTGCAACAAGTAAGAGCTATTCTTCAAAAACTCCTTGACAACTCCTTGTATATCAAACTTGAAAAAAGCACATTTCACACCACAAGAGTTGAATTCCTGGGATATGTCTTGAGTCCAAATGGTATTGAAATGGATCCAAAATAAATTCAGGCAGTCCTTGATTGGTCCAGTCCCTCCTCAGTTAAGCAGATACAACGTTTTTTGGGGTTTGCTAACTTCTATAGACGTTTTATATGTAACTTTTCCCATTTGATAACCCCAATTACTAGATTGTTAAAAAAGAATACAAAATTTGAATGGAGTAATGATGCTGAAGAAGCCTTTCAGAATCTAAAGAAGCACTTTACTACAGCTCCAGTATTAATGCACCCCGATCCTTCCAATCCATTCATTGTAGAAGCGGATGCTTCCCAGTTTGCCATTGGTGGCATTCTATCTCAAAGACACAAGGAAACAGGTCAGATGCATCCAATCGCATATTTTTCAAGGAAACTGACCCCTACTGAGCAGAATTATGCCATAACCGATAAGGAGTTGTTAGCCGTAAAAGCGGTCTTTGAAGAATGGCGCCATTACTTGTTAGGGGCAAGACATCCAATTACAATCTATACAGACCACAGAAATCTGCAGTTTTTGCGATCAGTGAAAGCTCTCACTGCTAGACAGTTGAGATGGACACTGTTCTTTAATGATTACAGCTTTGTAATTACTTATCGTCCCGGAAAAGAGAATTTAAAAGCAGATGCTTTGTCACGTTTGGGAATTTCAGATGAGAAAGAGTGTTCTCTTGAAAAAATTCAACCTGTACTGCCTGATCATTGCTTCAAGGTGGGAGTGATTGTTACTGATGTAATGGCAGACATTAAAAAAAAGATACTAGAAAAGACGTTACAAGAATGGTATGCTTTGTATCCTCTGATGCAGTTCAAAGAAGGATTAATGTATATGAATGAACACATTTTTGTACCTACACAGGAACTGCAAACTAGAGTGATACAATTACATCATGACACTTTGATGGCTGCACATCCAGGAGTAACTAAAACCAGTCAGATAATTAAGAGGAAATTCTGGTGGTCTTCTTTGTTAAATGATGTAAAATCCTATATTGAGACTTGTGTAGTGTGCACACAGAATAAGACGCAACATCAAGCACCTAGTGGTCTCTTACTTCCTCTCCCAATTCCGCCCCAACCTTGGCACACCCTATCTCTTGACTTTATTGTGGAACTTCCTAAGACCAAAGAAGGTTTTGACACCATTTTAACAGTGGTTGACCATTTTTCTCGAATGGCTCATTTCATCCCATTAAAGAAAATTCCTTCTGCAAAAGAGTTAACTCAAGTTTTCTCTAAAGAAATAATTCGATTACATGGTATTCCTTCTGTAATAATTTCTGATAGGGGTCCACAATTTATCTCTCACTTTTGGCAAACGTTAGGAGAAACTCTAAACATGGACATTCGCACATCTTCTGGTTACCATCCTCAAACAGATGGTTTAACCGAAAGGACCAATCAAACCATAGAACAGTTTTTGAGATGTGCTTTAGCAGAAGAAGAAAGGGAGTGGTCAGATATTTTATGGGTCTTAGAATTTGCTTTCAATAACATGGATAATTCTTCGACCACTCTTTCACCCTTCTTTTGCAGTTATGGATTTCATCCTAAGAATATCCCGGGAAAGGTACAAATCCCTTCGGTAATACCATCAGTGGAAGATCACATTACAAAATTAGTTCATATACAAAGTCAGGCTCAATATCATTTAGCCCAAGCAAAAGAAAGTCAAAAAGAAACTGCAGATTTACACAGAAAACCACCACCTACCTACTCAATTGGAGATAAGGTGTGGTTATCCACAAAGAATCTAAAAATCAAAATCAGTAAGAAATTTTGTCCCAAATTTATCGGCCCATTTACTGTTGAAAAAATTATAAATCCTGTTAGTGTTAAACTAACCCTACCGACTAGGTACAAATTTCATCCGGTGTTTCATGTATCATTGATCAAACCTTGTAATCCTATGACTAGATTTAAAAAGAATCCCGCACCCATACTTATTGATGGAGTCCCTGAATTCGAAGTTCAAAAGATTCTAGATGCAAAGAGAATTCGAGGGAAATTGTTTTATTTAATACATTGGAAGGGTTATGGTCCTGAAGAGCGAACATGGGAACCTCTTTCAAACCTGCAAAATTCACCCCGATTGCTCAGAACTTTTCATCTTCGTAATCCAAACAAACCGAAGCCTGTCCACAGATTTTGGGAGGGCTCTTGAGAGGGGAGTACTGTCATGAATCACTGGCCCTGCACTCATCCAACTCACGTATGAGTAGTTTTGCCCAAGTAAGAAACCCACCCCTGTCCCGTGCTACCAGCACTCCAAGTGTATCATGAGTGATTATATGTATGGTGTTATTATTGTACATCTGCTGTTTATCATACTTTTGGTGTTCTTGTACATTTCCTGGGATCGTTTGGTTTTGCCAAGTGCTGTTTAATGATGTTGTTGTCAGGGTCCGAGGAATGCTGAATAAGCCTGGTGGGGAGGTTTGGTTGGATTCGCTGGCAAGCGAGTGAGTTTGTGGAGAGAGGCAGTCAGACTGGGAAGCTTCGGGAAGACGCTGTGCAGTGCACGCTGAAACCGGCACGCAGGTATTTGGTGCGCGATGCGTCAACGTTCCCTGGGTGTGGCTCTGCTATAAAAGACCACACCCAACGACGTTCAGCGCTTTGCCTTCTGCCACCGCCCTCCTGAGGTTCGACTAGGAGAGTCCTGGATCCTGAAGACGACGGTCAACGCCCTGGAAGCTTCGAAGGTCTTCATCCTGCCTTCGCACATCGGACATGCAACCCTGAAAAAGAAGAACACAGGACGTTTAAGCTAAGTGGAATTTCCTTCTTTTGTTTGCATCACCAGGCGCCCACCGCAAGCAAGCTACAATTGATCCACAGAACTGAAAGACTTACCTGGATATCTTTTAAGAACCTGTTGATAGAGACATTATTTAAAACAATTTGAATGCAAGAACTTTAAGGCTTTGAGAAGTATCAAAGCGATCTTTTGGGGCAATCATTGTTTATAAATGTGATTTTTAGCAAATCGTCTCTCGTTAAATATTGTTTTACCTAGGGTGTGAAGGAGAAGAACGGAACGCTGAGAATACTGAGTAAGTGGCTAACTAATGGTTAGGTATAGAGTGTAATGCAAGCGCTTGAAGGGAAGTAACTCATTCGCCTGTTCTTCATTATTTACTTTACAGTGGAGAGTCTTTTTACCTGACATCCCTTCCGCATGATAACAACCCTGCTCAGCTTCTACCCTTCACGACGACAACTCGGACGCGACGCCGAACTCTTACTAGTCGCAGGTAGGCTTTTGCTTAACAGTTAGATAACAGACCCTTAAGATTAGTTATAGGATACACAATTAGAAATACAGGAATTGGTTTTACAAAAGTTTTCCTTATTGCCTCGCAGGTCGACAATAAGGAAGCAGGTAGCGTCCATGATCCGGCCTACCTCCCTGATTTCTATTTGATTACCTCAGTGTTATTAATCAATCACTAGGTATTGCCTAGAATTTGGGGAAGTTGGTCCATAACGTCTCTGCGAAAACCCACTACAAGCGACCTACAGGTAAGGGTGCTTGTAACCTTGACAACATCTGGGAGATGGTCTGATACATCAGGGTATCTCTAAAACAATTTTAACATTAAAATAAATTTACTGGTGGCCAGGGATGAATGCACATATTTACATATTTGTCATTAACTGCATTAACTGCAATAGAGATCGCAGTACGGAACGCCACCGGATACCTGACTCGCTGAGAATCCAGCTTCAGTGTTTCTGACTCCCCTTGTGGGGTGTCCCGGGAAAGAGAATCGAGTCCCGGGAAAGAGATACCAACCTCTCTCATTCTAAGATATGGAGCTGATTAGAACCTAGAGGAAATTTTGGCAACTCTTGGCATAACTAAACCAGACTAAGACAACACCTACTTCTTCCCTCATACTAGACTTAGGTTAGGTACACTGGGTAGGATTATTTAGAAGCACCAGATGAGTATTTTAGCCTGTGTTATTTATGTATGTATTTTTAACGAATATATGTCATAGCTACACAACATGCTATTACAGTATTCTTTTATCTTACTGCTTATTCTGTATATATTATACTTCGCATTTTGTCTTACGATTGTAGCAGTTCATATCTCTTGCATGAGAAAGAAGACTGTTCAATAAACCTTTTTATTGAAACGCCCATCCCTCTATGTCTGTGCAACTCTGTAGAAACGATGTATGCACGATTGACTGAGTGAAACGGGTAACTATTGTTTCCACGACTATGGAGATATTGTTCCAACTCTCGTAGCAGCTGCACTCCGCTAACTACAATCCAAGAGGTTCAAACTGAGAGACTCATCACCTTTGAAGCTTCAACAGTGAGAAAAGAAGGACTTTGCAACAAAGTTATGGAACTCGTTCCTCTTGAGATCCAAATGACAGTTCGTCCTGAGACACCTGTCTACAACTAAGTAACAAGTGATCAAGTGGTTCCAGCAATTTCAACGAATCCTGATGTAAATCTAACCATTGACAGAACAGCCTCTGGCTATTTCATTAGCTTTGATACATTTTCTGAGGATCCCAGCGAACCTGAAACTACGCCAGCACAAAGAACTTTCAAAGAACAAGCAACTGACTCTTTTCATCACCTGAAAAAGAGTTATCTGGTTTCACCATGAATGAATTATGGACTGTGTTGGGAATATTTTTTCTTCTACTTTGGTTAACTCTAGTAATAGCTCTGGGTATGCTGATAAATGTAAGAAAAGTAAGAATGGACACAGCAAGTCAGAAAGTCAACTTACTCCTCAAGCCACACAAATCATCCCATCGTGAACAAAGAGACTTGTCATCAGTGAACAGCACAGCCGTTCCTATACCTGATGGTATAGCTTGGGACAGAACTGAATATGATATTTTTGGCCCGTCAGAGCTGTTGAAGATTCCACACCAATTCAAGATTTCATTAAGTGACTTTATTACCTCTAGTACCTTTTCTGATGATTGGGACTTCGAGACTGTTAATAATATGATGTCTGATCTAAAAATGTCAGCAGTATTCACAAATCATGAATATTTGAAGGGTTCATTAGACTATGAACAAATGTATTGTTATAACCATTATGGCCATCATTTCTTGCACAAATCAACAATGCCTTGAGATGTATATATGTATATCCAATGGGAACATTGTCCTACACCTCCAAAGGGTAGCCAAAAACATTTGCGAATAAGTTTCCATATTTTTCAGGGTTCAATGTATCGAATGCAGAAACATTTTACTTTAGAAATGTAAACTGACAGGAATGAAAAGTATGTTAACCAATAATAATAATAATAATAAAACCATTTATAAAGCACATGGTTACACTCAAGACAGTGTGTCCCCGCGCTGTGGATACATTCCATTCTAAAAACAAGCCCACCACAAGAACAATTAAACTGGACAGCTAAGCGCCGTCTCCTAACTACTGGGGAAGAGATGTGTTTTTAGCCTCAGGTGAAACCTCCTTTCGGAGGGTTCCATACGCAATTCTAAAGGGAGTTTGTTCCAGTGAGTGGCCGCCAGATAGCAAAATGAACGGCCTCCCATTCTTGCTTTAAAGATGCGGGGCACTGAGAACAGCATGCTCCCCAAGGACCTCAGATTACGTTTGGGGTGATTGATAGCAAGCAGCTTTTTTAGGTAAGGTGGTTCTTTCCCTTGGGCAATTCAATGGGTGAAGCACATAGCTTTGAAAAGGATGCGCTCTTTGATGGGCAGCCAGTGTAACTTTGCAAGAGCGTGCTTCCCAGATGCTCTCCGAGGAAGATTTAGAACTAAGCGGGCAGCCGCGCTTTGAATTCTTTGAAGTTGCTTTAGGCCTTTCTGAGTGAGGCCAATGAAAAGAGCATTGCCGTAGTCCAGGTGAGGAGTAACTATGGCGTGAATAAGGGATTTCCTAGAGCTAATGGGTAAAAGGTCAAGTACCTTACGCATGGTTTTAAGAATTGCGTAACATTTACCGGTTACTTTTTCAATGTGCTTTCCAAACGAGAGTTCTGCATCCAATAGGATTCCCAAGTTCTTAGCTGATTCTGTGGGGACAGGAGTTTGACCTAGTTCTACCTGCCACCAAGCTGATGACCACACCGAGGGAGTTCTTCCAATCAGTAACACCTCAGTCTTGTCCCAAGACGCAGACAGTTGTTATTCATCCAGCTTGCTACTGCTGAAAGACAGGTTGAAAAGTTGGTAGCTGCCTCACTCTGTCCCTGGGTAAGTGTGATCATCAGTTGCGTATCATCGGCGTAAGTGATGATTTCAACACCGAATGATTCCACTATACGGGCAAGGGGTTCCATGTAAAGGGTGAATAAGGTAGGGCTAAAGCTGGAGCCCTGTGGAACCCCATGCTTCAGCTGTCTGGATGATGATTTAAATGGTGGACAGCGGATTTGGAAGCTTCTATTCTCCAGAAATAACTTTAGCCACTTATAAGCTGCTCCTTCCACTCCTATCTCTGATAGCCGTGACAGCAGCGTGGAGTGCGACACGGTGTCAAACGCCGCACTTAGATCTAACAATACCAACGCTGCTGTCTGACCTTTGTCTGCTATTTGTCTTAATAGTTCGGTGGAATGGAGGATAGCCGTTTCTGTCGAATATTGAGCTCTAAAGCCCGATTGCGTCGAGTGTAGGAACTGACCTTGCTCAAGGTAGTCCATAAGCTGCAGGTTAACAATTTTTTTCTGCAACCTTCATGCAAAAAGGCAGCAGAGAAATGGGGCGGAGATTCTGGAGTTGAGACACATGCAAGTTTGGTTTCTTTTTCAGGGGGATGACCTGTGCTCTTTTCCATGGTTCTGGTACCAGACATTCTCGGAAAGATAAAGTAATCAGGTGACTGATGTAATCTATCACCTCGTCAAGAATGTCACTGAAGCATTTTGGGGGGGCGGCATCATTAGGAGAAACTGACTGAACACTTTTAGCAATACTAAGCGTTAAATGCCTATCCGGAATTTTAAAACAATTCAGGTAAAGAGATGTAGCCAGGCTCCTATCTCTCTCATTCTGACTCAAGGGCCCATCTATCTTTTTTGTAAATGAGGCGTGTATTAATTCCACTTTATTTGCGAAGTGGTCAGCGATGGAGTTACACAGTTCATCAGAAAAAGTGGCTTGGGCGGTTAATCTATTCGGGACAGTGATTTCTTTATAAATAGCAAATAATTCTTTAGCTGGATTTTCCGCACTTGCCATTCTGTCCCTAAAGAACTTTCCCTTCGCTACTCTAATCATTTTAGAATATTTGCTTAACTCCACTATATAAAGTTGTTTACTTCTTGTGCCATAATTTTTACACCAGCAGCGCTCCAACTTTTTACAAGTAGCTTTGGCTATTTAAGGTTCCTCAGTAGACCAGGGGGCTGTTTTGATACGTCTCACTGGAGCTTTAGTGGTCCAAGGTGCCACCTTATCTCCGAAGATGCGGTTTATCCAATAGGGCCAGTCTGTATGCTTCTTGTGAAAATGTCTTCCATGTTCCTGCGTTTATAGGACAGAGATTTGGTCATTTTCGCTGTGTTAGGGTCGCTAGCTATTTCAAAGGAGATAAGTTTGTGGTCAGACCATAAGATTGTTATAGGGGGGGCCACTGTTAAAGCCTCCCAGTTGGCGAATATAGGATCGAGCAGGTGGCCCTGATGATGTGTGGGTAATCTGGATTGCAATTCCAGCATCAAGGAATTCAATGCACCCATAAGAGCTTGCAATGCAAAACAGATTTATTCTGCAGCCTTTTATGCCCAACTGTCTAGACAGGGTTTGACTTTTGGAAAGACAACATTGAGACAAAAACTGTCTGGGGTTCAAAAGATTGGCAAGTGCAGGGGGTAGAAGCTTTGTTTAGAGCCTGTATCATCCCTGAGCAAATTATGTTTTTGAATGACACTGTCCAACAAACGTCTCGGAGATATGTGTAACATGTTTAGAATTTAGTATTTTATTTTTATTACGAAAGTGGAGTGGGTGTTGTGTTTCGATTTAGATTCCATATGAATTTCCCAATTCATGCCCTTATGTAGGTACAATTCACATTTTCCTTATATAGGCATAGACCAAGCTAACCACATATAGGCATTGCTACTTACATCCATTCATCTACGTCACAATGATTTCTTGGAAAACCAGACTCTTAAGCTTTAGGGGCTTCCCCTTGCCTGGATATTGATTTCTCCAATGTTAATGTTATGTTAATGTTAAGAACAATTTATAGAGCACTATTACACCGGGTGGCTTAATGGCGCTAAAAGGCTCGGAGTGCTGTCGAAGAGCAACATTGAAACTCGGTTTCTGCAAATAGTCAGGTTTTCAGGGAATTCCTAAATTGCAGAAGGTCTGTGCAGGACCGTATTTCCAACAGGAGTGAGTTCCACAGTTTGGGGGCGAGGGTGGCAAATCTGCGGCCTCCTTGCTGTACCTGTTTGAACACCGGGGTGGAAAGTAGTGAGAGATGGGCAGACCTTAGGTTACACGAGGGAGTGTGCCTAAATAGCAGGCTGTTAATGAAAGTGGGGCTGATGCCATGCAGAGATTTAAAATGAGGCACCCAGTTTTAAAAGCACAGCACTGGGAAATGGGGAGCCAATGCAGTTTCCTCAGCAGAGGGGTTGCTGGTTGCCATCTAGGTTGTCAAAAGACCAGTCGGGCATCATGGTTCTGGGCCATCTGCAGTCAGTTGAGCAGGTAATGTGGCATGCCTAAATACACGGAGTTGGCATAATCCAGGTGCGATAGAACAGTGACCTGGATCAGTGCATCCTGAGTGAGAAGGCAATGTATTTTTCTAATCTTGCGCATTTGAAAGAAACACTTGGAATCAACCGCGCCAACCTGGGTTTTCAGTGAGATTTCACTGTGGAGGGAAACTCCGAATGTTTTAGCCTAAGTGGAGGGGGAGGGAGGGGATCCTAGATCAGCTGGCCAATAGTGTGGGCCCCAGAACTTATGGCTGTCCCCAGTGAGAACAAGCTCTGTCTTACCAGGATTTAATTTAAGATGGTTGTGATCCATCCAACGTTGGATATGCAACATGGTTGCCTGGATATCGGTGACAGAGCTATGCAGGTGGGCAATCTTAAAGACTAGTTGGAGGTCGTCTGCATAGTTGAAAACCAACACCTTCCTGTTTTTAAGAGACTGAATCAGGGGGGCAATATAGAGATTGAATAGGTGGGGCGTGAGAGCCGAGCCCGGTGGAACACCACAGGTAGTTTTGCGAGGGGGAGCCAAGAAGTGTCCTTGACGAACAGCCTGTGAGCGGTCCCCCAAAAAGGAAGTGAGCCAACGGGCCTCCAACCCTTGAATACCCGCCTGTTTGACACCGTCTGCCAAGATGGTATGGTCGTCTGTGTCAAAGGCTGTGGAGAGGTCCAGTAGAACCAGTGCCTGGGGGGAGCTTCTATCAGCGTTGTCCCGGAGAGTATCCAGGACAGCGAGGATCACGGTTTCGGTGGAATGGGCTGGCCGGAAACCGGCCTGATGGGAATCCAGTATTTCTACTCCTCTAGGAAGTTGGAGAGGCATTTAGCTACGTGGCCCTCTAGAATCTTTGCCAATAAAGGAAGCAAGGAAATCGGACGATAGTTAAATAGGAGCGTGGGATCAGCTCCGGGTTTTTTCAGGAGTGGTACCACTACGGCTTTCTTAAAAGCCAAAGGGACTATGCGGATGAAAGTGACTCGATCAGGAGGGCAAGTGCGGGGCCTGGATGGATTGTGAGGCAGTCCTTAAGTATATGAGGAGGGCAGCAGTCGGAAGGGGCACCTGATTTAACTTTCACTAGTAGGTCCTGAAAAGTCTCATTGCTGATAGTGGGGAAGGAGCTGAAAATGCGGTTGTTTCTGTGCAAAACAGGAGGATCAGGGGTGACCGGGTGATTGGAGATGCTGGCCTTAATGGTAATGATTTTATCAATGAAATAATCATTTAGTGAATTGCACAGTGCTTGGGAGGGTGTGGCTTTCAGAAGGATTCACTCAGGGTTAGATAGTTCATTAATTATGGTGAAAATTTCATTTATTATGCATGGACATCTATTCCTTAGGGGTTCATTCATGATGTTCATATGCCCGACTTTTACGTCAATACTGGCATTCCTAAACACCTTCAAGGTATAAATATACCTTCACTTGCTATGGCAAGGCACAGTGCGGTTCGATTGCCTACGTGCATGCGGCTCGCCGCACCAAGTCCCGAAGGAAGTCATCTCCCCTACTGACGCACTGAACAGACCCTGCCATCCTCCTCACAGAGAATCCAGCTTTAGTGTTTCTGGCTCCCCTTGCGGGGTGTTAGAGAATCGAGTCCCGGGATAGAGATACCAACCTCTCTCATTCTAAGGTATGGAGCTGATTAGAACCTAGAGAAACTTTTGGCAACTCTTGGCATAACTAAATCAGACTAAGACACCACCTACTTCTTCCCTTGTACTAGACTTAGGTTAGGTACACTGGGGTAGGATTATTTAGAAGCACCAGATGAGTATTTTAGCCTGTGTTATTTATGTATGTATTTTTAACGAATATATGTCATAGCTACACAACATGCTATTACAGTATTATTTTATCTTACTGCTAAGGCTGTACATATTATTCATCACATTCTGTCTTACGATTGTAGCAGTTCATATCTCTTGCATGAGAAAGAAGGCTGTTCAATAAACCCCTTTTATTTAAACGCCGTCTCTATATATCTGTGCAACTCTGTAGAAACGAAGCATGCACGATTGACTGAGTGAAACGGTTATCTATTGTTTCCACGACTCTGGAGATATTGTTCCGACTCCAAGGGAAACAAAGTTGTCATGTTTATGCGGTTGTCAGAGACTAATCCCTTCTTGTTCATTCGAGAAAGTTTCTAGTGACCTCTGAGTTAGCTGGCACACACAAGTAATTAAGTTTAATGTACTCGATAGAGACATACTGACCTCAGTCGTATGTCCAATCTATAGTGTATATTATTCCAATGCGCAGAGCCTGCTAGGGATATAGGAACTACACTACAAAGAATTTTCTAACAGAACTTGTTGTCTTTTTTCCATTTCTATTCCTACTAGGAAAAACTAAGACTTCATTTAGCACTGCCACATAAACTTGAAGATCTGACAAGGTGGAAAGTGAGACAGAAAGAACTTCAGAACTTGCTTACCAAATTATGGAGTGTGGTAACTAAGATTAATAAACCCAAATATCCTTACATGACTAAAGAGAACAAAGCATGCAGCACTTAGACTCCTAAACTCAACATTTCTCATTCAAAATCTAAGAGCAGAGGACCTGCTGCTCAACAACTCAGGGGCAAACATATCTCACATTCCATTCAATACTGCCATAAGCCTTAATAAAACACTTGTCCTGAACAAACTTTGGGGCATATTAGCAAGAACCTAGTTAACATTATCGCCATTTTAGCGACAGGAAACAGCAGCTAAAACTGCGATAATGTGCTTGCTAATATGCGTTATAGAATTCCAATAGAAACCCAGGTTAGATGTCTGGCACATCTAACATGGGCTTGTATTGGAATTTTATAACGCATATTAGCAAGCCCATTATTGCCATTTTAGCATCAGTTTCCTGCCGCTAAAATGGCGATAATTTTAACTAGGTTCTTGCTAATATGCCCCTCAGTTATTACAACGCCTTCTTCTCAGCTTCTTACAATGATTCAGGATTTCTCAACTCATAAGCTGTTTAACCTTCAGTCATCTCCTACCATTTAAGTCAGCCTTTAAGTGGGATAGCTTTCAGTAGTCAAGTCAAGTCAAAGATAGCTTTATTCGAATTTAGAATAAATTCATAAAAGCACATACAAAAGATATACATTCATTAAAATACATGTAGCATAAAAAAAGTACATAATTCATAATGGGGATTTCTCTAGAGCAAAAAGGTCATTTGTTAAAAACAACACTGCAATTATCCCATGGTGGCTCTGCATCTGATAGCAAATTTCTAATAATTAGTCACAGCAATGGTTGTTATTTCATCCGGTAAAATGAGTAATTTGAGTAGAGCAGGTCTACATTGTCTCAAATTCCAACACCTCAAAAGGGGTAATAGGTATCTCTTCCGTCCCCATTCATAAAATCTGCAAAACAGGACACAATGAATGGTAGATTGAATTGAGGAATCATCACACGGACACTTATCTAGTGTTATCGACCAATCGTTGGACTTAGGGAAAGTTAACATTCTATAAAAACTGCCAATTCTCAGACGAGTTAAAAGCATTCTGCTGTAACAGGTACAATCAGATGAAAGATAAGGCTGCAGGCCAGGGCCCTGTATTAACAAGTGATGGTAAATTACAGAGGCCTTTTTCCCCTCTACACACCAGCGTTGGTCTTCCAGAAAAGTCAAACAAAGTTCCTTCAAGACTTTCCTTGAGGTTGATGACATTGAAAGAGGAGAAGTATAGAATTCCTGGCACCCTATAATTGAAAGGAATTCCTTCACATAGGAGAGCCATTGAATCTGTTTCAAGCCTTCTAACTTAATACAGTCCTTGATCATAGCCCTATTAAGGACAGTTTCAGGGGTAGTCCAAATTTTGTACCATAACATCACAGGGCTAATCCTGATTAAGTCAGATATATAGACCACAGCCAGCTCCTTGTGGCAGGCATAGGTAGAGATTGACTTAGGGACGGCAAGCAGATATCGCAAAAAATCTTTTTCCTTTACTTGAATTTCGCGACAATCTGCGACCCCCCAGATGCCTGCACCATAGATGGCTGTGGATACGCACTTGGCCCTGTAAATGTCGAGCAGAATGCGTGCCGGCCTGCCACCTAATTTATTTGCAAACCGTTTTAAAGCACCAAAAGCGCGTGCGAAGGCAAGGTTCCTAGAGATGACGGCAGCGTTCCAACTTCCCCTCTTATTAAAAACAATCCCTAAGTATGAAAAAGAATCTGTCAAGCCTATCTTTGACTTTCCTAAATGAGTGTGACAGGAGATTTTTACCTGCTTAGTACAACACATGGTGTATGTTTTTCCCACATTAATCTTAAGGCCCCTATCACCCATATATGCTGAGAAGCAGGTTAATGCCTTTTGCAGGCCTGCTTGTGTTCTGACCATGATAACCGCATCATCGGCGTACAATAGGATGGGCACTACTTTGCCGTCTATTTTGGGAAAATCTACCTCTAATTTAGCCAACTGAGCTGCCACACTATTAATATACAAGTTAAAAAGTAGAGGTGCCAGAATACAGCCCTGGCGGACACCCTTCATGATTGGAAATTTGGGGGTACACTCACCATTTTTCCCATAGCGGACTCTGGCCCCCCCACCCCTATAAAGTTCTTTTAGAAAGTTGAGAATATTAACATCAATGCCAAGGTCAGCCAAAGTTGCCTACATAATATCATGATTCAGACAATCGAAGGCGGAGCTTAAATCAACAAAAGTCATAAATAAGCTGCCGCCTTTGGCTGCCGTGTATTTGCCTATCAGCATGGCCAAGTTGAGGCCCTGCTCCACGGTACCTAGCCCAGACCTGAAGTCATATTGAAAGGTAGAAAGGACCGCTTCATCCTCAGCCCATATCTGCAATCTATTTAATAAAATTCTGCCTGCAAGCTCCATCAAGGAATCTAGGAGAGATATAGGCTTATAACATTTGGGGTCATCACGATCCCCTTTTTTAAATATAGGGACTACAATAGCTTCCTGCCACGTTACTGGAAATCCGTTGATGTTAAAACTGTTCAGAACGTTAGTCAGGAGCGGTGCCCAGAGGG
Organism: Lissotriton helveticus; assembly: GCF_964261635.1. Classification (NCBI taxonomy): domain Eukaryota; kingdom Metazoa; phylum Chordata; class Amphibia; order Caudata; family Salamandridae; genus Lissotriton; species Lissotriton helveticus. Next base: position 755,641,465 of record NC_136057.1, on the reverse strand, counting down.
TAATATTATCCTTGTAGATGTCAATAGGTATGCCATCTGGGCCCGGAGCTTTACTGTTTGGACTTTCTGCTATTGCTGTCTCGACCTCAGATAATGAAAAAACTACATTCAATGGAAAAAGGTCCAATGGAGTAGGCTCTACAATGTTTGGCTCAGCAGGAGTTGGGTAATGAGGAATGGTAGGGGGTTCTCGCTTATAAAGCTCGGTAAAGTGATTAACCCAGACGTTCATCTCAATAGCGAACTTCACCTGGTCAGTATTCCTTTCTATGAAAAAGGGGGCATTAACTGCTTTCCAGAAAGCGGAGGAGTCTCTGAGGGAACTCGCCTTTAATAATGCTCCCCAAGCTGCCTTCTTCAGGTCTTTCCTTCGATTTTTTAAGGTTTCCTTATAAAAAGCCCTAGCTATTCTAGTGTCTAACACATTTCTAGGTTTCTTTTTTAGAGCTTGAATCAAGTTAGAGTGTGCTATAGTACACTCATGGTTAAACCAGCCCTCTGGTTTACAGTTTCTCCCTTCACGCAATGTGCCAGTCAATTTGCCACTAATAGTAACTGCAATCTTACGGAAGGCTTCAATGACCTTGGTAGAATTGGGAAGTTCATCAAGACAGGTCATAAAATCCTCTAACTGCGTCGATACAAGATTCTGCAGAAAATTAGTAGGATCTATCTTGTTCCATTTAATTGCGTAGCCATTTGTTCTCGTCAACGAAATTTCGTGACGGTATAAATTTTCGACTACGTTAGGGGCACTACATCCACTCGGTCCTATATCAAATGTTGAACTGATGGGGAAATGGTCACTGAGCGCAATGTGCTCTGTTTTAAAGGAGAGAACACTGCGATAATGGCTAGAAGAAACCAATGTATAGTCTATGACTGACCGAGACCCCTGCCCAACAAAAGTGGGTTGGAAAGTAATCTGCGGCTACACAATTCGTTGGCAAAGCCTAAGTCCCAGTTGAATAATAAGAGATTAAACAGGTTCCCAAGCACAGAATGCTCAAAATGGGTGCAAGGGTCACCCATAAGATTAACCAATCCACATATCTTAGTAAGACTATGTGGGCAAATATGACAATTAAAATCCCCCGTGACAATAATATATCCCTCCTTCTGAGCACTCCCAGTACCTCTGCACAGGGCCTCATTTAAATCTTCTAAGACCCTCTGTTGATCATCCTTTGGAATATTATTATATAAGTTGATCAGGATGATAGATTGATTTCCACCCAGCTTTATAGAGAGAGCCTGATAATAATGGTTATTCACCCCCTTTAATAAGGATTTGCTACTTAAATTTGCCTTGTTAGATATAAACGTGCATAATCCACCTGAGGGTCTACCTCTATTGTTTGGCTGCGCTGGCGAGAAATGTGTCCGGTAACCTTCCAGATGTAACTCCACCTTCTCCTAGCATTCTTGAAGACAGATAATATCAAATTTGTCAAAAGAGCCAGGAAGATTGGGTCTTTAATTTTATTTGACAGGCCAGCTATATTCCATGACAGTAGACCCATCTTGGCCCTCTGTTCAGTAAAAGGCGTGCCTAGGTCTTTTGTGGCAGTTAATAAAGTGGGGCTGGAGAGGGAAGGTTGAGCTGAACTCTCACTGACTGCACTATCCATTTTGGTTTTTGGTAACCCGATGGCTTGCGGGACTTTAAGGGGGGACTTTTCAACCCTCCCAAGCTGGGCATTAAGTTTCCTTTGGGGGCAAACCACTGGGGAGTGATGTTTTGGGCCCGGTGCTCCCCGCAGAATTACACCCCAAACCACAAGAGGCCGTCTGTCCAAGGTCCCCATTTAGACCAGTGTGTCCCTCTCGATGAGCAGGCGCATCTTCATAAACCGGGGGTAGTCAGTCTACCATTTCCAGGCAGCTATATCCATTGGCAGTCTGGACACCTCTCCACATGTCCCAAGGAGCAGGGTCATTATTAGAATTTCTGTTAAACTTTCCATTAAAATTTCCACCCCAGTTCCCCCAATCCCCACCCCAATCTCGGCGGCCTATTCTACACCAAGTCCCCCCATAATCAGAGCTCACACAACTCCTAGATGGATAGAAGAAGGAGAGGCGTTTGGTTTCAATGCCTTCGTGGCTACCTTGTGTTCTCCAGGAACAAATATGATCAACCGTTCTAGGGTCCCCGAAGTTTACCACAATGCAATCGCCAAGTGTTGATTTCCTTTCTCATCCTACCCAGGGTACCCTACGCACCATTAGGATCTTAGATGACGGGTCATGCTGGAGCGGTAGGTTTTGGGTTAACCAATGATGAACCTTGTTCTTTAAAGACCACGTTGGTTCCTCCCCAAAATCAGTCAATTCTGGGACCCCTGTCATAACAACTACATATATGGCTCGCCTCAGGTGGTAAATTAGCAGCGAGTCTATCGTCCACTAGACCCCTATTCCAGTCACCGGGAGCAGGCGCGGGTGTGACCCTAGGTGTTTGTTGTCCCTGGGTGCGATTAATACTAGGGTTTTTGGGTTTATCTATCGGCCTACTCGCTATAGCTACAGGGGTCTTTGGTTTAGAGGGTGCCACGGGGTTAGGGGTTTGCTTAACTAATGGGCATACAGGCTTTTTGTTATTTAATTTAATTGCCTGATTGGATTTATTTACCCCCACCTTAGGCGCCACAAAGTTCCGAGGGTACTTGACATACCTGCTTAGGTCAACTAATAGTGTTTCTATATTCAACAATCTAGTTTCGAGAGGGAGTAGGGACAGCTTGATGAGCTCATCTACTCTGGTAAGAAGTAACCCTCATCATCGTTAGAGTCACCTACCAGAATAGCTGAGGCCTCAATGCTGACTGAACTAACATCTTCGGTTATCCCGTCTATATAAGGTTGTCCCGGCATTGTTGGAATAGATTGATCTAGTCCCTCCCATATTTTATTAGGGGATTGCAGTGTCTCCCTGGACTTATTTATATTCTTCTTTTCCCTTCTTTGCTTTTTTGGAATGGCCCCCTCCCTCCTTCCCCTGAACCGCATGTTACTATCATCAGCTGGAGTTGGATTCATTACCATTTCCGGGGTATTTTCCAATGCCAAACTTAATTGGGAATCAGTTAAAAGTTGGGACACAGACAAATCAACCTCATTAGGTACGCTATGAACATCCACAGGGGCCTGAACGAGGCCAGCGTCCCTAGGCTGCGCAGGTGTTTTAGCCGCTGCAATCAAGCCTAGAGATGACCTCCTTGCAAGGGCCAGATCCTGGGACACTCTACGTTCCATGAGTACAATCCCTTGGTCAATGAACGAATTTGCCCTAACAATAAAGTTGTCCAAGGGACCAATCAACTTGTCCACACCTGCTGCCATTTTGCTCCGAGAGCCTCTAGTAGACACACTGAGATTCGTGGCAAAGTGAGCAAATTTAAGGCACAACAGCGGGTAAACAATAGTAGTAATTTGGAGGTTCCAGAAGACAAAGAGTCAGAAAGTCCCACAATCCTTACACTTACGGGTTCACAGGGCCAAGAGGGGGGACCCGGTCGGGTCTCTTTCGGACTCCAAACGGCCTCAAAACAGCCCGCCCTTTGCCCGGGCTTAGTCCGGCGCCCGCCCGCGCGCGTCCCGCGGTTGCGTAGTGGGCGTGACTCAAGTAGCTAGTGAGGGAGGAGGGGCGGGAAGAAGCGCCGGGTGCGCGGTGGTGTTGATGCCCTAGAACTTCTGGGCCTCGCAGTCCCGCCTGTCTCCACACGGAAAGAATGTCAAAGGAATCCACTTGCCCCATGTTCGGCAGCAGACTGTTGTATCCAGCACAGGTCAGGGTTCCGATTATTGCAGCCTTTAAAATCCCCAGGAGCGAAGCACACGGAGGGAACGTCTTCGAGCGGCACCCGTGTAGCGGGAGCCGCAAGATGTTTAAATGGCCTGGGTTAGCAGGGAGGAGGGGCGGGAAGAAGCGCCAGGTGCGCGGTGGTGTTGATGCGCTAGGACTTCCGGGACTCGCAGTCCCGCCCGTCTCCACACGGAAAGAATGTCAAAGGAATCCACTTGCCCCAAGTTCGGCAGCAGACTGTTGTATCCAGCACAGGTCAAGGTTCCGATTATTGCAGCCTTTAAAATCCCCAGGAGCGAAGCACACGGAGGGAACGTCTTCGAGCGGCACCCATGTAGCGGGAGCTGCGAGATGTTTAAATGGCCCGGGTTAGCAGGGAGGAGGGGCAGGAAGAAGCGCCAGGTGCGCGGTGGTGTTGATGCGCTAGGACTTCCGGGCCTCGCAGTCCCGCCTGTCTCCACACGGAAAGAATGTCAAAGGAATCCACTTGCCCCAAGTTCGGCAGCAGACTGTTGTATCCAGCACAGGTCAGGGTTCCGATTATTGCAGCCTTTAAAATCCCCAGGAGCGAAGCACACGGAGGGAACGTCTTCGAGCTTTCAGTACAAACCACCTACCTTTTGATATTTATATCTCGTTTTTTTAAATCTGTCCCTGACTTAGCCACTCTCTAGTCTCTATATTTCCTAAGCTATGGCCATCTATAATACTAGACATTTCATTTGCTCATAATTCTATCACTAGCTAAATGACCATATGCTTTCCTGTACTATGTCAATATTTAGATTATTTACTTCCATCGCCATATATGCCTGGATCCCACAATACCAAGGTCAATGATTAAATATTGTTGCTTTAAGCTTTCAAAACAATATTTAAATATCATGCTCTGCTTCAAGCTGTCTAGTGCTTAAACATAATTCATCAAACATCAATCAACACCGATCAACAAAGATGGTGCCTTTGGTACATCATAATTCATATCAGGCAAAATATCCTGAAGTATATTCTTTAACTTTGTACCAAATATCATTAATCTCTCTGGATTTTCTTCTTCCAAGCACTCCATTTTTGATTGAATGTGTGTAACCCGGGCTTCTAACCAGATACAAGATCAACTGCTACAAAATAGTCAAAAAAGCATCCTGTAACATAGTCAGATTTGTCGAGAATTTATTTCAAAATTATGTCTTTGTTTTTATTCTGAAGTTTTATATTGTTTGTTTCTAGGGGACCTGGAATTGCCAACCGAAGAGGAAGGTCTACAAGGGACCTCGTAATGTTCATGGCTTCAATGTTAAGGTGATCTGGTAAACTATTAAATGTTGGCTCTAAAATAACATCCATGGTCAAGTCTTTGCTTCAAGGAAACATTCAAAACAGCATCCTACTGATGAAAATATAGTCTTCTCCAGCGGGGCTACTGCTTAAAATTTAGTCTCCTCCAGCGGGTCCTTCTCAAGGTTATTACATTTGTAATTTAGGTCAACTGTGTTGGAACTTAAAGCGCATGATGCAATTTTTCTTTTCTTTTTTCGTCCTCATATCCGCCAGAAACAAATCTCTAAAGACATTCTAAGCAAAGTGCTCCATATTCTTTCACAATCTTATCATTTTTGTGTAGAAAATACCCAAATCAAACTCACCTAGTGTGTTCTGATAATGACCTCTAATCGTAGGGCCTTTTAAAACAAAACCTATCCTGGTGGATACAATAAGAATACAATTTCCACACTTTCGCGGATTTCCTGGCTGTTTATCTAGAATATCTACTCTTTGAAGGATGTCCAGCCATTCATACACTAATGGTTCTTTGCTCTCTTATTAGTATTTACAAAGGCGTGTTCTTGGTAGAAGATCAGATAGTTTGCCCCCGGCTCAATATTATATTACACTCATGAATCCCCAAAATAATTAAACTAGGACCAACCTTGATTCACTTCTGGAATATCTTATCAAGATTTCTAATCACAACCTCCCTTAGGGATTCTTACTGGAGTTTATGGTCGGATACTAGAGAGCGTCTTCAGTGTCCAGTGCGACCTGAAAAATCATAAAACAGTGGTTTCATTTAAGTGTTGCAAGGCAAACTATTTTGTGCATAACATCAAGAGATGCTTGCCATCAGTTTCTTCCTTCAAGCTTAGCCAAGCTCTCAATCAATATTGTGTGCATCTCTACAATATTTGTTTCTACTTCCAGCATTAACTAAAACCACTTTAAGATCTCTTTCCTTATTGGGTCTCACATGTTAACTTGTTACTTGAATGGGAGAAGATGGCAGTGAGTTTCTTGTATCCTAATGTATTTTAACCACTTATCCAGCTGCTGGTATTTAAATGTGGGCAACTTCCAATCAGCTAATAAAGTCTTCCTAGAGCACAATATTATTTAAATCTAGGAAGTCAGCAATTTAGTTTACATCAGCAGAAATGAAGGTTATACTGAGCACATCATCCACACTTAGCGGTGTGCCCTGTGAGTTCCATAGTGGCTCAAACAACCATTATTATGGGAAACCCCCATAACATCTTCCCCTTTAGTATATTTGCAGCCTTCTGAGTTTTACATCTCAATTATTGAAGAACTTAGGATCAGAGAACTAAATAAAATACTCTACCTGAATGATTGTAATATTGCCAGTAGCTACACATTAGTGATTCATGTTCAAAGTTGCCTTATTGGAAGGTTCTTTAAATAAGTGAATGTTTAGTGAAGCTCATGCTTCTTATTTCAATGAGCAACTTTGCTTTTATCAGGTTATCCTGTGCCCAATTAAAGACTTGCCAGAAACCTGTATCCTTTTATTTGTCAAAATGAAAAGGAATGGCTTAAAAAATAACCCATACCTACGTAAAATAGTAACCTTTACTAGGTTTACTCTGCCTACAAAGATGAGCCAAATATATTTCCATTTCTAAAGTAACTTTGAGCATTGTTAATGACCCTTTTTTAAAATATCCTGAGCCAACTTCTACACTTTAGACACAACTGTGACCCATTAACCGATTTTCTCATTGACTACAGGGCAGGCCTCACTTCTATTCCTCATCATGTTTTCTGATTTATCATTATTTATCTTATAACCAGAAATGGGTGAGAAATTTCTATAGAGCAACAAAGAAAGAATAATTTGAATACTAATCAATCTCTGAGGAGTCACAGAGTGTTTTAAAAAGAACACTCACTCACCAACCTAGTTGGTGACATGCTTCATCATTGGGTTCCCACCCGAGGGGCCGAATGCCTGATTACAGCGGAGCAGGTTTTTTGGACTGTGCAGGAAGTGAGAAATCACACTGTGGGGTTAAAATTACCTTTACTTATCCTAAACAAATTTGTAATAACGGAGAAGTAAAGTAAGATTAAAAGGTGGTGATGATGAATGTTTAATTGGTTAAATTGACCAGTAACATCCTAGGTGAGAAAGTGATGGCCGGTCTACATGTTTCAGCCTCCTTATGCAATTAGCAAGGCTTTCGTCAGGACAAGATGTACCAAGGGGATATGCACAGGCTATGGTGCACCTTATCCTGTCGTAGAGTTTAACGTGAACTTACAGTTTTAGGCCTTCAGTGTTGTCTGAAGGAAAGCTAAATATGGGCTATAGAAGACTCCTACCCAATGGATCCTAGCTGGGAGTGTCGGTCTGTAGTCACACAAACTCCAAGACCTAGGGCCCACTCGACCCTGATCGGGTCAGAACCAGGTGTCAAGAGGGCGCTTGGTCTTGGAGCTTGTGGAGTTTGGTTCGGCCCTACTTCTCCAAGAAGGTCTCTAGCCTCTCTATATATTTCCATACAGTATTCAATATCTTATTGGCACCTACTCTTTTAGCATATGTTTCTTCAAATTTCCTAGTGGAGATCAATTTATTCAACCATTCCGAATAATTAGGTATTTTTGGGGGCCTACAATTCTGAAGTACCAGAGAACGCATCATGAGGGAGGCAATTGCTACAAATACCTCCTCCCCTCTCGACATTTTGAGGTTTTTTCTCTGGCTTGCAAGACCAACAAGTGTAATCTCAGCATCAGGATCCAAACTTTTCTAAACTCCCCAGCTTAAAGATCCTCTCCCAGAATTGTCCTAGCTTCGCAGGTAAAATAAATATGGAGCCACGCCTCCCTTGCCTAACTTCTGACAGCAAAAACATTTATTCTCTACTTCCGGGCATATCTTGTGAAGAGCTTGGGGGGGTATAATACGACATCTAGCGTGACAAGAATAACATTCTTTTAAAATTACCTGCTCTTCAGGCCTTGCTGCCTAACTGTGAGCTAGCGTGCCAATCTGGATTTGAGAACCTACATTGTGTCTCTTGGGTCACTTTTTCTAAGAATTTATTGATCATGATTGGCTCCCCTTGAGAACATATACAGCAATACCAATTGCCCACCCCTCTTAGCTTTGTTCTAAATAGAGCAGTAACAAGTGGAGTTGGGCCGGAACAGGATGAAAGACTGCACTTTTCTAGTAGATTTGAAATCTGATATATTCAAAGAAAAGAGGCTTACTATGGTCACCACACCTCGCTTGGACGTCTTGCCAAGTAATGGCTCTGCCTTCCCCTAAAAAATACCCTAGCTCTTAAAATCCCAAATTGTTCCAAGACCTTAGAAGGCTACTCTGAATTTGGAGGCCCAACCTTTTACGTTCAGCTAACTTCTTGTTTTTTTGGGAAGTTTGTCTGTTTTCAAAAATACCGGATCTGAGAATGAGCTTCTTGCACCATCTTCTCTAAAGAAATGATTGACGGATCCCTTACAGTCAAGTAAATGGGCTATTAGATCTAAAAAAGGCTGCTTCATATTATGCACAAACTTGAGAAAGTGCGAGCCCCCCCCCGATTGATGTCAAGTTGGAGCACTAAAAGTTTTACTTTTGATGCCTTCTTATTCCAAACAAACCTTCTAAAAATCGCTTCTAACTCTTTAAATAGTTCATATAAATTTTTATAAGGACATTTATGAACAAAAAAAGAAGTAAAGGTAAAATGGACACTTTCATAAGAACCACATGGCCTATCAGAGTAAGTGATAATAACAACCATTCTTCTAACAGCTTTATAATTTTTTTCCGCATGACTTCATAGCTTAATTTATAAATGTTGATATATTGACCTGTAATGTACGTCCCTAAATATCGAATTGGAATTGGAAATAAGGGCTTGTTGTTTAAAATTGTCAGGAAGAAAATCATTTGAAGTATTCATTGTTAAAAATTCAGCCTTGTCACAATTCCTTTTATATCCCCCAATTAATTAAAATCGTGCAAGTTCGGCTAATATTAAATCAATATTCTGTCTTTCCAGGCTAAGATAGATATTGATGTCGTCCGCAAACAAATTCAGTTTCGCCATTCCTGGTATTGGTGCTTTTATCTCCATATTGTTGTGAATTCTAGTGGCCAAGGAATCGATAAAAAAAAGTGAAGAGCACGGGGGACAAAGGGCACCCTTGCCTGATCCACCAATTGACATTAACTATCCCAGCTAGGTTAGAATTAATAAACACCCGTGCCTGTGACCCTTGATAGATAATAAACAGCATTTGTATGACCTGGGAGGGAATCCCATACCAACCCAGACCATAAAAAAGGAGATCCCAATTCAACAAGTCAAACGCTTTTTCTGCGTCGACCATCATAATGAGAGCTGGAGTTTGATTACTATTAAAAAAGTCAAGTGCCTGTACTAAAAACCCTGTATTTGTAGACATCAGCCTACCAGCAATGAACCCTGTCTGATCTTTATGGATCGCTTTTTGTGCCAAAGAAGTAAAACGCTACACCCAGATTTTCACTAAAATGTTATCTTCTAAATAAGGAGACCAATTGCTCTATATGAATTAATGTCTCTGGGGTTTTTCCCTTCTTTACAAAACTAACAATGATGGATTCCTTAAAGGCTATAGGAACCTGACCACCCATTGCAAGATTTCCTGCCTGGTATACAGTGTGTCAAGGGCTCATGACAGCGCAATCTGCCGGAGAAAGGGCCTTTTCATCCCTATTCATGGATGTATTTAACTTTCCTTCCAATTATGACTTTTTTCCTACCTGTTGTTCTCCTCTTCCCTTTAGTCAGTTTTCCTAATCCTCTTATCCCAAGAGGAACATGGCGATAGACTGCTTGCTCACAGCAGCAAGACAATTCTATTCTATGGAACAGTAGTCTTTGTTTCCTCCAACTATTATTCCAGGTTCCCTTTTCCTGTTGTCACCCACCTATCTGTTGGTGTTGTTTGTTGCTTTTCTCACCGTTCCCCTGTGAGGTTAAGGAATGCATAGAGCCCTCAGTGGGACTGGTGTCTCAGAACCTGACAGAAGTATGGGAAATCCCTATTGAATTATCTTTTTCATATTCAGAAGGCAAATGGACACCAGGATGATCAGCAGGTCATATCTATACATTTGTATCTAGTACCTTATTTAAATCATGTGCACGTTTCTAGACACAGAAAAGTTCAGTAAGTGATTATTGGGCAAAAATATTTTCACTACTTTCTAAAACCAATTTTAATGAATTTTCAGAACTAAGGATAATTAGTGCTGTGCAATCAGAAGTAGACAATCTGATAAAGTCAGGCCGCACCCAGTGCAGCACAGCAGTCATGCAAGTCCATAATAGGCACACTATTTTGTGAAACTTTTGTGGGAACCCTCTCGTCATGTAGATAGGTTCCCTGCGTTTGGTGCAGAAATCCATGCCCATGCACCGAGCGGCTAAAGCAGGTGGCATCTCAGAGGTCCGTACACAGAATAGTTCTCATTTGGCCACCAGTGTGCCCAGACCCTCTAAATATCATTCTCCCCTGGGGCCACTCACATCTTCCATTATCTCCGACAGGCAAATCTCTGTGTAGGTTGTATATAATGTCCCAGCACTGGTGAAAGGGCCTTAACGTTTTTTGCCTAAACATTCACAATGATGGTGTTATGTGGGAATCTAGGACCCTAGTGTAATTTTCCCCATTCATGCCCATATATAGGTATAATTCACCCAGTCCTTATATAGGCATAGGAATCATTGCCTTATTTAGTCTTAGCCTGTGCAGCCCAAATACGGCATGGCTATTTCCACTAAACTCCGAGAATCCACAACGATTTCTTGGAAAAACCAGCCTTCAGCAGTCAGGGACTTCCCCCTGCTTGAATACTAATTTATCCAAGAACTCCTGGAGTTTTCAAGGAATTGAGGCACTAGTGACGATATTATGTCCAATCTTACGTCAAACTTGGCACCTTCAAAGTATAAATATGCCTACATTTGCCCAGTCAAACACACGGTGGTTTAGGAGCAGATCGACTAACTACTTGCCCGACGCCCTGCTGCTGCAAGTGCCGAAGAAAGCCGACCCTCCAACTGACGCACTGAGAAGATGCTGTCTTTTCTCTTGCTGAGAAATCCAGCTCCGGTGTTTCCAGGCTACCCTTGCGGGTTGCTGGGAGATCGATTCCTGAGAGAGAGATACAAGACCTCTATCATTCTAAAACCAAGGTACGGAGCTGATTAGACCCGTAGAGAATTCTTGGAACAGATTCTTGGCAGAAAATTACTAGACTTAAGCTACACCACACTTACTCCTCCCTCGTACTAGACTTAGGTTAGGTACACCGGGGTAGGCGTATTTTAGAAGCATAAGTTGAGTACTTTTAGCCACTATTTTATCACTGTATGTATTTTATGCATTTTATGTATTCTATGTTTATGGCTTAGAAACCATATCATGCTCTTACAGTACTATTTTATAATACTATTCATATTATATGCATTCTACTTCTTAACTAGCATTTCAATTGTAACATTGCATTTCTTTTCCTTAAGAAATAAGTCTGTTTAATTGATACTTTCATTGAAAATGCCCGTCTCTCTATTTCTAAGCAACTCTGATGAAACGGAGCATGCACATCTGACTGAGTGAAATAGCTATCTATTGTTTCCGCGACTCTAGAGATACGTTTCATTCTAGGGAAACAAAGTTGTCGTGTTATATGGTTGTCAGAGACTAATCCCTTCTTGTTTATTCGAGAAAGTTTCTAGTGACCTCTAAGCTAGCTGGCACACACAGTTAAGTCTAATATATTCGGCAGAGACCTAGTTGACTTCAGTCCTACGTCTAAGCTACAGGATATATTATTCCAATGCGCAGAGCCTATTGGGAATATAGGAACTACACTACATGGCGCCTAACGTTTGGTAAGGCGATAATTTAACGCTAGATACTAGAGTAACTCAGTCGTGCTTTTCACACAGACCCCTTTTTCCCGTAAAAACTCCAAAAGACGTCTGGAGTGGGTGAAAGGATAATATCCGCCAAAACTGAGTAGGACGAAAATCCTATGTATTAGTTTCTTGGTTTGTTCAACGTTGAAGGATACAGTGTTCCAAAATATTTTGCATCTAATCTTTGTTTCCTTGAAACTTGTTCTGCAAACTCTCAGCCGACTAAAATTCCGGATAGTGATACCGAATTGGAGAGAGCTGCAGCAGCAGCTCAAGCGGTCTTAGATGACGCTGCTATCCTAGAAAATGATACGGATGCTATAACCATCCCAGTAAATGTAAGGAAAAGTATAACTTACAAACTAATAAACAATGGAGTATCAGCAAGAGGTGGCAGAGTAATCTTTGTCATAGAGGCACATGAATATCGGCAGACAGAGGTATTCTACTCATGGATTTCGTTTCCAGCAGCAAATGCGGGAACACGTGGGTTCCACTATTGCAAAGCAGAGCAACCTCCAGCGGAATATGTTCCTTTTGAGGACATTTAAATTCCATTAACTTACCAAGAGCATCAGCTCTGGTTTAAAGGCGCCCTAAAACATGAAAATCACATTACCAGGCTCGGTCCACTAGGTAGACCAGGAAAAACATGGCCGGTACTAGCCAGCTATACACCACATCCAGAAATTGATAGGATGTCAGATGCGGAATTGTTAGCTCAGCTAGAACAGTTAATTAAAATACATAGACAATTGGTTCAATATGTCATGCGGACATTAACAGTCCAACCAGCTGTAAGAATTCCACAGCACAACCCTCACCGGGGGAACACAAACAAAATCACACCACAGACTATACAGTCAGTCATTGGTAAACTACCAACAAAATGAGAACAAATTATGTTCTGGTTACCACAAAAAATTACTCAAATAGAGACAGTATTTCCTGATAGTACGCCTCATGAGAAACGCAGGATTCTGACAATCTGTTTAACTATGGGGATTGCACCACACGTAGAGGATTGTGACACTTGGAGCACAGTCTTTGCTTCAAACTACACTAAAACACATGGGGTTCCGTCCATGGCGGTAATACCGGATGTTCTAAGACAGATTCAAAATGAATATGGTCCAGAACCGGCTTTAAATCTAGGTATGAAATTACTGAAAGATTTCAAACAGGTCTCGGCTATACTATTAGCCAACATTAGAGGTGAAGCAGCATCAGTGGCAATCTGCCAGAAATTAAAAGAAACAGACATTACTGAGCAACCTTCTGAGCTTGCCAGAATTATTGAAAAATCCTATGAAGAACTAGGTAGAGATAGTTTGGGTGGGAAACCACTAAAACCACAACTAACAGAGAATCCTAAAAAAACTTTTATTAAAAATAATCTCACTACTCCTAAAAAGAAGTGGGAGAACACTAAACAAACGCTTCCTAGAGAGAAGCATTCCCAGTCCAGAGGAAGAAATCCTCTGAAAAGAGGTACAACCTCAGAAATAGGGATACTTTAAGAAAACCTGATAGATATCAAGATAATGATACACGTTCCTCTTGTACCTTTCAGACTTCACCGCAGAAATCGGAAAGAAGAGGACGGTCAGAACAGAAAGAAGAACGCGCCAAGTCCAAAGACAAAGAACCCATTCACCAAAGTAAAAAAGCTCAATTTTCCAAAAAGAAGGTAGCAAGTGTAAAGATCAGACATGCCGAGGATTCTGAGGACACAACTCAAGAACGGGGAATGGGCTCAGACAATGCTAGACAGCGCAGCAGAAGTAACCATAGTTCGCAAGATCCTGAAGGATCATCTGGAGACAGTGGACTTGAATGAATGCATTCAAGTTGAAACTGCCGACACCAGGGTTAGTGTACCCCACAAGTTATATGAAGTAACACTCCGGAGGGAGGGGGACATAACTAGAAAAATAAAAGCTCTCTTTTGGGACAAGCTTTCCAAGGGCTATGACATACTTCTGGCTGAAAGAGACTGGCCACCTGCAGTTGCTAGGGAGTGCCCACACGGCGAAGAGATAATTATGCCAGCCTTCTCAAATCACATTCCATTCATAAAAAATATACATATGCCAGGAAATGGGCAGTAGCTCAGGCTCCAGCATTATATAAAAATCACGTAGGATGGGATAAGGATTCTCCTCACCACAAAATCCAGTTAAAAAATCAACCTACTGCTCAGAGGCAGTATCCAGTCAAGCAAGAAGCTAAAAAACAAGTCAGGGAAATCTTAGATTAACTTGAATATCAAGGGGTGATTGAAACATGCACCTCATCTATGAGCAATCCTTTGTTTCCTGTCTCCAAGCCAGACAATTCATATCATCTAGTTTTGGATTACAGACACCTAAACTCTTGTTGCAAAACTTTTGCAGTACAAAATTCACATAGTGCAGCACTGATGAATAACATTGTGCGCAAAAAATATAAAACCACATTAGACATTTCAAATGGGTTTTTCTGTCAAAACATTGCACCGGAAAGTCGGCATTTGACTGCTTTCTCAATCTTGGGGGGGCAGGGACAATTTTGCCGTCTCCCCCAGGGATTCAAGAATAGTCCAGGGTTATTTTCAGCCAGAGTAACAGAGGTACTACAAATGTACGATGATGAGGCATTATCTTATGTCGATGACATCTATCTTACAGATGATGATTTGGACGTGCACTTGAAAAGAGTGAACATCATAATACTTGTGTTCGCTTCGGAAGGGTATAAATTAAATTTTAAGAAATCACGAATTGCCCACCTCAACGTCCTATTCTTAGGAAACGAGTTGTCAAGTGAAGGCAAAAGCCTGGCAGCAAACTTTCTTGAGAAATGTGCGCTGCTCCAACCTCCAAAAACGCTGAAAAACTTACTGTCAATTCTCGGTTTCCTGAATTTTGGAAGAACTTATGTTCTAAATTACGCAGAAAGTGTTAAACCTCTCTACGAACTAATCAAACCTGATTTCAAGCCAACAAATTGGACTCGGAAACATACAGAAATTTAGCGTTCAGTACAAACAGACATGTTAGCAAAAACACAATTAGATAAACGCAACAATGTGCGCAATCTTGTGATCTGTGTCATCCCAGGGAAATACGAATTCACCTACCTGACCTTTAATGAAGGTGAAAAGATACCAATTGCATTCAAATCACACTTGTACACACAAGCTGAAATGAAATTCACTTTAACACAAAAAATTCTGACAGCGGTTCAAACTGCAGTAGCAAAAGAGAGAGCTCTCGCGCAGGGTAAACGCATAATGATCGTTACACCTGTACCTGCCTTAGAGGCAGTGACGAAAGCGAGCATTCCAAATGCTAAAGCTTTATATTTGTGATGGATACAATGGGTTAACTCTCTTGCTGCAACAGACATTGAATACTTTTTTGACCCCTACTGCCTCTAGAACATTTCAGCTGTATAATATATACAGATGGTTCAGCACAGCCCGCAATTGGGGGTAAACAAGCTTATAGTGCTGCGTGCGCAATCGTTAAAGGTCGTTGGCGCGAAGGTAAATTCAGACCTATGGTCACTAAAACTCAATCACTCGGAGACTGTACAGCTTAGAGAGCTGAACTACAGGCTTTCAAGATGGCGCTTGAAAATACTGATCGCGAATTCCCCACACTAATAGTGTGCGATTCGTATTTCTACGTTGAATCCTACAACTAACACTTGCAGAACTGGGTTCAAAACGGTTTAAAAAATTCAAAAGGTGGCACAATTAAGCATAAAATGTTTTGGGAACAAGTAGTTCTTTTACAGAAAGAACTACAAAAGGCTCAAGTGATTCATACACTGAGTCATCAACGTGATGGCGTTCACGTTACAGGGAATTCATTGGCTAATGAAGCCGCGAAGGCAGCTGTGCAAATGGCTTCCGTAGCTACAAACACTCGTTCGAAAACAGTAATAGATGGTGAAACGTTACGAGCAGTAAAAACCTCAATGGAAGGCAGCTATGCAGCGTTACCTCTAAACTATCCACTCACAAATACATACATTATTGATGCACACTCCGTTCCTTTTGCTCAAATCCCTGGAGTGGGGGACAGAGTAATTCCAAACAGGAATCAGAGAGCTGCTTTGGTACACGAAGCACATATGGGAGAGGGTCTGAGACAAAAAGGGATCTTGAAAGCTTTAATAGAATTAGAAAAGATGTACTGGTGGCCGGGACTGGGAGTTGATGTGTACAATTTCGCAATGTATTGCCCTAACTGCAACAGAAATCGCAGCAGCGAAAGCCACCAGATACCTGACTACAGATTAGCCAGCCCAGTTCAGATACTATTACTAGACAGCATTAGACTGACTACCTGCAAATGTCATAATGGACTAATGCAGTCCCACAACTACAAGGACATGATTTATTTGGATACGGCTCCAGTGCTCGGCTGACGCCAGAACTGTTATAAAGGATTTGCGAGTCTTTATCGGCACATATGCAATTGTCACGCTACATTCTGACCAGGGTCCTGCGTTTAGCTCTCGAGCTTTCACGGAGGCCATGGCTAGCTTGGGCGTTGCATTGCGATATTCTAGTCCCTTCCATCCTTGAGGGTAATGCGGTAGTGGAAAGAAAAAAACGTGACATAAAGCAATCCATAACAGCTAAGGTTCAGGTGATGGGTGGGTCAAACATCTAATAAGTGTCCAACGTAGTGTTAACAATCTGTCAAGAAATTCTCTGGGAGGAGTCACCCTGTATGAACTAATGTTTGGTACTAGAATGATAATCGAAGACCTCGATTGTCAGACTTCAGTGGTGGAACAAAAACCCTTAGATGTCAAAGATCGTTTGACTGTTTTACAGGACTTAAATGAAACAAGAAGAAGTCTGAGTAATACAATACATAAGCAAACTCCCACTGAAGAAAAAACACCTGTCCCAGCAAGGCCTGTCTGATTTCCAAGATTGGGGATCTGGTCAGGGAGAAAATCGCGGTAAAGGGGGAATTTGGGCCTTCTTACAGAAAAGCAGTACCTGTCTTGGCCATCCACGGAACAAGATCTCTAGAACTACTGCCCCTTGCTGGTAAAAGGGAGAACAGAGTTGTGTCCATCGACCTGGTCAAACCACAATCATGTGGCCGATAATAAGTAGTGGGCCCAGTGGACTCCCGAGAAGTAGCAGATGACCAAATCTTGCTACAATCCAAGAGGTTCATACTGAAAGACTTATCACTTTTGATAAACCTGCAGTACAAAAAGAAGGACTATGCAACAAAGCCATGGAACTTGTACCTCTGGAAACCCAAATAACAGTTCGTCAAGACCCGCCTGTTTACAATGATGTGACATCTGACTATACAAACATGGCGGAACAAGAAACAGCTCGAGTGATTTCAAGTAATCCTGATGCAATCCCTACAATTGGCAGAACTGCTTCTGGCTACTTTATCAACTTCGATAACTTTTCTGAGGATAAACCAGCAAAGAAAAACTTCAAGGAAAAAGTAGCAGAACTCCTACATCTACTGGAAAAAACATATTTGGTTTCACCATGGGTTGAATTTTGGATTGGATTAGGTATATTTTTCCTCCTGCTCTGGCTCGTACTATTGTTAAGCTTGGGAAGGATGATTGATGGAAAATATAGTACTATGGACACAGCAAGTAAGAAAATCAACTGGGTCCTGAAACCTTACAAATCATCTCATTGGGAAAGAAGAGGCCTGTCAGCAGTGAACATCACAGCTGTTCCTATACCTGGGGGTATAGCATGGGACAGAACTGATTATGACATCTATGGTCCGGTGGAATTTTGAAGATTTCACAACAGTTTATGGTTTCTTTGAGTGACTTTATCGCATCCAGTAAATTTTCTGATGATTGGGACCGTGAGACTGTTAACAACATGATGAAAGATTTAGAAATGTCAGCAAAATCATCAGATTATGAACAAATGTATTGTTTTAATCATTATGGTCACCATTATTTGCATAAATCTGCAAGCCCTAGAAATGTGTTTCACTACAATCAATGAGAACATTGTCCAACGCCGCCAAAAGGCAGCTCAAAAACGTTCTATGAAAAGTTTTCATACACACAGAGTTTAATGTTATCAATCCAGAAACGCTTTATTTAAAACATATTAATAAGACAGGCATGAAAACAATGTTGATCAATACTAAACAAATTTATTCTGCAAACTTTTATGCTCAGCTGTCAACATTAGGTTATGACTTTTGGAAAGACAATATCGAGACAAAAACTGTCTGGGGCACAAAAGACTGCCAGGTGCAAGGTTTAGAAGCACTGTTCAGAGCCTGCATTATACCAGAACAAATTATGTTTTTAAATGACACTGTTCAACAAACTTCTTGTCTTGGCTTAGCTAAGATAAAAGATTTAAATAAACCGTCTATACCTAAACCCACTTCTGACAGTAATAATACCACAGAAGAAGAGGTAGACGTACGATATATTTTAAAACAGAACAGAACTAATCCTGATTGGAAAAAATGGTTAATCTGGCCCACAGACACTAATAACTGTCATGATAGATTCCTGGAAAAAACACAGGGGTTCAAAATGAAAAGGCCAGATCCAAGATATTCCCAGAGACAACATCCAGGGATAGTAACCACTTACAGTGTAGGTAAGCTGTGCCTTGAGTGGCTGCAGAAATCTACACTTCCAGAAATTAAACAAAACTTTTCTTTACTTAAGGAAAGCAATGATTTGCGAGATTTCTTAATGGGGCCTCGCAAACCACGGCAAAAACGTTTCATATACGCCGGAATATATGCGGCATACAATGAAATATGGAAAGTGATTCAAATGGAAACTGCAGAAAGAATAAGAGAAATTGATTGTATACATTTAGAAAAAAGCTTCTCTGTAGTGGACAATGGGTTAACGACTCTGTCCTCCAGAATTTATTCTTTGGACAGCATCGTGTCATCTGCCATTGACATCTTAGAGCAAGACTTGTTAATGTTAAAACATGGCCAGTCTCAATTACGATCTATCATGCTGCTAGGCTGGACGTTGCAAAATCTGCGTTCAGGCTATGTGCCATGGCATCTAATCAATACCACGTCATTGTTTGCTGTATTTAACCTTACAGATAAACAAATCTCTTTGGCACAAAGAGGAGCAGATTATACGGTGCTGAGCATTGAAAAACTTGAAAGATTACAATTAACAGTTTCTGAGAAACCTGTCATTGAATGGATAATTCATGGCACCATTACGATACCAGGGACGTCTTTCCTTTTTCAGTATTGTCTGGAGCATATACCAGCGGGCCTGTATGAAAGGTTAGGTAAAGAATACATTAAGTCGACCAGGGTTTTACCATACACACACAGATGTTGGAATGGGGGACATGAAGTATTTCTTAGTGGTAAGAATTGTAAAAACTCACTGAGTGGTAAACTTCTGTGCCAGGGTATTCATTTACATGGAGCCTGTGACGGTTCTGCAAATAACCTCTCATGCCACCTGCACGGATCCCCCTCCACAGCGATAGTACCGATTTTCAGGCAGCTATCCAATGGCAGCTACGTTATGCTCAATGATCACAGCTGTTGTGGCATGTTGCCAGGAAAAAGTTATCTCGTAACTGTGTCATCCACGGTCACTTGTTGTATGCAAGTATTGTATCCACAAAGTGAGACAGGAAGGGAGACGGCTTTATGTCCTTCACTGAATATCTCTTCTTTACGAATTGATACTTTAAGCAGAATGAAAGCCATTCTTTTACAAAAAAATTTGCAATTGACCTCGTCTAGAGAAATGTATGATCTGCAAGTAGCAAGGTCTTCTGCATAGATACATGCATTATTATGAACAAACTACCCAGTACATTTCGCAGAAATGTTAAGTCAAATCTTAAATTTGTCTGATACCAGCGGCATCACACATACATTTAAGACGATTTGTTCGGTACTGTTAACACCATTTGAAGCAGTCCTCGGGATTTTTCCAAATTTCGTGCTCTCTGTGTTTGGCGGCCTGCCTCCTCTTGGGACTAGTAGCAAGAATTCTATTGTTATTCCTTCTGCTCCGATATGGCAAGTCCGGTCACCAGCAACACCAAACCTACCATGGAACAATGCCTCCTTGCAATGAGATATCGTGAAAGGATTTCACAGATTCTTGGCTTGGTTCGTTTAAGAGATCTGAACACAACGTGTTTTCTATCGTTCAGGCCAATCTGGCAAGATTGCATCTTACCTGTTCTTCAATGCCTGCTTTGCGGACAGGAATTTGTGTTGGACATTTTTCTTACACTTCCATCAGTACTGCCATCGGATGTTGACGCTTTGCTAGGTCCAGTAACGGCTCATGCATCGTGTTGCCCCCAACGGCTGCCAATTCTGATGACGGCATTCATTGAGGTCTCACCGGCAAGTCTAACTGAGGGTGAGATACGAGAAACTACAGGCATACAGGTACCATCTACTACGGACATTGCTAATGCATCAAATGCTGACGGCGATGATCCACACTTCTGCACTTTTGATCTGCTAACTGAAGTGGTTCCACTTTCACCTACCACGGTAGACGGTTTCTTTGTGAGCCTAGATAATCTGATATTTTCTCCTGACACTCCTGAGAATAACTTTTGATTATTTCACACAGCGTTCCCTGACCTCTGCAATTCGGCCTTCATCTTTCAAAACATTGCACTAATTTGAACTTTTTTCAAAATAGAACTTTTGGCACAGAGTAATCTGCTTATAGTAGAACTATTCTTAGAGAACAAGATTGAACTTCCTAAATGACAATATTTGGCTTCAACCTCGAAAACAAACACAGTTAAAAACTTATGCTATGGGACAGATTTCAGGTATCATTTGATGAATGTACTTTCGTTTTATTTAATGAGAGAATATATATACTCATGATTTATGCTTGATTTCAGATGACGCCTATAACTTTTGCATACAGTATATACTCATTTGATGTAAACAAGCCTATTCAAATGAATTTTTGTATTTTGGGGTGGGATTGTGAGCACTTTGCTTTAGATATGTTCAGTGCTTAGGTGTTGTTGAACGTAATAATCTCGTGGGAGTTATGTAGGAATCTAGGACCCTAGTGTAACTTTCCCGATTCATGCCCATATATAGGTATAATTCACCCAGTCCTTATATAGGCATAGGAATCATTGCCTTATTTAGTCTTAGCCTGTGCAGCCCAAATACGGCATGGCTACTTCCACTAAACTCCGAGAATCCACAACGATTTCTTGGAAAAACCAGCCTTCAGCAGTCAGGGACTTCCCCCTGCTTGAATAATAATTTATACAAGAACTCCTGGAGTTTTCAAGGAATTGAGGCACTAGTGACGATATTATGTCCAATCTTACGTCAAACTCTGCACCTTCAAAGTATAAATATGCCTACATTTGCCCAGTCAAACACACAGTGGTTTAGAAGCAGATCGACTAACTACTTGCCCGACGCCCTGCTGCTGCAAGTGCCGAAGAAAGCCGACCCTCCAACTGACGCACTGAGAAGACGCTGTCTTTTCTCTTGCCGAGAAATCCAGCTCCAGTGTTTCCAGGCTCCCCTTGTGGGTTGCTGGGAGATCGAGTCCTGAGAGAGAGATACAAGACCTCTATCATTCTAAAACCAAGGTACGGAGCTCATTAGACCCTTAGAGAATTCTTGGAACAGATTCTTGGCAGAAAATAAATTACTAGACTTAAGCTACATCACACTTACTCCTCCCTCGTACTAGACCTAGGTTAGGTACACTGGGGTAGGCGTATTTTAGAAGCACCAGTTGAGTACTTTTAGCCACTATTTTATCACTGTACTAGCAGCCCGTCCCGACGTTGTTCGGGTATGAAATAGAATGTGTGTATTTGGCAAGGGCAATTTATTTTAAAATCTCGCTGTAGACAAAAAATTTTGTTTCATTAGAATAGGGACGGAGAAGGGCCAGCTGCTGCCCTGGCTGATGTTAGCAGGCGCGTGTAATTGGTGTAGTGATGTGCCGCCTGAGCCCGTCTACAGCCCTGGTTGATGTTAGCAGGCGCGTGTAATGTCGTTGAATGAGAGAGTTATCAGCCGCGGGTAAATCCGTGTAATGAGAGAGTTCAGTGACAGCGAGTAGGAGAGGCTGCAGTAATTGTCTCCGCGGACACTCTCATATGCGTGTTCCCCGCTTGAGGCCCAGATGCAGGCCTGTTTGATGTTAGCAGGCATGTGTTCCCCCGCTTGAGGCCCAGCTGCAGCCCTGGTTGACGTTATCAGGTGCGTGTAATTAGTGTACTGATCCGCCGCCTGAGCCCGGCTAGAGCCCTGGTTGATGGTAGCAGGCGCCTCTAATTTTTTTGAATGAGAGAGTTCAGTAACAGCGCGCAGGAGAGGCTGCAGTAATGTTATTTACCAGTCCTCCAGCTGAATGCGTTTGTCATGCCCCCAGCACACGGCCACAGCAGACGATGTTCTGATTAATGTACGACCCACATGGCATGAAGGGGGGAACGTAGCACACACCCCCAGCGTTTCTCACGCCCCCAGTGTGCCCCTTGATGCGGCGCATTTGCGTTCACATGGCATAAAGGCCGGACACACGCCCCCAGTGTTTCTCATGCCCCCAGTGTGTCACGCCCCCAGCGTGCCCCTTGATGCTGCGCAGCAACGTAATTGGCGCTTGTATGTACGACTCACATGGCATGAAGGGCGGACACACGCCCCCAGCATTTGTCACGCCCCCAGCATTTGTCACACCCCCAGCACACGCCCACAGCCCACGATGTGATGGCCGTACCACACGCCCCCCAGCGTTAGTCACACCCCCAGCCCACGCCCACAGCACAACGCAGACACGCCCACAAGGGACTACTTTGCTGGCACGGTTCTTTTACCTTTTAAATGTATATGGTGTCCTACAGTACAATTGTATGTCTTGCACTGTATGATTGTGATGAATACCACTGTTTCTTGTAAAGTTAATACAAACAATTAAAAAAATTAAAAAAAATTATATGGTGGCCGTCTGCATAGCCTATGTCCTTTTGCTGCAACTGCCCTTTCCAACGCTGTATTGGGTGTTGTGATTGGTGCTGTGGTTACTGAGATTACCCGCCTCAAAGGTTTGGGCTCTCTCTTTATAATATTAGTATGGATGTATTTTATGCATTTTATGTATTCTATGTTTATGGCTTAGAAACCATATCATGCTCTTACAGTACTATTTTATAATACTGTTTGTATTATATGCATTGTACTTCTTAACTAGCATTTCAATTGTAGCAGTGCATTTCTTATGCTTAAGAAATAAGACTGTTCAATAAATACTTTTATTGAAAACGCCCGTCTCTCTATGTGAAACGAAGCAACTCTGGTGAAACGAAGCATGCACATCTGTGAAATAGCCATCTATTGTTTCCGAGACTCTAGAGATACGTTTCATTCTGGGGAAACAAAGTTGTCATGTTATATGGTTTTCAGAGATTAATCCCTTCTTGTTTATTCAAGAAAGTTTCTAGTGACCTCTGAGCTAGCTGGCACACACAATTAAGTCTAAATATTCAGCAGAGACCTATTTGACTTAAGTCCTACATCTAAGCTGCAGGATATATTATTCCAATGCGCAGAGCCTATTGGGAATATAGGAACGACACTACAATGGGGCAGGTCAATACCATGTTTAAAAAGACACCATTTTCATCTGGGCAGTGGAACCATGTAGGAGAGGGAGGCGCCTGAGCTTGCCAGAGATGATGCAGTGTGAGATAGATGGAGGCGGGAGGATATAGCTAACGTTCATGAGGCCAGCTTGTGTCACACCAGTCTCCCCATTCAATTGGTCGACCCAATGCTCACAGTACTCATGGGATTTATAAATGCAGGAAATACCACCTTTCCCAAGGAGACCAATAAGGGCCTTTGCCTCTAATGGATTGTATTCAGGAATAGCCAATTAGTTGGTTCAATTTGGTAATAGGGCATGGTGGAGCTGCAAGAATGTATAGAATTGGGAACAGGGCCAGACTGGGAACCACAACCGGCCCTGGCAAAGTGCTCGGCTGGCCCCTCCCTTCCCACTCGGGGGGTTGGGGGTGCCGCCAAGCTTTTTGCCGGGGCCGGTTTTCGGCCGATTTTGGTACAGGGCCGATTTTGCAGCTATGCTGAAAAAACGGCCCTGTAACAAAAACGTCCCCCAGGGTCCCAAAACCGGCCCCCACCCGTGCGGTGCACCGGGGGATTGCCCGGTGTCTGCTTAGGCCAGTCCGGCCCTGATTGGGAATTACGGAGTAGAAAATTTGCCTGCAACATGAGAAACTATTTAACATGTGTGCTTTGCCAGACATAGTCCCATCTCGAGATATAGATGAGGTCCCATCCAGAGAAGCCCACTAGCTGTGCCACCTCCTTCAACCAAAGCCCCTGGCAAAGAGGTGTTTCCAAGGTGAGTGTGTGGTCTCATCCTGTTCAGTGCAATGCCACTCTCTATTCCAAGAGGACCACCTGGGTAAGCTCTGGGGTGGGTTCCCTATAAAGCGTCCCAAAGATGGTATCAAAGCCCATGAGGTAGACTTTGACCCGAAAAGCTAGGCTTTGCCACTCTTCTTGGAACCACCCATTTATCAAAACTCGCTGAGTTGCCCAGTTGTAAAAGCACAAGCCCGCTTCTCCTAACCCTCCATCATACATTTACTGAACATACTTGCTGAATGCAATGTGGGACAGCCAGTTCATCCAAACAAATGCCTGTATCTTCGCCAGTATAGCAGTGAACTAAGTCTGTGGTAGCCTAAGTATGAAAAGATGAGTCACCAATCAATTGTCATTCCATAGTGGGACCAAAGGGGATTTGGCCTAGTTCACCTGGAGGCCAGAGGCCTGCCCATAAAGATGCAACATGCATAGAAGTGTGGGTTCAGTGTCAGAATGCGAAAACAGTAGACCTAGGCATCACATTGGACCCATGCCATCCGCAGTTCAATTGCTAGAGTAAACTAGAGGGACAACAGTACATTCCTGTCTGGCAACCCACTGTATGGGGAAGGAATGGGATAAAATGCTCTTGCCAGAAACCTGCACTAGGGGTGAGTGTCACTTGCATAATTCAGTGTAGCCTCATCAAGCGGAATTACCTAAAAATTCTGTGAGATTACTCTTGAATAACACAAGAAGAGTAATTCTGCATTGAGCACTGTTTCTTAGCGCACAAATGCCCCCTTGGATCCCAAAGAGGCACGAGGATGGATTTTGCATTAAGAAATAGAGCTAAATGCAACAGAATATGTGTAGCAAGTGTGAGTGACCGCCTGTGCTCGCTAGGATTTTCCCCCAACTTCATCATCATCATAATATACTTTATTCAGTTTTACATCATGTAAACCATAAAAGTCACAATAAAAAAACACAGTCCTTAGATACATACATTATAAAATTCAAGTCATTAAAGCATATAAAAAGTCCTACAAATGCAGTAGTTAAATGACATAGTTTCACATAAAAGGCACGTGATTACATACCTAAAACTATAGGTGCCGCTTCCCATAAACGGCTACTATTTAAGGCAAGCCCTAGTTCTCATTAGTGATTTCAGGTACCCTACAATAAAGATTATACAATTGTGTTTCAACAACTGAAGGTACAAGAGTGCCTGACGCATCTGGTTAAAATTAAGCCTCTTTAACAGGGGGAGTAAAAAATACCTCCGGGGCACATAATAATTAAAAGATGAAAAAAGTCAAGTCGTAACCTAGTCAATAAAAAAGGCTCATAGGTAGTCAATTTCCCCAGAAGATATGGTTCTGTTAATGGATGAGTTTTTATGGTCAGAAATTTGGGAACACTAGGTAGATAAAAGCATCTTTAACAAAATCAACATCCTCTTTTTGTAACAGTTGAGGGTTTTAGGATAAGTTCAGGGCGGCCCAGCTCTGAGAAGTGACCTTTAATGTACCTTAGCCAGGGAATTCTGGACATGTGATCCAGGGACATACAGTCCATCATGATCTGCTGGGTTCGTTTTAATTCTTTGTTGAGCCAGCACTTGAGTCAGAACACTAGAGGGCGCAAAGCAACGGTATCACATAAAAAGGGGATCCCCAGTTCTTCATGGGCTATCAGATTCGATAAGCCAGTTGGCATTCCCAGCAGGTGCTTCAAAACTTTTTTTCGACCACCTGCAGCGAATCTGCCTCAGTGTACCCCCACACTTCGCTGCCATAACTTGTAGTCAATACACCCTTTGCCTGGTAGATTTTCAGCATCGCTGCGATTGGGCGCTTGCCCATCTTAGCAGCAAAGCTGAAAGTTGCGGCAAATGTTCGTGTGAGTTCCCACTTCTTCCTTTGAATAAGAGGCCCCCACTTCACGCGCTTGTCCAGCACTACCCCCAAATATGAAAAAACAGGCGTTGTGGGGATCTTCTCAGGACCTACTGAGAAACAATACTTTTTCTTTTGTCGTAGCCCCACCTGCATAATACATGATTTTGCGTTATTAATCTTTAGATCACGGGACCCCATAAAATTCAAAAATGCATCTAATAGGCATTGCATACCTCTGGCAGTTCTTGCCATCAGGACAGCATTGTCCGCATATAAGAGGACAGGAAGACCCCGACAGTCCACAAACGGAAAGTCAGCCCCCGTCGATAGCAGTGCTCCCTCCAGGTCATTGATATATAGATTGAACAGGAAGGGTGCCAAAATGCAACCCTGCCTCATCCCTTTCTCGATATCGAATTCCCTAGAGACCCGGAGGTCCTGTGCATATCGAATATTTGCTTTGGTTTCCCTATGCAAATCCATCAGGAAGTCCACGATAGGGGCCTCCACACACATGGCCCTCATGGACTGCCACAGTTTGACCCGGTTGACACAGTCAAATAAGGACAATAAGTCCATGAAGGCCATGTAGATCGTACCCAGGCGGACCATCGTGTACTTACCAAGGATCAAATACAGATTTATACATTGGGCCACCGTTGACTTTCCTGCCCTAAACCCATATTGGGTATTGGAAATTATGCTGCCTTCCTCTGCCCATGAAGATAGTCTCTGCAGTAAGACCCCTCCCAACACCTTAGCCACAGAATCAATGAGGGAGATAGGCCGGTAACAATGTGTACTATTACGATCCCCCTTTTTAAATACTGGGACGATAGTAGAGATTGCCCAAGCAGCATGGCTTCCGTCCCTGTCTGCTGCATTCACTACAGCAGTCAGGATAGGTGCCCAAAATGAGGGATCCGATTTGAAAAGGTCCGGCGGAAGTCCGTCCGAGCCTGGAACCTTGTTACTCGATAGACCTGCAATTCCCAACTCTATCTCTGTTCTCTTGAAAAACATGCAATCAGTAGTAGGTGAATAAGATGGTGGATCAAGATTACCCATTGGGCCCTTGAGCATGAGTTGAAAATGAGCCACCCATTCCTCTTCTGTAATATGAGATCCAAGAGGGTTGCTTCGATCTTCAGAGAACAATGGTCTATTAACAATGCCCCAGAATTGTGAGCCATTCTTCAGGGTACTAGACTTCACCAACTCCCTCCATGTCTCCTCCTTGATTACACCTTTACGTTTAGCTAGGGCCTTTTTATATCCTGTTCGACAGGCCTGTATGTGAGTAGAGTTCCTAGGTACGGTTTTCAAAGCCTCCCTTAACTTACGTGCTGCATACGAACAAGAGGAATCAAACCATCTCGGATTAGGATTGGAAACCCTATGAGCCGGAACCCTCAATAGATCCCTTGCTTTACAAGTGATTGAGCTAAAGGCACTGAGAACATTCCCTGGCAAGCTTTCCGGGTGAACACAGAGGGCAAGTTCAGCTGCACATGTGTCTCTTACCTCCCTATAAAAAGCATCTGGATCAATCTGCGACCATTTTAGAAGGCGCCCACCATCTGTAGGTCTCCTTTTTCCCTTTCTCCCCCACGCTAGGCTTGCAAGAAAGAAACACGCCACGAAAGTGTACACAAAGAGGATTGTGGTCACTATAGCCTGTATCTTTGATAGCGAACCTCTTAAAAAGGGATTGAGAAAGTGAGGAGACTAAAATATGGTCTATGAAATACCCAGTGCCTCTCCCTTTAAGGCTAGGAATCAGGTTTGTTCTGTTTGGGGCAGAAAGGGGCATCAGTGACCGCAGGTCAAATTCATTAACTAAGTTATTTAATTCGTCCCCCTGTAAAGAATGTTCATAATGAAACCCGCCCTTCTGTGACATCCCATATCGCCCATGTTAGTGATCTTAGGATCGCCACACAGGTGGATATTAAAATCTCCAAGTACCATCATTGAATATAAACTTAAATCACATAACTTCCCTAAGTAATGACTCAATAGACTAATGCTGCCCTCCGTTTTTCCATTTGGTGGGTTGTAAAAGTTGATCAGGGTCATTCTCTTATTCCCCTTCTTAAGCGTGATAGCCTGTATGTCCTGTTCGGTAATAGGGCAAATTTGTACCAGGCAATCAATAGCCAGGGAGATATAGATGACCAAACCTCCTTTGGCTCTGCCACTGGTTGAGGGGGTTGCAGGGACAACAAATCCTTTAAAGCCTTCCAAGAACAGATTATAATCCACTAACCAGGACTCTTGCAGGCAAATTACAGAGAATTGCCTAATAAATTGATGCCACAAAGGGTCATGAAACTTGTCTGCCAAACCTGCTATGTTCCAGGATATGATATTTCTAGCCACCTCAGGGGTTGTTAACTCAGTTTGTTGTGAGAAGGGGGGAATCAAGAGGGTAGACTCTGACTCTGTCCTCATGCTCATGTTAGCCTTCTGTTGGTATCTTGGCTCTACTGCTGGCACATCTAAGGTATCCAGTCAATCACAATCCTCCAACCCCGATAGCATAGAAAACCTATTGACTAATGCTAGGGGGGAGGCGCAACAAAGTTTGGGTGGGGACTCTATGGATTACTTCTCTTGCGAAGTGGTTGTAAATATCCATAATTATTACCTGCAGCGATTTTGTGTTGCCATCTGTCTTGTAAAGGTTCCCTATCTATAGTCCCCCTATTAACCCTGTGGCATTCCACTCTGTAGACAAAACCCAGGGGTAAAGCTTGTATTAAAGACCCATGAGTTGATTGGCCTCCTTGAACAACGCCTGATAAAATTATTTCTGCAACAGCTGCCCTATTGAAGTTAACTATGACACAATCACCACCACCCACCTCAGTGGAACTGCCAACCCATGCCACTCGAAGTACCATAATGAGGTTTTGGTCTACACTAGGGCCCGCTGATGTATTATTTTATGGCCAGTGAAGTACCTTATTCTTCAAATAGTTTTAGTCTTCAGGCATACCAGGGCGAAGAGGCGGGACGTTACCCAAAACAACTACGCATGGTGTTGATTCCGGTGGGAGATGAATAGTCGGGAGGGTCTGACATGCTTCCCCAGATGGGAAATCACTGACCTACTACACTACGAGTGGCCAGTTTATACGAAGGGTCGACCTGGGGCCCACTGGGTTTTGGGGTGTCTCGTGGGCCATTGATCTCCCTATTGGCTGGCTGCACTGCTTGACACTGTGCATGTGACATATCTGTATGAATTTTAGTTAAGTTTCTTGAAGTGCTTGTACTCAAATTGGCTTCAGGATCTTGTACACATACGACCATACGTTTTTTAACAACAGTCCAGATGCACCCCCCCCAGCAAGACTACTTTCAATTGCTGACAGCCTCTCAAAAATTGGACTCAATTTAATGTCCAATAGGGTGGCCATAATCGCATTAGGAGCCTTGGTAGCCTTTGAGTTTAAATTTAAGGCTAACGATTTGGACACCAGAGGTTTATTTGGAGGTTTGGGGGCTGGGGTCAGCTTAGTTCTTTTAGCTTTACTCCAAATAGTTTGGAGTTTACGTTTGGTACTCCCCTGGATGGTAGGTTGACTTGGCTGGAAGAGCGGGTGAGTTGTTGTAGGGCTCAATAAGTTGGAGCTATCCTTCCCTTGATTTAAAACAATGCTTCCTCTGCTATCGATAATGATAGCTGAGGAGAGAGGTCTATGTGAGGTCTGGGGAAGCACTGAGGGGGAACTTCATTAACAGGCGATAAGCCTTCGGTGACGGCAAGAACTATAGGCGACCCCTGGCAGCTATCAGAACAGACTGATGACAGGTCAGTCTGAAGCACGCTAGGTCTAAATAGGGGCGGACCCAGACCATTGGTGGGTGATCTGGAAAGACGCCTATGCACAAGTTATATCTCTTTATCGATGACAGCAGCAGCTCTCTGCAAGAAAGAGTCCATTGTAGTAATGGTAGAAGCAGTGGAAGAAGAACTTGCCACAGATTTGGTCCCAATGGCTCCCGTCTGAACCTTTCTCCTCCCCATCCCTTTGGTAAACATTGATGTTGCCACAACACGTGCACTGGCAATCACAAAGATATAAGAACAAAAGAAAGGAAAAGATAATGTCTAGACAATATTCATGTACAAGAGCTTTACTTCTTGCTTCAGTTTATACGCTCAGAGATGCCCTCAACACTTAGTTCAAAATAAGCCTTTCCTTCCAACAATAAGCTCACAGCTGATGCCAAGCGCCAAGCACCACATGTTAAAATTCCTCACTATGTTCAACAAAGTCTGTGTAATAAGGGTTGTTTCAGGTTCAGCCTACCTCCCTACATGGGCACGTCTCAATGTCTGGTTAGCAACACCTCATTTGAAGACCATTCGATATCCTTAGCGATAAACCA
Source organism: Lissotriton helveticus (assembly GCF_964261635.1). Lineage (NCBI taxonomy): Eukaryota > Metazoa > Chordata > Amphibia > Caudata > Salamandridae > Lissotriton > Lissotriton helveticus. Next base: position 755,610,753 of record NC_136057.1, on the reverse strand, counting down.
AAAGAGGTGGCCCAGCCCAGCCTCTACCGGTCTTGGAAGGGCTCAGACGGGCTCGCCCTTGGCCCGGGCTTCGCCCCCACGCGTTTCGATTAGCGTGAGCGGCACGCTGTTTTGTAGCCCCCGCTGGATGCACAGGTGAGGGCGGATATAGCAGTCCCGGTGTCAGCAGCAGGCAAAAGAGGCTTGATGCGGCTCCCGCGAAGCGAGGGCGGTGCGCTGTTTTGTAGCCCCCCGCCTATGCTTGTGGAGCACCACAATAGTGGCCAGGTCCAGGTATTGGGGAAAGTTGCCTTTATCAATGGCTTCTATGCACATTTCTAGTAGAATGATGGTTATATTCAGGAACCAGAGTTTTCTCTTTCTGAGACCCTTTCCCAGTTCTGTTAACAAGGGAAGTTGGTCCATTCACAATTGTTTCAGTGTCACCAAGCAAAGCCTTAATAGGTGCTGCATTTGCTTGCCTGCTGTATCATCAGCATCTCTTTCAAGGGTTAGTATCTGACCCTGCCTCTTCACCTCTTGGGCTTTCAAATATGCCCCAGTGATTCCCTGCATGCATGCCTACCTCGTCACCCGAAGAGAGTAACTGGGAAGTGCATGCACCCTTTGTTGAGGTAGAAGTAGCCCTGCTGTTCCTGTTATAGAAAGTGTTGACACACCCACATGGGCCAGTGGCCCTCCCCTAAAATCCCAAATCACCCATAACCAGGGTGTGGTCGAGATTCCTCTTGGGAAAATGTGAATCACTGCTGTCGCTAACAGGTCTGCATTGGAAATGAAGGAAAAATCAGTACAGATCCACGAGCTATGAGCGACCAAGGTGTGAGTATATACAGAAAATGAGATTGGATGGCGTTTCCTGCTCCACTCACCCATACTGGGCGGTCGAGTCCAGAGGGGGAGACATCACCATGTTGAAATCATATTTGTCTAAGTCTGGGGTGACATAGGTACTGAGTAGGTTGTGAGTCTGAGCCTCTAGAAGCCCCTCAAGCATCTCATACTATCACTCTCCATCTGCTGAGATGCTCAAGACCTTCAATCGGGAAGGGTTTATAAAGCAGAGTCGCGATACCCATTGGATTATCTGGAGTAGTCTGAATGCAACACCCTATCATAGCCGTATCTATCTAGGAACAGGAACCTATTCCCGAGTAAGTGGGTTTCTTGGAGCATTAGGACCTCAGGAGCTTGCCTATATGTGAATCTATAAGGACTGTGCAACCCTTGAGGCAGTCAAGCATGCCATTCACATTCCAAGTCATGACTTTGAAGATGTCTATGGTTACAGCTGTGACAAACCATGATGGCTGAGCATTTGAAATGTGTGGTGAATGAAGAAGTGCTGGACTGTACAGAACCAAAGAAACCAGGGTCAACCACGAAAAACCCAACTATCCTACCCTCCCAAGCTCACCCCCTATACTTCCACCTCAAGCATCTGTACCCTCAGTCACACTCAACAAAAATGTAAACTAGGTGAGATTCCACACTGATGATTCCGACCCACTCACTACGAAATTGGTAGCAGAAGATATTGTGTTGCTGGTCAAGCATTGAGTTGAGAGTTCATCAAAATCTCAGGGGCTCTGGAGGGCCTTGCCCATCTATCTTATATGGGTATCTCTAACACCCATACTCAGTCCCCCCAACCTCTGCACATAGGGTTGTTTTCAAGTTTCCAGGCTAAATGGCTCTATTCAGGGCCAACTAGGTTTTTTTCCTTCCCGGTTTTGGCGTGGGCCACATTTGAGTCTGAGGAGACCGAAGAGTCTGTGTAGGGGCCCTGGTCAATCAAGGAGCCACAAAACTTCAGCGCCTCCAAGACCCGGTCTTATCAGTTTATTGTGTCTACATTTCCCTGCCTTTGGATCCAGCCAGGAGTTGAGGGTCAAGGGAAGTTGTTCTGGCGCCCACTTCCACCCACTCCGCCTCTGGGGCCACAAAGAAATCGATTTTAGAATCATGAAGAGCCTTGAGTTTGGCGGGGAACAAGAGCATGTATTGAAGATGCATGGCCCTCAGCTTTTGTTTTATCACCTCAGGGCTTGCGTTGGTGTTGGACATGGCGAGAATAGTCTGGAACAATCATAATTTTACAGGAGTGAAGCAATAAAGGCTCCAAGCATCATGTTGATTTGAGTATTACATATCTATCCCGAAGTTCAGGATCTTAGCAATCAGGAACTGCGGGGGGAGGGCATCGAGACGTAGCCATAAAGGATCTGTTTGACCTTTTGATAATGAAGCAGGATGAAAGTGAATCTAGTGCTATCCATGAGTACATTCAAAGTTCCAGAAAGCTCTCTAGGGTTGAGCCCTCCAACCCTTTGGGAAATCCTATACAGTAGCGGTTGCTGCTCCGGGCTCGGGTTTCCCCCAACTTCAACCCACAAGGCCAGGGCTTCGCGACATAGTATTCAGGCATGCTACCTTAAGCTTGCGAACCATGACCTCCATCTCTGAGATACCTCTTTCTGTTCTGGTATTTCTTTCCGCTGCGTTCCACACATCTTGACACAATAGGACATCTATGACCACCTCACCAATTCTGGGGCCAGATGTATCAAGATACACTTTTGCGATTCTCAAATAGCGATTTTTAAGGAATCGCTATTTGAGAATTGCAAAATGGTATGTATGTAGAAATTCGCTATTTTTTAGCGATTTCTTAAAATTCCTTAATTGCAATTAGCAACTTGCTAATCGCAATCAAGGAATAATTTCCCATTCATTTGTATGGGCCAGTAAGCCCATAGGAATGAATGTGAAATTATTCTCAATTTGCGATTCGCAATTTGCTAATCGCAAATTGACAATAATTTCAAGGGTGCAGGGGTGTCCAAAGGACACCCTGTTGCACCCCTGAAATAAGCATGGGGGCACATGTTGTCCACATACATGACCTAAGGGCATGTATGTGCATCACATGGCACTTTGAATAATGCAAAAATTGGCATTTTTCAAAAAATTCGCAAATTACCACCAACTTGGTGGTAATTTGCGATTCCTTCAATGCAATCGCAAAATAAGGAATCACAAATTTACGATTCCTTATTTTGCACTGAATTTCGGCATTTGCAAACCCATTTGAGCTTCATACATCTGGCCCCTGGTCTCTAGTGCTGCGCACAACTCTAAAATGGTTTGTAGTATCACACCATACCTGCAGGTTCTGGTCAGCACAAGGGTACATGCCCAGGACCAGTATGTTTGGGGTCTCAGAGGTAAGGGCAGTTATCTTGTCCACTTTTGACTGTACTTGGGAGGATGCTATTCTGTCCCTGTCAGGCAACTGGGATCTGCACCGTCGCTGGGACTGGACGCTAGGATCAAAGTAGGCCAGGAGGGCTCTGGGCACCCCTGGCCCCTGTGCCACTACCGATGCAGGTTTATTATTTCCAGTTCTCCCAGGGGCTTTCCATCACACCCACATGTTCTGTAGCGTGCCTGAAGGTGGGCACAGTGGATCTGGATAGTGGGCAGCTGCAGGCATCAACCCACTTAACTGTAGAGGGTAGCACGAGCTGCTGGAGGACAGTCGTCTGTGGCCAGCTGCTTAAGCAGCCTATGCACAGCGGGGTGAGAGGCAGAGACAGACCACTCAGATGTTGAAGGCCCTCCTCGATTACAGGACCCAGCATCCAGGCACATATGGGCTTCTGGGGATCCCACACACTAGTGCAGCGCAAATCCAGCATGGTCCCAACAAAGAAGAAGATTGCAGGGGGAGGGGAGCAAGGACTCTACTGCCCACAGCCTAAGTTTGAGGCTGCCACTGGCTGCAACTTGGCAGCAGCAGCCAGTTCCCGGGCAGCAGCCATCTGTTGGTGCCAGGAAGGCCCAGTAGTGACCTACCCAGCATGCAGCAGACCGTCCACGGGCCACCGGGGTTCACCGTGCTCCTGCAGCTTCGTGCACAGTCCTGCTGTGTGGCTTCAACACCAGCCCAGACCAGCGAGAGCACCCAAAGAGGATCACCGGGCAGTTCCGGGGGAGCATCAATGTAGCAGTAGTCAAAGATTGCAGGGAATAGGCATCCCTCCTCCGCAAGCAGCCCCTGGGGTAGTGGCATTCACTCCACCACCACAGCAGCCAGATGCAGCCTCAGCGCCACGGCTGCCCCAGACCCAATATCTTGGGAGATGAGCTGCCACTGAAGCCGGACCCAGTATCAGGTGTCTCACGGGCAGACCTGGGGCACAGAAGTCCTCGTCAAACAGTTGAGTGTGCAGGTTCTGTATGCCTCTCGTTCTGCAGCTCCAGATGTCCATGCCAGCAACAGGCTTTGCTGTGGGTGTGCGCCGTTACAATGAAGGAAATACACTCCTGTGAGAAACTTAATGCTACAGATACTATATAATTATTTTAATTAAATTGAAGAAAATGCCCATGACTAGGGCTGCCGCCCACATAACAACATACCGATATTGGATACAGCAGTTATCATACTTATGCAGCATTTCCGATTGTTTATGATAGAATTGGTACCCTGATGAAGTCATTGGTATACATACCATGGACAAAGCACATGTCAGCTACATGTTTGTTTTGGATATATTGGACGTAAGTAAAGATTAAAATATGGAAAATAAAGTGGAGAAATACATCTACATCAACATTTTGTGAAGACATTGAAGCGCAAAATTCTTTGAATTTGTTGTGAGTGTAGACCAGTGGTCTGGAGGCTAAAGGAAGACATCCGCTATCCTGGCTGTCCAGGCCACCACCCTCACATTTTCACTATTAACAGACATAATTAGGAATCCAACAAAGGAATTGATGGGGGAGATGATTAGTCTGTGTGCTGGTAAAAATATTATATGGCAAGTTTTTTTTCTTCTCTCTTACTTTTGTAACATGGAAACGTATCCTCAGACCTAATGTCACTCTAACTATGCAGTATTATTCAGTCACTCTTGAAGAATCATTCATATTCTGATGAGTAATAATTGATAAAAATATTTAATTGTTCAGCAACTTCACCTAGGAAGCAAAGAGCTGTTTCCATTATTCGCTGGATAAAATTCAATAAAGGATGTGTGGCAAAGGGGAAGACTTACCTGAGTATTTTCTACACCAGGCTCCACTGAAGTACGTTTGAGGCCCTGGTAAAGGGAAAAGGCACTTAACAATGCTCAAGGACTAAACAATACATTAAAACAGAAATAGGCAGACAGAGAAAAGAAGACTTCAGTATCTTTCTCTACAGAGCTTAAAGCTTGAAGCAGAAGAAACAGAGAGAAAGGTAGGACAATGGGCTTAACAGTGCTAACATTGGAACAAAAGAGAAGAAGATCCATGGAATAGGGACACCAAGGAAAAAAGTGGAATCCAAGCTGTCGTAGGGATGCGAGAGGACCCCAGAGTGGAGAACCAATGACCAGGAAGATGGGAGGTCACAAGAGCAGTCACAATGGCTCACTGTCACAGCTTGATCTGGTGACATAACTGTCTGCCACCATAAATTAACCACAGGTGAAGACAGATCAGCTTTTTTGTGAATTTTGAGAAGGAGGCACAATCTATTCACTGGCCCATAAATAGGTGATCCCAATATTTGGCACCCTCACAAGTAGTTTATACTCAAGCTGTTTTTCAAACTGCAAACCATCCAGAACAATTTCTTACAAGAATGTTAAGCAAGCAATTTTAGAGAGATTCAGTATAGACGAATAAACCTATTGCCTCAGATTTCGTTAGGAGAGGGACACTGCATGTGACACACCCTTAGCTTTACTGTACAAGCGGAAAGATGCAGCCAACCACTGGTTAAGACTCTAAGTCTCATTGAAAGAGGACTTCATCAAAAAGATATGTTTGATACAGTTTTTAGAGTGCCTCCCTACAGTGACTCAGAATTGGCTGAGACAACAATCTGAACCTATAGTGGAACAGACCTTTGAAGTAGCGAACACTTTCACCCAAGCACAATCCATTAAAGCTCCTCTGGAACCCCTTAAACCTAACAACTTCCCATTGTTACCTCTGTGCCTTCCCCTGTCCCACCCAGCCCACAGTGCATCAAATGAGGTAAGTGGGTATATTTAGCCCGTTTATGTATCAAAACAAACTCAGAGGAGGAGTTATTGTATATAAATGGGATGTAAAAGTCTATTTACTATACTTCATAACCTGGGCCAAGACATTATGGGGCCAATTCCGATTTGGGAAAAACGGGTCCGTCCGATTCGATTCCGGAGCCCTCTCTGTCCGAATTGTACACGTCCGTCCGAATAGCGTAGTGCGATCCGTATCTCGTCAATCCGTCCGACTCGTCGTGAACCGTACAAATTGCAAGGCTGAAACTGTACAACACTGACCCTCACAGAGAACCGTATGATTCGTAAACATACCGTACAACCCAACGAGTACCATCCGGACCGGGGTATGAGGACGCAATTCGTACGGTCCACGTCAGGTAAGGGCGATTCATACGGACAACCACACAATCACATACACACCGTACGGTGCGTACACCCCATGATCGCAGGGGTACCGTGCGTACCCCTGCGATCATGCATTGTACGCACTGTACCCCTTGATCGCACGGTGTACGCACCGTACACCCTGCGATAATGGGGTATAGTGCGTACACTCCATGATCGTGAGGTACAGTGCATACACCGCATGATCGCAGGGGTACGAACCGTACCTCTGCAGACATGGGGTGTACGCACCGTACCCGGGGGCGCGTTCCGTACCTGTTTTGAGGCGTACTCTGCTTCTCCGGACGTTTTGGGCTCCCGTAAAAAAAGTGTTGTACGGTGCGTACCCAACACGAATCATACTTGCTGGGTCAGGAAAACCTGCTTCCAACCGTACGGATGTCGCGTACAGCGGTTTCTGAGGGAGAATCCTACGGAGATTAGAGTCGTACGGTCTTTGCACGGTTCGTACAGAGTCCTGCTCCTGGTACTTCATCGTACTTCATTGTACGTACAGGGGAGGCTGCAGGCACGATTCGTACAGGAAAACGCTCCGTATGGCTATTCGGAGTGGTTTTTCCCGAATCGGAATCGGCCCCTATGTGTCCTTACATGTGACTCACAAGTGGGTAACCACAATGTTAGACTTAAGGTATAAATCATAATTTGTTGCATTCATGGAGACCAGAAGGAATTTTGTAGAAGTTGGGGTTTAATAATTCTCCCTGAGGAAGTCATTTTAGGAATTGACAAACCCCAGCTTTGCTGCTCTTTTCATAGACATATTACAAGAAAAAAAGAGTGATTAGAGGATGCTCCCTTCTCACACAAGAAAGTGTGTGATAGATAAGTTAACAAAACCTGTGAAAACTAACACACAATGGTAAGAAGAGAACAATGGCTCCAGCCAAATTCAATTTTCACTCAGGGACTACAGGAAATTGACACAAAGGGGCAGATTTATGAAGGCCTTGCGCTGCCGGTGCGTCACTTTTAACATGGGCAAAAGTGACGCACCGGCGGCGCAAGGCCTTCATAAATCTGCCCCAAAGTTTAGAGCGTCAGAGTTGGATGACCCAACACTACAGTGTGCTTAGCAGAAAGAAAGAGACGATGCAGGGAAACCCTTACAGGTATACATCTCTTTAAAATAAAAAATAATTGTTGTACAGGATTACGAAAAGTATGTGATTGGCTGAGCTGATGGCACCCTTATCATTTAGAGACCAGATGCTTTTTCATGATCATACCCACTAGACTGACATTTTTCAGACCAGTTTACAACAAATGTCCCCAGGAGTGTGCATGGGTTTTACAAATAAGTACAGAAGTATTGTCAAGAGTGTCTAATGTGTCAGAAAAATAATCTTTACCCCCACTCCAAGTCTCTTTACAAAAGATGCTCCTAGTAGGAACCTATTTGAGGGAGTTATCCTGGACCTTGATGGATCCCTCATCCCATCCACTAAGGGACAAAAGTATATCTTAGTTTTAGTGGACAACACCACCAGATATCTAGAGGCAGCCCCCTCGAAAGAAAATAATACCTAACTAATGTTAGCTTGGTTGTTGTATAAATCTTTTCAAGAGTAGGAAATATTAAAAGATGAAGGGACTACATTTAAATAAAAACTTGTGCAACAGGGTAAGTCAAAAAGCATGGGTTCAGAAATCTATGTAAAACATCTACGTAACTTGGTTTATCACCCTGACTGATGGTTCAGCGTAAAGAGACAATGTTACTCTAACACTCCGTCTAAAAAATGTTGTTAGAAGAAGGAAGGAATTGGGGTGAGCTGCTACCATTTGGCATTTTTTCAATTACAAGCCAAGTTCAATCTAGCCTGGGTTGTTCCTTCTTTGAACTTCTGTTTAGGTGAAAACCCAGAACTTCATTAGGAATGGCGCAACAGGTTTAGAAAAAAGATTTTCAGGAAGAATGTACTATTCTAGACTATGTAGTTCAATTACAGTCCCATTTGGGAATGGGTTCTATTTCCAAATGGACGAAATTAAGATTCTGCTCCCCCAAAAAGCTTGGTTGGTTTTAGGGATCACAGCGTTTTCAGCAGACGTGGAGCAAAGCATTCTCATGGGGATACACCTTTGGAATTTCCCCCACGATAATCCAGGCCGGTCTCATGGAGGGCTTTGTGATCTAGACAAAGTGCTTTGAAGGTGACTTGTTCCCTGATAGGTAGCCAGTGTAACTTAACAATGGTTTGAGAAACTGAGTCGAATTTAGGTATCCTCAAAAGAAGACGAGCAGCAGCATTCTGAAGGACCTGGAGTTTTGTCAGCAGTCGTTGTTGGATGCCCACAAGAAGGGCATTACAGTTTCATTCCTAGATAATACCAGAGCATGATAAAAAAAAATTCGAGCTCAAATGGAATGAAAGGAAGTTCCTTTTTCAATGTTCTTAAGAGAAAAAACCAGGAGGAGGTAACTTGGTTGATTTGATCAGCAAAGGTGGGTTTTCCGTCAAAGAGTTGTCCCAAGTTCTTAGACTATTGTTGACCTGAGAAGTAGGAAGGCCGAGATACTGGGATCACCAGATTAGAGTCCGGGAGGGGTGATCATTCCTGAAAAAAAGGGCTTTGGTTTTATCCAAGTTTAGTTTGAGGCAATTATTTTTCATCCAGTCAGCTACCTCTACCATACATCTTGCTACCTCACAAGAACCACTTCAGATTGAAACTATTTTTATATTTGTGTATCATCTGCTTGGGGAAACATCCATAACAAAGCGGGCATTACCCCGCACTGCTATTACAATGCTGCTATTACAACGCAAGTCGTTACAACGACTTGCGCTGGGGGGCGCTGTAGGATAGAGAATAGTTTAATTTTCTATCCAACACCTTCCCTAATGTCAACGTGGGCTGGAGTTGGAATAGAAAATTAAACTATTCCACTATCCAGCGCCCCCAACGCAAGTCGTTGTAACGACTTGCATTGTAAAAACTGCGTTGTAATGGCATGCGGGGTAAAAGCCCGCGTTGTAATGCTGTACAACCATCTGCTTGGGTAGACTGTGGAAAATCTGAAAGAGAGAATTAGTTTAGCCAATGGTGTAACATATATATTGAAAATCATAGGGCTTAATGAAGACTCCTGAGGAACTCTACAGGGAAGAGAGAACGGTTTGGATGTAAAGTCTCCTGGTGATGCTGACTGTTCCCTAGTGGGGAGGAAAGAACTTAGAAGGGCCCGGCTGAGCCTCTTATTTCAGTACTCTCTAACTAAATATTAAGCACTGAATGGCTAACTGACGATAAGTCCAAAAGGACCAGAGCTGCCTTTCCACCGTTGTACACTATCATTCTGACTTCCTCTGTTGCTGCAATCAAAGCAGATTCAGTACTATGGTTGTTTCTAAGACCCTACGGAACACTATCCGATAGATGATTCTTATCAAGGGAGGTTGAAAGTTCAGTGTTCAAGGCTTTTTCCAAAATTGTTGCCAGCATTAGAAGAAGAGAGATAGGATGATAGCTTTTTCCAGTGCATTGAGGGTTTTTTTTTTTAACCAAAGGGAGGGCAGAAGCGTCTTTCTAAGCATTAAGAAAATGTCTGGCGTTAATTATCCCATTCAAGAGTTTAGTAAGATAGACTCCCACTGTTCATGCTATGGAGTGAAGAATCCTTTGGGGGCGGGGCAGGGGTCTGAGAGAGATCCTGATTTAGTATACTCAATTAGTTTGATTGCCCCTCCACAGTAAGAGTTTCAATCTTTTAAAAACGCTTATTGTTTCGCATCTGTGCTTGTTCCTAGAGAAATTTAACTGGTGTTCTGGTTGGAAGCAAACTCACAGATTGATTTAAGTCCATAGTATTCATTTTGTTAGGATTGGTAAGAGTTTTGACAGTTTTAAACAATTCTTTGGCCGAGTTTATTGTAGCATTAATTTTCTCTGTGAAGTAATTACATTTTTCAGCTATCATCATGAGCTTATAGTCTTGAATGTATTGTTTGTATATATTTATTTCTTCTGAGCTATAATTTTTTTCTCCATTTTTGTTCCAGTCTTCAACACTTTTGTTTTTGTAATCACAGTTTAGGAGAAAACCAAGGGGCTGAAGATTTACTTCTTTGATTTTTAAGGGTCTTTAAGAGGGCTCTCCAGGTAACCAATGAATCAATCCATTCCAGTTAGTTTGCCATGGCTAAGTCTACATCACTCACAAGAGCTGGCCACGAGTCTACTATGATTTCTATCAACTTGCTTTCATCAATTGTATGCCAAACATGGGTTTTAATCATCAGTGAAGAATTATTAGTTAGTATATTTGTACAAGGAATCTTTAAGGTGAAAATGATTGCTTTTTGTTCTGACCAAATTATTAGCAAGGCTGACTCGAATCTTAAAGCCGGGCTACTAGAAGAAATGCTGCCAAGGGTATGACCCACCAAGTGGGCTGCCGTATTGACCTGTTGTGTAAGGTCAAAACTTAGCATATTATCGATTAACTGTTCTGTGTCTTTGTTAGCGCCTCTAAGTGAAAGCTAAAATCACCTGTTATGTTAAAGGGTGCTTTTAGATTTCACAGCTACTCAGGAAGAGGGTCCCGAAGCTAAGAGAACCTCATCGATAGACTGTTGCTTTCACTAAAAGAGGGAAAAGACTAAGGTTCTTGATGAAACAGCCAGGTTTTCAGCTGCTGCCTGAAAGTCAGTAAATCAGACACCTGTCTGAGTGGCACCGGCAGAAGCTAAACTTAGATATAGGAGCCTTTTTGTCTCAACTCAATAGTCGGAACATAGAAACTCCTATATTAGTCATTCATTGCATATTGTTTCTCAGAGAAAGAAATTTGCCAACAATGGACAAAGAATACCTAGCGATAAAATGGGATGTAGAGAAAATACATTAATACTTAGAGGGATGCATTTTTGTAGTCTATCCAGATCATGCAACTCTCACATGGATGAACATACATACAGGGAATAACCCCAAGCTTTTAAGGTGGTTTTTGTCTTCACAACCTAATCAATTTGAGATTAGACATAGGAAAGGGAGAGAACAAGCCAATGCAGATTTCCTTTTGAGAAAACCTTCAGTGTTTTTGTGAATCAGAAAGAATCCAAGGGAGGGGAAATGTGATGAAGGGGAAGACTTACCTGAGTTATTCTACATGTGTCCCCACTGAACGACGTCCGAAGATCTGGGCAAGGAAAAAAGAACAATTTACAGTGAGAAGGGCCTAAACAATAAAGTGAATCAGAAAGGGATGGACAGAGAAAAAAGACTTCTACTTCTTCCCCTCCAGAACTTAAAGTTGAAAGAGGAAGAAACACCGCCAGAAGAAGGACAGTGGACTAAAGAACACCAACTCTGGGGCAAAGGAGGACTCACAGGAGATGGCCCATGGAGTAAGGACACAGAGGAAAAAGCAGTACCCAAGCTGTTGGAGGGATGCGAAAGGATACTAGAGTAGAGAGATGACTACCATGAGAACGAGAGGCCACACAAGCAGGCACAGCATCTCCCAGTCACTGTTCGGACTGGAGATGTGACCGACTCCTGCCAGGCTCATGTAGAGGCATGGCTTACTCAGGTGGGAGCTCAATTTTGAAGTTGGAAAAGTGGGGCGGGTGGTTTCTGCATTACAGCTAGGATTGTGTTTGTGCAGGAAGGGCAACCTTGCTGCACACACACAATCCTTAAAGGTATTTTCCGCTTTTTTGTATGCTGCAAAATAAAGCACAAATAGAAAGAGGAAATAATGAGAAGAAATTTAAATATTTTTTCTTCTTATGCCCAGTTCAGAGAGGCGTATGACTTTCCTCGGTTTACCAGCTTTAATAAATCGTTCATGCACTAAAATCCATGGGTGGATGCATGTGAATGTCCATGCTCCACCCATGGAAGGCCTTCCTAATGCAAAGCAACACAAGACAGCACTATGCACTTCCTTGTGTTACTTATTGTCAGAAATCCCATGCAAACCCACGCAAATCTGATTTCCGTGACTTTTGTTCCAGTGTTACTGGGCCTTTTCTTGAATTACCTTCAATTCTAACCAATAATTCTTTCTGTCACTCACTTGGTTTTCCGTGGGACCTTGCTTTGTGCTGAAGAGGGGCTGAACATAGAGAATCCAATATTAGGCTATCCAATGTGAACCAGGAATTGGATAACAAGCTTACAAACTAGCAGTAAAATTCATATATAATATTCTCAACACCAGGCTATGTAGATAAAGAATTATTACTGCAAATCTGAATCTCCTAAAGAAATTCAGTCAGACCAGACTCATGCAAACTAATAATTCCATTAAGGCAATGCAAAACAGTAACATTAGTACCTTGTATTCAAAGATCCCGCTATACCAATCTCTCCCTGTCATTAATAAATTAATTAGAATGCACAATCAAGTTAAAGAAAAAAATTATGAAATGACAGAACCTGTTATTTATTTAATGTTAAATTTTGTCAGGTAACTCAAAAAGCAAAAGCATCATTATTTAACTCTATACTTAGAGAGTAAAGAACAATTCGAAGTAATTTGGGGTTTGTCATAAGGGGACGGAAGCTCTGGAACGATCAGCAAGAACACAAGCCATGACAGCTTATTTGCAGTGTCCTATTAAAAAAAAATGTCATGAATGGCGCACACTGTGTATGTGTCAGACCAAAAAGGGAAAAGTAGAGTCCACAAAGTTCCCAACCAAAAGGCAGTCTCTAGCATCATGTCAGACTGATTCTCCCAGAAAAGTAAAAACAGAGAGAGAGAACTGCGGGGCATATGTATCAAATAACGTTATTGCGATTCTCAAATAGTGATTTATATTGTAAGAAATAATTTGCAAATATTTTGCGATTCCTTGGCATTACTTAATTGTGATTAGCAAATTGCGAATCACAATTAAGGAATACCTTCCCATTCATTCTTATGGGCTAGGAGTCCCATAGGAATGAATGGGAAGACATCCTCAATTTGCGATTCGCAATTAGAGAATTGCAAATTGAGAATGCAATTTCAAGGGTGCCAGGTTGTCAAAAGGACACCCTGTTGCACCCCTGAAATATGTAGGTGAACACATATGGCACACATACATGCCTTAAGGGCATGTATGTGCGCCACATGGCAAAAGTGCATTTTTCAAAGAAATCGCAAATTACCATCAACTTGAAGTTGGTGGTAATTTGCAATTTCTGAAGGCCAAATCGCAATTTTTCTTTGTTTCATACATTGCCTTTAAGGAATCACAATTTACGATTTCTTAAATTGAATCGCAAAATAGCGAATCGCAAATTTTGTGATTCTCTAATTTTCGATGCACTTTTGCGATGATACGTTCCAAAAGGTCTTTTCCCATTCACAAATGGGCCGATTCTGAGAATCGTCCCATTTGCGAACGGGAAAACGGCTTGATACATATGCCCCTAAGTGAGCTAACATTTGCAAACTGAGCTTCTGTTCCTTCTGATCAGTATATAACATAATCCTTTAGAACCAGTGGTAACACCTCCTTGGTCACCTCATTGTGTCAGACCACTCAGTCCATTGGTCAGTTCGTATAGGATGATGGCCATGTGACATAAAAAAGACACATTTTGGGGCCGATTCCGATCCTGGAAAAAACTGTCCGTACGATTCGTATCCGGAGCCCTCTCCGTACGAATCGCACCCGTCCATCAAAGTCACGTAGTACGATCCGTATTTCGTGAATCCGTCTGAATCGTCACGATCTGTACGTTTTGCAAGGCTGACAACATGAACCGTACGACTCGTACACATGCCGTACGACCCGACGAGTATGATCTGGACTGGGTATGAGGACGCGATCCGTACAGTCCACGTCAGGTATCGCACCCCATGATCGCGGGGTACGGTGCATACACCCCATGATCGCAGGAGTATGCACCGTACCCCTGAGATCATGGGGTGTTTGCACCATACCTGGGGGGGGCGTTCCGTACCTGTTTCGAGGCGAACTCTGCTTCTCCAGATGTTTTCGGCTCCCGTAGACAAAGCGTCGTACGGTGCGTACCCCACACGAATCATACTTGCTGGGTCGGGAAAAGCAGCCGCGAACCGTACAGATGTCGCGTACAGCGGATTCCGAGGGAGATTCGTATGGGGATTTGATTCATACGGTCTCTGTACGATTCGTACGAAGTCCAACTCCTGGTACGAATCGTACTTCGTCGTACATACGGGGGACGTTGCAGGGTACGATTCATATGGGAAAAACGCTCCGTATGGCTATTCAAAGCGTTTTTTCCCGAATCGGAATCGACCCCTTTGTAGGAAAGAGGTATTGCTAGTCAAGTAAATTGTCAAATCATCCGGTATACGTAAACCCCCAAACAATGGTCCTTTAACAGGCAAATGAGTGAGTTCAAGAGTGCAGTTTCCTATAGCAGATTTTCCCAAAGTAACAGTTTATGTTGCAGATAGTCCTTGGAAGCAAGTGAGAAATCTTCTAGTAAGACATAATTTCATTTCACATTGAAAGTTTAGGAAATCTTTTCACAAGTGAAAAATGAGCACACAAAAAGGAAAAATGAAGGACTATTATATTTGTTATAGGAAGTGTAGAATATAAAGTAATGAAAATAGGCATTTCATGAATGTAAAGCAATGCCCTAATATTCTTTCAACGTATAGGCTCTCAAAAACATTATTAATTGTATTATACATTACACAAGTAACTATGACATATTACTGCATTTTCAAAGTACTAACATGTAAAATGATTTTCAATCATAAAATAATAATATAATTGCAAATGTTTTACATTAGTACATATATTAAGATCATATTCTGAAAGTTTCAGGACAATTGCACTAAATATAACTATGCAGCACCAGTTTTTCTTTTCTCATTTGGTGCACGATTTTACATATGCAAATGATTTAATTCAGAATAAAACCCTTCAATTATCACAAGTAAAGATGTCTAGATCACATTAGATTTCATTAAGTCTTCACACACTTACTATTTTGATAAGTATGGTTAAAAATTTCAAAACATGTGAGTTCTTCCTTTTAGCACTCTAAGGCACATGAAAATGTCATACTAAGGCTTGTTTATAGAGTCCATATTATTGAGTGAGTATAGTTTCATCTATTCTACATTTATCTGCATATTTTTACGATGCAGTAACTAAATTCTGTATTTTATTGTCCGTGAATTTTTAACGTGTGATTTATGCCTATCTATTCGTGTGTTTACTTGAAACGTCTCAAAGTCAGTTTATGTGTCACTTAAAGATTCATACAGCTTTTCAGTTGTATCACTTTGTAAAATACAAATAACATTTTGCGTTGTGGCTGCACCAAAAAAGTGCCGAATCTATGGTGGAAAATGGTGGTACATCTTCCCCATAGTGTTTAGAATCTGCAGAAGTGTATGAAGTTTTACAGAAACATGTTATCAGTCACGAGCTATTTTAGCATGGATTTATTATAAAACATTGTACAAAATGATTTTAACTCATCTGCGAACAAAGGGTGTTGTTGGCTACGCTGCATGGTAATTGAAAGGGAAGGACAGTGTAGCTTCAGGGGGGTGGGTGTTTTGGAAGTGACACCCCAAAATAAAGGCATTTGTGACTTTGCAGTTGAGTCTGTAGGCCGTGAGTTGGGTCTGCTATGCCTGTAGTTTTTCTCTTGATGAGCCAAAAATTAAAGACAAACAGTTACCTTTTGTGTAACTAGTAGAGACAGAGAGACAGAGATACACATCTGGTGGCTGAATTTTGAAATGTGAAACCAGATAACTTGAAATCAATACCATCTTCCCTGCTTGTCCAAATTAGGTCATCTTGGGCAAATATTTTATTTAACACAGTCTACTTTTTCTTTATTATCACATATGAATGTAGTTTTTTATACTTAAGTTCAGGATTCGCACTGCAGAAGTGTCTCTTATAATTGATTTAGTAGACTGCAATGTTGCTCCATTTATAATAAAAATCTAGACCACATTTAGGGTTCATAAGACAGCGAGAAAATAAGACATTTTGTACTTACTTCTTTATTGATTGGCAAATTGTGTGTGTAGTTGGTTGAATGGGTGAATGGAAGGATGGATAAATGTGCAAGTGAGAGTGAATGGATAAATGAGTGGATGTGTATCAACAGCTCTTGCAGGTTGTGCACATTCACTGGCACTGTGCTGTTGCCACAGCAATAAAAAACCATGGGGGATATTCTCAAGAACCTGTGATATTTACCGCAAAATTAGCTTAATGCAACTCTCCTTATCGCAGTCTATCACAGGAAAATAATGCTGTGTTAACGTAGCATTCACAGCACGGCGGTACCATGCAATAGGCTCATGATAACACATCAATGTCCACGATAAAGTCAATGCGACGCCGCAAAAATGCGAAACATGAACACAAAAAAAGTTGTGATAAGGCCAATCGCGATACAAAAATCTGTGAAAACCAGCGACAGGCCTGCAATTCACACATGTCAGGCGGGAAAAATCACCATAAAAGAAGAAAAAAACAGACAAACAAATGCCAAACAACAGCGAAGCACAATGGATGTTGCCGGAGCAAGTACAGAGGAGAACCAGAACCCCACAAGCCCCTCGGAGGACCAGCCAGGGACCTCGGGGTCAGGGAAGGGCAAGGAGAAGAAGAGTAGGAAGAAGCAGTTCAATCCACAGGAAAACAGGATCCTGATAATGGAGGTGGTAGAACACCATCAACAACTGTTCGCCACCTCCACTGTGTCATTGGCAACAGAAAATGGACTACGGCAGTCCATCGTGGACAAGGTGAATGCAGTTGGATTGCCGAAGAGGACAATAGAAGAGGTCAAGAGGCGCTGGAATAATGTCAAGCACAAAACTAAGCTGAAACTCGCCAACAACCGTAAGGCAGCAAGGCAGACTGGTGGTGGGAGTCCTGCGCCACAGGAGGACCTGGACAAGATGGAGGAAATGGTGTCCACAGTCATCAGTGGGGAGACAGTGGCAGGAGTTAGGGGACCGGACACTGCTCAACATGACCGGACACACCAGCACCAGGGTGAGTAACGACCAGGGGCTGGGGGGACGGGGGAGATGGGCACAATGGCACACATTAAGCATGTAACTGCAGAGGATGAAGATGTGGATTAAACCGCCTTACTGGTAAGAAGAAAACTGTAGCATACATCTCTGCCATATGGCCTGTTTCTGCTTGGTTCTGCCCTCTGCATCATCTCCTTCCACTGTCCCCCGATACACTATGCGACACTCACCTTGGACCTCGACATGGACTGCCATATTCTGTTTGATAGCCAATGACACAGCAATCAGACTGCAGACTAAACTCTTCTTCTTACTTTGGACTTGTCATTCCCTGAAGGACTCTGGCTGGCCTTCCACGGGCAACATTGTAAAGTAGGGTTTGCATGTCTCTGTTTTGCTCCAGCTGCAACACTCTACTGAATGTGCATTAAACATTCATAATCACAAAGATGTGTCATGTCAATGATCTTTCAAGTGTGGCAGTATGGATGAATGTAGGCTCAGTGATTCCCCCTTACGTCCATGTCGCTGGACTTGGGTCACAGGGTGACACATTGCTGATTCTGGTCCGAGTGGCGCCGACACAACAATAGGGATACACACATAAGTTACTTCCTTGTCCAGCCCAGTACGGAACAATGCCCAGAGCCCCGGGGTAATTGTTCAAACCCTTACGCTGGACTGGCATACGCCAGGCCAACCCACTCTGCTCACTCTCACAGGGGCTGACGACAATGCAACATGTGCCAGGTCGTCCCTCTAGTGATCTGCAGATCACAGGTCTAGTTGTCAGCATGCCACAGCCAATCCCTCAGGGCTGGTTTACACCCACACCACACCCATCCAGCACACACGTTACAAGACATGTGACCCTGCCAATAAAAAGGGCCGGGTGCTTTTGCTCAATGACATTTCCACTCTCCATCTGGGTTTATCCGTGTGGTGTTAATGTAGGCATGAGCGCCTAGGGCCCTGCAACATCACATTCCCCAGGGCCAGAGGTGACATGCTGTTGTCTGCATCACAATACTCAATCATAGAGGGTCCATGACTTGTAGGGAACAGACTTGGTGACACTGGATACACTGCGGCCATCACAGGCACACCACCATGGGACGGTGACTTTCGGTGCACTGAGGTAGAGGCACCTTAAGTGCTGAGTGGGTGTGCAGCCTGCAGCCTGGGATGATGCCCCGTCCTGGCGGTCCGGACTGGTGACGATCGTGTGAGCCCTGCTAGACCGTGGCGTTGCCTCGCGGGTCACAGAGTTAGTGGAAAGTCAAGGCTGAGCAGGTGTACTGCCTGCAATGATGCTGTGTGCACCTGTATGTCCTCTACCATAGCGAAATCAAGACCCAGAATCAAATGTGAGACTTGGTGGCCCACAGAGTGGGGCTGCATGATGTGGAGGGTGCCATGTACGCGGGTTCAGGGTTCGGGGCTTGCACCGGCACATGGTGGGCCCTCTTTGCCACACGCCGGTGGTGGAAGGTGAGCAGTGAGGCCTGGGTGCCCAGGGGCGGGCAAGCACTTCTGGGCGGTGGGAGGGGCTGGGGTGCAGCTGCCTGGGTGCACAGGGGCAGACAAGTGATGATGGTGTGTGCAATTGTATATACTTTGCCATTCATATATCTGGACTCTGTTTCAGATGAGGGATCTGTTTCAGATGTGGGACCTGGTGAACTGCACTACATACCGGCATGTGGTTGGAGACACATTGGTGTCAGCAGGTGAGCAGTGAGGCCTGGGTGCGCAGTGTCAGCACTCTCTCTGCCTATCCCTCTCTTCCTTTCTCTGTGTCTCTCTCACCCTCTCTTTCCATCTTTCTCTCTTCCTCCCTCCCTTTCCGTCTTTCTCTCTCTCTACCTCTCTTTCCATCTTTCTCTCTCCCTCCCTCTCTTTCTGTCTTTCTCTCTCTCTTCCTCTTTTTCCATCTTCCTCTGTCCCTCCCTCCCTCTCTCTCTTTCTGTCTTTCTCTTTCTCTCCCTCTCTTTCCATCTTCCTCTCTCTCTCCCTCTCTTTCTCTCTCTCTGTATCTCTCTCTCCTTCGCTCTCTCTCTCTGTCCTTTGATGAGCGCATGACACACCTTCAGATCTGGATTTTTGTTTTGCAGGCTGTGCCCTACAGATTGTCCCGAGGAGAGCCGCAATGTGTCTTCATTTATGTTCTGAGTTTTTTTTAAATACATTTTTGTTTGGTAATTCGAAGGTGAATGTGTGGTGCTCATTTTTGTGATGACACATGCATGTTACCTGTTGTGATTGTACGACATCAGACAGATTCTTTGGTACATGATTTCGTGAAGTTGATTTGACATGTCTTTGCCTGGGGGTGGGTGCCGGGGGGGTTCCTGGGTGTTGTGGCCCTGTTGGGGCTCCAAGTTGCATGATCAGTGGCTCCATGGCATCTGTTGTTCTTTAGGTGTGGCTCTGGGCTATGCTCCTTTTTCTGGTGCAGGCTGTCGCCCGACTTTACACCAGGTCAGAGCAGGTGTTAATTTCCTGCTGCTAATTCGCCTTATCGCCTGTTTTGAGGGCTTATCGCCGATCTGGCTGGGCAAAGAGGATGTTGCGGAGTTGTGTTGTCATGGCTTTTTGCACAGGAACGCCTACTCTGCATCGCATTAGCAATAGTTGCCAGGGTCATCTGTGGCGATGTTTTTTGTGGCTGCTAGTGCAGGTAAACTGGTGATATGGGCTATTAGCACCAGCTTGTGAATTGTGCTAGACCGTGGCGTTGCCTCGCGGGTCACAGAGTTAGTGGAAAGTCAAGGCTGAGCAGGTGTACTGCCTGCAATGATGCTGTGTGCACCTGTATGTCCTCTACCATAGCGAAATCAAGACCCAGAATCAAATATGAGACTTGGTGGCTCACAGAGTGGGGCTGCATGATGTGGAGGGTGCCATGTACGCGGGTTCAGGGTTCGGGGCTTGCACCGGCACATGGTGGGCCCTCTTTGCCACACGCCGGTGGTGGAAGGTGAGCAGTGAGGCCTGGGTGCCCAGGGGCGGGCAAGCACTTCTGGGCGGTGGGAGGGGCTGGGGTGCAGCTGCCTGGGTGCACAGGGGCAGACAAGTGATGATGGTGTGTGCAATTGTATATACTTTGCCATTCATATATCTGGACTCTGTTTCAGATGAGGGATCTGTTTCAGATGTGGGACCTGGTGAACTGCACTACATACGGGCATGTGGTTGGAGACACATTGGTGTCAGCAGGTGAGCAGTGAGGCCTGGGTGCGCAGTGTCAGCACTCTCTCTGCCTATCCCTCTCTTCCTTTCTCTGTGTCTCTCTCACCCTCTCTTTCCATCTTTCTCTCTTCCTCCCTCCCTTTCTGTCTTTCTCTCTCTCTACCTCTCTTTCCATCTTTCTCTCTCCCTCCCTCTCTTTCTGTCTTTCTCTCTCTCTTCCTCTTTTTCCATCTTCCTCTGTCCCTCCCTCCCTCTCTCTCTTTCTGTCTTTCTCTTTCTCTCCCTCTCTTTCCATCTTCCTCTCTCTCTCCCTCTCTTTCTCTCTCTCTGTATCTCTCTCTCCTTCGCTCTCTCTCTCTGTCCTTTGATGAGCGCATGACACACCTTCAGATCTGGCATTTTGTTTTGCAGGCTGTGCCCTACAGATTGTCCCGAGGAGAGCCGCAATGTGTCTTCATTTATGTTCTGAGTTTTTTTTAATACATTTTTGTTTGGTAATTCGAAGGTGAATGTGTGGTGCTCATTTTTGTGATGACACATGCATGTTACCTGTTGTGATTGTACGACATCAGACAGATTCTTTGGTACATGATTTCGTGAAGTTGATTTGACATGTCTTTGCCTGGGGGTGGGTGCCGGGGGGGTTCCTGGGTGTTGTGGCCCTGTTGGGGCTCCGAGTTGCATGATCAGTGGCTCCATGGCATCTGTTGTTCTTTAGGTGTGGCTCTGGGCTGGGCTCCTTTTTCTGGTGCAGGCTGTCGCCCGACTTTACACCAGGTCAGAGCAGGTGTTAATTTCCTGCTGCTAATTCGCCTTATCGCCTGTTTTGAGGGCTTATCGCCGATCTGGCTGGGCAAAGAGGATGTTGCGGAGTTGTGTTGTCATGGCTTTTTGCACAGGAACGCCTACTCTGCATCGCATTAGCAATAGTTGCCGGGGTCATCTGTGGCGATGTTTTTGTGGCTGCTAGTGCAGGTAAACTGGTGATATGGGCTATTAGCACCAGCTTGTGAATTGTGCTAGACCGTGGCGTTGCCTCGCGGGTCACAGAGTTAGTGGAAAGTCAAGGCTGAGCAGGTGTACTGCCTGCAATGATGCTGTGTGCACCTGTATGTCCTCTACCATAGCGAAATCAAGACCCAGAATCAAATATGAGACTTGGTGGCCCACAGAGTGGGGCTGCATGATGTGGAGGGTGCCATGTACGCGGGTTCAGGGTTCGGGGCTTGCACCGGCACATGGTGGGCCCTCTTTGCCACACGCCGGTGGTGGAAGGTGAGCAGTGAGGCCTGGGTGCCCAGGGGCGGGCAAGCACTTCTGGGCGGTGGGAGGGGCTGGGGTGCAGCTGCCTGGGTGCACAGGGGCAGACAAGTGATGATGGTGTGTGCAATTGTATATACTTTGCCATTCATATATCTGGACTCTGTTTCAGATGAGGGATCTGTTTCAGATGTGGGACCTGGTGAACTGCACTACATACGGGCATGTGGTTGGAGACACATTGGTGTCAGCAGGTGAGCAGTGAGGCCTGGGTGCGCAGTGTCAGCACTCTCTCTGCCTATCCCTCTCTTCCTTTCTCTGTGTCTCTCTCACCCTCTCTTTCCATCTTTCTCTCTTCCTCCCTCCCTTTCCGTCTTTCTCTCTCTCTACCTCTCTTTCCATCTTTCTCTCTCCCTCCCTCTCTTTCTGTCTTTCTCTCTCTCTTCCTCTTTTTCCATCTTCCTCTGTCCCTCCCTCCCTCTCTCTCTTTCTGTCTTTCTCTTTCTCTCCCTCTCTTTCCATCTTCCTCTCTCTCTCCCTCTCTTTCTCTCTCTCTGTATCTCTCTCTCCTTCGCTCTCTCTCTCTGTCCTTTGATGAGCGCATGGCACACCTTCAGATCTGGATTTTTGTTTTGCAGGCTGTGCCCTACAGATTGTCCCGAGGAGAGCCGCAATGTGTCTTCATTTATGTTCTGAGTTTTTTTAAATACATTTTTGTTTGGTAATTCGAAGGTGAATGTGTGGTGCTCATTTTTGTGATGACACATGCATGTTACCTGTTGTGATTGTACGACATCAGACAGATTCTTTGGTACATGATTTCGTGAAGTTGATTTGACATGTCTTTGCCTGGGGGTGGGTGCCGGGGGGGTTCCTGGGTGTTGTGGCCCTGTTGGGGCTCCGAGTTGCATGATCAGTGGCTCTATGGCATCTGTTGTTCTTTAGGTGTGGCTCTGGGCTGGGCTCCTTTTTCTGGTGCAGGCTGTCGCCCGACTTTACACCAGGTCAGAGCAGGTGTTAATTTCCTGCTGCTAATTCGCCTTATCGCCTGTTTTGAGGGCTTATCGCCGATCTGGCTGGGCAAAGAGGATGTTGCGGAGTTGTGTTGTCATGGCTTTTTGCACAGGAACGCCTACTCTGCATCGCATTAGCAATAGTTGCCGGGGTCATCTGTGGCGATGTTTTTTGTGGCTGCTAGTGCAGGTAAACTGGTGATATGGGCTATTAGCACCAGCTTGTGAATGGGGCGATAAATTTATCGCCACTTTGCCTGTGATAAAGTACTGTTAACTCAGTGATAAATCCTTGAGAATATGCTCCATGTATGTTGAGTCTTTGTTTGGAAATGCCTTCTATGCAGTCATGTGCACCAGCATATGTATAGAGGCTGTTCCCTGAGAGTGTAATGCAGATGACGACTCCCTGTCTCTACATACAAGTTTCCAATGACAAATTTTTGTTCTTGATCATGTTCATCCTTTAGACCAGTAACAAAGACTGTAAGTTCCAGAATATATTATTTGTTCCATTAATGCTCTGGACTGCAAACAAAGTGCCCCAAAGATTTGGAAAACTTATACAAGTGCCTTCTTCAAAAAAGTTAGATTTTTTAAATGGAAGTGTTGGCACCAAAATGTCTCCTGCACGGTAAATGGAACTGCCCCACTGCCCTGAGTGCCCAACTGCATGGAAAACTGGCACTCTTATTTTTTTGTTTGACCATGCAATCCCACTTATCTAGCATGTACGCAGAAGCCATGGTCTGGTCACAGTAACACGAGGTCCAGAACCTGTTTTGTGTCCTAAGTGTGCCCTGATAGCAGGCATAGAAAAACTGTATATGCCTGGATAAGTCACATAAACGTGCGGTGACAGTGTATCAAATTTGTGTGAATCTTTAGTATAACTGTTTTCTCTGTGTCAGCAGGGATCATGGTCTCCTGACCCTTCTTGTGTGAAGTTCGCCTTTAATGGGAACCCCAGACATTTGCACTGATGTTTCATGTGTGAGAACCCTAATGAACTGTATAGTATTCCATTTTGCTCTGAGATTAAAGTACTTTCTTTTAGTTAAAGGATAGGCAGAGGGCTGGACAAAATAAAATTGTGTCTGTAGCCTGGCTATAAGGTTCTTCTTGTCCCCACACCACTTTCCTTGAGAAGCCTTTGGCTGATCACAATCGCTACCCTCAGCGTCACATGTGGATCAAGTGTACTTGGATGACTTTGCAGAGTCATCGAACACCAGTCGCAAAAGACCTCAACCAGTGTGGTTGTGGCTCTATAACACTTGCCTGCTGTGTACCACCCATGGGGTCTGAAAGGAAGCATAGGTAATACTTCGAGTTCCAGCGAATATTATTGAACTGAAGTACACCTATTGAGTGAAACTAGGAGTTATTATCCATTTACAGTTTTCAAGGGGTGCCAGAGTGAGTGTGATCTTATTTCTAACTATTATTTAAAATTGTTTGACGGATGTTTGTGGCATTTCCCTTACTACATTCATGTGTTAGGATTTTGAACCCATACTTACAACAGTATGAAACTACACTTCCCGGAAAGCAAAGTGTTGTTGGCTCAAAAGGCAGGACTGCCTTAAGGGACTATTACATTTTAATTGTATTTTGAAAAATTTAAGACCCCTAGGGCCCGATGTAGGTAAATTAGATTTACCGATTCATAAATACCGAATTTTACCGATTCGGTATTCATGAATCGGTAAATCTAATGTAGGTAATTATTCTGTATCGAATACCGAATCAGTAGGATTCGGTATTTACCGATTCTGTAATTACAGAATCGGTTTTTGTCATTGATTCCTATGGGCCTTGAAGGCCATAGGAATCAATGGTAAATACCGATTCGGTAATTACCGAATCGGTAAAATTACCGATTTGACAAGGGGGACAGGGTGTCACTTTGACACCATGTTGCACCCCTGTTTCTGACTTGTGTGCCCATGTGGCACACATACATGCCCTTCGGGCATGTATGTGTGCCACATGGCACAGGTGTACATGCACAGATGCGCATGTACACTAGAATTCGTTATTTACCATGCAATAGTATTACATGGTAAATAACGAATCGGTAATGGCCTGTGGCACTGTTTTCAGTGCCACCTACATCTGTATTTACCGATTCGGTAAAGTTACCGATTCGGTATTTTACAGAATCGGTAAATTTACCGAATCGGTAAATATACCGATTCTGTATGTTTTGAGGCCGCTACATATCCGTTGGCAAATACCGGTCGGTAACGGCCGAAATCGGCCGTTACCGACCGGTATTTGCCGACCTACATCTGGCCCCTATTCTCTTATTTGGCAGGATTTCTGACCCGTCTGTGGAAGTTTCTTTTACTATAAAGGACCATAGTAGTGCTACTTAGTTCAGATTATAAGTTTGTGATGTTTAACACCAATGCTATCAACGAGACGGGGGAAATATGTGCAAATTTACAGAAATGTTGCAAAGCAGTGTTGTGATTCCTTTTAACCGCATGTCGCTTTAAAATAAAAACACAGACAATTATTAGAATGGCAGTGATAAAATGAGGAAAGAACACCCATATCCAGTCGTGGCCGACATGGCTCTTTGGTGGCGGGGCAGGTGCAGATCAAAATACTGCAATTCAGCGTTGTGATTGGTTAGAGCGCCGTAATACTGCGCTCAGCCAGAGGCTGGAGGGGTGGGCAATGTTCTCCATGCAGGCTGTAATGCAGCTTGCATGAAAAACAAGGAAGTGCGCATGACTGTTGGGCAGCCCGAGATGGCCCACCAGACAGTCATTGTGCACTTTAGGAGTGGACAAACCACTCCTCCCCTGCCCTGCTCGGACAGCAGAGCAGACTGCAAAGCAGCAGGACATGAAACATAAAATGACAATAACTCTAAGTTATTGTCATTTTCTGTATCCGACTGCTTAAAAGCAGTGAGGCCATGCTCCTCCGCCATAGCAGAGGAGCTGCCCCTGCCCATGACGCTGCCAGCAACCATCATAAACAAGAATTTCCTACACAATATGCTTGACTGTAATGTGCAGCATTTCAAAAACCATAGATCCGCAAACCCAGCCATGCTCGGTAAACGTTTAAACCAAAACTTTTTCCCTGCAGGGAATCACAATGCGGTTGTTACAACGACCGCGTTGTGATGCCTCATACCATTACTCCGCAAGTCGGAACAACGACTTGCGGAGGGGGGGAGGTGTTGGATTTAAAATCCAACACCTTCCCTAGTGTGTGCACAGACTGGAGTTGGAATAGTAAATTATACTATTTCAACATCCAGCGCACCCCCCTCCGCAAGTCATTGTTCCGACTTGCATAGTAATGGTATGTGTACTCACAACGCTGTCTTTGTAACGACCGAGTTGTGATTCCCTGCGGGGGAAAAGGATACGGGATTTCGACATTGATTCGCTATGCTCATATGCACTCAGACTATTTGTGCCATATCTCTGGACAACCTGCCCCTGTCTCTGCCTCTTATATCTGTGTTCTATTTTTTATTCCAAGATCTGGGGTGAAAGTGAATATGGTTCTTCATTAGCTGGTAAGATGTGTGTGTTATATTTTGGGTGGGTAGGTGCCTGAATGCAAGAATGAGGCAGTGAGTGGATGAATGGATGCACGTGTGCAGGGGTGAGGGACCAAAGGCATGAGGAGATGTTTGGATGAGTAAGTGCTTGGAGAGCTGTTGATTGAATCCTTCTGTTCATAGATATCGACAGACCTTCTGAAGAAAAATAATACATCTGGAAGGACATGTGATATGCAGACATTGCACTACAAAGTAAAGCACTCCTCTCTCTCTCTATCTCTCTCACACACATGTATACACTCTTTCTGTAAACATACATTCACTCACACCAATGCAGAAGCACTTCCGGTGATGAACCAGATCGTTTGGCTTTGCCTGTGCTTGTTCATGAATAGTGCGTGCGTCCCATAACAGCCAGACCTAAGCAAGAAGCCCTTTGTGAGTGTAAGTTATTCAGTGAATGAACATTTCCCGACGCAGAAAAATACAGTGCCTCTTTTATGGCTATTAGTGTTATTATTGTTGTTAATTTTATTGGTATACCTATGATAATGTCCTGAGCAATTATTATTTTTACATGTCATTTCTAGTCCTTAATTAATAATGATAATATAGATATAGGTAAACCCACAAAAAAGCCCATTTATAAATAACAGTTAGGGGGGTGTTAATTGTAATTCCAGGGTTGTGGTGGGCTGCATAAAAAGCCCCAATGTATGGTATATATCTCTGAGTTTATAAGAGAAACATACAGCCTTGATAAATATGGAAAGACAACTGTGCTGTTTCTTCTCTCACGCTGTACAGCCAACCTGCAAGTGCACAGCCAGTCTGACATGTCCTTATGTTACTGCAACCAGTAATGAAGCAAGTTCATCTTAAGGTGCTCTGACAAGGTCTAATTTCCATCCAGTGTCACGCCGCTGCTCGGCCGTATTGATTAGAGGTGTCATACAGCAGACTCTATGAGGGAACACATTTATAGTGGAAGTAATTGATCTGTTGTCACAGCGCAGTATCATTGTGACAGGGCTAGGAAGGGCGCTGGCAGATTTCAATATCGTCTGCCACTTAAGAGTGGCTGACATCTCAATCTCTGTGCAAGCCTCGAATAACAGAGGCGTTCATTAAACGTGCACTTTAATGGCCCGTCCTGTATGCATGAGGCATAAGGCAGTGCAGGTCCATTCATTTTATTGGGACATAATAAATGCACCACCCCTTCACTCAGGAGGAGGCCGTGAATAATGCATCGCACCTTTTTATAGTTATTATTCTGCATATATTTACATTGCTAATGAAGAAATGAATAAAACCCGGAAACACAAAGGGATGACATTAAAGGAAAATGTATTCCATGCAAAAGCATGAAAATAGTTAATAAGTTGCTTCTGTATTCCACTTTGATGGGAACTAATAACCCACTTGTGTTATCTTCATGTTTATTAGAGCTTCACTCCTGGGATAATCTTTGTGTATTGCAATTAATCACCATACATCATGGGTTTTCCCTAGCTACTTAACAGATGAGGCGGATTCATCTTTAACGACTTAAGTTATAAGTAAATCTACCAAGCTTTAATTTTTAAAATTAGTTTATTCATTGCAGATTTACATTGAGCATACTGACTTGTTTTGTACTTGCACGCAAGAGAAAACAGATATTTTTTTCATTCACCAACTTTTATTTGTTTCCCTAATGTATGGATTTAAAAGGTATAATGTTAATATCAGAGGTGTAACTTTATAGTACGGTAGCCCTTCTTAAAAAGCTTTGGGACATATTATCAATAACGGCGTTAAAATTATCGCCACTTTAGCGGCAGAAACCTGCTTGATAATATGCCCTTGAGAATTCCAATAGCAGCCCATGTTCACACCAGAACATGGACTTCTATTGGGAATTCTCAGGGCATATTATCAAGGCCATTATCGCCACTTTAGCGGCAGTTTTCTGCCGCTAAAGTGGCAATAATTTTTAACGCCGTTCTTGATAATATGCCCCTTACTTACTTTGCGAAATGACTCTAGAAAAGCAGTCCGTGCTCTTCCCCTTAGATTGCATACCCTCCAGGGTTAGTTTTGAACCATACAAATACACATAAAATAACATAACATAACATACCATTGCTGCCCAGGACAGCCCTTAATGGTGGTCACCGGCACTCATTTTGGGAATCAAGACATATTTCATAATCAATCTTTATCCTACAGCAAGAGAGAAACGAGGAGAAAAGCTAGAAAGAAGTTCGAAGAGACAGATGGGAAAACTTTGACAAAGATTTGACATTACTTTTTTCTTCAAATATCGAAAATTCGCTATGAAGCAAAAGTTAGTTCAGTAAAGTCAGACAGCTGTAAACTCTTGGCGTTCACACACTGTTGGGATGCACTGTTCACTGAAGTGTATTTTGCCTCACTGCAGTGCCATGAAATTGGTGATATTCCTGATTTTCTTGCTGAGCTGAGCACACCCTTGGATGTTTCCCTTTGTATTTAAGGCCAACACCAGTTTGCTTGCCCCAAGCTTATTATAAGGGCTGATTTATATGTTGGCTGAGAGGAAACTCAGTTGCAACAGAGTTCACTCCCTGCCAGCAAAATGGACCGTTAGCCCTATTAAAATACGGGCAGACTACAGTTTGAGGACGGCAAAGACTACTCTAACTCCGCTGTGTTTCAACTTCTCCATTGGCCTGACGGACTAAGGTCCATCAGTGGTTTCACTGTATGTCCACCCACCTAATTTAGATGGGCGGACATACAGCAGTTTTTCATTATCGGTTACATTCAGGAAAAATCTGATGGTAAGGAGCACTGAAAAGTGCTCAATGTCCCCCTCACCATGGGAGGAATCTCCCATGCCGTGGGGGGCATTGTTATTTTTAAATTTTATTTGAAAAAAGAAAATCCTACTTTGGAATTTTGTTTTTGAAAATAAAAAAATTGTAAATTTGGCAGACTGGTAACGTCATGTTGACGGAGCCGTGGTCAAACTTTCAATGCATTGACAGGAACTGCAGTTGCATTGACAGGAACCGTCATGCCAGCGGTTCCTGTCAATGCTAGAAATGTCCACTGGCCACTAGACATATCAAAATTTGGAAAGCAGCGCCTCCGTCAGGGTGATGAAGTAATTTACTCTATCAGCCTGGTACAGGATGGGCCGTCTGCCCTAAGTTGGCAGTGTTTAACTTAGGTGTGTGACAGGCGAACAAACGCTCATCTGACCCATGCTATGTGATGTGCAATATCTTCAGGTTGTGCTGGAGTTTCATTAATGGAACTTTACACTCAGAGTTTCTGCTGAAATGCTTACAAGGTTGTAAGATGAAATCAGAAAAGTAACTTGCTTTGGACTACTTGAAATCAATAGAAGTTCTGAATCTTGCTTCCTGTCTCAGCAGTAGCAGCTCATTTATTTATTTCTGATTCCAGTTCGAATTTGTAGTTTCTATGTAGCAGATATCTGAGGCGAAAATCCCCAAAACACCTAAGTAAAGGAAAAAATACCACCCTTTTCAACTGTTAGCACAGCGCAGGAGAAGTTTGATCGCTATTAAAAGGTTTCAGTTCCCAGATAATCCTGCAAATTCAATGCAAACAAAAATAAACAGGATCTGCTTTTAAATGTTTAATGATAATGGGCCCGATTCACAGAACTAACTTAAGGCAAAATCCTAAACTTACTACCATTTTGGTATTCACAGAAGGCACTTACTCATTTCGGTATTCACAGAAGTTAGGAATCCTAACTTTAGCACTCCTAAATACCTTCTGTGAATACTGAAAGTCTTAAAGTTAGGATTCTTCTCAGTTTAGGAGTAGTAAAGTTAAGACTCCTCACTTTGGGACTCCTAAATGCCTTCGGTGAATACCGAAAGTCTTAAAGTGAGTATTCTTCTCAGTTTAGGAGTAGTAACGTTAGGACTCCTAAATGCCTTTGTGAATACCGAAAGTTTTAAAATTAGGATGTCTCTCAGTTTAGGAGTAGTAAAGTTAGGATTCCTAACTTTAGGACACCTAAATGCCTTCTGTGAATACCGAAAGTCTTCACAGAAGAGTGATAATTTAAAATTTTTTGGGTGTTTACAAACTGGGAGTTTAGTTTTACTAACTGTAATTTTACCACTACAGAGACTACGACAGGCCTACCTTCTTAGTCTCCTCTTTCATAAAATGAACTATTAGTGAAACTAAACTACAAGTATGTGAATACCCCCAAAAAATAGTAAACTTAAGCATAAGTGTATGTTTATCATTGTGAATCAGACCTTCAGTGATATTCAACAGGGGCTTCTTACTACTGGTTGATTTATGGAAGGTTGCAAGAGAAAATCTAAGTCCAGGCATGCCTTTGGATAATCTGAACTTTCTAAATTACGTGTCTAGGAATAAAAGCTACAACAGTAAGCATAGAGAGTGCTTTTGTGCTGCTCTTGTTCTTTGTCTGCCCTAAGATCATGCATAGAGTCACATGTCGTTGAATCACCTCCTGGAAATGCTGCTGGGCCTGTTTATAAGGCACTGGCTCATATGACTTTAGTGCGCTTCAGTCTTCCATTGAGGCCAAAGTGCAAGCACTGGCGGATAAGTATATGGCTATGCCATCACATTCTCCACCTCTTCCTCTAGTACTCTTGGTGGAGAGAAACCTTGAACCTTTAGGCGAAGAAGGAAAAGAGACTGTGGGAGTTGATTCTTGGGCAAATATGTGATAAGAGAGGTGCTGGCTGATGTCCTGGTGCACATACTGGATAACCTGGGTCTTAAGGCGGGCCTAGTTGCTTCAACCTCTGAGGATTGTGTGCAAAAGGTGGCTGATTTGTGGAACCATTAAAAGTCTGTCTGTGATCCTAGTCATCCTCTACTGTCAATATCTATTCAGTGATTTTAAAGGAATGGGCAGAATTAGAGATTCAGGTAGTTCCAGGGTTCTTTTATTATGTGTATCGACTGTTGGGATTTTAAATTGATTTTTCTGACTCTTTAAAGACTGACTTCACGGGGCGTGGCTTGAGTCACCACCAAGATGGCTGCATTTGGTTGAAGCTCCGTGACTCGGTCGGAGCCTCGGGATCCACTAGAGCCTTCCCCTTGATGCTATGAGCCTAACAACAACAGGCAGCTGAGGAGTGGACGCGGAGGTCAGGTAGCAGTCGGCATTTCTTTTTTCTGTGCTGCCTATCGCCCTGCCTCCCTCACGCTCCCTCTCCCTCAGCGCTACCGGCAGCACCCGCCATTTTGTCTCGGCGGAGCACTGCTTTTACTTTCAGCTTTGCCCACATCGCTTGAGCAGCGGCGTGGAGTTCTCAGGCACCGTAGTTTCCATCTCATCCCTAGTTGTCCACAGTTGCCCTCATGTTGGTAGGTGTTAAGTACTTGTTCTCTCATTTTCAATTTCCGTGTATGATTTTTCTGTGTTTATTTCTTAAATTTGTTCTTTGGTTGCCCATGGTGTCTATAATCTCTTACAGTCTTTTTGTTATATTTTGCTTTAGCTCTTCCTTTTATACTCACTGGTTACGACCATTCTCGTTGCTCTAGCCAGTTTGGCCATCTTTCTCTCCTTCGCGGCTTCCCGCTGCCTCGGGCATATTTCTCTTTTTTTATTCATACCTTGTTATTCTGTACTAAAGTCTCTCGGTTTTTTGTCAACTTTCTCATGTCTATCACTTTTCTCTTCTTCCTCTTTCCTTTCTTCTTTTTCTTTTTAGGATTTTCCATCCTATTTTTTCCTTACTGTCACACAACACTAGTTTTTCCTCAATGTGCAATGCCATATATATCACTACTATATTCCTTTTTCGCTTCTTTTATTATCATTTTTCTATTCACTTTTCTAGTTACTCTTCTTTTTGTTTTTCTGGTATTTTTTTTACACTTTGTCTTTCCATGCTTATCTTATAATCATATTTATTTTCAGCTTCACCATCTATTACTGTTATTGCTTAAAGTTACCCAATGCCTATTTTGTTGCATGAGTATGTTTTTTCTGAATAATATGACTGAAAATGTTTGCATTATTTCATGGAACGTTAAGGGATTACGTGATCCTGTTAAGAAGCAGAGGGTTCTTACTCACTTGTCTATGCTGCACTGTAAAATAGCTTTGCTTCAGGAGACTCGTCATAGTGAAATTGAGATTAATTTCCTTAAAAAGCAATGGGTTGGTCATGTCTTTTGCTCCCCATCTAAAGATAGAAAAAATGGAATGATTACTTTGGTTCATAAATCACTTACCCTTGTAGTAGAGAAGGAGGAGAAGGATGTGGAGGGTCGATGGCTCATATTACATCTCATTATAAATGGTTGCCCCATTTCCTTGCTAAATATCTACGGCCCTACTTGTGTGGATGTACAATTTTGGAAGGATATGTCACACACTCTTCACTCCTGTCCTGATGTCAATTTATTGGTGGGAGGCGATTGCAATCAAGTGTTGGATCCTTTCATAGATAGGAATTCCAATTCCCAACAAAATGCAAAAATCCTTTTTTACTACAATTCACTCAAGGGGCTTGGTAGATGCATGGAGAATTTGTCATCCGGATACACCAGAGCACCATTTTTATTCCCCTTCTCGCAAATCATCCTCTAGAATAGACTACATTTTTTTAGCACTCCTCTCCTTATTAATCTGACTCATGCAGATATCGGGTCCATCCTCATCTCTGATCACGCTCCAGTTCTGATTAATCTAGATCTCCCCTCTGAATCCTCTCGGTCATGCAGATGACGCTTTAATACCATCTACTTAAAGATAATATATTCCTAAAGTGTTTTAGAGTTTTTGACGGAATTCTTTCTTAGGAATACCTCCCCAGATATCCATTTTTCCACCATATGGTATGCTTTCAAGGCTACAGTCAGAGGGTTTATTATTGATTATGTGGCAGTGAAAAAGAAGCAATTTTCTAAAGACTCTGCTGCGTTATTAGCTTCTATCAAACGTATGGAACATGCATATTTGACATCCAATAGCGAGGATAATTTAAAGAAGTTAGTTCAAGCTAAGCTGTGTTTTAATAAAAAATCTACTGCGGAAGCTTCTGGTACCTTACAGAAAATTAATTCTAAATTCTATGGAGGTGGAAATAAGGCTGGAAAGCTACTAGCTAATTATTTAAAAGTCAAGTTCCAACGTTCCAGGGTCGTCAAAATTACGAACTCTAACGAAGTAGATCATTTCAAAGATGACGAAATTTTAAACTGTTTTACAGACTTTTATAAGACACTATACACTCCAGAATCCTCCCCATCTGAGGTGGAGTTGGAATCTTTCTTCGAAACTCTACTTCTTCGTTCCTCTGAACTTCCAAACTGCTCAATTTTAGAGGCAGATCTCTCTATCTCTGAACTCAAGTCCGCTCTATTCCTGTTACCAAAGGACAAATCTCCTGGTCCAGACGGTTTTACTGCTGAATTTTATTTTTATTTTTTATCAGTTTTACTCCCTCATCTTTTATCTCTATTCCAACACTTCTTAGCATGTAAGGAAGCCCGTGGCTCTTTCCTGGAGGCAATGATATGTTTAATTCCCAAGAAAGTTAAGGACTCCTCTTCTTGTGCTAACTATCGTCCTATTTATCTGATCAATCTAGATTGTAAGATGTTTGCTAAAGTTCTTGCTCTGCGCATTAACAAGGTAATTCCTGAGTTAATTGGATACGAACAAACAGGTTTTGTTAAAGGTAGAACTATTGCGGACAATTAGAGAACTTTTTTAAACATCATACATCTTGCTTCCAAAAGCTCTACTCCTTATGCAGCTATCACCCTAGATGCATAGAGAGCTTTTGACCCCGTTCACTGGCTTTTTATGATGCGTGCCCTTGAATAGCATGGATTTGGTCCTGCTATTCTATCTCTTATTAGTCTGTTGTCTTCTGCGCCCACCACTTCGGTTTTCAATCTCCATATTTTAATCTTCAGTGAGGTACCCATCAAGGTTGCCCCTTTTCTCCTTTGCTCTTTATTCTATCTCGTGAACCTTTCCTTCATTCTCTTAGGAACTCACCTACTTTCCGCAGCTTTACTTATAAATCTATTAAAATAAAGTTTACTGCTTATGCAGATGACATTCTTTTATATATATCTAATCCCTCTAAATCTTTGCCCGCCTTTGTTGATCTTCTATCTTCTTATGCTGCCATCGCTGGATACAAGTTAAATTTCTCTAAATATGAGATTCTTTCACTTAATAAATATTGCCACAGAAGTATGTTTGAGGGGATGGACTTTAAATGGAATACTAACTGCATCACCTGTTTAGGAATTAAATACTCTGCTTCCATAGCTAAAACTGTTCGATTGAACTTGGATGAGGTCTTATCTAAAATGTCTGCGATGACGGAGAAGTGGTCTCTTTTATTTTTGTCTTGGTGGGGTAGGTTAGATACCTACAAGATGATGATGTTACCGGTAATTAACTTTTATCTTTCTATGTTGCCGGTAAGACTCCCTTTAAAATTATTCAAAAATCTTAACAGTATCATGAGTAAATTCCTTTGGAACAATGGGAAAGCTCATATCTCTCTTTCTGCTCTTTCCGCTCTTAAAGACAGAGGTGGAGTTAGTTTTCCTAATTTTCACCAATATCATTCCGCATTTCTACTTCGTCATGTCATGCCCTATTTCTCATCAATTGACAATCCTTCCGTGTTAGTATGGCATGAATTAGAGGAATCCATTATTTATCCTTTCCCCTTCTCTTCGTTAGATACTTTTGTTCATCCTCCCCGTTCCTTTAAATCCCCTACTATTTCATATCTTATTTCTACTCTTCATTCGATACGTAGTAAATCACGATCTCCGTTTCAGTTATTTTTAGACTCTTCTTTCTGGCACAACACATCTATTAGGCTTTCAATCATACCATTTTCTGGAAAGAATGGATTATCAAAGGTGTGTTACAGGTTAAACACTTATTGCATAATGAACAGTTTTTATCTCTCCAGGAATTTCAGTCAAAATACAACGTACCGGTTACTTCTCCTTCAAATTTGAGTCTCTGAGACTGACTGTAACCCAGCAGCTCTCTCTTTTATCAGATACTTCTTCTTCTGCTTTCGATTCTTCTGCACAATCGTTATCCTTTACCCCTGCTGTTAGGGCTTCTCACATTCATAAATTCCTTTTCTTCCCTCTTTCTCCTCGTTCTAAAAGTAAGACTGAACTTTTATGGGAAACAGATCTACAACATACTTTTCCTACACATACATGGGACTCTATCTGGACCCAGATACATCACACTTCCTGCATGATAGTACTACTCAAACTCTTTTTTATTTCTATCAGAGACTCTTTTTAACCTCTTTAGCTATATCCAAATTCTGTCCTGCACTATCTCCCAACTGCTGGTCGTACCAAAACACCCCTGGCATTTATTTGCATTCTTTTTTCATTTTCCCTAATTTTTCCATTTTTTGGACAAAAGTTTGCAAATCTATTGACTCAATTTGTTCTATGAATTTTCCTTTTGATATCACTTCTATTTTTTGGGGTAGTAACTCCACACGCTGGTTGGGTGGCCGAAAAATTGGCACTTTCATAGATTTAGCAATTGCAATTGCTTTTTAGGTTATAACCTCAAATTGGAAGGATGCCTCCAAAGTTGCAGCTTGGTGGGACTTACTTTGTCAGCATCACAGGCTAAATAGAGCCTTTGTAACCACATCTCAGCAGCTTATCCGTAAAGAGGCCTTTTGGTACCCCCTCACTAATTATGTTCCTTCTTCTGTTTTACGTGCCAATGCTCGTAATTTTGTTTTTCAACCACCATGCATTGCTCTGCTTATTCCTTTCTATGATTTGCATATTTAAGGATTCTTTATTCATTACTGCGGTTCTGTATTTTATATATTACAAGTCATTGGAACGCTATATCAATTATATAGTATATGATTGACAGTACCCTTTTTCTATTCTCTTATTTCCTTCTTTTCATCTGTTTTCAATTGCCTCTTTCCTTTTCTTTCTTTCTTCTTTTTCCTTTCTTTACTTTATCTTCTTTTCTTTCCCTATTTTTCTCGCCCAAAAGAGCAAAATCAAAAACGCTATTTTAAGTATGGTTCTTTGTGATTATGTTTTCCTTTTATATTTATTCTCCTCTAGTAATTTATGCTGTATTAGATTATTCTCCTTTTTCCTTCATAAGTAGTTTTATATGCCACCAGGTGGATTAGTTTTTTATTCTCAGAATTATATCATTGTACCATGTTTTCTCTTTTTGTTCATTAAAGCTTTCAAAACTAAAGACTGACTTCACTTAGTCTATTCTGGGAGGATGTATTGATGTGGCCTGGGAGGATCATACTGTCTCTGATCAATTGACAAAAAGGAAGATATTTCCTTAGGTCCATTCATCCGAAGTGTCCAACTGTTTGTGGAGGCATTCTATTCAAAGGCAGGTTCACTGGAATTATTCATCAAGAGAGTGACAAATTATGTGGCAGGAGTGAGTAAATAATGCAGCAAGAAAAGGCAAAAATATGAGGCATTATGTGGCACAGTTTGTAATAGCATACCTTCAT
Organism: Lissotriton helveticus; assembly: GCF_964261635.1. Lineage (NCBI taxonomy): Eukaryota > Metazoa > Chordata > Amphibia > Caudata > Salamandridae > Lissotriton > Lissotriton helveticus. Next base: position 755,573,809 of record NC_136057.1, on the reverse strand, counting down.
TATTTTATCTTAACTCAATAACACAGTCTGGGCATTTGCTGCATCTCATTGGTGGCAGTTTAGCACCCAAATATGGCAAAAAGCAACAGAAAGGTGACCAGTTCAGCTTTGCAATGGGACGCGTTGCTGCATTTTTTGTAATTTTTGATCCACCTGAGCTAGAAACAAATTCTTATTTTTGTTAAAATCTGCAGATTGTGCAGAAGAGGAAGGATTCTGTGGCAAAGGCGGCAAATCTACAATTATGTGAGATTCTGCACGGCCACACAATCACATAATTCCAGTGGCCCAGATCATAGATGGCATTCTGATCAGAAAGTGTTCTAGGGTGCAGAGTTCCCTCTGGCGTCAAAGAGATTCTACCAGAAGCTCCAAGATTGTGCCTACACCATGCTGAAGCAGAAAAAGGCATGAGTATATTGACACCCCTTAACCAAGCCCTACACAGTTTCTGCACACTATAGAGGGGGTCCTTTCTCAGTGTTTGATCATGTTAGAAGAGTGTCATTCCGATTCTTATATGTTACCTAAGGTGAATCAGAGACCGGGCTAAAGTCTTATTCAATGGACCCTAAAAAGAAGGCAGTCTTGCAGAAGCCAACTGGTGAGCATTCTTGTTCAAGTGAGGAGTGCAGTCTGGTGGTGTACTCCACTCTCTATTTCCCAAGTTTTGGTCATCAGTCTGTAGAAAGTGAAAACTTTCATCAAAAATATGTCTTTTCAGACAGTGTCTCTTCAGGTGTTCATAACTATAAACACCCCAGTTCTGTTGATCTCAATGATTCCTATTTCCATGTAGCAGTTTATACAAGGTGGCAGAAACTTTGGAGATTTGACATTTCCATTGGTTCCCTTTAGTTCAAGGTCATCTCTTAGATTCTTCTGTTCATAAGCCTCCTACATATGAAAGGTATTCAAGTGCATTGGTGCATGGGAAATTGGCTACCTAATCAGACATCTGTGCTCCTGGCTGCAAGACCTTGCATCGCAGCCGTTGCAGCTCCTGATCAGAACTGACACAGTGTGCCACAACCCTGTGGAGGACTTCGCATCATAGCAATGCACAGTCCCTGATTGAAACTGACACCTTGCAGCACAAAGCCTCGCATCAAGGACATAATGTACAACCCTCAGCCTGACTGACCTGGTCCCTGTGTTCGGTCTAAACTCCATTGCGGTTGGCCTGAATTTGTAACTTTGTCCCAGCCCGGCGCACCAGATAACCACACTGGACACATTGAACTTCTGCTTCTACTTTAACTGAAAACGTTAAAATGCAATATCTCTTCTAATGATTGAACTTTTGCTGTTCTGTTATAATTGTTTTTAATTAAAATGTACTCTATTTTTCTAAATTGGTTTGGGGCTTTTCTTGTGCTGTGTTTTCACTTTAATACTGCTTGTCTGCTGCATAAACACTTTACACATTTACCTCTAAGTTAAGGCTGACTGCTTTTGTACCAAACCACCAGAGGGTTAAGCACAGGTTAATTTGGTGATGTTTGTGGTTCACCCTGACAAGGATTGTGGTTGTTGTCTAAGTGGGGTTTCCACCACCCTCAACCAAGAACCTAATTCCCCATCCCAAAAATAGAAATCCAGTGGCACAAAACAGGTTCTTTAGCAACCAGACAATGATACACAAAGATCAGCTTTACATCCTTTTCTGTGCCTTACAGGTGCAACCCAAAGTGTTATAAATAAACCCAGCAGACATGCCAAAGCAGGATTTGACACTGTAATGTCTAAAAGGAAGCTCACAGCCCCCACCCTCCATATTGGGTGAGGCTGAGTGGAGTAATCTATGCACATTCAGGTCAACCTATTGTTTGCTCTTGGGAAGCATTTCATACATTTTTCACACCTATTCAAATGCTAATCCATGGCTAAAAGAAGCTTGGGAGCAAATGCAAATTAGCCACCAGGAATGCCAGGCAGGGAAAAAATAACATTCTTAAAGTTACTTTTCCATAATATTTGTTAAAAATCCCACATCACCGATACATTGGATTTTTAATAACTATTACAAGTAGTTGTTTAATTATTTTTCTAGCTAGTCTCATTCCCAAGATTCAGTAGTAGGATTTTAATCTGTACTCTGGCTTACTACATAGGACAGCAAGTCCTGTTGCATTGAAAAATAGCTTTTGAGTGTTAGTAATGGAAAGGATTGTTGATATTAAGTTTCTACATGTCCTACTTCTAGATATCTTTCACCTTGTCTTTTGGGCTACAAGGCCTACATAGGGGTGACTTAATATTTAAAAGGGAGGTTTCGCTCCGTGAAAAGGGTGAAGAAGGTTGAATTGCAGTTCTTACACTGCTGCAGTCAAGCTACACTGGTGGGTCTGAGGCCATGTTTGCACTGCAACTGTAGGGGCTGGTCCAATAGGTGCTACAGTTCACAGGTGGCATTTAATGTCCAGGTCCTGGTTACATCTTGGTGCATCATACTAGGAACTTATACGTAAGTTATATATAGCCATTAGGAAAATGCAAATTCAGCCATGTTGAAAGAAGGATCACAGGTTTCAAGGGTTGAAGCGCACAAAGTTTTAATTCCAGTAAATATATAAGGGACAGCAAATGGCGAGGAATACAGGGCCACTAGTCAGAAAAGTCACATTTCCTGCAACACACATAAGCATATACATAGATGGTGTCACAGAGGAGATAAGGCATTGAAAGAGAGGTACAGGCAGGCAGTTTTTTGCAGGAGGAGTGTATTTGGAGAGTATTTTCAGATACGTGTAGAAAATATGGAACCAATAGTGGGGTAGAACTAGACAGAGTGGAAATGTGTTATAGGCCTGGTAATGTTTTAGAGGGGCAATACAGGTAAGGCAGAGATAGGGGGCAGTGCAAATCAAGCTGTGGTAGTGGAGATAAAGAGTCAGAGAGCAAATTGAGGAATAGTAAAACAACTACAGTTTTTGTTCTTTCCCAGGCATGCTCTGAGAAGAACACACTAAAAATCAAGACATTAATGTCAAAGTGTACTTTGTTAAGTAGACCAACTCCACAAAATGCTTTTGGCTGATACCAATGCTGATGGATACCTATGCTGATGAATAAGTGAAAATTTACTACAATAACAATGTCTCTGAGGAACTGTGCTTGGCCCCTCTGTGTATCTATATGTGTTAGAACTGGGGGTCTCTAGTTGGCAGAGGTAGGTACCACTGTCCAAATAGGGACCCTTGCTTCTAGTCAGGGTAAGGAGGAAACACTCGTTAGATAACCTCTGCTCACCCCCTTGGTAGCTTGGCACAAGCAGTCAGGCTGATCCAAAAGCAATGTGTAAAATATCTGTACCAACACTCACAATAACACAGTGAAACACCACAAACTGACTCCACACCAGTTTAGAAAAATAAAGGTATTTAATCTAAACTACACAAGACCAAAACAACAAAAATCCAACATACACCGTTCAAGAATATGGTTGCAAAAGAGTTCTTAAGGTTGCGATAAAATAATCCACAGTTGCGTGAAAGGGTTCAAAGTTGCGTCACGTTTGTTTTGCTAACAGTATCTTTTAAAAGCGACAAAGTACCAAAGCAGAAGCTGGTGCGGTGGAAACCAAGCGATGCGTTGCTCCTGAGACTCTGGGGAGGCGATAGCGACAGTCCCGCTGCAGCAGCGGGCGTGTTGCGATGAATCCGGTCAGTATGGGGAGGAAGGCCACTTGTATGGATTCCAGTGCGTAGGTTCTGTAGGAAGTTTTCTCCCGCAAAGGCACGATGCGATGATTCCCGGGTGTTTCGAGAATCTACAGGGTGACGATGCACGGTCCAGCTGCGACCTTTCTCTCGCAGCTCCTCGATGCAATGGCTCTGCGACGATTCTCGCAGCGACGTGATGCAATGATCTCACCCAGAGATGACAGGCTCTGCGACGATGTTCGCAGCGGCGGAAATCTTCCCGCTAACGAAGGGTGTGAAGTCTTCAGGCACCGGCGACAGGCGCTGCGACGATCTCGGTCTTCGTAGCGGCGGGAATTTTCTCTCTCGGCCGGCATTGCGATACATTTTCTGTAGCATAGTCTTTAAACGCTTGATTTCCAGCTCTCCAACACAGGTACAACTTCCAGAGGCACCACACATGGGTCAAGCACTCCAGGAAGGACAGAACTCTCTCAGCAGAGTTCAGAGAAGCTGGGGGTGAAGTCCTTTTGTTCCTGGGACTTCAAAACAGGGAGCCAGCTCTTCTCAGGCACTTGGAGATTCCTTCAAGCAAGGGGACAGAACACAAAGCAAAGTCCTTCCCCTCTCCTTGGCAGCCACAGCAGGTCAGTCCAGCAGAGCAACAACAGGACAGTCTTCCTTCTTTAGTTTCAGCTTTCTCCTTGGCAGAGGTTCCTTCTTGACTCCAGGATGATCTAATTTTCTGTTGTCAGGGGTCCTGTACTTATACCCCTAAAAGTCTTTGTTCTCTTTGTGCCAGTGGTCCCTGAGCCCGGTCTGAACCAGTTCTGGGTGTTCCTTGAGCACTTTGTTTTCCTGGCTTCTCCTTTCCTTTTAGAGTGAGGGGCAGGGTCGTCAGCCGCCCAGCAGGAGGGGGAGCCAGCATTGTGGAAGGCAGGCACAGCCCTATTCAGGCCCAGGTGCTATCTCCTCCCACCACTCAAGTTGCAAATGCAGTCATTCAGTCCAGGGCTGACCCAGCCAGCCTCCTGGGGGCTCCCCAGCCTCTGTCAGTCTCAAACCAGACAGTCAATTCACAAACAGGCCAAGGCACACAGAAAGGTCAGACAAGAGAACAGCAACTTTCTAAAAGTGCTGTTCTCAAACACAGGAGTTACAAACCACCTTTCCTAAAAGATGTGTTATTAAATTCTGAGTTCAGGGATACCAGACTTTTATGTCCTATCTTTCTCCTATGGGAAGATATGCTGGTAGCCACTGTAGCCAGCATTCCCCATGATAGCTTATGGACAACGTTGCCTTACAATAGTGAAAAATGAAAATGGCTGCCATTCACAACCAGAGCATGTCACCTGCACTAGTACATGCTCTACCTATCACATACACTTCACCCTGCCCTGGGCCTTCCATAGGGGTGACCAATGTGCACAGAAAGGGAAGGGTTAGGCCTGGTCAGTGGGGACACTGACCACGAGGACATGGCAGTTCACAGACTGCACACAGGCACTGCGGTGGCAGGCCTGAGACACCATTTTAGGGCTACTCATGTGGGTGGCACACTCAGTGCTGCAGGCCCACTAGTAGCATTTGTACCACCATCCCCGGCACACTTAGTGCACTTTACTAGGAACTTCTTTGTTGATACAAATATGCCAATCATGTATATCCAATTACAATAACAATTTACACAGGGGGCACTTACACTCTGACACTGATCAGCAGTGGCAGAGTGTCCAAATCATCTAAACCAGCAAAAACAAAATCCAGCACATATATACAGGAGGTAGAGGCAAAAAGATAGTGGGTGGCCAAGGATGCCAGGTCTAACAATATGTATATGTGTATGTTTTTGTATGTGTATATTGTATAATGTTGGTTGGGGGTGATTGGTCAAGGGGGGGCCGAGATAAAAGGGGGGCCCCAAAATGTGTTTTCTCCATGCTAATTTCTGTAGGAAACTTTAGACAAGGCTACAGGTCGAACAGGTGAACGGAATTAGCCCAAATTTGGCAGGGAGAAGGGTCTTGGTCTAGAAAGCACACTTATGTTTATTTAGTGTAAATTTGTTCAGTAGTTTTGGAGAAATATCGAAATTTACAGATATCGATATTTGGGAATTCTGCCGTCTGATTGGCTGAGGCATTACGAGCACGAGCTTGCTGCTGATTGCCTGCGAGCAGCTGCAACTAGGAAGTGTTGGGCACCATTTTGTGATTCCTTTGAAGCAAGTAAGGGCAAAAAAGTCTCATGCTGCTTAGCTGAGCTGCTGCCGGACTCGGAGATGAAAGCGTGAGCCCAACCTGTGTGTCCTATGCTGTGAAGTCATGTGCTCTGGCTGTTGTGCACATCTGTCCAAGTAGTGTGAGCATGTAGTTATATCTACTTGGATGAACTTTTGATTCGAACATTGTAACTTGTGTATGGTGCTTAGGGGGTGTTATACAGGGAGTGTGAAGGTAAATTTGCGCGTATCAAATCAATTCGGTATTTGTGAAATGCAAACTACTCACTCCTACGGGTCTAATGGCGCTTGGGCATAACCTGAGCTGCTGCCGGAGTCGGATTAAAGTCTCTGAACTACTGACCCCTATCGGTCTGAAAGTGCTGGGTGTGAAAGTTAAGTGAGGTATTGCCTAGAGTGTCATGCTGCTAAATTGAGCTGCTGCTGGACTCGGGGATGAAACCGTGAGCCTACACTGTGTGTGCAATGCTGTGAAATCATGTGCTCTGGGCGCTGTGCCACACCTGTTCAACTTGTATATGGTGCTTAGGTGGTGATGTACAGGGAGTGCGAAGGTAAATCAATACAGTATTTGTAAAGCGCAAACTACTGATCCCTATGGGTGCATAGAGCCGATGATCAAAGCGAGAGCTCTGTGCCTCAAAGTGAGATGGTGTGACCGCTGCGCCACAGCTATGTGGAGAATACATTTTGGCGAGGGGCCGGAAGTTGCTGTTACCTGGCCCTAAAATAGCGGGCCTAAGTTGTAAGTTATAGGGTGGCTCCAAAAAGGGCCCCTGTGTTCAATAGTTGGAGCTACATATAAGTGCGGATGCACAGCCTCAAGTTATTCAGGAAAACTCGATTTCCCTGATCTGTGAAGTGTACTCCATCACTTCTGTAGATATCAGCCATATCAAAACGTATGTTGTTGTAGATGCACCCCATTTTGTGGTCTCTGAGGTATGCAGACACAGCTTTGTTGACTTTCTTGCTAGATTTTTCAATCTGAGGGCAAAATTGTTTTGACCATTTCCACTTCTGTCTTTGGCATGTATTGGAATATACAAAGACAGTCTGAGGCAAAAGTAACATCAATTGTCCAAAGGTGTCCTTCATTAGCATTTCCAAACTTACCCCAGTCAATGTGCCTAGGTCGTTTCCACCACAGTGCACAATCATGAGGTCAGGGTGATGGAGATGCAAACAGGTTTTAACCAATGGCAACAATTGGTGCCACTTATATTCTCTGTGTGCAAACCATTTAATGTCCACATTTTGTAAACCTAGGTCTAAGTCAATACGTCTCTGTTCTGCATACCTCTAGCACCAGAAACCATGTCTAAGTCAATACGTCTCTGTTCTGCATACCTCTTGCACCAGAAAACATAGCTATGTCCTACGGTCCACACTAGCATTTTGAAGGTATGGCTGGAAGGAATGTTATGTTATGTTATGTTAAATGTATTTTTGAGCGCACAGCTGCCCCAGCGAAGGGGCGTCCTGGCGCTATATCTGAAAAAGGAACATAACAAGCAAACAATATAGGAAGCTAATAGGGCAGTGGGAAAAGATGAGTTTTCATAGCTTTCCTAAAAGCAAAAAGGTTTTCTAGAGAGCGAATATGGACTGGAAGTGCATTCCACAATTTGGCAGCCAGCACCATAAACGATCGACCACCCAATCTGCATTTGCGAAATCGGGGGACAGATGCCAGACTTTGGCCAGCAGAGCGCAGGCTACGCAAAGGAGTGTAGAGAGTCAGGAGATGCTGAAGGATGGGGGGAGTATCGGATTTCAGAATTTTAAAAGCAAAACATAGTGCTTTAAATTCAATGCGTCTGATGACTGGCAGCCAATGTAGTTTAGCAATTGTGCTGCAAACTGAGCAGAATCGTGGGAGGCCTACCAGGGCCCTAGCTGCCGCATTCTGGACCCGTTGGAATTGCAGGACTTCCGCCTGGTTAGCGCCCAGAAGCAGTGCGCTTGCGTAGTCGAGTCTAGATAGTACACTCGCTTGAACCACCATCTGGCGAGTGGGGGCATCGAAAAATTTGAGGATAGGCCTCAACCCACGTAAGATGCCGAAGCACATAGATGCCACCTTCTTAGTGTGATAAGAGAAGGTCAGTTTGGAGTCCAACCAAACGCCAAGGTTTTTTAATTCCGACACCGGTTTTGGAGGGGATCCTAACTCCTTGGGCCACCAATTTGCACCCCACAGATCTAGCTGTTTACCCAGTACCATCACCTCGGTTTTTAGGGCATTGAGCTGTAAGCAGTTGGTCGTTAGCCAGCTGGCAACTGCCCTCAAACCAAGAATGGAAAGATGTCCTTCGTTCCTTCCTTTGTAGAATAAGAGAGATGTTTAAAGATGGGGAACTTTTTTTCACATACAAAACGATGCCTGATTGGGAGATGAAAAGCATTGTTTTTAAAAAGTAGGGTGCACATTCGTTTTGTGGAAAAGCATGTTTCTGATTGGTTAAGAAAAAGCAGTTTAAAGGTGTAGTACATATTATAGGACAACATTTTCTCAACTCAACCACACCTGCTACTTGCATTTAGAAGGCACTGTTCGAACTTAAAACAATCGTGAACTTTTAACCTGCATGTGTCATTAAATGTTCGAAAAAATGTTGCAAAAAATATCATTAGGTTTAAAAAAAATTATGAACTTTTAACTTGCACGTGTTGTAGAATGTTCTAGAAAGTGTGTTGATAGAATACGTTGCACTGCTGACTTCAATGTGTCATTGAATATGAATAAAACTGTTTATATGGAAAATTAAAAAGAAACTAATAGAAAGAAGTTTAGAAACGTAAAAGAATCAAGGAAGTATTCTAATTTATTCTTTTCATGTACCTATGTGTGGTGGAACACAATTATAGAAACAGCACCATGAAGAGGAAGAAGCAGGGTGTGGGGGGACGGGGGAGATGGGCACAATGGCACACTTGTACAATGAAGTACAGCACAAGTATAGACAAACAATGACCAAAATCAAACACACCAACAAGGAGCATAAGTCACATAACCTGGCAATATCAAACCACTGAACGAGCATAGATGTGAAAACCATGCTGCATTCATACAGGATGTGTACAAATGCCGGTGGTGGGTGTTGTGAGATGTCTGCGACCGTGGTCATCATGGATGAGATGCCCAGCAAGTGGCACATGGGCGGGTTCACTGTGTGTTTTACGTTGCCAAACAGCTGCTCCTCCCTCTCACGAGCCTCCCCACTTTTAAACAATGCGCTGTTGTATCCTGTGCACTCCTATAGCACAGCATTGTATTGCCTATTCCGGCATGTCCTGCGGCATTCAAACGACACCATGTGAGTGCCGTTTGGTGATGGTGTATCCCACTTTACAACATCGTCTGCTGTGTCCCTTGTGGCCGGCCACACCAGAACACAGAGACACACTTACCGCACTTCCTGCACACAGACATGTCTGAGACACCCCGTTTCCCTTGCCGGATAGGCGCACCCTTGCACTGATCTGTGTACGCCGGACCAGCACACATGTGTTGTGCTTCCAGGAGGATACGTGCGTAGCTGTCCAGGGTCACTGCCAACGCTGAGGTGACAGGGCCCGTGCCTATCATGCTAACACAATGACCACACGGATACACTTGTTCAGATGCGGGTTTGGGGGGCGTTGGTGGTCCTGGGGATGTTGCGATGAGTCTTGTGGCCCTCATGGGTATCCCTGTATCGTGCTCATTGACTCTATGGCACCTGTGGGTGTTTTGGTGTGGCTCTTGGCTGTGTTTCCCTTAATGCTGCACGTAGTCGTCCTGCTTAACACCAGTAAAAGCAGGTGTAAAATTCCTTGTGGTAACCTGGGTTATCGCCGGAATGAATTTCGTATTGCAGTTGTGAAAATTGTGATGTAATTTTTTCATGTGCAGAACAATATACGAACTGGGCAGTGTATCCCGTCAAGATCCAGCACCTGACGTACTATTCCTAATCAATATGAATACAATGAGATTTCGTCATTGATTTTGAGTGTACACTGTAATTGCAGGCACTACCTCAGTGCAATTCAATACAGGATTTTAGTACGTAGAATAAATCACAAAGGTGCACCTCGTGTCTTTTTGCACGGGACAGTTATTCTGCATTTCATTATCAGCACTTTAATGCAACTAAAGTTGAGATAAATCTAACACAGTATTCAGAAGTTGGTGTAAATTGCAGAGATCACCAGTATTCCCGCGATAAGTGTTCCACAATTTAACACCACGGTGGATACCAGCAAATAACAGTAATAAGAACAAGAAAGAGTCACACAGCAGTTAAGAAAACAACTGAAAAGGTTAATAATTTTTTTTGTCAAACTTAATTTTTTTATAAACATATGTAAACCATAAACTATTTTTAAATTTTATTTTTTTAATAATATATATATAAAAAATGAACCAATAAACAAGATTTAACAAACATAATAGAAAACAACAAGGTGTAAGACTCCTGTGGGGACCATGGATGTCGACGACAGAGCCTGGAAAATAAAGCACAAAATAAGGACGTGTGTAATGCGCATATCAAAGGACTTAGAGAGAGAAACAGAGAAGGAAAAGCAAGCCAGAGAGAAAAAGAGAGGGAAGTAAAGAAAGGGAGTGAGAAAGGGAGAAGGGAGAGAGAAATAGCAGGAAAGGAATGAAGAGAGTGAAAGAGTGAGAGAGAAGAGAGGGAAGTGAGCGAGAGAGAGACTGTCGCCTCTGCGCATCCATGAGCAAAAAATTACCTGGTGCCAGCGGGGTATGCAGCAGTGGGTGGACTCCACGTGCCCGTCAAAACCCAGTCGATCTCAGATGTGTTGCTGAGTCCTGAGTTATGAATGGCGGGGACTACATCAGATACTCCGCTGATCTCAGATGTGTTGCTGAGTCCTGAGTCATGAATGCCGGAGACCACATCAGCTTCTTCGCGGATCTCACAGATGACGCTGAGTCCTGAGTCATCAATGGTGGAGACCACCTTAGGGTTTGGTGCCGCTAAGCCTGAGGGTGCGACTAACTTTCTGCGCAACTTTTCATGGACTCTATATTGTTGAGACCCGTGGAGCATTCGCCAGCTAGTCAGCATCGGCAATAAAGGATGTGACGTTGTCGATCTATTATATTTGCGTGGTCACATGGCCTGTGCCGCATGTGCCAGATGGATGTGGTGTGTGTGCAAACCTGCCCTCAGGGAGTGGCCATGAGATGTTGAGAACTAGACCACAGACCTGCACACCAACAGCGACGCATGTGCCGGATGGGTGTGGTGTGTGTGCAAACCTGCCCTCAGGGAGTGGCCATGAGATGTTGAGAACTAGACCACAGACCTGCACACCAACAGCGAGTACGCCTGCGACATGTAGCTATGTGGGGCCAACGTTGGAACGTAATCGGAGTGGCGTGGCATGGCGTATGACGGAACAGAGCAGGGATAGACACAATGACGCGTACGGCTCGTAGTACTGCTTCTGGTAGTCAAGCGGACTGGCCGCAGCTGTCCCTCTGCGAGCCTGGGTCCGAACTGTTCATAACTCACACTACATAAGTATTGAAAAACCAATTTGTGATTCAGTCCATCTGCTGGCATCTGTCCGAGGCATTTGTGAAAATATATCAGAGTTCTTTCTGTGAGTGATACCCCTTTGAAGCTCCCTCTCCCCAAATTAGCAGGTAACGTACCCTCTTCTCATATTATCAACTTACCCCCAACAACCTTCTTGTGCCCGGAAGTGTCCCTGTACGGTTGGAGAAAGAAGAATCTTAGTCATGTATAGAATTACATTTAAAAAAATGATTTAAAGAAAAGAACAAAAAATAAGACTGAAGGGTGTCTGATGCTGTGGTCGCTGCCACGAAGTTGGGGTCACTGCCGTTCAGGACTCAGGATACAGTTACACATGTGGGATTGGTTTGTGTTAAATAGGGTTAGTGGTACCAGAAGCATTGAGATTTTATGAACCTGTGATGATGCTTGATGTGGACGGGTCGCACTGCGAGCCATGTGACTTGCCTACTGGCCTGCGTCATGTGGAATCATTACTGTATCTGAATTGTGAGGCCTTCTGACTGTAGTGTAGGCCAGAGGTTGTGATGAGGAAGGGCCCACAGCCATGTGCATACGTTGGTGTTCCCACCGGGCTGCGTTGTGCAGGTTCAGTGGCACCACTTGTCAGCAAACTTCAATCTGTAAATACTCCTCACTAATCGAAGGGAATGAGGTGCTGTGGTTGCTGCCACGAAGTTGGGGTCGCTGCCATTCAGGACTCAGGACACAGTTACACATGTGAGATTGGCTTGTGTTAAAGAGGGTTGGTGGGACTACGTGTCGCTGGACTTCCATATCGAAATATGCCTCACTGATCGAAGAGAGTGTGGTGCTGTGGTCACTGCCATGGACTTGGGGTCAGTACAATTCAGGACTCAGGACAGTTACACATGTGGGTTCGGCATGTGTTAAAGAGAGTTAGTGGCACCACGTGTCGCCGCCGTTGCATATGGAAATATCCCTCACTGATCGAAGGGAGTCTGGCGCTGTGGTCGCTGCCATGGACTTGGGGTCACTGCCTTTCAGGACTCAGGACACAGTTACACATGTGGGATCGGCTTGTGTTGAACAGAGTTAGTGGCAGAACGTATCGCCAGCCTTCCATATGGCAATATGCCTCACTGATTGAAGGGAGTCTGCTGCTGTAGTTGTCTCACGGAGTTGGGGTCACTGCTATTCAGGACTCAGGACACAGTTACACATGTGGGATCGGCTTGTGTTGAAGACGGTTAGTGGCACCATGTGTCGCTGGTCTTCCACAGTGTAGGTCAGAGGTAGCGGTGAGCAAGGGCCCATAGCCATCTGCATACGTTGGTGGCCCCACCGGCCTGCGTAGTACAGGTTCAGTGGCACCACGTGTCGCTCGCCTTCCATATATAAATATCCTTCACTGATTGAACGGAGTCTGGTGCTGAGGTCGCTACCACAAAGTTGGGTTCGCTGAAATTCAGGACTCAAGAGCCAGTTACATATGTGGGATTGGCTTGCGTTGAACAGGGTTAGTTGGCATCACGTGTCGCTGGACTTCCACAGTGTAGAACGGAGGCAGCGGTCAGCAAAGGCTCACAGGCAGGTGACATTGATTTGAGCTGCACAGATTGGGAGCATTTGGTCTTCTTAACCCATTATAGTATCTTACACAATTTGCGCCGCTACTAATCTTGAATTGTGAACCGTGTAACCCCAGTGTAGGGCACAGGCAGCGGTCAGAATGGGTGCACAGCCATGTGGCGTTGAGTTGAGCTGCACAGTTAGTGGCACCTGGAGTACTCGGCGTCTACTCTGCACACCCTGCTATGATACTTGGTCCCGGCAGGCCGCACTGGGAGCAATGTCTTGTCTTGATAAGGCCACGTGGAGATGACTTATGGTGCAGTGAGTTAGTAGCATCTGAAGCACACAGCGTGTGTGCATCCTGCGATGATGCCTGGTCCTGGTCGGCCGCACTGGGAGCAACGTGTCTTTCGAACTGGACTGTGTCATCTGCAATTGCCACTGTATCTGCATTGTGAGCCCTGATGTTCGCAGTGTAGATCGAAGGCAGTAGTTAGCATAGACATCGAGGAATGCTTTTTGTCACTTCTTCTTGACCAAATCTGAGGACATAGAGTACAATTCTCTGTGCAATTAAGAAATCAAGGCTGAATTCAAATTGTGAACCCTGCTATCCGCAGTGTAGAAGGCAGTAGTCGGTACAGACATAAGTCTGCAGTGCTGTGCCGCTGGGTTCGCAGGGGGCCTGTGTGGAGGAGGCCCATGGTGCCAAGTGCCAGGGTGAGGGCAGCCGCTCTGCAGACTTGTTGGTATTCCCACAAGTGAACCACTCCCAAAGCCTGGCCTATTTATTCATACTCCAGACTAAGTCCATGGGGGAGGTTCTGGTGTTGGTGGTGCTGGGTGTTGTGGCCTTGTTGGGTGTCGGAGCTGCATGATCAGTACGCTCTATCACCCGGAGGAGTCTGCGTGGATCCACTAATTTCCACTCACCCAACATTCCCCAATATCTTCCAAGAAAAATGGTGCCTACGACAGGCAAGGGCCCAAACCTATTGAGGCAACATGAAAATTACCTATCACAAACAACTTGGTTTTGCAAGGGGGTCCCATTCGTTTTTGACCCTGGGCTCGGCGGCCATTTAGGGAAACCTACAAAACCTACACATTTCTGAAAACTAGACACCCAGGGGAGTCCAACGAGGTATGGCTTGCATGGATGCCCTAATGTTTTCTACCCACAATCCCCTGCAAACCTCAAATTTAGCTGAAAATTCACTTTTTTCTCAAATTTCTGTGTGGAAAAGTTCTGGAATCTATATGGGTTCACAAATTTCCTCACACCCAGCGTTCCCCCAGGTCTTCCGATAAAAATGATACCTCATCCACGTGGGTGGGTCAAGTACCAGTGACAGGTAATGGCCCAAAACCTATTGAGGCTACAGCAAAATTACCTATCACAAAACAACCTGGTTTTGCAAAGGGGTCCCATGAGTTTTTGGCCCCATGCTCAGCGGCCATCTAGGGAAACCTACCAAACCCACACATTTCAGAAAAGTAGACACCCGGAGGAGTCCAGCGAGGTATGGCTTGCGTGGGTCCCCTAATGTTTTTCTGCCTACAATCCCCTGCAAACCTCAAATTTAGCTGAAAAAAATCACTTTTGTCTCAAATTTCTGTGTGGGAAAGTTCTGGAATCTACGTGGATCCACAAATGTCCTCCCACCCAGCGATCCCTCACTCACGTGAGTGGGTCAAGTACCCGCGACAGGCAAGGGCCCAAAACCTATTGAGGCCACATCAAAATTTCCTATCACAAAACAACCTGGTTTAACAAGGGGGTCCCATTCGTTTTTGACCCTTGGCTCGGGGGCCATTTAGGGAAACCTACCAAACCTACACATTTCTGAAAACTATACACCCAGGGAAGTCCAGCGAGGTATGGCTTGCATGGATGTCCTAACGTTTTCTACCCACAATCCCCTGCAAACCTCAAATTTAGCTGAAAATTCACTTTTTTCTCAAATTTCTGTGTGGAAAAGTTCTGGAATCTTTGTGGGTCCACAAATTTCCTCACACCCAGCGTTCCCTCAGGTCTTCCAATAAAAATGATACCTCATCCGCGTGGGTGGGTCAAGTACCCGTGACAGGCAATGGCCCAAAACCTATTGAGGCTACAGCAAAATTACCTATCACAAAACAACCTGGTTTTGCAAGGGGGGTCCCATGAGTTTTTGGCCCCGTGCTCAGCGGCTATCTAGGGAAACCTACCAAACCCACACATTTCAGAAAAGTAGACACCCGGAGGAGTCCAGCGAGGTATGGCTTGCGTGGGTCCCCTAATGTTTTTCTGCCTACAATCCCCTGCAAACCTCAAATTTAGCTGAAAAAATCACTTTTGTCTCAAATTTCTGTGTGGGAAAGTTCTGGAATCTATGTGGATCCACAAATGTCCTCCCACCCAGCGATCCCTCACTCACGTGGGTGGGTCAAGTACCCGCGACAGGCAAGGGCCCAAAACCTATTGAGGCCACAACAAAATTTCCTATCACAAAACAACCTGGTTTTACAAAGGGGTCCCATTCGTTTTTGACCCTGGGCTCGGCGGCCATCTAGGGAAACCTACCAAACCTACACTTTCTGAAAACTAGACACCCAGGGGAGTCCAGCGAGGTATGGCTTGCATGGATGCCCTAACGTTTTCTACCCACAATCCCCTGGAAACCTCAAATTTAGCTGAAAATTCACTTTTTTCTCAACTTTCTTTGTGCAAAAGTTCTGGAATCTATGTGGGTCCACAAATTTCCTCACACCCAGCGTTCCCCCAGGTCTTCCGATAAAAATGATACCTCATCCGCGTGGGTGGGTCAAGTACCCGTGACAGGCAATGGCCCAGTAAGAGACCCGGAGTAGTCCAGCGAGGTATGGCGTGCGTGGGTCCCCTAATGTTTTTCTGCCTACAATCCCCTGCAAACCTCGAATTTAGCTGAAAAAATACATTTTTTCTCAAATTTCTGTGTGGGAAAGTTCTGGAATCTACGTGGATCCACATATTTCCTCCCACCCAGCGTTCCCCCAGGTCTCCCTATAAAAATGATACCTCATCCACGTGGGTGGGTCAAGTACCTGCGGCAGGCAAGGGCTCAAAACCTATTGAGGCGACATCAAAATTACCTATCACAAAACAATCTGGTTTTGCAAGGGGGTCCCATGAGTTTTTGACCCCGGGCTCGGCGGCCATCTAGGGAAACCTACCAAACCCACACATTTCTGAAAACTAGACACCGGGGGGAGTCCAGTGAGGTATGGTTTATGTGGTTCCCCTAAGGTTTTCCTACCCAGAATCCCCTGCAAACCTCAAATTTAACTGAAAAAAAAACGTTTTTCTCAAATTTCTGTGTGGGAAAGTTCTGTAATCTACATGGATCCACAAATTTCCTTCCACCCAGCATTTCCCCAGGTCTCTCCAAAAAATGATATCTCACTCGTGTGGGTAGGTCAAGTACCTGCGACAGGCAAGGTTCCAAAACCTATTGAGGCGACATCAAAATTACCTATCACAAAACAACCTGGTTTTGTAAGGGGGGTCACCTGGGTTTTTGTCCCCGGGCTCGACGGCCATCTTAGAAAACTACCAAACCCAAACATTTCTGAAAACTAGACACCCAGGGGAGTCCAGTGTGGTATGGCTTGCATGGATCCCTCAACTTTTTCCTACCCATAATCCCCTGCAAACCTCAAATATAGCTGAAAAAAATCACTTATTCCATACATTTTTGCATGGAATCACTGTGCCGGCACAAATGCCCTACCACCCAGCGTTCCCCTCGTTCTCCCGAGTAACATGATACCTCACTTGTGTGGGTGGCCCAAAGGGTGAAAACCCAAAATATCGAATCCAAAATGTAGACTGCACAGAATATGGAATTAAAAATATAGAGAGCCCAGAATATCAAATCACCAAAATATAGTTGGTTAGAATATCGAAATTGAGGTAAGAAATATCGATTTCCATAATATCGAGTTTAAAATATCGTTTTCCATAATATCGATTTTTTGTTTTTACTATTATGTATGCTAGTATATGTGTTAAAAACATATATTATTTTTGTTATGTATGTTTCATTTTTTTAAAGTAATGAATGTTATGTTATATAATTTTTGCGTAATTTAAATCCGTAGCGGGTTGTGGGTTTATAGGGGAATAGGGTGGGGAGTAATTTAATTATAGTAAATTAAATATTAGTTTCTATGAATTCATATTTATTTTTAATTTAATTTTGCGTTTTAGTTCTGTAGCGGGTTGTGGGTTTATAGGGGAATAAGGTGGGAAGTAATTTAATTGTACTTAAGTAAATATGTATTTTTATTTATATGTTTAGATAATTAATTAATTGGTAATTAATTATCAATTGTTAATTACTATTTATTAATTGGGAATTAATTGTAATTCATTGTTTAATTGTTTTAATGTATTATTTGGAGTGGGTTATGGGTTATAGGGGAATAGGGTGGGAAGTAATGTAATTGTAATTAAATATTTATTTAAATTATGTTTGTGTATTGAGAAATAATGTATTGTTAATTAATTATTAATTGGTAATTGGTAATTTTGTTATTACTTATTACGTTTTTGGTATTGAAAATTAATTGGTTGCTAATAAATTATAAATAGGCAATTAATTTTTAATAAATTCAATTTATTGGTATTTATAATTAATTAATTATTAAATATTTTGTAATTGGTAATTAATTTTAATTAATTTTAAATTGGTATTGAAAGTTAATTTATTCTTATTTAAATATTAAATCATTACTTTCCCTACTGTTGCACTCTCTGGAGTGGGAATAGTAATTTTTACCCCTACGCTATTCAATGCTCCCTACTGTTGCACTTTCTAGAATGAGAATAGTCATCTTTACCCTCCCGCTATCCAACGCTTTATCTACTGTTGCACTCTCTGGAGTGGGAATGGTCATTTTTACCCCTACGCTACCCAATTTTTTCCCTACTTTTGCACTCACTGGAGTGGGAATAGTAATTTTTACCCCTACGCTATCCAACGCTTTCCCTACTGTTGCACTCACTGGAGTGGGAATAGTAATTTTTACCCCTACGCTATCCAACGCTTTCCCTACTGTTGCACTCTCTGGAGTGGGAATAGTAATTTTGACCCCTACGCTATCCAACGCTTTCCCTACTGTTGCACTTTCTGGAGTTAGAGTGGTAATTTGTATCCTCCCGCTATCCAACGCTTTCCCTACTGTTGCACTCACTGGAGTTGGAATAGCAGTTTTTATCCACCCGTTATCCAACAAATTCTCTAATTTTGTACTTGTTCGAGTGTGAATACTAATTTTATTCCCTTAGCTACGTAATGTTTTTAATTTTGTTATATTTAATGTAGTGTAAATTATTAATTAACATAAAAATTATTACTTTAATTAATTTAATTATTATATATTATTTATTTTTATATTTAGATAATATGTTTATTTATATATATGTGAATATATTTTTAATAATGTTCTAAATATTTTATAAATAAGATTAATAATTATTTTAGAATATTATTAAGTAAATATATATATTTTTTACCTTACATTTAATATTTTTACATTTTATCCTTTTTTACATCATTTTAACTATAATTTATTTAATTGCGTTTATTATTTAATTACTTTCATATTATTTTTAATACATTTAAAAAATTTGATATTTTAGTTAACTATTTTTTCACTTTCTATATTTTGGAATTGGTATTTTAGTACTTACCTGTTTGTAGATAGGCATTCTATATTATGTCCCTCGATATTTTGGAGTCGATATTTTGGGCAGTCTATATTTGGTCCCTCGATATTTAGTCACTGAACCGGGCCAAAGGCCTGTGGCTCCCCCGGGTGTCTACTTTTCAGAAATGTGTGGGTTTGGAAGTTTCCCTAGATGGCCACTGAGCCCGGGCCAAAAACCCAGGTGACCCCCCCCTTGCAAATCCCAGTTGTTTTGTGGTAGGTAATTTTGATGTCTCCTCAATATGTTTTGGGCTTTTGCCTGTCGCGAGTACTTGACCCACCCACATGAGTAAGGTACGATTTTTATTGGGAGACCTGGGCAAACAGTGGGTGGTAGGAAATGTGTTGATCCACGTAGATTCCAGATCTTTCCAACACAGAAATTTGAGAAAAAAGTGATTTTTTTTCAGCTAAATTTGAGGTTTGCATGGGATTCTGGGTAGGAAAACATTAGGGGACCCATGCAGCCATACCTCGCTGGACTCCCCCGGCTGTCTTGTTTTAGAAATGTTTGGGTTTGGTATGTTTCACTAGATGGCCGCCGAGCCCGGGGCCAAAAATCTAGGTGAAGCCCCCTTGCAAATCCAGGTTGGTTTGTGGTAGTTAATTTTGGATGTCTCCTCAATAAGTTTTGGGCCCTTGCCTGTCCCGGGTATTTGATCCACCCACACGGATAAGGTACCATTTTTATCGGGAGACCTGGGGTAATACTGGGTGGTAGGAAATTTGCGGATCCACATATTTTCCAGAACTTTCCCACACAGAAATCTGAGAAAACATTTTTTTTTCAGCTAAATTTGAGGTTTGCAGGGGATTGTGGGTGGGAAAACTTTAGGGGACCAATGCAAGCCATACCTCGCTGAACTCCCCTGGGTGTCTAGTTTCCAGAAATGGGTGGGTTTGGTAGGTTTCCGTAGATGGTCGAAGAGCCCAGAGCCAAAAGCTCATTGGACCCCCCCTTGCAAAACCAGGTTGGTTTGTGATAGGTAATTTTGATGTTGCCTCAATTGATTTTGGGCCCTTGCCTGTCACGGGTCCTTGACCCAGCCATGCAAGTGAGGTATCATTTTTCTTGGAAGACTTTGGGGAACGCAGGGTGAGTGGAAATTTGTGGATCCACGCAGATTCCAGAACTTTTCACCAAAGAAATGTGAGGAAAATGTTTTTTTTTTACAATTCTTTAGGTTTGCAAGGGGATTCTGGGTAACATAACCTGGTGAGAGGCAGTCAAGTCAACCCATCCTGTATTTCCCTGGGTGTCTAGATTTAAAAAATGTATAGGTTTGATAGGTTTCCCTAGGTGCCGGCAGAGCTAAGGTTAAAAAACTACGGCTAGGCACTTTGCCAAAAAAGGTTCATTTTTCACTGTGAAATTGTGGTGTGTCCACATTGCCTTTTGCGCCGTTTCCTGATGCGGGCACTAGGCCTACCCACACAATTGAGGTACCATTTTTCTCTGAAGACTTTGGGATATGCTGGGTGGTTGGAAATTTGTGGATCCACGCAGATTTTAGAACTTACCACAACAGAAATGTGAGGAAAATTAGTTTTTTTTGTCAATTGTTTAGATTTGCAAGGGATTCTGGGTAACAGACCCTGGTGAGAGGCAGTCAAGTCACCTTATCCTGTTTTCGCCTAGGTGTCTAGATTTTAAAAATGTATAGGTTTGCTAGGTTTCCCTAGGTGCCGGCAGAGCTAGGGTTCAAAAACTACAGCTAGGTACTTTGCCAAAAAACTGTCATTTTTCACTGTGAATTTGTGGTGTGTCCATGTTGCGTTTTGTGCCGTTTCCCTAGGCTTACCCACACAAGTGAGGTACAGTTTTTCTCTGAAGACTTTGGGAAATGTGGGGTGGGTGGAAATTTGTGGATCCACTCAAATTCCAGTACTTTCCACCACAGAAATGTGAGGGAAATGTGTTTTGTTTTACCATTTTTTAGGTTTGAAAGGAATTCTGAATAAAAGAAACTGGTGAGAGGCAGTCAAGTCACCCCATCCTGGATTCCCCTGGCTATCTAGTTTTTTAAAAATGCATAGGTTTGCTAGGTTTCCCTAGGTGCCGGCAGAGCTAGGATTCCAAAACTACAGCTAGGTACTTTGCCAAAAAGGGTCTTTTTTCACTGTGAAATTGTGGTGTGTCCACGTTGCATTTTGCGACGTTTCCTGTCGCAGCCACTAGGCCTACACACATAAGTGAAGTACCATTTTTCTCTGAAGACTTTGGGAAATGTGGGGTGGGTGGAAAGTTGTGGATCCACGCAGAGTCCAGAACTTTCCACCACAGAAATGTGAGGAAAATTTGCTTTTTTGACAATTGTTTAGGTTTGCAAGGAATTCTGGGTAACAGAACCTGGTGTGAACCAGTCAAGTCACCTTATCTTGGATTCCCCTGGGTGTCTAGTTTTCAAAGAAGTATAGGTTTGCTAGGTTTCCCTAGGTGCCGGCAGAGCTAGGGTTCAAAAGCTACAACTAGGTACTTTGCCAAAAAAGGATAATTTTTCGCTGTGAAATTGTGGTGTGTCCACATTGTGATTTGCACCGATTCCTGTTGTGGGCACTAGGCCTACCCACACAAGTGAGATACCATTTTTCTCAGAAGACATTGGGAAACGCGGGGTGGGTAAAAATGTATGGATCCACGCAGATTCCAGACTTTTCCACCACAGAAATGTGAGGAAAATGTGCTTTTTGGGCAATTTTTTAGGTTTGCAAGGGATTCTGGGTAACAGAAACTGGTGTGAGCAGTCAAGTCACCCCATCCTGGATTTCCCTGGGTGTCTAGTTTTCAAAAATGTATAGGTTTGCTAGGTTCCCCTAGGTGCCGGCAGAGCTAGGGTTCAAAAACTACAGCCAGGCACTTTGCAAAAAAAAGGTAATTTTTTCATTGTGAAAATGTGGTGTGTTCACGCTGCGTTGTGAGCCGTTTCCTGTCATGGGCAGTAAGCCTATGCACACAATTGAGGTACCATTTTTATCGGGACGCTTAGGGTAATTAAGATTTGTAAAGCAACTGTTATGCATTTCTGCCTTCCAAATGAAAGACAATGTGTAAAAAAGAAGTAATTTTGAAAAATGATTGATAATTCTCATGCTAGTATGAATATTCCCAATTTTGGAAATGTGCAAATATCTACTGTTTCTTAACTCTATATTTTGTTCCCATTTCAGAAATACATAGGTGTCTTTCTACCGATTTTTCCATGTATACATTTTCCCAGAATAATTGCTATATACCAGGGACATAATAACAAACCATTGCAAGTTGCTGCTCAGTTTTTGGCTCTTGGTTCGTCGGGTTCTTGGTGAACCTACAAGTCCTATATATCGCCACAACCAGGAAGGTCCAGCAGAATTAACGTGATATTGCTTTTAAATATTTGTCACAATTTAAAGAAGTTACATGTGATAATGTTGACACAAAAGGCTCTTTTCATAACTAGTTTTCAATTTTTCCTATATTTAACTGTTATTTTCTATAAAGAAACCTTGAAGGATCTACACAAATGACCTCTTTCTGAATTCAGAATGTTGTCTACTTTCCCAAAATGTATAGCTTTCCTGGATCCATTATTGTTTTTATACTAATTTCTACCATTAACTGGAAGGAGGCTGAAAGCACAAAAAAGAGCAAAAATATGCAATGCCTCAGAAAAATGCCAAAACTGTGTAAAAATGTTTGGTTTTCTGACAAAATCCTGCCTGTCCCTGAAAGCTGGGAAGATGGTGATTTCAGCATCACAACCTCTTTTTTATACCATTTGTAGGGAAAAAACAGATGTTTTCATCTGTAGCTCTTTTTTGGCATTTTTCTCCCCCAAAATTCTTTAAGCAGTATTTGGCTAATTTCTGGGTCCCCTTCAGGGGAATCCACAAACACTGGGAACCTTTAGAATCCCCATGATGTTGGAAAAAATTTACTGAAATTTGGCGTGGATACCTTATGTGGTCAAAAAGATTGAGGGGCCTAAGTGCGAACTCCCCCAAATAGCCAAAAAAAACGATTAGCACCGGGGGGGGAAAGGCCTAGCAGTGAAGGTGATAGGTGAGTGATTAATTGTGTCTTACTTATGTGTTAGCAATTGATACAGAAATTCACACAGTTTTGGTTGTCAGATGGTGTAAACTTGGTTCCATGGTTTGCTTAGCAGCTAAATGAGGATCTATATGGGCTATTGATTGCTTGTCTGAGAATCTGTATGGGTGCCTCAGTGTCTGTGTGCATGGGTTGGGGCTGTGACTCTGTGCATAAATGTGTGAGTGGATAATTCACTGCGTATATGTGTTCAAGTCTGTATCTGTGAATGGCCGCATGGCTGGGTGAGTTTATGGATGGATGTCTTGGTGAGTACAGAGATGCCTCAGTGGTACATGTGTGAGTAACTGCATATGTCAAAGGCAGTATATGTGAGTAGTGGACTGTATAAATGACTAGTAGGTCGATTCCGATCCGGTAAAATGCGCTCCGAATCGTCGTACGGAGAGTTTTTTCCCCATACGAATCGTACCCGTAGACGTCCCGTACGTAAGACGAAGTACGATCCGTACCAGGTGCCAAACTCGGTACGAGTCGTACAGGACTCCGTACGACTCAAATCTCCGTACGAGTCTCACTCGGAACCGGCTGTACGCGACATCACTACGGTTCGCGGCTGGTTTTTCCGACCCAGCAAGTACGATTCGTGTCGGGTACGCGCCGTACGACCCTTTTCCTACGGGAGCCGAAAACAGTCGTAAACGCAGAGTTCGTGCCGAAACAGGTACGGAACGCCCCCCCCGGGTACGGCACGTACCCCCCATGATCGCAGGGGTACGCGCCGTACCCCTGTGATCATGCGGGGTACGTGCCGTACACCCAGCGTACATGGGGTACGCACCGTACCCCATGTACGGTGGGTGTAGGGCATGTACCCCATGTACGCTGGGTGTACGGCACGTACCCCGCTTGATCACAGGGGTACGGCGCGTACCCCTGCAATCATGGGGGGTACGCGCCGTACGGTGTGTAGGTGATCGTGCGCTTTTCCGTACGAATCGACGTGTACCGTACGAATCACGTCCGGGTCGGCCGATCGGGATCGGAATCGTCCGGTCGTACGGCGTCCGTACGAGTCGTACGGAAACGGCTCCGGATACGATTCGTACGGACGGGGATTTTACCGGATCGGAATCGACCCGAATGTGTGAGAGTGAGTGATTGTGAGAGTGCCTGTATGGACCAGTGTGTGCTTGTATTAGTTATTGTATTAGAGTAAAAGTATGTGTTAGTATATGTTTAAATAAGTGAGGTGGTATGTGTATAACTGTACAGGTGAGTAAATAAATGTGTGATTCGTTATTTCCATTACTGACTAGGTATGTAATAACAATATGAATGAGAGTCGGTGTCTGAGTGTCTGTACAGATGTGTGAGTGGATATGATAATGTTGTATCGATAGATGACTGTATGTATGAGTGACTGCATGGGTGAATACATTGATGTGTGTGTAGACATAGGAATTAGTCAGTGAATATGTACTAAGTGGTAACGGTATGTTCATGGTTTCGAAAATTATAGTCTGTATTTTACAGTGGGTGCATCAAGTGTTAAATAAGAGTCTGATGAGGTGCATCAGATTGTCACGTGGATGATGTCATCAGTGATGTTATTTGAGATGTCATCAGTGATGTCACTGACCATGTCATGAATGATGTAATATGTGACATCACCAGCAGGGCATTGCAAGTTATAGTTAGGTGAACTAACTATAATGGGGGAATTTCTATGGTTTTGTATGAGTGAAATGTCCAACTAACTATAACGTCCCTGAAACCTATGATATTTTCAGTGAATTTCTAAGGTTTTTTAAATGCTAATTCCTAACTAAAACGTCTATAAAACCTATGGTTTTTTCAGTGAATTTCGAAGGTTTTTTAAATGTTAATTTCATATTTTTATATTTATAAAACCTATAATTTTTCTAATATTTTTTCTAATATTTAAAATTGTGTAATATTTTATATATTCCCCAAAAATATGTATATAATTTTTCTTTTTTTTTTGAGAAAACTAAAGTCCCGCACCAGTAGTCCACCAAGCTCCAACAGCACGTGAATCCTATCCACCAAATTGAAATGATGCGCATTTCATATCCAACGGGTTCGTGGCACTGTGTCCCGCTTAACAACATACACGTATGAGGTCGCGCCAGCTGCTATTTTGGTATGCGACGGGTACGCAGTATCAAGCCGCGCATTACGTCATTTACGTATGGGTTTGCGACAGCTGCGCATTGTGTATGCGACGAGGTGAATGCTGCCAGGCCCTGTCTTACTTCATAGATGTATGGTGTCACCCCGGGTACGCCATTCCCTCATTTTCTTTTTATGTCTCAAAAGTATATTTAAATAACTTTAAAGTGTATATGAGAGCAAGCGATAATCTAAAATATTTTAAACATTTATATATTTCTAACTGTAATAAACTGATATTATAGTAAATATATTGTCTCAAAATCCCGTCGGGTGCGATCTCCTTGCGCGCTGAGTGCACTATTGTTATGTGACCTTAAAAAAAAGCGTTTCATTAGTTCATAACATTTCCCATTGTAGTAGTTGCAAAACGCCACAGATTTTAGTCATTCTCTCTACAGCATTTGAGGAGACACACCTCTTCTGCTTGGAGAGATTTTTTGAAACTTTTAGCTACGTACTCATATCTTACACTACACACAACATGCAACCACCATCTTCATCAATATTCATCGTCTGTAAAGGAGCCTTTCACCTGTGATAGCCATACACCTAAACGTTACATAATCGAAGTTTTCCCCACTAGCAGAGGTAACATGGTTGCATACTCTATCCACAGCACAATGTAATGTGTACTGGACAGGGGCAGTATGATGCATAGATAATGAACACACACACACAGATAGATGGTGGAAGCGAGTACGGGCATGTGTGCTCGACACCTTTTTATTAACAGGGTCACATATCCAGTGACGTCTGTGGTGGATGCGTGTGGAATGAGTGTAAACCAGCCCTTAGGGAATGGTTGCTGCTACCATTAACTACAACATTATTCAGCGGAACACACACAGACATTCAATAATAAAAGAATCAAAAGTTTATGCTGCAGTAAAGTAGGGACATTAGATGTGAAATAATAGAGTAAAATATTCTATCGTAAAAGAACCACAACTTGTGGTATACTGAGACCCAATCAATAAATCTGAAATAATACACAAAAAGATTGTATCACAAAGGGTCCATCAGTTCTAGTGCACTCAGATAGCCACATCAAAAGCATTCAGCATGTGCACAGCCAGCGATGAAGCGTGCTGCGGGCAGGCCGTACTAGGAGTAATATCTGTTGCCATCAACACAGCATCATCTGCAATAGCGACTCAATCTGAATTGTGAACCCCGCTGTCTGCAGTGTAGACCAGAGAGAACGGTCAGCAAGGGCCCACAGCTACGTAAGGTGGGCTTGAGCTCACAGTTTGTCATACGAGCAGCAACAAAAAGCGTGTGCGGAGCCTGTAATGATACGTATGCATGGGGCAGACAGGGCACACTGGAGCAATGTCTTTTCCTACAGGACTGCGTCATCTACAATAGCGACTCAATGTGTATTGTGAACACTGCTGTCTGCAGTGTTAATTGAAGGCAGTACTCACACAGACAACCGTGAATACTTTTTCTTACTTCCTCTTCACAAAATACAACAACAGAAATTACAGAAAACTCTGCAATAAATCAATCAAAACAATTCGAATTCCAATTTCTGCTGTCCACAATATAGACTATTTAGTGTTCCTTTGGACTTGCCAGATGAATCTGGTCATTGTAGTAAACCTATAAGTCAAAAAAAAAAAAACTTCAAGCAAGTATACTAAAAGGATATTGTGTATATTTCAGTAGACATTCTAGTTACTTGACTACTGGATTCTGTAATTAAACAATCACCACTCGATCTCAATTGTGAGCCCTGCTGATCGCCGTGTAGGCCAGAGGCACTATTCATTAATGCCTCACAGCCACGTACCGTTGAATTCAAAAGCAGGGTGTTGGTTGCACCAGATCGGAGGTGGTACACAGAAATAATCACAGACTCTAACTTCTGACATCCTCAATCATAGAATGAAGACCCCGTTTCACTGTTCGGACCTGCTGTACTGCGGTGTACTCCACCGACTGGTGTCAACCAAGCCCAATAATCATGTGCAACAGGTAGCTACGCAAGCACAGAGTCTGATGCACCTCAACGGAGGGAGTTCTATGGAAACTAAGCAGCAGGTAATATCGGACATCGTCCATTGTCGGATCAAGACACCCTTCCACTGTTGGGACCTAGAGTCGGTTGCACCTGATCGGAGGTGGTACACAGAAATAATCACAGACTTTAACTTCTGACATCCTCAATCATAGAATCGAGACCCCACTTCACTGTTCGGACCTGTGACTACAGTCAACCGAGTCCAATAATCCTGTACAGCAGTTAGCTACGGAAGAGGTGATGCACCTCAACGGAGGTATTTCTGTGAAAAGCAAGCAGCAGGTAATATCGCACATCATCCATTGTGGGATCAAGACACCGTTCCAGTGTTGGGACCTTGAGTTGGTTGCACCTGGTCAAAAGAAGTACCTTCATCTTCACTCTCAGATGCAGTTCTAACATCGTCAATTGTGGGATCAAGACACAGTTCCACTGTTGGTACCTGTTTGACTACTTCATGAAGGCTGTCGCCGACTGGATGAAGGACAGCAGGCTGAAGCTGAATTCAGACAAGATGAAGGTCCTTATCCTCGGACCCACCCCATCTGCCTGGGAAGACTCCTGGTGGCCCACATCGCTAGGTACAGCCCCGGAACCCACCACCCACGCACGCAACCTGGGAGTCATCCTCGACTCCGCCCTCTCCATGACCAAGCAAGTCAACGCCGTCTCCGCGTCCTGCTTCAACACCCTCAGAATGCTCCGCAGGATCTTCAAATGGATCTCCTCCGACACAAGAAAAACCGTCACCCAGGCCCTCATCACCAGCAGACTCGACTACGGGAACGCCCTCTACTCAGGAACAACAACCAAGCTCGTGAGACGAATACAACGAATCCAGAACGCCTCGGCACGACTGATCCTTGACGTCCCCCGATACAGCCTCATTACACCCCACCTGAGAGGCTTACACTGGCTCCCCGTCAACAAGAGGATCACCTTCAAACTCCTCATCCACGCACACAAAGCCCTTCACAACGCCGGACCAGCATACCTCAACGACTGACTCAGCTTCTACACCCCCACCCGCAGCCTCCGCTCTGCCAACCTCGCCCTCGCCACAGTTCCTCGTATCCGGAAAACCACAGCCGGTGGCAGATCCTTCTCCTATCTCGCCGCCAAGACCTGGAACACTCTCCCTACCAACCTACAACAGACCAAGGACCTGCTGGCCTTCAGAAGACTTCTCAAGACCTGGCTCTTCGATCAGTAGCAGCCCCTCCCCCCCCCAGTGCCTTGAGACCCTCACGGGTATGTAGCACGCTTTAGAAATGCATTGATTGATTGATTGACCGTATTAGCAGTATACAGAGCACTCCATGCTGCCAGGCCTCAGGCTGGGCACTGTGTACCTGAGTCGTGGTAGCCAGCGTTGATCTTAGGAGGCTTCCGAACTCGCGCACCTCAGCCCAGGAGCTTCTGCCGGCACATGGTGGGCCCTCTTTCACATACTGCGGTGTCAAAAAATAAACTGTGGGGCATATGTGCGTTGCAGCGTCCATGAAGGTTTCCGAGTACCAGCACGCTGAGAGCATCATTCACGCAGCCACCTTCCCTCACGTGGACAACCTCATGGTAGTGTATGCTTTTCAGACCTGGCAGAAAACGTTCGCCATTCCAGAAGAGAACCAAACCCAGAGAAACAAGCCTTTTATTTATATCCCTATGCTAGCCATGTGTACGCCGAGCCAGCCCACTACACTAAAGATTTTGGGAGGGAGGGGGCACGTACGCGCTACGTTTCCGTAATCTTCCCTACTGACTGCACTATCCTGGTAGCATCCACTATGCACTTCATTCAATACACCATCAGTGTATGTTGACATGTACATGTCTGTGCTCTGCATACTCAAGTCTGTCCGGCACATCCCCTCAACACTTTGCATTGTATACTTTTATAATCGAGAATCACTTGCCACCTGCGCACATACTTTGCTCCCATCTCTCCCTGCATTCTGCATTGTGTGGCAGAGGTACCATGCCATGTTTGGTTTGTGTACATGGCTAGCCACGGTTCCCACAGTACGTAGTGTCATTGTGTCTGCTAGGTGTACATGTTGTTTGTCATGTTCTATGTGATTATACAAGGCAGCACGTTTATACACGAACATTGGTTTCTCCCATTTACATATCGCTGTCTTAAAGAGGATACAGTAGTTTTTCTCACAGGTGAAAAGTGCGACCACAATGGCAGTCATTCATTACTATCCAAGAATGTCCATCTGCACGCCGCTTCTAAGCTTACAGCCCCCAATCTTGCGTGCTTTCTTAAAAGTACGCCAACTCCCACAATCAGACCAACATTCACACAGCTTTCTAACGGCAGTTATCTGCTTCTCAATAACATCCACTCCTACGGAATGTGAGCAGGCATACCATATGTTTTTACCGTTTCAAACCGAGTAACTTCCTGTGGCAATGTCTATTCCCACCCATACAAAGTAATTCCCAAACTTCAACTTGGCCTTCAATCCCTACTACGAAAACAAATTTCATTAAACTAAACAAACTGAAAGCGCTTTTGTTCAGAACAGAAGTATCCCTCACGTCTGCAAAAGAAATCTATCGACTGCAGATAGCACAAACTTTAAGTAAAATACAGTCCCTT
Source organism: Lissotriton helveticus (assembly GCF_964261635.1). NCBI lineage: Eukaryota > Metazoa > Chordata > Amphibia > Caudata > Salamandridae > Lissotriton > Lissotriton helveticus. The sequence continues at coordinate 755,544,227 of NC_136057.1, read as the reverse complement.
TTAAAAACAAACCTCCCATTACTGTTTGTGAATTGTTACACAATTTTCAACACATCTCACACTCAAGGTCTGGCACACTTTTTTAACATGGTCTCCTCCGGCCTTCTCACAGCCGTTCAAACAGTTTTTGGTATAATACCAGACTTCATTCATTCGATCATCTCTGGAATAACAGGAACAGTGCCCATAATTCTCGCTGTGTGTGTGGCCATCCTACTACTATTTTTGCTTGTAAAAAATGGCTGCGCTCCCTGTGGTAACAAGCATGTCCGACAGAATACGCCTCTACGAAAAGCTACATTAATACCGTGAAAAAATGGAACTACTTTTTGGCTGCTTGCCTCTATCTATTATCGGAGCCAGCTACAACATGACATTTATGTACACATATGCAATCTGCGTGCAACCACCTTTTTATTGCAAAACTTTCCTATTCGACTGGCGAATGGATCTATGCCTTGCCAACATCCCAACAATCGCTCCCGATATCCAGCAGCTAATGCAGTATCTTGAAAACCATGAACTTGATTGTTTGGGCACTGACGAAATGGCAGATGCCACGCAAAAAGGTATTGTGGCGAGATGGGATTTCAGCGCAGCCCGGAAAGATCTCCTGCAACGTTTGACAACATCGCAGATTGCCTACCAATTCAAATTGCCTCTCCAACATTTGAGGAACTTTACTGTCCCTTTGAGGATATGAATTGGATCGCTTCGCTTTTCTCACACAATGGCAAAAATGGCCTCTTGGAACATTACGCATCTCAAGCCGCTGAAGACCTTCCGGACTGCAATCTCCAAGACTGGTAAGAAACTCAAGTTATTCTTAGATTGATTTGTTTCCATCTTTTTTTACTTTTTACTTTAGTTTTTTTTAATACACTTTAATTGTATTACTTTCATATAATAACTTTCTAAGTGTGCCCACGCATTTGAACTTTGTTTTCATTACTGTCCCTTACGTCTCCACTCTAACAAGGGATCGGTGATGTATGGCCTATGCAAATACGCTATTTACTTGCTAAATTAGCCTAAACCCGACATCCATTTTGAAACCATGTCAATTCTTTGTGAATACGTCTCTCTGCCTGCCTGTTATCCACAAAGCCCTTTCACATACATTTACTGTTCCTAGGTCTGTGCTCACACAACTGCAGATGAAGCTAAAAAAACACGACATTGTTTAGGAACTAGTTGGCACACTGTGGTAATCATATCCTACCTTTATTTCCATTATACAATTTAGTCATTCATGTGTAATAGCTATTGTTTATGTCACATGGAACTGTAACATGTAATGTGGAATTCACTGATGCAGGAGCTTTGGTTTGAATACAGCGGAATCGGTTGGAGTTTGCCTCAGCTCAATGCCTTACCTCTCTGCACAAGAATGTCTTTTTGAAACAGCCGAAGACAATAATGTATGGTTTAAACAGAAGGGTACCGAATGTGCTTCTCAGAAGCGCAATGTTTGTATGTCTCCTCAAAGTTCCAATGTGGATAGAACTATTACCAATTCTGACATGCATCAGATTGAATCTACTGTACCACAGATTCCTGACTGTTCTTCTGTTGATAATGGAGTGTTACAAAAAGCAGTACCAGGGTACCTAAAAAGTTTGATGATTACATTTTGGAAAATATTTTTTTTCTCTGTTTTTTAAAGGATACATGTTGTAATCGTATCCTACCTTTATTTTCCTTATAGAATTTAGTGTCGTTCAAGTCTAATAGGTATTGTTTATGTCACATGGAACAGTTACATGTAATGTGGAATTCACTGATGCAGGAGCTTACGTTTGAATCCAGCAGAACAGGTTGGAGTTTGCCTCAGCTGGATGCCTTAGCTCTTGCACCAGTGGGTTCATTTATGGCACTTAAATAAACACACTTTTTATATAACTTTCAAACTCCATCGCTTTATTACACACAGCCACTTTCTTAGACACACCTGATTTCACCATTAGTCTTCTATGGCATTGCAACATTCGGCATTATATTCTTCACGATTATGTCTTTCTTCCTGCTTGCTAAAGCACTACATTTGAGTCTTCAGACTGATAGAGGTGAGTAGTTCGCTTTCCACTCCCTGGATGGTATAAACACATACTAACACTACTTACACAAGTATGCTACATCGGCCAGTATCCTACAACACTCACAGCACTTCACTTTACAACAAACAGTTCACGGTTTAGGTTCACGGTTTCATCCCTGAGTCTTCAGACCGATACCAGTGAGTAGTTTGCTTCCCACTCCTGCTGTACTTTAAACACATACTAACACCACCTGCATAGCTATGTTACAGCGCCCAGTATGCTACAGCACCCAGAACATATCAATTTACAGCACTCAGCTCACGTTTTAGGTGCACACTTTCATCCCTGAGTGTTCCGGCCCCTCACCTCAGCACCATCTCACAGTGGGCAAAACAGCATTTTTCACACTGGTATGGGTGAATACTTTGCTTCGGCCAGTATGCTACAGCGCCCAGAGCACATCAGTTTACAGCACTCAGCTCACGGTTTAGACGCACGCTTTCATCCCCGAGTGTACCGGTACCTTAACTTAGCACCATCTCACAGTGGACAAAACAGCACTTTCACACCGGTAGGGGTAAATACTTCACTTCACACTCCCTCTATAGCACACCCTAAACACCCCACAGACATTACAGTGCTCCTACCCTCCGCTTTCCTACTTTTTCCCCTTACTCGGTTCAACTGAAACACAAAATGGCGTCCAACACTTCCTAGTTGCAACCGTTCGCTGCCAATAAGCAGCAAGCTTGTGCTCGTAACGCCTCAGCCAATAAGATGACAGAATTCCCAAATATCGATATCTGTAAATTTTGATATTTCTCCAAAACTACTGAACGGATTTACACCACATAAACAAAAGCGTGCTTTCTAGACCAAGACCCTTCTTCCTGCCAAATTTAGGGTAATTCCATTCACTCGTTCGACCTGTAGCCTTGTCTAAAGTTTTCCTATGAAAATTAACATGGAGAAAACACATTTTGCGACCACCATTTTATCTCGGCCCCCCCTTGACGAATCACCCCCAAACTTTCAACATAGGAGCTGATATGAACAAAGAATGTGTTTGAAAAATGTCATGAAGATTCATCAAACAACGCCAATGTTATAAGCAAAACAAAAAATGCTTTTCCTATGGAAACTTGGTCCTAACTATAACTACCTACTGGCAACCGCCAGTAGGTAATATATATATATATATATATATATATATATATATATATATATATATATATATATAAAGTTTGAAACCAAATAGTATCAAGGGAACACACAGTGCCATACATGCCAATGGTTATAGTTGACCTGGATCTAGCCATGATTTCAAGCTGACTGCAGTGGTGTGGGGTTGGGTAATCCTAGCGGGCCACAGTGGTTACAATTTTATCGTGAGACTAAGGATCTCATTTGGAGTTGGGTGGAGTGCAAGCAACATAATAAATCTAACATCCTTCTTCCCTGAAACTCACGGGTCCCTCCTTCTGTTTAGAGTCAGGCAAAGTGCCAGGTTTTGTCTGTCAGAGCTACCACTTGCTCCGCTAGTGTAAGCGTCTGAACTGGAAGCCTGTCTGCCAAGGGTCACTGTCAAGAAACAGCGAAAGTCACCTTGCTCTAATGAAAAAAGGGAATGACTGTCACTCACTTACATTGCCCTTGTCCACGATGGACACAACCTGGAAAAGCGAGGATAGGCCCCTATGCACAGGAAAAAAACTCACTGCAGATCAGGCTTATTTACTTTTTGTTTAGAAAAACAAACGTCTACTTTGGAAGTTTGTTTTCTTTGGAAAAAATGTTTTTGGAGTGGACATTTTAAATATAATGCACATTTAGTAAACCTTAAGTGAAGTGAGTTGCCACCACAGCAGTTTCCTTCACAGCACAAAGATCACTTCCAGGCAGGTGGTGACCTCTAAATATGTCAACCAATCTTCCACCAGGTTGGCAGAAGTGATAGCCTCAACCCTACCCAGTTTCCAAGCAGACAACAGACTTTCCACCAGGGTCTAAATAAGGATCCAAATATTTCTCTGGCAGCCAAACTACCTCAGCAGTTTATGGCAGGAGGATTTGCCCGATGAGGACTCTTTGGGGGATGATACTTGAAGTCCATAATCCAGATAAAGCCTTCAAATGTTGGCTCCAAATGTTCTGAGCATGACAATCCTGGATTCTGTAGGTGACCTATTAGGGTAATTTTATCACCTGGTGCTGTTCCGAAGTTTGCCTTTAGATTTAGCTACTTTCTTGGTACTCAAACTCCTACAATGGGACAAAGTAGGAGCACATAGCCTATGAGAACTCATAGGTTACATACTTCTATTTGGCAGTCCTATTCTGAGAAGAGCAGACTAACACTTTGTCTAAGGAGCTTCCTCATGGTCTCTCCTATATCTCCCAGACTTCCAGGGAAGGCTGCTAGGGAGCTGGTCTCACTTCAGCAAGTGTTCCAACAGAATCCAGTACAGTTCACTACCAAAATCACATGTGCCTCTTCAGCTTAATCTGTACAACCGTCTAATAGGAGGGTAGCCAAATGACCCTTGAAAAGCACTTTCAGTCTCGAAGTACAAGAAAAGACTAAAACACACTTCAGTCTTCCTTTGTCTTCCTTTTTCTGTTTATTTACCAGGTATGTGATGTTCTGAGGGTCTGTGATTGGAAGGCAGCTTTGTAATGCCCACTAGCTATTAATTAGTGAAAACCTCTAATCTAATCCTAAAATAATCCTGTGTGCTTTGAATTACTAAAAACCACAGTAGACTGCATGCTATGGAGTCTTCTAATATGGTTGTGCCCTTGTTCCAGGGTTCAGAGCTCATATACTCCACCCAGGGCCTGCCTTATTGAGGTGAAAATATATCCCTGACAAACCACGTCCCAATGCTGAGCAAAGAAAAGATGACTGGAAGAATTCCCATTTCAAAAGCTTTTCTCCCACTTTAGCCTGTTTAGTGTAAACATATTAGAATCGCCATGCCTTAATTTGATATCTTGTGAAGTCAGCTGTGTTCCTCTCCACTCCATATTATAAGATTCTAGGACAAATGAGTGGTTACTCCTCCAAGACTTCCTTTTCTCAGCAAGGTTGTATGCAGTACATTAGAGAACGTAATCACTATCACGAATGAAGCCATTCCAAACTGAATTAAGTATGTCTTATATTCCCAAGTAGCACAAAGTAGGTTTTTATAACCTTTACATTATACTTCCAAAAAACCTACCTTCAACTCCAAACTAGATTTTTGATCAATATTCAAAATAAAATTTGAGTGAGCCTTGTAGAGTTTCAATAACAATGTGTGAAAAGTATATTCTAAAGACAAGTAGGTCTTTTCCATAGAAAAAGCCAAAATGCCTATATGATGAAAATAGCACCCAAATGCTGATCACTATTGGTACATCCTTGTTTTCTGGTGATGCGGCAAGGACCGTTTTGTATTGTGTGTGGTGGCCATTTTGTCTGTGTTTTCTATGCCTCCTCTTTCACTGGACAATGAGGTGGATGAGCTAGCAACTGCCATTTTGTACAGCCAATGTGTACATTTTATTTCACTTTTAAAAGCCATTCTCTAGGAACATTGACAGAAGTAGCACATGACAATTTTGTTATTATTTTTTGTTTTTCCTCATATATTTATTTGTGCTAGTGCCCAATTTTAGTACACAGTTGTCGCATTCGACTAATTTATTCACTTTTTGTCTACACCTCCTAACCCCAGTCAGGTGACCATGGGCCCTGGAAGGGCAGGAGCAATTATTTAAATGATTTCTGCAATTTTACCTTTCCCCTTGCCTCCCATAGAGTCCGTATGGGCCTTGGAGAGGCAGCAGCCACTATTTATATAGTGTATTTTATTTTTTGCCTACCCACTCCTCCCATAGGGTCTCCATGGGCTCCCAAGGGGTAGCAGCTATTATTTCACTTATTTATGCAATTTTTGCCTGCCCTGTGCCTCTCAAAATGTACCCATGGGCCCTGGGGGGACCTCAGGTAAGCCTTTCCTGTATAATGGCTTGCACATAAAGTTAGTTTATGCATGGTATACCATTGTTAAGTATATGTAATGATGATGACTTGTAGTACATTGGCTAGCGTGCTGAAATACCATTGACTTCCTGCTTTATTTTTACTGCCTGTAAGTGCATGAGACATCATGTCACACAAAATACTGACATAGAGAGAGGTAAGCGAATTAGGTGGAAGTGAATGACACCAAAGTCCTCTGCTAGCCACTTCTGCTTGTGCCAAGTCCTAAACCATATAAAAAAGTTGGCCCAAAGAAGGAGGTTACTGCCAAGAAAATGGGTCATTAGAGGAAGTCTGTTGCCAGAGCCAACACGGGCATCAAATTCTCCTCATGTATCCGTAAACACGATGCACATTCTGCATCCTACTCTGGGCAGGAAAAGGCTGGGAGGCGGATCACCACCACTAAACTCCACAAATAAACAGCACCACCACTAACACCAAAGCCCATATTTATTAGTGCTGCAGTGACAGCAGTTATGGAGAGCAATGTGTCTGATATTGAATTGGCCCAGCAGCAAACCATATCTTCACAGGAAATGTATCAATAGGGGCAACAACCTGCAATACCTGAACTTCCAGAAGGAGGAGCAGAGCAGGAAGTTGAGCTTCCTGCACAAGAGGATGTTGTTGTGACTACTGGTCAGTTGGACACATCAACTTCACAGTCTACAGCAAGGAAAAGAAAAGGCACTCCCCCGCTTTTTCCAAGTCCCCCCTTGGGATGATTTTGATATTGATTGATACCCAACCCAGACCTGACATGATTGTCGAGGAATAAAGAAGGTAGGGAGGAAGCCAGGTGAAGGTAGGGAGGAATGTGATGATGAGCTAATAATTGTAGTGTACAGTGTGGCAGAGAGCGAGTCAGCTCACCTCTGTTCAACCTGCTCTTAATCAAATAGTTCCACCAATCCCACCTGCTTCCATCTTTCCAAGAAGATCCTAGAACACTTTGGCAACCGCCATTCAACCAGGAGTAACAGCCCACTCTAGAGAAAGGCCACAACAACCACCTAGCTCTACCTCTACATGTTCTTCAGACTTTGACACAATAAGAAATCTCTCCTCTGCACTTTGGAACTTATTTAGGCTCAGGGAACAAATGGGAGCACATGGAAGAATGTTCAATTTGCAAAACAAAGTTAATTGTGGTAAACCAGGTGGAGAACATGGTACAAAGTGCCAACTGGCCCAGCTGAAAAATAAATATGCAATCATGTGAGAAGAGCACCTCAAAAAACAGCTGGTGGTGTTCAGAGAGAAGACAACATTCAACTCATAAAGGGTGGTGGTGATGAGGCACAACAAGAGAATACCTCATCCTAAGCAGTTGTGCAACTTTTGCACATAGTGTGCCATCATCACTTGCAGTAACTTCAAAATGACACAGGGGGCAGAGGGATGTAGTCACCTGAAAGCACCCAAGCAGCCTACCTGCTTTCCATAGGTCACTAGTAGAGGAATCATAAACAAAACAGTCCAACAGCCAACTCTCCAGGTATAATCACCAAGTAGTCACGATACCCCAGAACCCATAAGAAAGTCCTTTTATACAATACAGAGCTTGCAAACATATTAGTGCTTGAGCTTATTCCTTTTTCCTAGAAGGAGAGGGGATTCTTGAATGTTTAGTGACCCTATGACCAAAATGGAAGGTTTTAAGCCAGATCAATTTTCCACTGTTGCTGTGTCCATGCTGCACTATCATGTACTGCAGTTGGATGGCAACTCTATGAAGGAGAGCACTGTTCAGCCCATCCACCTCACAATGGATATGCATACCAATAGTCAAGCAACAGATTGCTTGAACATCACTGCATATTGGATCTCCTTCAAGGGAGTGAAGCAACAGCTAATTGCTGGTCTCACCGCTGATGATACTTTTCAGGCCTTTGGTGCCATGCAACAGTTGTGATGAATGCCATGTAGAAATTGCATGCAGCTGCCAACATCTCGGATGGTCTTAATACTTAAGTGAATGAATGGTTTTAACCTATAGGTGTTAGCTTCGGATTTGTAGCCACTGACATTGGCAGTAATATTGTTGAAGCCATGGATGATGGAGGATACATCAGAGTCCAGTTTTTAGTACATTTAATAAACCTAATTGTGCAAGACTCCGTCAAAAAAGTAGTAGTCAGCAACATACTGGTCACCTGTCAAAGAATTTGTGCTCGTCTTAGTCATTGTTCAAAGCCCGGTAGCAGTTAAGAATCATTGTGCATGCTAATAACGTACCCGTAAAAGCCCTCATACAGGAGGTACCAACTCATTAAAACTCAACCTATTACATGCTGCATTGCCTGTTTGAGCGACCCAGGACTGTCAATGATTATGTAATTCAAAGGAGAGGGTATGCACCTGCCAAAACCACAATGATGGATGAATAGAGACAGAAAATAGGGGCTACTGGAGTTCCTGATCCAAAAGCATCTCCCATTTGAAATTATGACACTGGAAGTCAGCAAGGAAGAGATTACAATGAGTCAGGCGATCCCATTGATGCACGCTACTGCAGGAACATCTTCAAAAGGTGAAACAAACATTTAACAATGTTAATGAAAAAGCAGCTGCTATGGTGAACCACTAATCCTTCACTTGAACACTAATCAAACGCTGCAAAAAGTGATTGTACCTGACTAATAGCACATTACATGTGTGACACAATATTGGATCCTCTGTACAAATAGCTCTTGCAAGTTTCATTCCTTTATCTAAATTCAATGTTTCAATTAACAAGAATTGGATCATCAGGAAAGCAGGTGAGCTAGAGGAAGAACTGTAAATCTGAGGTCAAGGCAAAACTGAAGTGTAGTTTCCAACCTCCAGAGGGTGTGGTGTTGCTGGCTCTCAGTCTCTGTAGCAGCACCCAACACCGTCCCCAGCTATTAAACCCACAGCAACAACAGCTTCAGGTTCACTGCCAAACTCTGCAATGTGCTGGTTTCTTATGTTGGAATTTAGGTCAAGTGCTCAGGCACAGGCAAGGCAGGCACATCATTGCCACATCAATGACAATTGAGAATATGGACCAAGACTATCTGGAGGATTCAACAGATTTGCACCTGGATCATAACCACTGGCATGACAGGGCTACTTATGTGGGTGGCACAATTAGTGATGAAGGCCCACTAGTAGCATTTGCATTAGCAGCCCTGGCACACATAGTGCACTTTACTAGTAAGACAAACATACCAATTATAGACTACCAATTACCATAACAATTTACACCAAGAGCATATGTACTTTACCACTGATCAGCAGTAGTAAAGTGCCCAGAGTCCTAAAACCAACAAAACAGGTCAGAAATAATACAGGAGGAAGGCAAAAAGGTTCAGGGATGACCCTGCAAAAAGGGCCAAGTCCAACAAGGACCAGTACCAACCTACTTCTATGGGAAACAAAATGTCTGCAAAAGAAGCTACCCCTGTAGACTGTAGAGAGGTGCATTGCTTTGGAAAATGCAGAGTAGTGGCTCAAGACGCACACTATAATTATGTGGTTGTGGTTTAGACATGTCACATGATGAGCACAGCAAAATGGTTTAATTGTTTCGTGATCAGATCGGTAAATGCAACTAGTTGTCAGGTTCCCTGGATTGGTATGACATTGATTCTTAGTTGGTGGCGCACCACTGTGCCAGCCCTATTTTCCACCATGTGGCTTCCTATACATGATGCTTATGTGAGAGTGTACCCTTCATTTCTCGCTTTGACTGCAAATAAGTAATGTTTATGCTAACCTAGGTTGTGTTTACACTATCATCCATCTTGCACCTTTGTCACAATATACCATGTGATGACTATTGCTGTTCTTCTTTTAAGTAATAATCGCAAAACTCACACTTGTAAAAAGAGTGTTATTTTCAATTCTATTTTATTCTATTCCATTCTATTTTCAAGATTTATAAAAGAGCATGGCTACCCGGAAGGCTTTCTAGCACTACAACTAGTCGCAGGTCTCCTGTCAATGCACCAATTAACTAACTCTCGGTGTAGTTGCGCTACGCGTAGCTATGCGAAGTGCACTTCGCACTACGCAAACTTTGGATAGCTACGCGAACTGTGTAGTGCGGTATGAAAAATGCTGTTCGCACTGATTGCACGGTGCCGGATGCTTGTTCACACTGTGCAATCATTGCAAACAGCATCTTGCACAGTGCAAGCGGACGTTTTCTGCCGCTTGAGTAGACTTGTACTCGAGCGGTAGTTTTTGCAACGCGGACTGGTAGTTTCTCATTGCGAACGGTCGCGAGCATACGTGACCACTCGCAATGAGAAACCTGACCTTTCCGCGTTGAGAATCTCGCCGGGAGGTTTATTTTCCATGCTCGCGATCGGCAACTTGATGGTGCTGATCGCAAATGAGTAAAAAGTCTCGCCTGTATGTCATTTTGCTCACCCGCGGTCGCCAACTTGACGTTGAGGACCGCGAGCCAGCAAAAAATGCCCACTACGCTGCCTGTTTTTGCATTGTGCTATGTGCAATTTGTTTAGCGCGTAGTTGCGCAAACTATGCAAGCGTAGGGTAGCCCTACGCCCAGGGTTATAAATAACAGCCTAGTTTTTAAAAGTTTCCTAAATTTCAATTCAGATTCAATTTGCCTCATCTGTAGTGGGAGAGAGTTCCACAGCTTTGGGGCAATGCACGAAAAGCAATGGCCCATGGCTCTGGCTTTTCTAATCTTAGGGACTGGGAGTAACAGCTGGTCATTAAAGCGTAACAATCTCATTGGATTGTAAGGTGTGAGGAGTCCTTTATTTTCCGATAGAACTGTACTCATTTCTTTATACTAATGACAAGTATGCGTTGCTGCTAAACTTGATATTGGCCTATGTTAACTCTAATTTTATTTTTTACTCTGTGTGGCAGTGTAGGATCTCTGTGCACTGCAACCAAGAATATGTGCACCAATCAACTGATTTTCCATTCAAGTGTTGTGCTCAGCTATATAAATCTGTGGCAATTACCACTCCACATGTTTGTTTAAAACAAGAGCTAAACGGTGTTATACACACATACAGCTCTATTCAATAGGGTCTTGAGACAGATTTGCAATGCAGACAAACACGCTAGTGACATGAATGGTTTACTCCTGTAGCAACAACACCCCAGAATGTATACAGTGATAAGATTTTACTGAACAGCATGGCTGATGTAAGCAGTCAGATGAAGGAGGCATCTCTTATTAAGCTCATATCAAGATGCATGCTGGACCAAGTGAAATATACTGAAATTCTTTGCAGTGTAATTTGCTGACACTGGGGCACAGTAAACGGGTCCCAGGACAATTGTTTCTGGTCCAAGGAGGACCTAGCTTGGCAGCTCAGGCTGGACTCTTCCCTCAAGACTGATTTGCATATTGCTGCATACAAACTGGGGTGGCGAGGTGGTAAAAAAAAAAGATAGATTAAACTGTGATCTGTTGACTGGGAGTGAATATTTTCATTGTTCAGCATTCCGTCAATCATATGTTCTTTTTGCATTTGTCACCCTAAGTGGGATGGGTATGCCCAGACATGGGTCCCATTCTCACTGCACCACTGGATTGAAGCTAGCCTGGCTGATGAGCGGCGATGTCCCAAAACCCGTCCAAGGATGCTTGTTTTCAGTCCAGGGAGGACCTGGCTAATCATTTCGGGCTGAACTGTTTCCATAAGGAACAGGGTCAAGACTGATGTGCATTTCACTGTGTCCAAGCTGGGGTGGCGTGGTAAGCAAACAAATGATGCATCAAACCCAGGTATGTTGACTGGGTGTGAATGTTTGCATTGTTCAGCATTCACCCATCATCTGTTATTTTTGCATGTTTGCCCTAATTGGGAGGGGGATGCCCAAACATGGGTCCCATGCTCACTGCGCCAAAGGATTCAAGTTAGCCTGGCTGATGAGGAATGATGCCACAATACTAGTCTCAGAATGCTTGTTTCCGGTCCAGGGAAGATCTGGCTAAACAGTTCAGGCTGGCCTGTTCCCATGAGGAACAGGCTCGACACTGATTTGCATATGGCTGGGTTCGAGCTGGAATGGCAGGCAAAAAATGATGGATTAAACCAAGATCTGTTGACTGGGGTTGAATCTTTGCATTGTTCAGCATTCCATCTATTATCTGTTCTTTTTGCATTTGTCACCCTAAGTGGGAATGGTATGCCCAGACATGAGTCCTTGCTCACTGCGCCACTGGATTTAAGAGAGCCTGGATGATGATGGTTAATGCCCTTAAACCGGTCCCAGGATTCTTGTTTCCAGTCCAGGGAGGACCTGGCTTGGAAGTTCGGGCTGAACTTTTCCTATGAGGAACAGGGTCAAGACTGATTTGCATATGGCTGAGTCCAAACTGGAGTGGTGTGGTGACAAAAAAATGATGGATTAAACCCAGATCTGTTGACTGTGGGTGATTGTTTGCATTGTTCAGCATTCCGTCCATCATCTGTTCTCTTTTCACATCGAATAGTGTCTGCAGGTTGTCTGTTTTCCATTTTGAACAGGAATCTACAGACAGTGAATGGGCTTTTCTATTTACACAATTTAAGTTGGCCCAAAATTAAGGCCTCGTTTAACCCCTCCCCTGCTGATGACGGAACCGCTCCGTCATCAGCCGCGGTTGCGCTGTGCTGATGACGGAGCGGTTCCGTCATGGCCCGCTCGGCACGCTTGCGCGGCGCGGATTCTGCGCCTGCGCTGGGCGTTCTATTGAGCGGGGCGGGCCATGACGGAACCGCTACGTCATAAGCACAGCGCAACCGACGCTGGTGACAGAGCGGTTCCGTCACCAGCATGCGCCCGCCGCTCTTCTGCCCCGCCCCCTTAGCACTGCGGCGGAATAGCCGCCGCAGTGAAGGTGTTAAAGGGCTGTCAGTCCTGCTTCTATTCAAGAATGAGCTGGACTGCTAGTCACCAGGAGCCTAATACCTACACGCCAACAGCAAAGAAGGCAAAACAAAGGCACAGAGCTCATCACTTTAACAGTCAAGTACTTAAGAGAAACTAAGACAGGTTTTTGACTTTGTTTACCCCTTGTATATAAGCTATGTGCACGTATTGTAAGAAGGTAGGCACACGTTAAGTACATAACTGGGAGACAGAAAACGTCTGGATTTAAAATGTAACAGTGCTGGGACTGTGTCTGCATTTCTAAGACTTTATTACTATGCAATGGAACCCCTTTTAGTAGCATTATAATTTATAAACAAATTAATAGAGAAATAAATAGTTTTCTAAACCAATGCCTTGCAGTTTGCACACAACTTGTTGGTGCTGGTTCATAGCTCACTGTGCTATATTAGAAAGGGTGCAATTTATTTAATGCAAGTAAAAGTATATGTGTCAAAAGCAAAACTGTGTTTACCTATCTACAAACAAATTAAAATATGAGATTTGCATGTTACACCGTGTGCTTTACCGGAGATGTATTGGTCCTCTATGCACCATTATCCCTCAAAACTGTAACTAGACAAAACACCGATCTCCCCAGCAACTGCATTGACCACCAGAGGTATTCTACCTTTAAGATTATACTCTGATATGTTCTGGGTACACAAAGATATCTGCAGAGTGTGTCTTAACCCCATAAGACATTTTAAAATGCAGCCTTTGTGATCTGTAAAGCCAGAACAGATTTACTGTCACATTTGTCCTCATTGACAATATCTTTGCTGCAGATAAAAAAAAAAAAAGTAAATGTGGAAGTTGACAGTCCGACTCATTTTTATGACTCTTGGGCTGCACCCCACTTTCTGTCATCACGCATGACCACCAATTCATGGCTTTGATCATCAATGGAGTCTGTAGAGGGTTCAGGGTGAATTGGCAAAAAAGTGCATGTCGTTCTAAGATCAGCACTCACAGGATAAAATCCCAAAGAGTAATTCAAATTCTAACAGCGCCATATGTAAAGGGTATGACTTGGAAAGGGTTGCGCTTTTATTTGTGCAAGCTGAACCTTTAAATTATTTGGGATGTAAAGCATTCCACGAACATCATGTTAGAATATGATATGGTTGCATTCATTATTCAAGAAAGTGTATTTTTGAACATAGGAAAGTATTTCCCTTTAATACATCAGAATATTTTGAAAGCATTTGATAAAAGTAAGTGGTTTAAAGCAAAAACTGAGAAACAGTCAATTGCATAACAGGTGCAGCTATGTGTACTGTAGATGAAATGCTGGCCAGTTTCACTATGATAAATAAATAAATGATGTGTACAATACATTCACTCCTACATTAGGCCACCAAATACTGCTGCTGACATTTTTTTCTCCAGTTTTCTATAGCATTAACTCAGAGCATTTTGCTTGAGCACCTGTTGCAATGCACAAAGAGACACATATATTTGTTAAACATATGGGGAGTGTAAGTGATTTGTCCGGTCACAGTTGATTGAAAATACAGCATGGCAACATTTTCTAACACTGCCTCTCTCCTCCCTCAGTCTTACTGAGAGAGAAGGGAACGTTGTACTGCAGAGTGGATTTTGGGTAAGCTATTTATAATACAAGTCTTTCAAATTGGACCAGCGCCCCTGGGTTTACTGTTCCGGGTGCCCTCAAATTATAGCGTGATCACAGCCTTTCACCCAGGGCCACCAGGTTAAATACAGACTCCGCTGGACCAATTGCTCATTTGTTACATGCAAATCAGTGGTTATTATGAAGGCATTTCAGAAGCTTTTCTGGGGGCCAACACAAAATAAAATTGATGAGAGCTCGGACTCCAACCCAGCATCTCTGCTCCGAAGGCGGACGCACTGACATTACGCCACCCTGTCTCTGCAAACCTTTCTAGGCCCCTGACATTTACAGAGCAAGCAGCAGCTGCAGAGGCTGCGAGCACTGTGATCTGCAGCATATCTAACGTGCCGTTGTGGAATAGCTTCTCTTCCAACTGGCCTTAAAGCAGTGCCAACGCCGCTCTTTGCACTTCTCCAAGAAAGTGACAGATTTACCTCCGCTCATCATCATGTGTTATGTTTAAGGAATTTGGTTGAGGAATGAACTCTTGGTGATGTGCGTGCTTTGCGAGAGTTTGTAGGCACTGGAGGAAGGCCATGTGCACGTGCGCACATCCGTGCATGTTAGAGGGAGCTATGCTGCTGATGGCATTCTTTATGTAATTGCCTACAGATTTTTTACATATAGCTTTGAAACAACATTTTTAGCCTGTCATTCTTATAGGAATGGTGCATGCTCTGCAATTGAAATCAACCTACTTGTACTAGTGATGGATCCAATCAGGTAGCACCAAAGTCCACATAGGGACTACACCGCTCCCAGTCCTAGCAGCTCCCAGTCCTAGCAGTTGGCGTGCTCAATGAGCTGAATTTGAGATACGTTTGTACCTCAACGATCGACTCAGCTTCTACACCCCCACCCGCTGCCTCCGCTCTGCCAACCTCGACCTCGCCACAGTTCCCTGTATTCGGAAAACCACCGCTGGCGGCAGATCCTTCTCCTACCTCGCCACCAAGACATGGAACACCCTCCCTATCAACCTACGACAGACCCAGGACCTGCTGACCTTCAGAAGACTCCTCAAGACCTGGCTCTTCGACCAGTAGCGCTCCCCCCAAACCCCTCCCCCGCGCCTTGAGACCCTCACGGGTATGTAGTGCGCTCTCTAAATGCATTGATTGATTGATTGATTGACCGACACATACGTGACTGCCCAATATCATCACTTTATTTTTACATTTCACAGACCTTCTCTTCTGCAAAAAAGCGTCCATGGCATTCCTGTTCTGTGGTTCAGCTCCTAACCCAAGGTGGACAATGCCAGAAAAATGCAGATGCACTGCTCAATGGTAGACAGTATCATATTCATTTTATTATAACTGTTTTTTGGACTGTGTGGGTCCTTCCTATTTTGCATTTTTCAAATGTAAGTAATGATTAGCTTACATGGGAGTCTGGGGACTGAAAAACTGTTTGAATTTGGTAACTGAACTGTCATCTCCCTTCCACAACAGATGCAACGTGGCCATGTACTTGATAAACATTGTTGACTTTCACCTTTCCCCAATTACTCCCACCCATCCATTCAAAAAATCCCTAACCACCTTCCCCATTTTCTGCAATCTTTGTTCTGTTAAGTTCCACCATCAACAGATCTCACGTCGGAGAAGCAGATGTTTTAAAGTTACACCAATTGTAACAAGAGGAGGTTACAAAAAATTGCAAATTTGCCAATACACAGCCCTCTTACCCAAGCAAGAAAGTGACATTATAGTGCAGAGAGTAAATTACAGCTGTGGTTGTACAAGGATAGGTAGTGTGCACTTTGTTTTTTACTCCAATCTATGTCCTGTGGACTCTACTGATGTAGTTTTCTCCTGAGACTTGAGGGCTTAATTATGCTTACATTAGTAAATAAAACTACACAGAGAGTCTCCGCAGTCATGGTCGAGGCACCTTAGAAGTGGTGTGGTCTCCACACTAATGGCGGAATCTCCACAATGAGAAATGCAGTGCAGAGATTCTGCCACTACTGCAGATACTCTGTCACGACAGCAGAGGCTCTTTGTGAATCAGCACCTTAGTTGCAAGTTGTTGTTTTTTCATGGTGTTCTCTGTCTGGGATTTCTCACTCTCGCTGTGCTTTTAAAAAAAATGTAGTTGCTTGTGATGCAGAAGGAGAATGTTTTGATGGTTCCCCTGCATCATTCAGCATGAGAGCTTGTTTTTCTTATTTTTCACGTGATGTCTATCCTGTTGGCAGCAGGCCTCCCACCATCAGCATTAAGAAGGGCCCTTTGAATAATAAACCTGCTTTAATGTATTGGGCTGGTTGGAGGAGCTAGCAGATATCACTTTTTTACTCCGGTAAGAAAAAATGTTTTAAAGACAGGAAGGAGGTGTTGTTGTTTTTTGACTCTATGTTGTCAGGCATCATTATTTGTCAATTCTTACAGCGGGTAGGGCAAGAACAGTACGTATACACCTGTCACTAATAAAGGATGGTTCAGACTGATAAAGATATTAAAGGGTGGGGTAGGGTAGGGTGGGGTGGGGTGAGGTTGGTATGATCACGGTCAGTTTTCCAACAACGATTGCAGGGAGTGGACTGGAGCCGGTAAGGTAAGTAACCTACCTCATGTGGCAAGAGATCTCAGTTAGGGATAAACTAAGGAGAGGAAGAAGAAGATGGACACATTTGGATAAATGCTTAGGAATGGACTAAATGCAGACTCAGCCGCTGTTGTTACTATGGTGGTGAGGCTTCCTGTTTTATTAACTGTAATGCTACATTAACAAGTAATGCCTAGTCATAAAGAAAAGAAGAAAACATACCTTTCGTACTAAAAAACGTCTAAAGTTTCAACCCATCCGCACAACAGGACCGTCCCCCTCTCCTTAAATCCTAACAATCCCATCCCCCAACTATACATCCAACCGCCTCCTCCAGCAATAGGTCTGCACCCTAACTAGAAAAAAAGTCCCTTCATGGCCTCCAGCCTCCTTAAAATGTCCCAGTGGTTTTCTTCCATTCAGCGCTGGTCCTCTTGGCTTGCTCAGGTTTTCTTCAGTTGTTGGAGGAGAGCATCTGTGGTTGGGGAAGGGGTGGGCTGAGACCTCAGCGTCCTGCGGTGGCAACGATGGCATGGCTAGGATCCCTCAGACTGGTGACCCAAGGCAGTGGCTTCTCCTTTTCGTCCTCCAGGGCCTATACACAAGGCAGGACATACCCTAGATGTGATATGTACTAATGTCACAAACATAATAAGTGCCTCTCCAGTCACACTCACTTGAACAGACCACAAACTTATTCCCTTTAATTTCACTTATGATCACGGACAAATAACTAAAAAATCCACCATTATGGCCCCCTTTCGAAATTGGAATAACATGCTAGCCAATCCTGATTTAAAGACTCTGGCGGAAACCACAAAACCGGCCCTCAAAGGTGACCCTGATATAGACAACACCCTATTCAACAAATGGATGCTGTCCATAGCCAATACCTTAGCTCCATTAAAG
Source organism: Lissotriton helveticus (assembly GCF_964261635.1). NCBI lineage: Eukaryota > Metazoa > Chordata > Amphibia > Caudata > Salamandridae > Lissotriton > Lissotriton helveticus. Next base: position 755,526,181 of record NC_136057.1, on the reverse strand, counting down.
AAAGCTACCACCAAAAAACGAAAATCAGCCCCCTGGTTTACTCCTCAATTGAAAGCCCTGAAAGGCCAGTGCAGAAAAACAATGGAGGAAACACTATGAGGTCGAGAATATGAAACGCTTTAAAACAGCACTTAGTGCATACCACCAACAAATTAAAACAGAAAAAAAAATCACTACACCAATCTCATCAGTAGAGCAGACAAAAACCAGAAAACCATCTTTAACATAGTTACATCCTTCACTAATCCTGCCAGCATGGACTGTGAAATACCTCCTTCTCAGGAACTATGTGATGATATTGCAGTGTTCTTCGAAAATAAAATTAATGATCTTACAAAAGATTTTCTCGATAGCCCTCCCCAGCACTCCACAGCCAAGAAGTAGAAACTAAAGAAGAACTTAAGGTTTTTAAAGAAATCAGTCTGGAACTATCCAGGAATGCTATCCTATCTTGCAAATCAGGCTTTCCTTTGGACCCTTGCCCGCCTAAAGTTCTACATGCATTAGTCAACATAGTTAACCCTGTCATCAATCAGATTATTAATACCACCTTCAAACTCGCAAAAATCTCTGATCGCTGGAAAAACGGCCGCTGTCAAACCCCTCCAAAAGAAGAAACTCTTGGACCCCGCCACCCTCTCAAACTTGAGACCCATCTCCCAACTTCCCTGCCTTAGTAAAATTGCAGAGAAACTAGTCAATGTCCAACTGAATGAGTTTCTGAAAAATACTAACACCCTACATCCCAAGCAATCTGGTTTCAGATCAGGCCATTCAACAGAGTCAGTGCTGCTCCACACTACGGACACCCTTAAGTTTGCTCTAGATACTGTACTGTACTGATTCTGTTGGACCTCTCCGCGGCTTTCGATACTGTCTCTCATCACATTCTGTTAGATAGATTGAAGCGCATCGGAATAAACAGCAAGGCTCTCGCCTGGATAACATCATTCTTGGATAAAAGAAACCAGATCGTAACACTTGGCAGCTATAGATCTGAGGGAAAGTGGCTTTCATCGGGGGTCCCTCAGGGATCCTCCCTGAGCCCGACCCTCTTTAACCTATACATGTCTCCCCTTCTCTTGCTGATTGACACATTCAATATTGAAGCAATTGCTTATGCAGATGATACGCAATTGATCCTCACCTTCGACAAAACTCCACCGCAGCGGAGGAAAAAGTCCATCACTGCCTTACCGCAGTAATGAATTGGATGGAAACAAATCATCTCAGATGCAACAGCTCAAAAACGGAAATCATGCTGTTTGGAAAGTCCAAGGCTTTCAGACCCATCCTATGGTGGCCCTCCAATTCAGATGCTCCGCCCACAACAGTAGACACTGCGAAAAACGTAGGCATAATATTCGATCCCTCACTATCCTTCCATAAACAGGCACTTACTGTCGCAGGCATGTGCTTCCAAACCATAAAAACCTCGAGAAAATTCTTTGACCTACTCCCACTGCACGCTAGAAAGACGGTGGCAGTGGCCCTGGTCCTGTCACGTTTGGACTACTGCAACAGTCTGTATGCAGGAACAAAAAAGACGGTAGTGAAAAGATTGCAAGTAGTCCGAAACTCCGCCGCAAGGCTGGTATTTGGGCTCCCCAAGCGCTCTCCATCGGCTGAAGCCCTAAAAAATCTCCACTGGCTGCCAGTCCATAAAAGTATCTTGTTCAAAATCCTGACCATCACCTAAAATGTCATAGATGGATCAGGCCCAGAATATCTGAGACACAAAATCAGGCCCTATCACACTAAACGAACTCTGCGGTCCACATCAGAAAATGTACTCATCATCCCCAACTTCAAAATGAAATCCCGGGGAGTAAAAACATTGGTTGCCCTGGGTACTAAAGCCTGCAACACCCTGCCTACTCAATTAAGGCACATCCACAACGAACTCACCTTCAGGAAGCACCTCAAAACACGGATCTTTGGTACTCCAGACCACCTAGTACTGTCACCAATATGACCCTCACTAATGGCTTCTTGATGCCCCTCTCACTCTTCTTTTCCTCTGTCAAACCTTCTACTGATGTCCTTAAAAGCGCCAAGATGCTCCTTGGAGTGCGCTATACAAAACCCCTCTCATTCATTCATTCATTCAATGGCGCACATAACCTTTCTTGCAAATAATTCACCTGTACTAATGAACACAGACTCAGGAAGTTTTCAAAACCTTTATCTAAAGTTTAAATGTGAGTGAACCATTCAAATACACCACGGACACCATCACCCATGAGGAAGGAAGAATCAATTATTTCAAATATTCTCACACCTTCAATAGATTGACGTTGCTCAGAGAGGAGAGGATAGAGACAGCAGTACATCAGGTAAATACACAAATTTATAGTTACCACATATGGTGTGAAGACCAACCCCCTGGCCAAAGGGCTGATAAGGGTCCCCTGGGAAAGATCAGGTGACAAAGGCTTCAGGACAGGAATAAGGACAGTACAGTGAACCTCTCTAGAACCGACGACTCGCCGCACCCTTCTCTGACACTCTCTTCCTCCTCGAGATTGTTCTGCGATCTTCTTCTAATTATTTGCTCAAGATAAGTAATTCTCTATTGAATCTTCTTAAGCATCTCACAGCTTCAGCTTCACTAATAACTCCGACAGCATCTCCCCTCTCAGCATTCTTTCAGGATCACACACCCCAACTAACTAAACTACCTTAATTATACTTTTTGGGGATTCATGTACCACCCTCTAAAGTTGCAATATTGCAAAATTACGATTTCTGAATGGACAGGCAAGGGGCATACAGTCATCACACCATGATGGCATAGCACTTTTTATGTTCGCATATCCACCCCTTTATCAATATTCATTTTATTTTATTCCCACAGGAGTTTATTAAAAAACGAAATATTTCTATCAATAATGGTCATATGACTTCAGCCACTGTGTTCTCAACATCCGTGTTTCCCTAGGGTTTAGCGGTTGATGGGTTTGGATGTAGTCCAATCATGAGATCATTCTTCCAATGGAAGTAGAGGTCACACATGCACAGACGGCTTTTGGTCATTTACTCGGGTTGCGGCAAGAAGACCCAAGATATGAACTAATAAAAAGTCAAAAGAGATATTTATTTATTTATTTATTTATTTGAAAGTTTTATATAGCACGAACAAGATCTTTGCAGATATCAGAGCGCTTTACACAAAAGGGGTACATTAGGTAACATAGTCAAACCAATAAATCAGAGGAGCTCACAGTACACATAAATGAGGGCAAAGCCAATCATGTAAATCAATAAATCAATAATACAAGTAATGCAATTATGCAGCGGGGTCAAACAAGTAATACAGTTCAGTGCATAATCTTAAGGAGACCGAATTAATAGCTCAGGTGTATTTTGCCATGAGGATTGCTTTCACTTCTATCTTAAAGAGTGTAGTGGAAGAGATGACCCTAGTTTCGGGGGGGAGTGAGTTCCAGATTCTGGGTGCCATTCCTGAGAAGGAGCGTTTATATGTTTTTTCCTTCCGGAATCTGAGGGGTTTCAGCAGAAGATTGTTTGTGCCTCTAGTGTTTCTAGCGTCGCCAGAGATTGTCAACTTCTGAGTGAGGTAGCCGGGAGAGTTCAGGTGTATCGCCTTGTGAGTCATGCAGGCTATTTTCAGATGTATTCTGGCTTCAAAAGGCAGCCAGTTCAGGGATTTCAGGTCAGGGGAAATATGAGAGTGCTTTTTTGACCCAGTGATGAGCCTCGCTGCAGCATTTAGAGAGGCTCTTAGGGGTGCAGTAGTAGTTAGAGGGAGTCCGCAGAGGGCGGCGCTGCCATATTCTATTCGAGGGATGACTAGTGCTTGTACTGCGGTATGAAAGTCATTGGCTGGTAGGAACGGTTTAAGTTTCCTCAGGGTATTTATTTGGAAATTCGCTCCCTTAGTTGCCTTGCTGATGTGTTGCTGCATGTTTAGATTGGTGTCGAGAGTTATGCCTAGAGATTTTGCTGAATCCACTATGGTGGGTTGGACATTGAGTGCCGTTAGGTGTTTGAGCCAACTTTGAGTGGTGGAGATCTTCGCTGGAGGTGAGATCAGCAGGAACTCTGTTTTCAGGGCATTGAGTTTGAGATGATTATCGGCAAGCCAAGATTGGGTGCTTCTGATCGTTGAGTTCAGGAGCAGAATGTCTTTGGGGGATTGTAGTTTGAGATATAGTTGGGTGTCATCGGCGTACATGTGAAAGAGTAAATTGGATGCTTGTAGCAAGGTGGTGAGAGGTTCCATAACTAGGTTGAACAGAGTTGGGGATAAGGAGGATCCTTGGGGGACGCCCAGTGTTACAGGTATTGGCAAGGACATCAGGTTGTTGCTCTTGAATTTCTGCGACCTGTTGTGTAGAAAGGAAGTGAACCACTTGAGAACAGTTCCAGATAAACCCATTCTTGTGCTTAGTAGTTCGAGTAAGTTCTCATGTTTAACGGTGTCGAACGCTGAAGAGAGATCGAGAAGGATGAGGAATCAGGTTTCGTTTTGGTCTAGCATTTGAAGTGCGTCGTCAATTATGTGGGTCATAGCAGTTTCTGTACTGTGTCCAGCTCGGAAGCCTGATTGATGAGGATTGAGGAGATCAAATTGTTCAATGTGTTTAGTCAATTGTAGTTGTACGCATTTTTCCAGCAGTTTGGCGAGAGTGGGGATATTAATGATGGGACGGTAATTGTTCAGATCAGAGGGGTCATAATATTAATTCAAGAAATAAATAGTTTCACTGTTTACCATCTACATCTACTCTATTCCCCTTTATTTATTTAATACTTCCCTGCATTAGCTTTTAGTAAAGAAAGTGTTTACTAAATAGCAAAGTCATGTTAGTGCACTTGCTCATGCGCAAGAATTTCCCTCCAAAGCTTGTTAGACGTCACATTACATAGGTGCAGTTAACGCATGCGCTGTAAGATTTTTCCTGTTAGAGCTGCGCTTTTAATCCGCTATCCATATTAATGGTTAGTAAACACATAAGCAAGCTTCGCTATCTTAATTATGTAACTGTTTTGTGCAAGGATTAATACCTACGATGTCATCGAATTAACGCTGTGCTCTGAGGCTTTAGCTGAAAATTTATTCCAACTGGAATTTAGATCTAGCCCGTCTACCTATTCAGGCATACAGCTCAGGAAGGTGCCCCCTCCTCCATTTTTACACATTTCCCCTATGTCTTTAAACAACAACAGGCTTAGGAATAGGAGCTCGGGCCTGGAAAATATAGATTGACTGCCTAGTTACTGGACAGGTGAAAATGCCCAATGAAGCATTGGGGTCAAGAGAGAGA